>NC_064867.1:1067500-1725000 GCF_024139225.1 Suncus etruscus | reverse complement strand
TGCTATCTCTCCGGGCCCCTTTATGGCCCTTTTTGACAGTGTGGTTTGCACTACTGTTAATGAGGGGGTTCATTAACTATTCATTCATTAACTATTGTTAATAAAGAGCATATCACTTATTCCCTTTCAGCAACTAGTTCTTGTTCAGAGCGCTCAGTCCCAACTGTCATTGTCATAATTAACCCTTCTCTACCCTAATTGCATTCACAGGTGTTTGTGGCAAGATTCCAGGACATAATTTTAACTGGCGTGTACTTGGTTACTTAAACGGGTACTTGAACTCTTTCAAAGGACAGGGGCACTTGCAAGGCCTCTGCGAGCGTGACTATTTCTTTATTCGAGTTCTGTTTATTAAAAGCATTTTTAGGGGTCGGATGATAGCACAGTGGCAGCGGCCTACCTGGGTCGGTCAAGGGTTCGATCCCCCGTATCCCATAGGGTCTCCCTGAGCTTGCCATGAGCAATTTCTGAGCACAGAGCCAAGAGTATCCCCTGAGCTCTGTCGGGTGTAGCCCCCAAACCTAAATAAATAAATAAATAAATAATAAAAGCCTTTTTAGACACCTTGGCCATTTAGCCAAAGTTCAAGTTCCCTTGGCTGCCTACCAAACTGCAGGGTTGAAAGTCCATTTAGTTTACTAGTCCAAGGGCAACCTTATTCTTAGGAGTGGGGCTCACAAAAGTAGAGCTCAGGGGGTAGGGGTGTGGGGTCCTAGGCTGTGAAGGCTGGAAGGTTCCAGGCTCCCCTAGGCCAGCCAAGTGAGGAGCTGAGGACCACCAAGGTTAAAGGTGACACCAGGGTGAGAACAATCAAGCTCCATAGACACTCCAAAATATTTGGTCCTCATCCCTGGGCCTGTAGGGTGACTTTCTGGCCTGATATGCCATAAACTCATGGATCAATCGATTAGTGTATGTGATCATATTAATAACGTGATTGATTTAACGGATGTGGTCGAAGTCATGGCTTGATGAGATTAGTCCATGTGATTGGTTCCATTAGTTGATTCATTCATGTGATTGAATTAATTTGTTAAAATAAAATAGATATTTTATATCTATTTATTTATTTATCCATTTGTATAATTTATTTTAATATCTAATAATATAATAATAATGTGTTTATTTATTTAATTTATATTTAGTTTATATTTATACTTTATATAAACATTTTTAAAAAATCAATTGCTCCTGGCAGACCAGGTGGTAATTCGGCAGGTAATGGAATGATCAAGTGATCGATCCGACCACTATGTCAATTAAGTGATCAAGTCGATCGGTTCATTTAGTCATTAATCAATCTATTAATTGATTGATCAAGTCACTGATCGAATCGTTATTCCGATTAATTCATCGAACCGACTGATGACCACTGCAATCAATCCATTTCAGGACTCAGACGCCCACGCGGCGTCGTCGGGGGCGGGGCTCAGCTCGCCGGCCAACCTAACCTGCGCCGCCACAGCCGCCCTTGGCCGGAGCGGAAGCGGCAGGGGCGGGACTTCCGCCCTGCGCGCGCGCACCGTGGGGCCCGCCCCGGAAGTGACGCGGGAGTGTCAACATGCAAGATGGCGGCCCATCACCGGCAGAACACGGCGGGGCGGAGGAAAGTGCAGGTAACGGGGCGCCGGGCGTCGCGGGGGGCGGCTGGGCGGTGGCCGCCGGCGAGGGGCCGTGCCGGCGGGGCGGGGAGGGGCGGGGCGCCGCGTCGTGTCGTGCCGGGCCCGGGTCCGAGCCTGGGCCGCCCTCGGGGCTCCGGGTCCCGCCGCCCGCATCTGGCCCGGCCGGGCCGCCGCCGCCGCCGCCGCCGCCGCCCCCTCGCGCGCGCTCTCCCCCTCGACCCCGGCACGGAGGGACGGAGGAGAGGAGAGGAGGGGAGGGACCGAGGCTGCACCACACGGACACACGCACGCCACACACACGCGCGCACACACACACCCCACATACACACTCGCCTTGATGAGGGACACACACACGCACACACGCACACATACATACCCGCCTTCATGAGGGGGACACGCACACACACCACATACATACCCGCCTTCATGAGGGGGACACACGCACACACAGACACACACCCACACACCCACATACATACCCGCCTTGATGAGGGGGACACACACACACCCCACATACATACCCGCCTTGATGAGGGGGACACACACCCCCACATACGTACCCACCTTGATGAGGGACACACACACAAGACACACACCCCACATACATACCCGCCTTGATGAGGGACACACACACACACACACACACACTCACACACCCGCCTTGATGAGGGTGAAATGTCCTGGGCATGTGAACTGCTTGTTGCTTCTTCTTTCTCTTCCTCCTTTTCCTTTCTTTTTTTTTAGCGGGGGATGCCAGGATTCAAATCACTTTCCTGCATGCAAGGCAAACACCTTACCTCCATGCTTTCTCTCTGGCCCCTTCTTATTTCTTTTACATCTTTATTTAAACACCTTGCTTACAAACATGATTGTAGTTGTGTTTCAGATATATAAATAACACCCCCTCCCCCCGTTCGCCCGTGCAACATTCCCTAATCACCAATGCCCTAAATCTCCCTGCACCCCCACCCACCTGTATTTGAAACAGGCTTTCTACTTCCCTCATTCATTCACATTGTTAGGTGTCATTATTTCTCTAACTGCACTCATCACTCTCTGTGGTGAGCTTCATGTATTGAGCTGGGACTTCCAGCTCTCTTCTCTGTCTCTGAGGATTATTGTAAAAATATCTTTCATTTTTCTTAAAACCCATAGATGAGGGAGACTATTCTGCATCTATCTCTTTCCCTCTGACTTATTTCACTCAGCATAAGACATTCCATGTACATCCATATATAGGAAAATTTCATGACTTCATCTCCTAATGGCTGCATAATATTCCATTGTGTATATGTACCACAGTTTCTTTAGCCATTCATCTGTTGAAGGGCATCTTGGTTGTTTCCAGAGTCTGGCTATTGTAAAAAGTGCTGCAATGAGTATCGGTGTGAGGAATGAATTTTTTGTATTGTATTTTTGTGTTCCTAGGGTATATCTAGGAGTGGTATCGCTGGATCGTATGGAAGCTCAATTTACAGTTTGTGGAAGAATCTCCATGTTGCTTTCCATAAAGGTTAAACTAGATGGCATTCCCACCATCACTGAATGAGAATTCTTTTCTCTCCACATCCCCTCCAGCACTGATTGTTCTTGTTCTTTGTGATGTGTGCCAGTCTCTGTGATGTGAGATGGTACCTCATTGTTGTTTTGATTTGCATCTTCCTGATGATTAGTGATGTGGAGCATTTTTTTATGTGTTCCCTCTTCTTTCTTTCTTTCTTTCTTTCTTTCTTTCTTTCTTTCTTTCTTTCTTTCTTTCTTTCTTTCTTTCTTTCTTTCTTTCTTTCTTTCTTTCTTTCTTTCCTTCCTTCCTTCCTCCTCCTCTTCCTTCCTTCCTTCCTTCCTTCCTTCCTTCCTTCCTCCTTCCTTTCCTTTCCTTCTTCTCCTTCTTTCTTTCATGTGTTCTTTCTTCTTACTTCTTCATTCTTTCCCTCTTCTTCCTTCCTTCCTTCCTTCCTTCGTTCCTTCCTTCCTTCCTTGCTTCCTTCCTTCCTTCCTTCCTTCCTCCCTCCCTCCCTCCCTCCCTCCTTCCTTCCTTCCTTCCTTTTTTGGTTTTTGGGCCACACCCGGCAGTGCTCAGGGGTTACTCCTGGCTGTCTACTCAGAATAGCTCCTGGCAGGCACGGGGGACCATATGGGACACCAGGATTCCAACCAACCACCTTTGGTCCTGGATCAGCGGCTGCTTGCAAGGCAAACGCCGCTGTGCCATCTCTCTGGGCCCTCTTTCTTTCTTCTCCTCCTCCTCCTTCCTTCCTTCCTTCTTCTTCCTTCTTCATTCTCCTCCTCCTCCTTCTCCTTCTTATTCTTCTCTGATTCAAGGGGAAAGGAAAGCATTATCTAGCTTTTTTTTTTCTTTTCCAAACATGCTTTCTTTTTTTTTTTTTGGTTTTTGGGTCACACCCGGCAGTGCTCAGGGGTTACTCCTGGCTGTCTGCTCAGAAATAGCTCCTGGCAGGCATGCGGGACCATATGGGACACCGGGATTCGAACCAACCCCACCTTTGGTCCTGGATTGGCTGCTTGCAAGGCAAATGCCGCTGTGCTATCTCTCCAGGCCCCCAAACGTGCTTTCTTAAGCCTTCCCACTCCCATTTTGGTTTGAGTTACTAGCACTTCAGATCTTGATACATTATTTCCCTTTGGTGAGGGAGTAAAAAGCTTTTAAAAAGTAAAAGTAAATTCACACGACCTGCAGGTAGTGTGAATCTTGATGGGGGCACTCATTTCTTGAACATCTCCCAAGCTCTCATTTGGACCCAACTACGTCTGGATCCAACTATTTATTATACAAAGAATGCAGAGGAGAGGAATTAAGTAACACTCCAACTTTCTTGATGAAAAATAGCATGATTTATAGTTCTACAGATTGGAATTTGTGTTTAATGGGTAGACAAGTCAAAGGGTAGGGGAGTCCTAAGTCACAAAGTCTTGAGTTCACTTTATTTGACTTCTTTCTTAATTAGCAGACAGGCCTCAACTCTGTCCAGATACTTGTTGAATCGAATGAAATTCATAGTACTCAAAATAGCTTTCCCTATTAGATCACTTTTTAAGAGCATCCATGCTAGAATGTAAGGAAGCCCAACACCCAAGCGAAACAGTGCTGCTTCTAACTAAATTGTAATTCAAAATGGTAACTTAACTGTATTCTTGGCACGGATCATATACTTTTTGGGATATGGAGGAGAGTTAGTTACACAGGATTCACTCATTGTCTCGGGTTTGTATTTAAAAGGCTATCTAAGTGTACAGAATTGGAAAAATGTCAGTTAACCACAGTGGGGACATGAAGGCCCTAATAAGTTAACTGAGTCATTTCACATAAAGTGAGGGAAGTGCTGTTCCACTCCTGCCCATCAGAGTGCAAGATTTGGGATTCTACCCATCGCCCCTTATTCTTGGTAGGTTTAGCAATCAGATCAGTGACATGACAAGTATATCCTATGAAAAGAATTCATAATTGTTTTAAGATTGGCCTGCTTTCCAGAGATCATTATTATTCATTATTATTATCTTGGTGGGGGCCATTCTTTGTGATGCTCAGGGGCTAGACCCCTTTCTGGAGGAGTATTTCATGGTGGGTCTCCACTCTGGACCTATTGCGTGCAAAACATGTGATCAGCCTGTTGTGCTATCTTTATGGCTCAGTCATAATGCTTTTTAAAACAGCGCAGGCTCATGACAAAAAAGTGGAAAAAGTGAGGGTCAGAGAGATGATAACAGGTTAAATTCCTGTCTGACATGAAGTTAACCTTTGTTTATTCTTGGTACTGCATGTCCCCCCAGGCATCACTGGGTGCAACCCTGAAGGCCCCTGAGCACTGGTGGGAGTCTGGGGAGCAGGTCATCTTTGGTACCTTAGTCCCTTGGCAGCAGTGTGTTCTCCAGACTAGTTTTGAATCGTCGACTGAAGGACCCTCAAGCCCCCTGATATGCAAAAGATAAATTTTCTCTTCAAAAATTCCGTTATGCTTTCTTACTGAGCCATTTGATATTATGCAATTACCATAACAATCAAACATGGTGCAACCTTCTCCCCTGCTAATCAGAATATCAACTCTTTTATTCCCTAGTGGTCATTTAATGTGATGGTTTCCCACAGCCTGAGTCTATTGGTTGATTCATTCTCTTCTTTGCTTCAGTTATGCTACCTTCGCTTGCTTCAGAATTCTTGGGGAGAGGTTGAATAATTGTCACTGGTATTCCTGTTTAGGAACTATAACCATGCCCTAACTCTCATGATTAGCAGATATAAAAGCAAGCGTGTGTCTTGTTTTGCAAGCTTAAGGTCAAGAATTCAATCCTTTTAATTCCCCTATGGGCCTGGTGTGATCTCAGCAACTGCAGTTTGAGCCTGGCAACTCTGCTGCCCGTGTTTGTGACAACAATGGGTCACAATCCCAGACACGCAACAAACAACACCACCACCACAACAAAAGAAAAACAAACTGCTCCATAGACAGGAAGTACCACCCCTGGTAAACACTGATGTATACACCCAAACAAACTGATGAGCACTGCACCAAAATGCCTGAGCAGCTAAAGAGTGCTGGCCCAGGCCAGAGACACTATATGTAGGTAGGATGTGCACTTACCTTGCATATAGCTGACCAGAGTTCATTCTCTGTAGCACTTAATATTCCCCCAAGTACTGCAGGAGTGATTCCTGAGCACAGCTGCATGTGCCCGAGAACAAATGAACAAAAAAGAATGCAACCCCAGTGTGCATGTGGGAAAACACCATTGCTAAAGGAATGCAGTCCTTGGCAAGCCTTACAGTTGTGTGAGTACTACAACCTGATGTGCAACCCCCAGCAAGCACTACAACTAAGAAAACTTGTGAGCTCTGACACCGAGCATGTGTTGGGTCCCCTTCATCACAACACCAGAGTAAAGTAAAATAGTAAGAGTAAATATTCAGCCTTTCATAATAGGACCATCTTTTTGATTGGAAGTTACCCAAAATCTAAGTTAACCATGCTTACATAATAAAGGGCATATATGTATGTATAAACATATGTATATGTATATATAGGTTTATAGATGAAAGTCTATGTTTTCATTATAAAGAGATAATACTAGCTTCATACAAAACTTGAACCAGCACGCTTAACAATAGACTTCCCACCCTAAGAAGTGATGTAAAGGGCCAGAGCAATAGCACAGTGGTGAGGTGTTTGTCGTGCACGCGGACAAGGCAGGACGGACCTGAGTTTGATCCCTGCCATTCCATATAGTCCCCTGAGCCTGACAGGAGCGATTTCTGGGCGCAGCTGGGTGTGGGGCAAAAACCAAAAAAAAAAAGGGGGGGAAGAAGTGATGTAAAGTTGGATTTATCATTTATCTAGTCCAACTTATCTACTGATCAGACATATCTGCAGTTCTCCTAGGTTTTTTTTTTTTGAGAAAAATCCTGAGAACAGGTGGGAACTGGAAGGACAACTAACAACTAATATACCTATTATTGATTATTATTACCAACTATTATATACCAATATCAATACCCTTTCCCTACCAACTATTTAGTCATTCTAAATCTATGTAGAGTTCAGTATAGTCTTTTTCATTTTTCTTTATGGTGGGGGGGTCACACCCAGAGATGCACAGGGCTTACTCCTGGCTCTGCACTCTGAGTTGTCTCGGGGATCAACCTAGGTTGACCATGAACAAGCCCTACTTCGTTTTTCTTTTGGATGACATCCAGCTTTGGTCAGAGCATGCTCTTGGCTCTGCAATCTCTCATCACTCCTGGAGATGTGGTACCAGGGATTGAACCCAGGCCTAGCTGCATGCAAGTCAGACACCTTCCCTGTTGTTCTGTCTCTGTGTGTCTTTCTCTGTCTCTGTCTGTGTGTAGGTCTGTTTATCTGTCTCTCTGGTCCTAGATGTGTTATTAATTCTGATTCTAAATCCCAGTTTTTGGGTTTAATTTTCAAGTGTTAAGGAAATAGAATGATGCCAAATCCTGTTTTCTCCAGGAAAGACCCGGCCTCACCACATTAGTCCAAAGTCCATTTTCTTTTATGTGTGATGAAATTGAGTTGCCTGTGTGACATCTCTTAGAACAGAATTAATCAAATGGATGGTGGTGAGATGAAGCAAAAGTGGAAGTGTTAATGGAAGGATATAGTAGTGGTTTCTGAAGATGATGTATTGCTGTTTGATTCTCCCAACTCTTGTTTTGTGAAAACGTTTCATAATAAAATGCTGGGGTAGATCAAGTTTTAAAGGCTAAAATTGGTAAGGATCTGAAGGAGGGAGATTGCCCTCTGGAGGAAGAGCTTCCAGAAAGAAAATCAAATGCCAGCATCCTAAGTTGGGAATGTGTCTTTTTTATGGATGCCTTCTGGGTGGCTGGGATAGGAGGAGGAGGAGACAGAGTAAGAGGAGGAGACGGAGTAAGAGTTAACTGCAGGTCAGATCCTGTGGCGAGAACTATGGGTCATAGAAAGAGCTTTTGGCTTTTACTGTTTCGGGATGCAGTGGTGAGTTTTGAGCAGAGGAAGGGAATATTAAGATAAACAGATTTCTGATAAAACCTGCCTCATGCTAGATTGGAGCTAACTGCAGGGGAATGAAGTTAGCTGTGAGACCAGTAGCTATTTTTTTTTTTTTTTTTGGTTTATGGTTTTTGGGCACACCGACCCGGTAACGCTCAGGGGTTACTCCCTGGCTATGTGCTCAGAAGTTGCTCCTGGCTTGGGGGACCATATGGGACACGGGGGGGATCGAACCACGGTCCGTCCAAGGCTAGCGCAGGCAAGGCAGGCACCTTACCTTTAGGCGCCACCGCCCGGCCCCCACCAGTAGCTATTTAAGAGAACCAGAATGCGAAAGGGGTTCAAAAGGAGGGTGGTGCAAAGTTTTTGAGTGCTTGTGAGTCTTCGAGGGAGACCTGGCAAGACTTGTTAAAAAGATGTGAATGAGATCAGGAAGAGAATGAAATGTGGCACCAACGTTTGGGGCATAAACAGTTTGACAGAATAAAGTTACCTTTTTTTTTTTTGTTTGTTTGTTTGTTTTGGTTTTTGGGCCACACCCGGCGGTGCTCAGGGGTACTCCTGGCTGTCTGCTCAGAAATAGCTCCTGGCAGGCCTGGGGTACCATATGGGACACCGGGATTCGAACCAACCACCTTTGGTCCTGGATCGGCTGCTTGCAAGGCAAACGCCGCTGTGCTATCTCTCCGGGCCCAATAAAGTTACCTTTAACCACAGTGACAAGGAAGCCTACGGGAAATGATGAAAAGCCTGCATATAAATGCTATGAAGGCTTAATTTTGGGACCCTGGGTGATTAAGATGTCCAAGAGATAGATATCCAAGGGGAGCTGCATATCTTAAGGGCTGGGGGTTAAAATTAGTGACCCAATAGTGAGCCTAAAATGACTGTCTCTGTCTTCTTTTCCTAAAAATATTGTAAACTTGCCACATGTGGATTTCTCAATACAACCTCACCAGAACAAAATATGAATTTTTGGGGCTAGAGCAATAGCACAGTGGATAGGATGTTGCCTTGCACACGGCTGGCTCGGGTTCAGTCCCCATCCCATATGGTCACTCAAGCCTGCCAGGAGTGATTCCTGAGCGCAGAGCCAGGAGTAACCCTTCAACACTGCTGAGTGTAGTCCCCCCAAATATATGAATTTATTTGATATAAATGTTTACAGAATTGGGGAACCTGAGGTAGAATGCAGGGGCAGGCATATGCCTTGCATGTGGGAGACATGGGAGACGCAAGATAAGACATATCTTATCCATTGACCAACACTATTATGATGACGGACTTTAAAATAGGATTGGAGATTGCCTCAGTGGGCCTAGTTTAATCACATCAACTCTTAAGAAGCAGGCACTTTGTACCATTGAACCATTGAGGCAGAAGTCAGAGAAATTGATGGTAAGAGTGTCTGCTACATGAGAAGGGACTTTGGCAGCCTTTGGGAGTAACTGGAGACCCCTGGCTGACTGCCCGAGAGAAGAAAACAGCCTCGGCTGTTAGCAGGCTCTGAATTCCAACTGCATGCGGCTGGAGCTGGAGCAAAGCAGGTCTCCAGGAAGACCTGCTTGCTCTTGTTGATTGTGGCCTTAGGGGCGATCCCCTTTCAGTCCCTTTGTTGCTGTCACCTGAGACCAGGGGGCGTTCACTTTGGTTGTGGGGCTCGCACTCAGTCCTCCGAGACAGAGGACGCACACACGCTTGCTTGCTTGTGGTGCTTCCACTCAGTTGCAGTGCTTACTGGAGGCCACAGCCCTTCCATCGTGGAGCTGGCTCACATACTGGCTTGAGCATTTGCAGAGGATTGCTCTGGTGCACAAATGTCGTGTGTCCCCCTGGTTGCAGTGCTCACAGGGTCCCCATCCTTCTCACTGTGGCACTCTCACACCCCTGACTCTGTGTCCCAGACCTTTTTCTGTGATGGTAACAGGGGTTCAGACCTCAGAGCCGCAGTAATTTCAGAAGCTTGTTGTAAAATATTCATATTAAAACTATCCGATAAGCTGGAAGATCCCTCATGGGTTGCATGAAGACTTTGTGTGTAGGAGGCCCAAGTTAATTTCCCTGGCACACTGTGGTCCCTTAAGCACCAAGCTAAGAATAGTCCCAGAACTGTGGTTGTGGCCCCGACCCTCTGCTTCTTCCCCCCAAAAAGCCCATTGAGGAAAACTTCACCTGGATTAATGTGTGTATTTTGGAAAGACTAACATAATCCAAAGTGTAGAGCTGGTAGTTTACTTGGAGGCTGTCTTCCAGGTGGTGCTCAGTAGCCCAAGGGCCCTACTGGTAATTCCGGGCCAGTTGGACTGGTGGTTGCATGCAAGGACTAAAGTATGTGCTCCTCAGGCCCTGGTCAGGCAGGCCTGACGATGCTCTGGAAACCAGGTGGGTCCGTTGTGTGCCTAGCAAGTGCCCTAACTGCTTTCCTGTATCTCATAGCCCCATGAAACGTTTTGGGGAGAGGAGGGGGGACCGCGCCCAGCATTATTCAGGGCTTCCTCTTTCTGTTTTGTTTTGGGGCCACGCCAGCAGCGCGCAGGAGCTACTCCTGGCTCTGTGCTCCCTTCTGTCAGGCACGGGGGACTGACTATATGGGATGCCAGAACTCGAACCACCTTTTGTCCTGAATAAACTATGCAAGGCAAACGCTCTACTGCTATGCTATCTCTCTGGCCCCTCAGGGCTTACTCTTAAGAAATAGGAAATTTTGCCTTCTTTTTTGTAAGGCCCTGCATTCCAGGATTATACCTGGTGGTGCCCAGGGACCTTCTGAGATACTGGAGATGTGACATGTGACAAGGCAAGTTTGCTGCCTATTATTCTATCTCTTTACTCCCCCCTGCCCCAGGTTTGGTGGGTTTTTGTTTTGTTTTGTTATTTTTGGTTTTGGGGCCACATTTTGGCGAGCACTCAAGGGTTACTCTGGCTCTGGGCTCAGAAATCTACTTCCTGGCAGACTCAGGCACCATATGGGATGCCGGGGATTGAACCCTGGTTGGCTGCATGCAAGGTAAATAATGTCCTAAATCCTGTGCTGTTTGCTCTGCCTTCCCACAGTATTCTTTTTTAATGATACTATACAACCTATTTATATTTTATTTAGAAAAATACATCACTTGGGGGCCGGAGAGATTAGCACAGCAGTAAGGCATTTGCCTTAGACTCAGAAGGATGGGTTCAAGTTCTGGCATCCCATATGGTTCCCCGAGCCTGCCAGGGAGAAACCCCTGAGCACTGCCAGGTGTGACCCCAAAACAAACAAAAAAATAAATAAATAAAAAAACATCATTTCCCGTATTGGTCAGAATTCTAGATCTACATCATTGAAGTTTTATTTTGTTTATTTTAAGGTGCTTAGATGTTGCCCCTTGTACTGCTGGGGGGTTAAACCAAGTCCTCCACTTGCAGAGCATTCAGTCTGTCGAGCACATGTCTATTGTAGATATTTTTCCAGTTTTTGATTCAAACTTTTTTTTTGTTTTTGTTCTAGGGCCACACCTGTCGGCACTCTGGTACTCTGGTTACTCCTGGCTCTGTGCTCAGAAATAGCTCCTGGCAGGCTTGGGGATGCCAACATATAGGATGCTGAGAATCAAACCCAGTTCATCCCCGGGGTGGCCACATGCTCGGGCCCTGATTCAGACTCATTTTGCTGGATATTATTTATCACGTAGAATGAGGATATGATGTTCTCATTTGTCACACGTCTTTTCTACTGCACTATCAGATATTTCTCCAGGAGTTTGGAAATTACAATTTCTCTAGGATCTTGAAGCCCCAGAGAGAGGCTGAGAGGATAAGATGGATGTTGAAGCCAGTTTGCTTCCTGGGGATCTTAAAATATCTGATGCCAGGGGCCAAAGAGATAGCATGGAGGTAGGGCATTTGCCTTGCATGCAGAAGGATGGTGGTTTGAATCCCCATATCCCATATGGTTCCCCGAGCCTACCAGGAGCGATTTCTGAGCGTCGAGCCAGGAGTACCGCTGAGCACTGTCCAGGTGTGACCCAAAAGCCAAAAAAAAAAAAAAAAAAGGAACTATGGTAGATATACACAACTGAATGCTATTCAGTTTAAGAGAAGATAAACATATAATTTGCTCCTGTGTGGATAGACCTAAAGTCTAAGCTGAATGAAGTTAGTGAGAAACAAAGGGACAGACACAGAATGACTCCCTCATGTATGGGCTGTCAAGAAATAAAGTGGGGAGAGGAGTGGTGGCGCAAATGGTAGGGTTTTCCCCTTGTTCAAGACTGAAGACTGACCTAGGGACGGACCACGATTTGATCCCCTGGCGTCCCATATGGTCCTCCAAGCCACGAGTGATTTCTGAGTGCATAGCCAGGACTAGGTAACCCTGAGCATCACTGGCTGTGGCACAAAACTAAAAGAAATAAGAAAGAAAGAAAAAGTAGGGGAAGTATGGGAGTAACATGTCAGAGCAACAGAAACTGAGATCGGGTCCAATAGGAGGAAACTTCACCCTAGGGAGGGTGGGGCTAAAACGGGTGGGAGCACTGGACAATGGTGAGAGTAGTTGAAACTAAAATGTAAATTGAAAAACAGATCAAAATAAGCGGGGCGAGCCGTGGCGCAGCGGGTAGGGCATTTGCCTTGCACGCAGCTTACCTAGGATGGACTGCGATTCAATCCCCATCATCCCCTAAGGTCCCCAAGCCAGGAGTGATTTCTGAGCACATAGCCAGGAGTGACCCCTAAGTGTCACTGGGTGTGTTCCACAAACAAACACCAAAAAAGATGGGGCTGGAGAGATAGCATGGAGGCAAGGCGTTTGCCTTGCAAGCAGAAGGATGGTGGTTCAAATTCTGGCTTCCCATAGGGTCCCCTGAGCCTGTCAGGAGCGTAGAGCCAGGAGTAACCCCTGCTGGGTGGAAACCCACCCCCCCCAAAAAAAAAAAAGATAAGGAATGTCAAAAACAGTGAGAGGGAAATAGGTCAGGAAAAGCCTCTCTGGAGGTGGTCTTTCAACTAAGATCTGAATGGCTAGGGTGAGTGCCACAAGATGAACTCTGGACATGGAGAGTTGGAGACTCAGCTTGATATGGGGAACAGTGAACAGTGTAGCCCTGTTGTCGAAGAATCTGAGGCCATGAAGGACCAGCAAGGAGTCAGATGTGCTGTTAAGTTAGGAGCTAGGGAATGTGAGTGTGAGGGTCTAATGTGAAGCCAAGCATGGCAGGAGTTTGGACTTGAAGTGCAGTGGGAAAGATTTTTGCACAAAAGTGCCAAGGATTTATTTTTAAAATATCTTTTATGAGTCATGGCTGCATTTCTTGCCCTTGGGCTCTGTTAAATATCCCCTTGTTAAATTCACTCTTAAAAATGTTTTTGAGGGGGACCGGTGAGGTGGCGCTAGAGGTAAGGTGTCTGCCTTGTAAGCGCTAGCCAAGGAAGGACCGCGGTTCGATCCCCCGGCGTCCCATATGGTCCCCCTAAGCCAGGGGCAATTTCTGAGCACTTAGCCAGGAGTAACCCCTGAGCATCAAACGGGTGTGGCCCAAAAAAACAAAAAACAAAAAAAAATTTTTTGAGGGGCCAGGGCAATAGCACAATGGGTAGGGTTTTGCCTTGCATGCAGCCAACCCAGATTGATCCCTAACATCCCGATGGTCCCCCAAGAATGCCAGGAGTAATCCCTGAGCACTACTAGGTGTGGCCCCAAAAGAACAACAACAAAAAGGTTTTGAAGGCCAGAGAGATAGTACAATGTATAAGGCACTTGCTTTGCATGCAGCTAACCCAGGTTTCATCCCCAGCACCCCATGTGGTCCCTTGAGGATCACTGAGTATGACGTATAATTTTAAAAAAAAAATTCTTTTTACTGGTTTGAGTAGATTTCGGATATTTGCCCCCTTAAGATTGGGTTTTGAGGGGCCGGAGAGATAGCATGGAGGTAAGGCATTTGCCTTGCATGCAGAAGGATGGTGGTTCGAATTCCAGCATCCCATATGGTCCCCTGAGCTGAGCCTGCCAGGAGAGATTTCTTTTCTTTCTTTTTTTTTGGGGGGGGGGGATGGGGTCCACACCCAACAGTGCTCAGGGGTTATTTCTGGCTCTACGCTCAGAAACCGCTCCTGGCAGGCTCACGGGACCATATGGGATGCCAGGATTCAAACTATCATCCTTCTACATGCAAGACAAATGCCCTACCTCCATGCTATCTCTCCGGCCCCCACAAGCAATTTCTGAGCTCAGGGTAACCCCTGAGCACTGCCGGGAATGACCCAAAAAAACAAACAAAAAAAAAAGTAAAATAAAAGATTGGGTTTTGAGAGCCTCCTCCTTATTTTATTTTGTATAGTTTTGGGTTTGGGGGGTCATCTTGGGGCCACACCCAGTGGTGCTCAGGACTTACTTCCTGGCAAAGTTTGGGGGACCACGTGAATACTACCAAACCATCCAGCTCCAGGACAGCCCTCCTCCTCCATTGATGTCTATGCACATGCAGCCTGGGTCATAAGAGTTACTCTTTTTGTTGAAGATTTGCTGCTTAGTATTTTGTAATGAATACTGTCGATTGTAGAGGACTAGACATTTATTTGCCTTTGTATTTATTCATTGCTTATTCTCTAGTTAAATGCCAGGTTTATTTACCTGTTCTTGTTTGTTTTGTTTTGTTTTTTTGGTTTTTGGGCCACACCCGGTAACGCTCAGGGGTTACTCCTGGCTATGTGCTCAGAAGTCGCTCCTGGCTCGGGGGACCATATGGGACACCGGGGTGGATCGAACCGTGGTCCGTCAAGGCCTAGCGCAGGCAAGGCAGGCACCTTACCTTTAGCGCCACCCGCCCCGGCCCGTTGTTTGTTTTTCTTTGATAGTATTGCTGCTGCTCGCTTGCTTGCTTGGCAGTTGTAAACACTTACGCCATGATGCTTCAGGCCCTTGTGCTGGGAGCCATGTGGTACCAAGAATCAAACTTGGGTCAGGTCCATGTTAGGCATGCACACTGACTGCTGTACTGTCTCTTGGCCCCTAGTCTCTTTACTGTTTTGTTTTGTTTGGGACCACACCTTGCAGTGCTCAGGAGTTTCTCTTTGGCTCTGTACTCCAAAATTACTCCTGGAAGGCGTGGGGAACAATATGGGATGCCATGTGATCGATCCAGGTCAGCCGTGACAAGGCATATGCCCTTCCCACTCTGGCCTATTATTTTGGCCCCCCTTCTCTTTTCTTCTGTAGGTGAAAATTAATATTCCTTTAGTGTGGGATATACTACAGTTTATCTTTTTGCAATTGATAGGACGGTTTTCACAATTTTGGCTAACGAGTAATGCGGCTGTGAATACAAGAGGTATATTATTGAGCTTCTTGTGTAGAAGCTATGTAAATATTTGTCTCTCTTTGAAAAGTATTTCATGGGGGCCGGAAGAGATAGCATGGAGATAATGCGTTTACCTTGCATGCAGAAGGTCGGTAGTTCGAATCCCGGCATCCCATATGGTCCCCCGAGCCTGCCAGGGCCGATTTCTGAGCGTAGAGCCAGGAGGAACCCCTGAGCACTGCTGGGTGTGACCCCAAAACCAAAACAAACCAAAAAAAGTATTTCATGTGCTTTATCCTATCCATTGTGTATTACTTATTTATGTATGTTCATTTTAGTTGCTGCTGCTAATCGGTTCCCCTTTGCTACCTTCTTAGCTGTTTACTTCATTGTGCTAGAAAAGTTTTCCTTCCTTGAAAAATGGGTTTAAAAAAATATTATTAAAGAAAGCACTGTGTGGTTTACAAAGTTATTAATGGACATGCAGCGTTCCAGGGCTAGTTCTGCCACTGGTGTTGACTTCAGCAGTGTCCCAGGCTCCCTCCCATGCATTCCCCCAGCCTGACACCTTGGCATGCACTTTTTTTTGTTTGTTTGTTTTTTGTTTTTTGGGTCACACCTGGCAGCGCTCAGGGGTTCCTCCTGGCTCTATGCTCAGAAATTGCTCCTGGCAGGCTCGGGGGACCATATGGGATGGCGGGATTCCAACCACCATCCTTCTGCATACCAGGCAAACTCCCTACCTCCATGTTATCTCTCTGGCCCTGCAGGCACATTTTTAAGTTACGTTAGAAAAGTTTTTCTTTTGATATCCAAACAGCTTGCTGGCCTCTTCTTAAAAAAAAAAATCTTGGGGCCGGGTGGTGGCGCTAGAGGTAAGGTGCCTGCCTTGCCTGCGCTAGCCTTGGACGGACTGTGGTTCGGATCCCCAGGCGTCCCATATGGCCCCCCAAGCCAGGAGCAACTTCTGAGCGCATAGCCAGGAGTAACCCCTGAGCATCACCGGGTGTGGCCGAAAAACCAAAACCAAAACAAAACAAAACAAAAAAACTTCTCAATATAGGTCCTATGATTTACACTATTTTAGTAACATTTTAGGAATTAAGTGTTGCTTTACTATGTCCAGCACCAGTTCCAGAGGACCAGCAGCCCTGTGCCACTGGCTCTGGCTTCCTTCTCGCCCCCCCCTCCTCCGCCCACCACCTATTAACAGACCCAGTGTCTTGGACACTCGGGATCTGGTAGGATTACCCATTGTTTATTGCCTTATTCTAGTTCTTTATGCTCCACATTTGAATGAATCATTCAGGATTTGTCTCTCTCCCATTGATTGGCTCACTTTATTCAGCATGAATCCCTCCAGTCTGTCCAAGTTGCAGCAAACTGTAAGATTTCATCTTCTTTTATCTAAGTAGTATTTCATTTGTGTATAGTTTCTTTATCCATTCAGTCGTTGTTATGTACTTGGGTTGTTTCCAGATCTTGGCTATTATAAATAGCACTGCCTTGAATGGAAGTGTAAATATGTTTTCAAATTAATATTTTTGTCCTGGGGTAGAAGCCAAGAAGTGGAATCTTTGGGTCATTTGGAAACCTTATTAATATTTTGATAAATCTGCATGCTCTTTTCCATAGAAACTGAACCAGACAGTGAATGAGGCTTTCTTTTCTATCACATCCTCACTAGCACTGTTTTTTTTCTGGACTTTCTGATTATTGTGCCAGTCTCACTGGTGGGGGGTGATTTAGTTTTCTTTCTTTTTCTTTCTTTTTTTCCTTTGCTTTGCTATTTCTATTAATAAGGGAGGAAAAATATATTCTGCATCTCTGTTGAATCTGTCTCTTTGGGATAAGCATCTGCTTGGCAGTTTGTTTTTCTGTTGTTTTGTGAATTCTTTATAAATCTTGGATGTTAGCCTTTTGTCAGAATTATGGTTTTTGTGATTTTTTTTTCTTCCTTTGAGTCATGTCTTTCTTCTTCAGTACTAAACTTGTTTAGTCAAGGAAGGGCACTTGAGGTCAAGGGTAAAAGCATGGTGTCACATGCATGAGGCACTGAATTTGTTCTCTACCCCCCCACACACACACACAGTTGCAATAGAAGTTACACACACACACACACACACACACACACACACACACACACGATTGCAATAGAAGTTAGCCAGAAAGTGAGAGTAGAAGAAAGAGCGTGCAGACAAAGGAAATCTGCACGTGTCATGGAAAATGGACCAAAGACCAGCAGGAAAGAGTCCAGGAATTGACTTAGTGATGGAGTCACCATCCTCAAAGTCACAAGACCTCAACTTTGACCCATGTCACCTCCCCACATGCGGAACGCAATCCAGTGGCACAACAAAGTACCATCTCAAGCACACAGCAACCCCATGTGTGTAAGTGCCACAAGTAAATTGTGCGACCTCCAGTGAGTACAACCAGAATGTGAGCACCACAACCAAGTTTGTGTGAACCCTGGTCATTGAAGCAGCAGAGGAAAGGAGAGGTGGGGACCAGAGGGGCGTGGGGGGAATAGCAAGAGTAGAAAAAGGTTCTTTGGATGGAACTTTAGCATTAGACTTGCTCATCTTGTGTAAGTGATTACCATCATACTCATTCATTTGGAAAACATGGCTTTAAGTTTCAGATTTCCTATCCATAGATTACATTTTACTCTTGTAAGTTTTAAAACATCATCGGAAGCAAATATTGGTTTTATTTACTTACTTGTTTGTCTCTTTATTTTTGGCCAGGTCTCCTATGTGATTCGAGATGAAGTAGAGAAGTACAATCGAAATGGAGTCAATGCTCTACAGCTGGATCCAGCCCTCAATAGACTTTTCACTGCCGGGCGAGACTCAATCATAAGAATATGGAGTGTCAATCAGCACAAGGTATGGCAGGTCTAAATTTATGTTTTAAATCTTTTCTTAGTACATTATGATCATTTTAGATGGCACCTTCTACAGTTTGGATTTCATCTCTTTGAGCCCTTAGTTATTTGGTTTACATTTTTATAAAGAGATTGGAGCAAGAATTCTGCCATCCTCGGGGTGTGGGTGTGGACAGAGTGTTGGGGGAACAATAATAACAACAAAATTTTGGAGAGTTTCGAAAGTGTTTTAGCTCAGGCAGGGACTCCTTAAACTAGATTTAGGATAAGATTTTTGAGGTTGGTGAGCTCATACAAAAGGACAGGGTACTTGCCTTGCACCTACCCAACTGGGGTCAATCTCTGGCACTCTATATTATCCCCAGAGCCCCACCAGGAGTGATGCCTAAGTACCCAGCCAGGAACGAGCCCCTCTCTACTGAGGGACAAAGATGTTTTTCTGTTGGGGGGATTCTGGTCAATTCATTTTCTGCTTTACATATGTTATGAATTTATCTCTTGGGTCAATTTCTACTTTCACACAAACTACCCTGGCACACACACTGTCTGTTTCACGAGGGCAGCCATAACCCCTTTGTGCCCCTTTGAGTCCTCTGTCCTCACAGCATCCAGAGGAACTGAGGAAAAGGAACTGGAGATGTAAAAAGCTGGACACATAACTTAGTGGTAGAGCATTTGCCTTGCATGTGTGAGACCCTGAGTCTCACTGAAAAGGTCAAAAGTTTCCCCAAAGATTGGGATCCCTTTTGGGCCGGAGCGATGGTGTAGCAGTAGGGCTTTTGCCTTGCACGCGGCTGACCCAGGACGGACTGTGGTTCGGATCCCCCAGCGTCCCATATGATCCCCCAAGGCAGGAGCGATTTCTGAGCACATAGCCAGGATTAACCCCTGAGTGTCAGCGGGTGTGGCCCAAAATAAAAAAAAAAAATGGTATCCCCTTTCAGTCATATCTTCAAAAGGTTGAATATGCTTTATAGGGTTCGGAGAGATAGCACAGATAGCACAGCGTTGTTTGCCTTGCAAGCAGCTGACCCAGGACCTAAGGTAGTTGGTTCGAATCCTGGTGTCCCATATGGTCCCCCATGCCTGCCAGGAGCTATTTTTGAGCAGATAGCCAGGAGTAACCCCTGAGCACCGCCAGGTATGGCAAAAAAAAAAAAAATGCTTTGTACATTTATGACGGATCATGAATGAATATTTGATCTCTTCATCCAAAAGCAATTAGGGTACATACAAAATCCATAGGACTTAATGGAGGTCCGTAAAAATAGAAAGGTTGCGGGCCCGGATGGATAGCACAGCGGCGTTTGCCTTGCAAGCAGCCGATCCAGGACCAAAGGTGGTTGGTTCGAATCCCGGTGTCCCATAGGGTCCCCCGTGCCTGCCAGGAGCTATTTCTGAGCAGACAGCCAGGAGTAAGCCCTGAGCACTGCCGGGTGTGGCCCAAAAACCAAAAAATAAATAAATAAATAAATAAATAAAAATAGAAAGGTTGCATTTTTTTCTTTCTTCAGTAGATAGTAGTATGCAGTCTTTTCTTTAACAGGGAACAAGATTTAAATAGATGTAAGGATGAATCCTGTCAAATGAAGAAAAGCTCTCTGTATTTTTTTTAATCTGAGGCTGCATCTGGCTGTGCTTAGGGTTTATTCCTAGCTCTGTGCGTGGCACTCACTTCTGGCAGTACTGAGGGACCAGATAGGTGCCGGGGATCAAACCTAGGTCTCCAAGGCCTACCTGCTTTACTATATCTAGTGTTTTGTTTTGTTAGATGTTGCTGTTATTTTAGATTTTAGGCCACACATGGTGGTGCTCGGGGTTATTCCTGGCTCTGTGCTCAGAAATGACTCCTGGCAGGCTTGGGGGGAGCATATGGGATGCAGGAACTCAAACCTGGGTTGGCCATATGCAAGGCTAGTGCCCTACCCCTCTGTGCTATTGCTCTGGCCCTTATCCCTTTGTATTTTTATTGGAAGGATGTCCTGTGAAAACATGGAAATGAAGATGCAAGAAAAGCAGGATTATTTATTGAGTTCTTCATGATACCACCTACATACATTCTTAGCACTTTCATATCCAGTAGTGTTTATCACAGTGGCACTTCAAGGCTGCAGCAGATTCTGCCCTCTTTTTCTCCCTCCCTCCCAGACCTGACTACTCACAGTTCAGTCCTGGCTTTGCTCTTGGGTTACTGCTGGCCTCCTGGTGGACCGTGTGCGCTTCCAACAATTGAGCCCTTGCTGGTCAAGTGCTATTTTATCTCTCTAGCCTCAAGGATATTTTCATGGAGGGAAAAGGCTTTAAGAAGTCTGCAGTGGAATAACTAGAAAATTACTAGGAATTGGAGGCCAACCAATGTCAAAATCCTGGTGTAGACCTTATCTTTTTTTTTTCTTTTCTGTTTTTTTTTTTTGGGGGGGGGGTCACACCCGACAGCGCTCAGGGGTTACTCCTGGCTCTACAGTCAGAAATCGCTCTGGGCCCAGAGAGATAGCACGAAATGGCATTTGCCTTGCAAGCAGCCGATCCAGAACCAAAGTGGTTGGTTCGAATCCCGAATCCCGGTGTCCCATATGGTCCCCCGTGCCTGCCAGGAGCTATTTCTGAGCAGACAGCCAGGAGTTACCCCCTGAGCACCACCGGGTGTGGCCCAAAAAAAACAAAAAAAAAGAGAGAGAAATCGCTCCTGGCAGGCTCAGGGGACCATATGGGATACCAGGATTTGAACCACTGACCTTTTGCATGCAAGACAAACAAACACCTTACCTCCATGCTATGTCTCCTGCCCCTGACCTTATCTTTTTAAAAGTCTTGATCTTTTTTTTTTGTTTGTTTGTTTGTTTGTTTGTTTCGGGGTGATACCAAGCAGAACTCAGGGCTTTCCTACTGTCTCTGCACTCCAGAATTACTCCTGGCAGGCTCAGAAACAATATGGGATACTGGGGATTTAACCTAGTCTGCTACATGCAAGGCAAGTGCCTGACCCTCTGTACTATTACTCCAACTCCAGAATGTTTTAGATGTTTTTAACATTTTCAAAAACAGTTTGACAGTTGCTGATTGTTTCTTTAAATGGACTTTTGAATTCTGGTTTGGTGTAAGCAGTGGGGTTACCATATCAAAAGCATGGAAAGTATTAAATTGGTTCTAAAATGCTTTTTGGAACTTATATCTGAATTGGAATGTCAGCTTCTATGAACATTATTTTAAACATTGAAGGATTAGCCTGGAATTATGTAGAAAAGCAGCCTGTTCTGCCCTCAAAATAATTTTTTTTGAGAATTTTATAGTAGAATTGATTAGTGTCTTGAGAAGAACTTTTCTCTTTACCCATGACATGTCTTGAACTTGTCTGTTTTAGATGTAATTAAATATTGTCCTCTTAATTGTCAGGTCTCTCCTGGTAATGAAGCCAGGTGAGAGGAACAGAGGAATCTCGAGTTACTGATTATAATGGTGATGGGTAATATTGCTTTAGCTGTTCACTTCCATTTTCTTCCTGAAGAACGATAGATGTCTTGTGGAAAACAGCTAATTCAAAATATTACAAAGCAGCCTTAGGAAGCTAAAGGCAGAAGTGTGTGTCTTCCTCTGCAGTCAGCAGGGCTAATTACCACATTCATTTGATTGCAGCTGCTGCGGGAAGCATCACCTTACAGCTCATCTCACTGGCCGGTAGATTTATTAGGGCCTTTCCTTTCTGTAAACCCCTTCCTGTCGCACTTTGTGTGGAATGCAATACCTAGCCTGGATCTTGTTGCCTTCCTACCACAAGACATACAGATTAAGCTTTTTCCCAGAAATGTAGACTTTGTTTAGTGATAAAACTATTCCCAAACAAAGCTTCTCTTTGCACATCTTATCTGAAAGTGTCAACAATTGGATGAATTCTCTTCTGAATGTAATTGCCAATTTTACGGCCTCAGAGTAGTATGCCACTTTAATTAAAGAATCAAATATCTGTAACTTGTTACAGTCCTTCCTCTAATACAAATATTCAAATCTTGTGACTTTTTTTTCTTTTTAGCAAGATCCTTATATAGCTTCTATGGAACACCATACTGATTGGGTAAATGACATCGTGCTCTGTTGCAATGGGAAAACATGTACGTATTTCTTTGGATTATTTGTCTTCTGAAGTTTTTATTTAGTTGATAGTTTTTATGATTTTTGTTTGTTTGTTTTGAGGCCACACTCGGTTGTACTCAGGGGTTATTCCTAACTGACTGGGGACCAGGTAGGGTGTCTGGATCTGCCACAGACAAGGAAAGTGCCATACCCGCTGTACTATCTCTCCAGACCCATCAGTATGGTGCATTTTTAATGTAAGCTTTTTCCTTGCATGCAGAAAAGCACACTCTCTGGGAGGGTTACGCTCATTAAAATTTTACAGGAGAAAACTTAGATCAAGAAACAGCTTCGGGGGCCGGGCGGTGGCGCTGGAGGTAAGGTGCCTGCCTTGCCTGCGCTAGCCTAGGACGGACCGCGGTTCGATCCCCCGGCGTCCCATATGGTCCCCCAAGAAGCCAGGAGCAACTTCTGAGCGCATAGCCAGGAGTAACCCCTGAGCGTCACAGGGTGTGGCCCAAAAACCAAAAAAAAAAAAAAAAAAAAAGAAACAGCTTCGGAGACAGGAGTGATAGTATAGCGGGATTGCCTTATATGCAGCTGACCCGGGTTCAAGCCCTGTCTTCCTGTTGTTTCCCCCAAGCACTGCCAGGCTAGTTCCTGAGTGCAGAGGCAGGAATACCCTGAACACTGCCAGGGAATGCCCCAAAACAGACCCAAAAAAGCATCTTGTGCTCAGGCATTAAGGCTCAGCAATAGGTAGAGTGCCTGATTTGCATGAGGTCTCCAGTTCTCCCTGGCACCGACCCACATTGCCAAGCGCTATCCCCAGCACTCATCCCTGTGTTAAGGATCACTCCTGATGGGGCAGGGGAGGGGGGCGTTGTATTTGGTGCTGTGGATCAAACCAAGTTTGATTCATGCAAGGCAGCTATGCTGTCTTTCTGGCCCTGGATTTGCATTCTATATTAGAGAAATTACTCTCGATCAACTTAGTCACCTCTTCAACCGAGCCACTAAAAAGTTTGTCCTGGGCTGGAGAGGTAGTACACTGGGTAGGGTGCTTGCCTTGCATGTGGCCAACCCAGGTTTAATCTCTGAAATCCCATGGAGTTCCCATTCTCCACCACGGTTGATTTCCTGAGTACAAGTAACCCATAAGCACTATCGGCTATGGCTTAAAAAAAAAAAGCAAAAATACATGATAAAAAAAAATTGTCCTGCCTATTTAAAAATATTTGAGGCAAAATATTCTATGCACTCAGAAATAGCTCCTGGCTTAGGGGACCATATGGGATGCTGGGGGATCGTACCAAGGTCCATCCTGGTTTGGCCATGTGCAAGGCAAATACCTTACCGCTGTGCTATCGCTCTGGCCCCCGAGGAAAAATATTCTTTTTTTTTTTTTTTTTTTTTGGTTTTTGGGCCACACCCGGTAACGCTCAGGGGTTGCTCCGGGCTATGCGCTCAGAAGTTGCTCCTGGCTTGGGGGACCATATGGGACACCGGGGGATCGAACCGCGGTCCGTCCAAGGCTAGCGCAGGCAAGGCAGACACCTTACCTTTAGCGCCAGCCCGGCCGGAAAAATATTCTTAACTTTTAGAGGGTCATATGTCTTATGAATAAATATTAACAAGTGTTTGAAATGATGTTAGGCCTGCTAAAAATATTCATATCTGCCCATAAATATATAAACATACACATGAAACTTACATTGTTTTGAGATAAGTCTTTAAAGGATAAATTATTCCGTCAAGGAGTGTGATGTTTCTGTTTCTCTTCTAGTAATATCTGCTTCTTCGGACACAACTGTAAAAGTGTGGAATGCACATAAGGGATTTTGCATGTCAACCTTAAGAACGCATAAGGTAAAGAAGATTACTTCGTTCTCTGTCCTTGGTGTGATATGAGGATCTCCATGTTTATATGGCATGCGTTTATAGTGTGTGGTCATGTATAGTGCTATTGCTTGTACAGTATGTGTGTTCTGTTTCAGGATTATGTAAAAGCTTTAGCATATGCCAAGGATAAAGAACTGGTAGCATCAGCTGGGCTGGACAGACAGATATTTCTTTGGGACGTGAACACCCTCACAGCATTGACTGCCTCAAATAATACTGTCACAAGTAAGGTGTTTGGGGGCGGGTGGGGAGTCTTTGAAAAAGAAGCAGCAAATGGAATGGTTTTTCAAACATCTTTGACAGTTCCAATCAAGACAGGGACTCGTTTTGAGACGACTTCTCCCTCTAGCATTCTGGAGCGCAGAGCTAGCTTCTCGCTGCAGTTTAGAACTGGCAACTTCCCTGGATGCCGTGATGGTTTGCGTGCATGTGCCTGTTTCAGTTCCTTGCTAAAGTATAAACTCCTACAGAGTAGGGAACGGATCTTAGTACGGCTTTACATCTCCACATCATGGTCTGGCCCAGAGCCATACACTCCGCAGATATTATTGACAGAGGCAGTTTTTGACTTTTAAACGTATTACTAAATACTAGGATTCATGGAGTTAATGGCCAAGATGGAAAATACATAAAGGGGGAAAAATAAAACGTTTTCAGTTTCTATTTTGTGGAACCCCTCAGAGCAGCCCCCTGGAAACCAGGTGCTTCAAGTGACTCTCTGGGAATGTTTACAGAAGATTTATGCACTGGTCCTCAAACTACAGCCTGTGGGCCACATGTTGTATTTGTTCCCGTTTTATTTATTTCTCCACTTCAAAATAAGATAGATGCAGTGCGCATAGGAATTTGTTCATAGTTTTTGTTTTTACTATAGTCCAGCCCTCCAACGGTCCAAGGGACAGTGAACTGGCCCCTGTTTAAAAAGTTTGAGGACCACTGAATAGCATAAATGCCTCATCAGCTACAAGATGTCAGATTGCCAGGACAAACCCATCCAAGACTGGACTTGAAATTTACTCTCAAGTATGACCTTGCCTATGATAGTTTTCCAGAAAATTTGAGGCATCAGAGGAGTTGTTGAGAGCACAGTTCTGGTAAAACTTAGCCTGGAAGGTCTCTGTATTGTAGGTACTGTTCGTAGTGACTGGGATACTTACATTGACATGATAAACTTCTCATAAAACTTGGTATGTGACAAGGAGGGAAAGCTGGGAGATTGGTTATTTATAATTACTTGAATTATATTTCGCCCTTTTCCCCAGGAAATATGTTGCAGTCTAATATTAGTCTCCCCTATTTTCCTTTACTCTTTTTTCTCCCCCTTCATTTTTTTAGTGACGCAGCAGCTTTTCCCTGCTGGGGCTTCATGATGAATTGTTAGCATTTTATAGATGGAAGCCCTAAACAATACAAGTCAGGCAAAGAGAGGCAGTACTGGGCTGAGGATTTGACCCAGCAGTAGAGTACTTACCTTGCATGTGTGAAGCTCTGAGAATGAGTCCCTCCTCAAAAAAAAAAAAAAAAATCCTCTGTGCACAGAAGCCACCCCAAAGCACAGGGGCAGCCCCAAGTAATGACAGATATGACTCAAAAAAAAAAAAAAAACCGTCAGAGAGTTTCAAACTAGAAAACTAGGCTTTAGTGGTTCAGATTCTGTAATAGTGAGGCCTAGCTTGGATTTACTTAGAAAAGAGCTGACGTCCTTTTTGATTATTGTCGAAGGAATATTAAAGTAGGTAACCTGTGGGCACTTCCCGAAAGCAGTGGCTTTTCTAAATACTCTGTTTAATAGCTTTCCACATGTCTTTATGTTGGTCTTGTAAGATTAGGATCAAACTTTATAAGCAGCTTTGCTTGCAACATTTTCACTTCAGTAGCACAGAATTATGAGTCAGAGGTTATTGACAAACATGATTCTTGTCTCCAAATTTCCCTCTTAAAGGATTGCAACAGATTATTCCCTAATGTATAATTACAATGATACAGGTATCTAGTATTGCCTTGTACTATATCTTGCCTGCTGAATGAAAATAGTATTTTTGTTCTTTTAATAATGATGAATTTGAGCATACTTTTCATTTTTATTAGCACATGCAGATCTTTGCAGTTTATTACATGGCAGTACAATTCCATTTTTCAAGTATTTGAGTAATTAAATACACTCAAATTCAGAATGATGTAAATTTTGGTAATAATTTACTGTTTAGATTTTTCTCCATGAGACATCAACTTCTCCTTAAAGTACTTGTAAAGATGAGGTTTATATAAATCAAATGATTAAACGTTTGGTTTTTGCTGACTGTACACTAAAGAACTGTCAGTTTTGTTAACATTTTCTCTATTTGTTCTGAATAGCTTCTTCTTTAAGTGGGAACAAAGATTCCATTTATAGCCTGGCAATGAATCAACTGGGAACAATTATTGTATCAGGATCCACTGAGAAGGTAAAGGGGGAACTTAAAGACTCTATTTTTACACTAGAAAAGAAAGAAGCCAGTGGTCCAAAGTACAGCGAGTAGGATTTCTGTCTTTACACGCAGCCAAAGCAGGTTCAATCTCCGGTGCCTTATAGGGTCCCCCAAGCCTGCCAGGAGTTCTGACCTCCCTGAGCTCAGAACCAGGAGTAAGTCCTAAGCACTGCCAGGTGTGGCCCAGGAAACAAAACACAATGAAAAAAGAAACCAAAATAATTTTGTCTGTGTACTTACTAACAGACTTTTTTCCTGGTAGATGTTAAAAGAATGGCCTTTACTTCGAAGAAATAAGAATATAACCTGCTAATTACTATCATGTGTTACAGTAATGCGGCAGAAGAGGATTTTGGAGGTTGGAGTGGTGCGGGGTATACGAAGATTTGTGCACTCTTGGACATGAAAAGCTTCCGAGCTGTAAGACATTGCCCATTGGCCAGAAATCTTTGTCATTTGACTTGTAAATACCATGACGTTTCGTATGGGATCATAGTTTATTAATCAGTTTGTTATTTTCGTTAAACTTTACAGGTTTTAAGGGTTTGGGGATCCAAAGAACATGTGCAAAACTAATGAAGCTTAAAGGCCACACAGATAATGTGAAAGCGTTGCTCCTGAACAGAGATGGCACACCCAGGTAAGCAATTTCTCTTTGAGACCGTTGGTCTCCTGACCCACTTGGCGGATTCACCACTTGGTGTCCTATTGCACCACACTGGACTCACACCAAAACTCATATACATACGAATTGTGCTTCCGACCTAGAGCCTCTTTAAAATACTCAAGCTAGAGGCGGAGAGATTAGCACAGCGGTAAGGCGTTTGCCTTAGACGCAGAAGGACGATGGTTCAAATCCCGGCATCCCATATGGTCCCCCAAGCCTGCCAGGAGCGATTTCTGAGCATGGAGCCAGGAGTAACCCCTGAGCACTGCCAGGTGTGACCCAAAAACCAAAACAAAAAAACCAAAACAAAAAATACACAGTTGAGGTGCCAAAGAGATAGCACAGTGGTAGGGCGTTTGCCTTGCACGCAGCTGATTTAGGACAGACCTGAGTTCGATCCCCCAGCGTCCCATATGGTCCCCTAAGCCAGCAGTGATTTCTGAGTGCACAGCCAGAAATTATCTATTTATATTCCTGAGCACCAGCAGGTGTGGGCCAAAAATAAACAAAGAAAACTTAGTTGCATATTTTAGAATTATTTTGTTTGTGTTACTTTTAAATAAAAGCAAAGTAAGAAATGTCCTCTCTAATTGTAATGATATGTGGGATATATCAGCATTAGAATTGTTTTAATTGGCATGTTGTTTTTACATGTTTGTGTTTTACATAAAAATAACAGGAAACTTGAGTATGAATTTTTTTTTGCTAGTGTTACTGGAGGAAATTTCCTAAAATTGGATCCAACTAAAAAGGATCGACTGACTCAGCCTGGATATTGAGTTAGTTAACATTAGTGCATCGAATCATCTCTTCAAAGACAGACATTTGGTAGTATTAATACAACTGCTCTATGGATTACATAATTTGTGGATTTTAAATTGTAATTCTGTTCTAAAGCCTTAGGAAAATAATAGTCAATATAGATATAAAAGTCAAGAAAAAGCCAGCACCATCATATACTATGATGATGCACTTCTGCTATAACTCCTTTGCATGACTTTCTCTGCACACAACTTTCTCATGAGGGCAGTGGGTAGTTTAGAGCTGATCAGAACTGATTGGGATGTGATGGGATGATCTGAGACACGCCGCTTCTCCATCACCGTGGAAGTTCTGTCTGGAAGTGATTCACATGTGAATTAGAGAAAGCTTTGTTCAGAGGAGGAGGAGGATGTTTTGAAAAACCAGCTAAAGGAAGAAAATAATCTTTCAGAACCAGGCAAAAAGAGGCTCAGAAATGCCTCTGCAAATGTTGGGAGCTGTGAGAGGATCTCACTGTTAACAGAACCTATAGCCTTGAGACTGGGAGCTTCTCCTTAGTGGCCCTCAGTTACTTCTCTGCACAGTGGGAACCCCTTATTTCATTCGTGCCATTGGAGAGGATAAGAATAATCAACATTCTTATCTGCCATCTATGGCATTTTCTGGAACTCTTGATCTCCTTTGCAGCTGCATTTTCATGTGAGTATGAGAAACTCGTTCAGGTCCCCGTTCTTCTGCAGTGTCACTGCCATGCACACTTAGAGGTGTCTCCCATGCCCTTTCCTTCTTTTAGCTGTGGCCAGCAGTGGACTAGATCACCTGGTCTCCATGGTGTTAACCTTTAAATAGGAGGAAATAGACATGAAGGTTTCTGGGGAGAGCCGGGGGGTGGTCTGTGGGCTGCACACTTTATAAAGCAGAGTATCTTCAACGATGACCCCCTTCTGACCTGGTTTCTCCTTCCTGTGCCCCACTACATCTAACCAGTTGTCAAGATAAAATGTTCACTCCCCTTCCCGTGTATATCTGATTTTCCCCTTCTGGTTCCCCTTGGAATTTTCTGGCAGGCTACGGGGGTTGGGCCTCCCGCCCCCCCCCCCCGCATAGTCCCCGTTGGGAAATGCTGAGCAACCAAGAAGCATCTCCTTGTTGACTACACTCCATTGCCCTTGTTTCCTGCACATACAAATCTAGTGTGCTTTTAGCTGAAGATAACTCGTTTTGGGCTTTACTTTTTGCATCATACTCAGTGATGCTCTGGGGTTTCTCCTGGCCTTCTGCACTCAGGAATATTTTCCTGGTGGTGCTTGGGGGACCCTCTGAGATGCTGGGACTGAACCAGGTCAGCCGGTCGTGCGAGGCAGCTCCCTATACCCTCTGTACAATCTTCTCTCGCCCCATAGCTAAGACGATTTAAGTGTCACATGTGTTCCTGTACATTGCAAAAGCAGCAAAGGGAAGAGAAGAGGGAAATACATAAGAATTTTTAAGTAAATAACGACTGTTTGCTCATTAATGCACTGCACTTGAAGTCAGGTACACTCGACTGTGAGCTAAGTCAGTGTCGTGGCACTCCTTTACAATCTGCCTGTTAGCCTTGGAATACGTAATTAAGCAACTGTGCTCTACTTTCTCTTTCATTTTCCTCATTGACAAATACAGATTAAATGTAAATTTAACCACTGATAACTCAGCATGTTTATATTAGAGAATTGAAAAGCTGTAAGGCGCTTCTAATGAGGGGCAAAGAGGGGAGAAAAAGGCACTTTTACTTACTGATTCTTGAACTCTCATAATATGGGCATTATTTATCTGTAATTACTAGTTACCAGAATCTAGACTGCAATGTGCTTTTTAAAAAAAAAAAAAAAAAAAACAACTATTGATTGATTGATTGGTTTTTGGGCCATTCCCAGCAGTGCTTAGGGATTACTCCTGGCTCAGCACTCAAATCGCCTCTGGCAGACTGGGGGACCATATAGGATGCCGGGAATCGAACCACCATCCATCATGGGTTGGCCACATGCAAGCCAAATGCCCTACTGCTGGGAAAGACATTGAGAACCAGAGGTTGAACTGTTGCCTCGGCTTCATTCACTTTCCTCAGTAACTCACCTTTTCCTTAGTAATGGAATGAGAACATGTGAATGTCATGTGAACATGACTTGCCTGCAGGATTTCTGAGGACTAGCAGGTGGCCAGGGAGATCAGGCAGTGGCACTCTACCTTAGAAGTTTCCTCTACTTGGGCAATGTACTGCTTACTTGGATAGTTCAGCCAGTGGTGTGTGCCTGTCAGAAGCCCTTACTAGAGCTTTAGAGTAATAGTACAGGAATGGGGTGCTTGCCTTGCACTCATCCCACCCATATTTGATCCTCAGCGTCCCATATGGTCCCCCGAACACTGCCAGGAGTGATTTCTGAAAGCAGAACCATTTGTAATCCCTGAGCATTATCAAATGTGAAGTCTTTTATTAGATACAGAAATACAGGATTTAGAGAGGTCGTATATAAAGCATTAGGAGAGAAGCCAAGTTAAAATAAGGAAAACACGAATGTGGTTGGGTGGGGCCGAACAATAGCACAGCAGATAGGGCATTTATGCCTTGCAAGCGGCCGACCTGGGTTTGAATCCCTGGCATCACCTATGGTCCCCAAGCCTTTTAGGAGTAATTTCTGAGTACAGAGCCAGAAGTATCCCTGAGTGCTGCCAGTTGTGCCCTCCCCCCCCCCCAAAAAAAAAAGGAAATCACAAATTTGGGGGGCAGGTTTTTAAACTTTGTCTTTTTGTTTACAGTGCCTTTCCGGCAGTTCTGATGGGACAATTCGCCTGTGGTCCCTGGGCCAGCAGCGATGTATTGCAACTTACCGTGTCCACGATGAAGGTGTTTGGGCTCTGCCAGGTCAACGATGCCTTCACAACATGTGTACTCTGGAGGAAGGGACAGGAAGATTTATTGTACAGACCTAAGGAATCCTGACATTCGGGTGCTCATTTGTGAAGAAAAAGCACCAGTTCTCAAGGTGCGTCCCAAGTTTCTGTTTTATAATTAAGTTCCACAGACTCATGAGGGAAGGACATGGAATTGGACCCGAAAAGAAGCGACAAACACTTGGGGCTTTCTGCAAGCCCTTTTTGTCCCTCTTGCAGCAAGTGGTCCCTGGTCAACAGCAGCTGGAGAATGAGTTGCTGGGGACTCCGTGCTGACACCATTTTAAGGAGAGCTTAGGCTTCAGAGAGGTAGTGCTGAAAGACACCTAGACTCTTGCATTGCAATCAGCTGAGACTGGTTTGATCTCTAGCACCATATTGATCCCCTTAGTACTGCTAAGAGTAGCCCTCAGACTCTGCTGCTCTGGGGTCCCAATTTTTTTTAATGAAAACCAGAGAAACCTGAGCCGAGAGATAGCATGGAGGTAAGGCATGCAGAAGGGCGGTGGTTCGAATCCTGGCATCCCACATGGTCCCCCGAACCTGCCAGGAAGCGATTTTCTGAGCGTAGAGCCAGGAGTAACCCCCTGAGCGCTGCCAGGTATGACCCCCCCCAAAAAAAAAAAAAATAAGAGAAACCTGAACTGAAGATGTGGTCAGTTACATAGGAAGACATATTTAGTGGTAACTATAGAATTGCATGTTAAAATTAATATTGAGGAGATTTTCAGATTTAATGGGAGTCATAAAGATGGCCCTCCCCTCTATTCAGAAATCATCTGAGGGGCCAGAGAGATAGCACATCAGTAGGGCATTTGCCTTGCATGAGGCTGACTTGGGATGGACTCGGGTTTCATTCCTGGCATTCGATATGGTCCTCCAAGCCTGTCAGGAACGATTTCTGAGCGCAGAGGCAAGAGTAGCCCCTGAACACTGCTGGGTGTGGCCCCCCCTCAAAAAAAAAACAAACCCAAAAGGAAGGCAAGAAACAACTATAATATCCATCATCTATAACACTAAGGGATACCTAAAACCCAGATCCAAGTTACAGAGGCGGAAGAGCTAACCAAAGGAAGAGGAGTCAGAGGGCTGTTGAGAGGCTGACTTCAGCTCCAGCAGATGGTTGCGTCGTTGCATTTAAAGCAGATGGCACACCCTAGTGAACACCACCACGAGCCCTTCAGACAAGCAGGGCATTGGGGCTGAAATCTTAGAGGCATGAGGAGATTGAAGTCCTCCCCGGCCAAGGTTCTCTGGCAACAGGGAAAAAGACTGCCAGAACTTTGCACCAGACATAGCCACGTGCTCTAAGGATCGTCGCTCTGAACTGAGCTCTGCTATGCTAGGGTTTCAACTCTGTCCTCAAGACCCCAGATCTCGTACATGCTCTTTGCATCTTTAGTATGTACTCTGATAGAATTGACACACAATCTTAAGTAAAGGAGTTAATGTTTTATCATATATGGCTAGATAGTCCTGACACTGAAGGAGTGAACCTTCCACAAAGCGGGATTTCTATGTTTTGTTTTCAGATGGAACTTGATAGATCAGCTGATCCGTCTCCCGCAATCTGGGTTGCAACAACTAAGTCCACAGTAAATAAATGGGTAAGTGAACCACTGGCTTCCCGGAAGGTCTTGTGAACATGTGTCCTGTTACTCAGAGCTGCAGGTACCAATATTCAGAGTTCAGAGTGACTGTGACTCTTCATGTAGGTTGGGTACTTGCCTTCATTGTGATTGACCCAGTTTCTCTTCGAGTGCCACATTGTGATCCTGCAGCACTGCCAGGAGTGATCCCTGAACACGGAGGCAAGAGTGAATCTTGAGCACAGCTAGGACTGACTCAAGAAAAAAGTAGAGAATAAACGGAAATTGTACAAAGTCCTTGTGCTTCTCAGGCTTGGGGATTCAGCTCTGCGATGGGGCACAAGCCTGGCATATGAGAGACACTGACTTCAATATCCAGCGCTAAAAAGAAAACAGAAAACAAAACTTGCAGTTCTTAAACCTTAAATAATGGTTTGACCTACCTTCCTTACTGGTGTATTGTGGAAAACAATGCAAAATTATTTGCATCTATATTGCTTACGTGCAAATTAGGTAGTCTCTACTTAAAAATAAATGTTATGTGACATTTATATATATATATATATATATATATATATATATATATATATATATATATATTTTTTTTTTTTTGGTTTTTTGGGCCACACCTGTTTGGTGCTCGGGGTTACTCCTGGCTATGCACTCAGAAATCACCCCTGGCTTGGGGGGACCATATGGGATGCTGGGGGATCGAACCATGATCCTTCCTTGGCTAGTGCTTGCAAGGCAGACACCTTACCTTTAGCGCCACCTCGCCAGCCCCGACATTTATATTTTTTGGTGCTGATTTGCGATCAATATAACTATCTGGAAGAGTGGTCAGTAGACAGGATTCTCTTTGTCATTTGTTTTGTTATTCAAATCATGGTAGATAATTATGTTATATCTAATATTTCCATTTTTGTTTTACAATATTGTTAATAACAGACTTTCATGATTCTGTATTCCTACAACCAATATCTGCATCTCTCTCACTGGACCCCAGGGTCCGTCCCAGGCCTGCTCTGTTTTCCTGGAAATTGATGTTCAATTTATTATCATTGAGTCACATGCTTACTGTCTTTGTTGACATTCATGTTTTGTTTCGTTTTGTTTTTGACATTACTGTTTTTAATGTACACAATTATCTCATTTTTACCATCCAAGTGCCTAAGACCCTTGAATAACTTGTGGCACATGTTTTTGGTCATGTTGTTTGTTGTTCTGTGTTTTTTTCTTGTTACTTGGAACAGATTCAAAAGCTTATAGAGCATAAAATGATGAAATGATTTTTGTCCCTTTAGACCCTGAAGGGAATTCATAATTTTAGAGCCTCTGGAGATTATGACAACGACTGTACAAATCCTATAACGCCGCTTTGTACCCAGCCTGACCAGGTCATTAAAGGTGAGTCCGGAATTTGGAGGGTATTGTGCTCTCTCCTGTCCTAATTAGAGTTATTCAGAGACTTGGAGATCGGTCGTGCAGTGGGCGGGCGCTTGCCTTGCAGGTTGCTGAGCCAGGTTTATTCCCCAGAACCCCATCGAAACCCTGGAGCACCACCAAAGTAAACCCAGAGCACAGGGCTAGAGTAAGCCCTAAGTGCCACTCTATGTGGACAAAAAAAAGCAAGAGAGAAACTAAAGGAGGTAACCTTCCTTTAAAGAGAATTTGTATACTAACAGATAAATAGGAGGATGTTTGTATTAAGGTTTATTTGTTTTGATTGTTCGACAGTTCTCAGGGTTGCTTTGAGTGGTGCTTGGTGAACTGTGCAGTGCCGAAGGTCAAATTGGGGCCTCCTGCATGCTGACCTCTCCTGGCTTTATGCTCATGACTTGGCAGTCTTTGGAGGTCATATTTTATGCCAGGGGTTCACCTCATGCAAGGCCAGTGTCTTAATCCCTGTACTATCTCTTGGCTTCCATTATACTGGGTTTATTTGGGGGGGGGGGGGGGGGGTGTTGGGTCACACCCGGCAGTGCTCTGCTCAGAAATTGCTCCTGGCAGGCCCAGAGGACCATATGGGATGCCAGGATTGGAACCACCATTGGTCCTGGGTCGGCCGCTTGCAAGGCAAATGCCCTACCACTGCGCAATCTCTCTGGCCCCTATACTGGGTTTTTAAAAAATTTTTTAGTTTGATTTGGGGGCCACCCTTGGCAATACTCGGGGTTTACTACTGCCTCTGCAGTCAGGAATTACTCCTGAAAGGATTCTTGGGACCATACTGGATACCAGGGACCAAACTGATCAGCTGCTTGCAAGACAAGCGACGAACCTGTACCATATCCCCAATATATTGGTTTATTTTTAATAGGGGGGAAAAAAGCCACTTAAGGGCTGGAGAGATAGCATGGAGCTAGGGCATTTGCCTTGCATGCAAAAGGATGGTGATTCAAATCCTAGCATCCTGCCAGGAGCAATTTCTGAGCATAGAGCCAGGAGTAACCTCTGAGCCCTACTAGGTGTGGACCCACCCCCAAAATGCCATTTAATACTTGTTTCAGCAGCATATATACTACAGTGGAAACAATAAGACAAAATTAGCATGGCTCTTATACAGTATGACACATATATTTGTGAAGCTATCCATGTTTTTAAAATAATAGCTATAGGGCTGGAGCAATAGCACAGCAGTAGGGCATTTGCCTTGTATGTTGCTGACCCAGGACGGACCCGGGTTCAATCCCCAGCATTCCCTATGGTCTCCCGAGCCTTCCTGGAGTGATTTCAGAGCACAAGCTAGGAGTAACTCCTGAGTGCCACCAGGTGTAGCCCAAAAACCAATAAAATAAGTAAATAAATAAATAAATAAAATAATAGCTCAGAAGGCTCTGCAAGTACCAACCAGCTTTGTAACCTCTCAAATAATGACTTTATGACACTATGATGAAGATGTTTAATGAGCTCACAAAAACAATGGTATAGACAGTTAATAAAATACAATAAAGTGGGACTAAAGTGGGTGATAGGGTAGAGTGCTTATTTTGCATGTAGCTAAACCAGGTTTAGTCCCCTGCACCATATAACCCTAAGAGTGATTCCTGAGCTCACAAACAATAGAGCCCTGTATCCCACTTCGTGTAGCCAAAAAAAAAAAAAAAAAAAGAAAAGAAAAAGGCAAACCAAAGAAAATCAAATGGGCCCAGAGATAGTACAGTAGACAGGGAACTGGTCTTGCAAGTGACTGACTGAAATTAATCCCCAGCACCCCAGATGATCTCCCAAAATACCACCAGAAGTAACCTCTGAGTTCAGAGCAAAGAGTGAGCCCTACTAGGTGTAACCCCAAAGCAAAACAACCACCAACACCGAAGCACCAAAAAGTATAAGAACGGAAATGAGACAGCTAATGAGAAGTGCTAGAACTTGGCCAGATAGAGTACATTGAATAAGGTGTGTTGCATGCAGCTGGACAAGGATCGGTCCTTCGCGTCCCATTTGGTCCCCTGAGTATTGCCAGGAGTAATTTGACTGCAGAGCCAGGAGAAACCCCTAAGAATCGCCGGATGTGGCCCCAAAATATAAAATAAATAAACAAAAAGTAGTGATAGCCCGAAAAGTATGGTAGGTTGAACTCTTTTTTAGAAAGTCTTATGGGAAAACCTTAATAGCCAAGTAAAAAGTGCCGTTGAGCTGAGGTTTCAGTTCAATGATAGACACTTGCCTGCTGCACACCTCAGGCCCTGTGTGAGTCGGATCTCCGGAATCATTATCAATAATAATAGTGCCTAGTGACTTTAAAGGGACCTTCTTCAGTTAGTTTATATTGCTCATCATCACAGCAACCAGTCAGGATAAGCTAACACCACTTTGTAGAATACCGGCTGTGAAGTCTTGCCAGGTTAGAGCTCAGCCCCAAACGTGCCTCTGTTCTCTAGCTGGGCACAGCTACTCTAATTGGAAGGTCAGAGTTCGAGGTGCGAATTGGGAATGACTCGTTCATCTATAACCCGTGCAGGTCTGTATTGCTATTAACTTTAGACTAGAGTATCTTTCAGGAGGCATAACATGAGAGGCGGGATTAGTTTCCCTTGATGATGGGACTTTTCCAGTGGATAACGTTGTTTACCTTCACAATTTCCCACTGAAAGACCATTTCCATTTTAAAGACCCTTTAAAATGTGCCGTCTTTCCATCTATACTTTGTTGGTCAAATCAGATCATTTTTCTTTGTTTGGCCTTAAGTTGCTACAGAATACCGATAGAATTATCTATCTTTAATAAGTTTCTCTTTCTAACAACAAACATAGTCTATACTACATAACAGTTACCTGCTATACTGTGAGTTCAAATGTAGAATTAATTTTTCTAATTATGTGGATTTTTCTTCTTCAGGGGGTGCTAGTATTATTCAGTGCCATATTCTTAATGATAAGAGACATATATTAACCAAAGATACCAACAACAATGTGGCATTTTGGGATGTTTTGAAGGTGAGTACCTTTATTATATTTAACTATGGGTTATTGGGTTATAAATTCCCTTTGTTTTTATTCCATTTTATTACATATCATAACAAGAAAAAAATTATAAATTAAGGGACCAAAGGTTGCTCAGTGGTTGGGATACTGGATTCAATTCCATTACCACCAAAAATAACAAAAGATTTTATTGTGATAATACTTGATTTGGGGGTGATACTTTCTTTGGAAGATCATAGCAACAAAAAAATATAAAGGGGGGCCGGAGAGATAGCATGGAGGTAAGGCGTTTACCTTTCATGCAGAAGGTCATCGGTTCGAATCCCGGCGTCCCATATGGTCCCCCGTGCCTGCCAGGAGCAATTTCTGAGCACGGAGCCAGGAAAAATCCCTGAGCACTGCCGGGTGTGACCCAAAAACCACAAAAAAAAAAAAAAAAAAAAAAAAAAATATCAATGAAGCATGGGGCTGGAGAGGTGGCGCAGCAGTAGGGCATTTGCCTTGCATGTGGCTGACCCAGGATAGACCGTGGTTCAATCCCCTGGCATCCCATATGGTCACCCAAGCCAGGAGCAATTTCTGACACATAGCCAGGAGAAACCCCTGAGCTTCACCGGGTGTGGCCCAAAAACAAAAAACAAACACACAGAAAAAAAAAATATCAATGAAGCAATTAATTACTTAGTATGTTACAAACTGTTTTATACTGTTGCTTTACTTTACATCATATTTAGGGCTGACCTCCTTCAACTGAATAAATAAGACCTGAATTTCTCTTCCTTGACAGCTGACATTTGGCACAAAATGATTCCTTGGGAGGAGTTGGGCAGGGACTCTGCTATGTCATGCATAGCAGTGCCCCTAGCTTCTACCCACTTGGTAACTCTTCTACTCATCATTCACTTTTTTGGGTTTTTTTTTGTTTGTTTGTTTGGTTTTGGTTTTTGGGTCACACCGGCGGCGCTCAGAGGTTACTCCTGGCTCTATGCTCAGAAATCCCTCCAGGCAGGCTCGGGGGACCATATGGGATGCCAGGATTCAAACCACTGTCTCTTTATGCAGGGAAAATGCCTTACCTTCATGCTATCTCTCCGGCCCCTCATCATCCACTTGAAAAGTGATAACAGTACTTCAGACGTTGCCAACATTTGGGAAGGGGGCTGGAGAGATAGCATGGAGGTAAGGCGTTTGCCTTTCATGCAGGAGGTCATCGGTTCGAATCCCAGCGTCCCATATGGTCCCCCGTGCCTGCCAGGAGCAATTTCTGAGCATGGAGCCAGGAGTAACTCCTGAGCACTGCCGGTGTGACCCAAAAACCAAAAAAAAAAAAAAAAAAAAAAAACATTTGGGGAGAAAAAGAAAGATTCAGCATCATACTGAGTTGAGACTCAGGGCATAATGTACACAGTATGTTTCTTTCTGTGACCTCAGTATGACTGCAGCCTGTTGCAGTGACTCCCTCTGGGCTGCTTGAGATATACTAAGCTGTTGAAACTCATGCTAAATAGCTCTGAAGAATTTATAGGCCAACGAAAAGACTATTCTGCTGTACAGTGGGTAGGGTGCATGCCTTGCACGCAACTGACCTGCTTCGATCCCCAGCCTCACATATGGTTGGTGCCCTGAGCATTGCTAGTTTTGTTCAGTCCCTGAGTGCAGAGCCAGGAGCAAACCATGAGTACTTGCCTGGTGTGGCCTCCCAAAAACATTTTAAAAATATAGTTGTTCTGTTTTTAGAGCCTTCTTAATGTGGCTGATATATAGATATTTTCTGGATTGAATGAGTATTGTGTACAGAGAATTTTATACTGAAGGTTATAGATTAGAAAAATCTGGACCAAATCATTCTTCTGGTAGGAGAGACAGGACTGGGACATCACGAAAGTCATATATTTAGAGGAAAAGAAATCATGGTAGCTTATGAATAAAAGTAATTATACAAATGAAGGAGTCAGATGGTGAGAAAATCATTTGTATAGGGTCTTAAAATGATTCTAGCAGATAAATGCAGGGCAATTTAAATAAAAAATGAATGACAGAAGCAGAGAAAAGGAAAGCTAACAGATTTATTCAGGGCAAAGTAAATAGTTTTGTTTAATTGGATGCCAGAGTAAGTACAAGAAAGGGATGGAGAATGAAAGAGAGAATTCTGGTCATTTCCCCGTCCTGAATCACAGCTCCCGTACTAATCACAACTTCCTTTTCTTGGTACAGCCCCAGGTAGTCTTAGAGTAGGGGATGCTTATGTTCAAAAGAGTAGTAATAAGTGTGACAGAAAGAAACTGGAAGATAGTTGCCTTAAACATTCTGACTTAGGGACTGGAGTGATAGCACAGTGATAGGGTATTTTTGCCTTGCATGCTGCTGACCCAGGACGGATTCAGGTTTGATCCCCAGCATCCCATCTGGTCCCCAAACCTGCCAGGAGTAACCCCTGAGGGCCGCTGGGTGTGGCCCCAAAACCAAAAAGTAACAAAAAACAGAATGACTCAAGGTTAAAAAGAAAAGACAAATGTTGGGCATATTCTTCAACACAAAATTGAGAAGATCAGGTATGTTTGTTAGGAACAAAACATTTGCTACAAGAAAAGAGATACTTTTAAATTTACATCTGGTTCAAATGAATGAGATCAACAGATTTCTCTTGGAAAATGGCTTATATAACAGGAGGAATTCTGACTTGACTAACTCTGGGCTCCTGGGGGGCAGCTTCGTGGGTAGTGACATTCTTTCAGAACTGGAGTCGTGAACTGAATCCCTGGCCTTTTCTGGGAACTCAGGCCTCACTTTAAACTCCCAGAAGGGCCCTATAGAACCTGGAAGGCCTTTGCCTTTCTTGGTGGCTTCTTTCACCTCATGCTGCCTAGCACCCGATGTACCTCAGCATAGACACCCAGGTCGAATCGAGCTCAGCTAGTGTGTCAGTGTTGACTGACTTCTTGTCCATGCACCCGATGATCGCACTTGGTCTGATCAGCTGAAGCAGTAGTGGAGCAAAGTGTCTGAAGAGCACGCCATTTATTTACATGTGACGCTGAGCTGGCAAGCACTGTCATCCCCGTGTTGTAGCCCTGGTAGCTTCCAATATCCAGTCAAGCACTACGCCTTCAAGCGAACTCAAAATTGTGTGTAATTAGGGCCAGAGCAGTCATAGTTTGGATTGGATCTTCACTTTGCACGTGGCCAAACTGGGTCTAAATCCAGCATCACATATGATCCCCTGAGCCCACCAGGAGTCGTCCTTGAGCATAGAACCAATTAAACAGAACTATATACTTTGCTCTGAATAAACATGTTACCTCCTTTTCTGTGCCTCTGCCATTCATATTTCCTTCCTAAAATTCCCTGCATCCATCTGCTAGAATCCTTTGAGACCGTATTCAAATGATTTTCCCACCACCTGTTTTCTTCATTTGATTAATCACTTAAGCCCATAAACTAACCAGAACTCGGAGCACTGCTGAGCGTGGCTGCCATTCCCCACTTAAAAAATTCAGCCGTTATAGACATTACAGATTAACAGAACTAGGAGAATGAGGAAGTGTAAAGGATTAGTGGGACAGAGCTGCATTCTGACCCTTGCATAATTTGGCAGGAACACACTGAACGGAATTCCCTAGGTCTGTAAGTTCCTAAAATACAAGTGGACCTTTATTTGATGCTAAGGGACTATTAAAGGATTCTTATCATAGCGGTTGACTGTTTTACTAAGAATTCACACCAAACATCAGATATTCATCTGGATTAGGATGGGAACAAGGGGAGTGAAAAAAAAAATCAGAGTAATGAGAAAGTCAGTCTTGTGGATAAAATGGAAGGCTACAGAGAGCGTAAAAGAATAGTGACAGTATTCCTTTGGCATTAGTTGCATTAAAAGATCTTTTGAGTCCTGGCTCAAGATCTTACAGTCCTGCTCAATTTCTTTTCTTTCCTTTCTTTTCTCTTTCTTGGTCTGGGGCCATACCTGGCTGTGCTCAGGGCTTATTCCTGGCTTTGTGTTCAGAAATCACTTCTGGTGAGCTCGTGTGATCAAATGGGATGCTGGGAACTGAACCCTCATCAGCAACATGCAAGGCAAGGGCGTTACCCACTGTACTATATCTCTGGCCCACATCTCTCTTTTTGTTTGTTTGTTTGTTTTTGGTTTTTGGGTCACACGCACCGGCGCTGAGGGGTTACTCCTGGCTCTGCTCTCAGAAGTCGCTTGTGGTAGGCTCGGGGGACCGTAAGGGATGCCGGGATTCAAACCGCTGTCTGTTCGAGAATCAGCTGCGTGCAAGGCAAAAGCCTTATCATTGTGCTATTTCTCCAGCCCCCACATCTCATTTTTTTGCTTTTGTCCAAAACATCATCAGTATCCACAAAAGGAACACACAGGACATACGGAACTTGCAAATCTTTGATATTATTCCTACTACAAATGTATTAACTGCCTCCAGCTTCAACTGAGGACAACTAGAAGTTTCTTCTGTTCCCAAAGTCTGTTCTTCACAAAAATCCTGACAACTCTTTACTCTCCTCATATCTTTGATCGTACCTCCTCTGTCACTATACTCAATCTTACCTCCACTCACAAAAAAATAGAAGCTGCGGGCTGGAGCGATGATGCAGCGGTAGTTCATTTGCCTTGCATATGGCTGACCTAGGGTGGACCGAGGTTTGATCCCCGATGTCCCATATGGTCCCCTGAGCCAGGAGCGGTTTCTAAGTGCAGAGCCAGGAATAATCCCTGAGTGTCACCAGGTATGGCCCAAAAATCAAAAAAAAAAAGAAAACAAAACAAAAGGCTACCTAAATTTACCCTTACCTTTGTACTACTAGTATTCTTTCTGGTACAAAGAAGGCTGTTCTGAGATAAATTAGTGACCGCAGAGTTTGCTAAGTGCCATTGAGAAGGGATATGGTTTACTGATAAATGACATTAGCCTCAAAGAAATGGGTGCAGGTGGGTCATGGGGCCTTAAGGCCACTCCTAGTAGCATTCTGCCAACTGGGCTGGATTATTCATCCGTAGGCCTGATGATGCAATGCTGCTCAGACAGCAGTGTTGAGGGCCACAAGGGTCAGACTAAGTATGCTCCTTGGTGTCTCTGAGGATTCAAATTGGGGCCTCGTGCATACAACACATGTCCTCTAGCCCTTTGAGCTGTGCCCTGGTCCAGAAATAACTTTTTATATGGAGATGGTAGATGTATGGCCTCTACATGCTTTTTGGGAGTTGTGGCTGAAGGAGATCTTAGAAACAGAATTGCCCTTTTAGAAGAAGACTTTATGAGGTAGGATTGTCAAGGAAAAAAAAACTTGTGTTAAAAGTGAGCGGTCTATAAGGAATTGATTTGGGATAGCTATACGTGCAAGTGTTCCATCATATCCGAGGACGTTCAGCACATGAGTTTGAGAGGTCTGCATGTTTAAGGAATAGTGAAAAATGAGGAAATGATTCTAGTGGTTAAGAAAGAGAAACTTGGGCCCAGAGAGATAGCACAGCGGTGTTTGCCTTGCAAGCAGCCGATCCAGGACCAAAGGTGGTTGGTTCGAATACCGGTGTCCCATATGGTCCCCCGTGCCTGCCAGGAGCTATTTCTAAGCAGACAGCCAGGAGGAACCCCTGAGCACCACTGGATGCGGCCCAAAAAAAACAAAAAACAAAAAAGAAAGAGAAACTTAAAATCATAACCCAGATTATAGCTGTTTTCAGATAGTAGTTTGAAAAAAAAATCTTTTTTTTTTTTTTTGCTTGTTTTTGGTTTTTGGCCACACTTGGCAGTGCTCAGGGCTTACTCCCGTTCTGTGTTTAGAAATCACTGCTGGTGGACTCTGGGGACCATATGGGATGCCAGGTTCAAACGCCAGGGATCAAACGCAAGTCAGCTGCATTCAAGGCAAATACCCTACCCACCACACTATCATTCCAGCCCCTGAGATTCTCTTAAAGTGATTAGTAGTACTCATGGAATATTGTGACCTTGCTTTCAGATAGTGTGGTGGCACAATGAATCAGTTTTGGAAAACTCAAGCTATCTTTCAGGAAGAGGATATTTTGAGATTCTTCTAATTAAAAACTTCCATAGCAAATAGCTATTTAAAGATAAATGCTGGGCCCGGAGAGATAGCACAGCGGCGTTTGCCTTGCAAACAGCCGATCCAGGACCAAAGGTGGTTGGTTCGAATCCCGGTGTCCCATAGGGTCCCCCGTGCCTGCCAGGAGCTATTTCTGAGCAGACAGCCAGGAGTAACCCCTGAGCACCACCGGGTGTGACCCAAAAACAAACAAACAAAAAAAAGATAAATGCTTTGAGATCAAAAATGTTTGACCAAAGGAACTGAAGGAATGACTTGGATTCAATCTTTGGCATCTTAAGTGGTCCCCCAGTACCACCAGGGGTGGTTTTCTGGAGTGCCTAGCCAGGAAGGAAGGACCTAGAGCACTGCTGGTTGTGGCCCAAAAAACCACACACAAAATTATTTGACCACATTCTTTCTGAAAAATAGTTGATTCCATCTTACTAGACAAATGTGAACATGTATAACATTTTAATAACGAAATCAAGTAATTCATCAGTGAATATGAACAATTATTAGACCCTTTTTCTTATGTACAGGCATGTAAAGTTGAAGATCTGGGCAAAGTGGATTTTGAAGATGAAATCAAGAAAAGATTTAAGATGGTGTATGTGCCAAACTGGTTCTCAGTAGACTTAAAAACAGGGGTAAGTTAGCAGTTACTTCTTTGTGTGGTTTGGGGTGATAGTTGAAGTCTTCTGGAGGTCTGAATGACAGCTCTGTGAAAGGAAAAGAATGTTTTTCACTTTGTTGTTTGTAAAACGCAGCTTGAATGCCTCTTGGGCAACCATTCATCAATTTGAATTGCATTAAATCATACAGAGCACATTGTGGCTTTGACTCCCTGCTACTTCAGCCAAAGAGGAGCTGAGAGATTTGCAGGGAATCTCTTTAAGTGGCAGATACATCGACACCGTTTCTCCTTGACAGATGCTGACTATCACTTTGGATGAGAGTGACTGCTTTGCTGCTTGGGTTTCTGCGAAAGACGCTGGCTTCAGCAGCCCTGATGGCTCAGATCCAAAATGTGAGTTCTGGTGCCCTTCCTTCCCTTTCCCTTTCCAGAAGTAGGTCTGTGCTGCTATTTTCCTGCACTCTTTTTTCTTTTTCTTCCCATTTGATATGTTTGTTTTATTTTGGTCTTTTGGGCCACACCCAGCAGGTGTTACTCCTGGCTCTGCACTCAGAAATCACTCCTGGCAGGCTTGGGGAACCATATGTGGGATGCCAGAGATCGAACCTGGGTCCATCCTGGGTCAGCCATGTGCAAGGCACACGCTATTGCTCTGACCCTTGCCTGCACTCTTTATAAGGACCATTATGTTTTATTGGTCATATCTTTAGTCTGTATTCTTCTAAGAATGTAGCAGGCAGAAAAAAAGTGATATTGGAGCCAAAGAAATAGAAGTAAAGTGGGTTCCATCTCCAGCACCCGATATGGTTCTCCTAGTACTGCCAGGAGTGATTCTGAATGCAGAGCCAGGAATAAACCCCTAAGCACTGCCAGATGTTGCTCCCATTCCCCCCACCCCCAAAGTCTGATACTACCGGAGCAATAGCACAGCAGTAGAACATTTGCCTTGCAAGCAGCCGACCCAGGGCGGACCCGGGTGCGATTCCTGGCATCCTATATAGTCCCCCAAGCTTGCCAAGGCTGATTTCTGAGCACAGAGCCAGGAATAACCCCTGAGCGCCGCCAGTGTGGCCCAAAAACCCAAAAGACAAAAATTCCAATACATATATAAATACAGTACTGGTCATTTTATATGGCAGTAACATTTAGTCGGTGATTCCTGGTCTTGTTCGTTTTTTGAAAGAAAGGGTGTCCACCAACAATTAAATGGCTATCTCTTTGTTCCCTGATAGCACTGCTCTAAACACTCTCAACATTCGGAGATGATGCCAGGGAGATGGCTGGAGTGCTGCTTCTCTTGGAGGAGCCCCCATACCAGTCCCCAGAACCACGTGCTCGCCCAGGGAATGTTCCCAAGCACCACAAGATGTGAATATGCCCCCCAGAAAGAATGGAATCAGTATTTTTAGATATGGGGCCGGAGAGATAGTATAGCAGTAGGGCGTTTGCCTTGCATGCTGAAGGACGGTGGTTCGAATCCTGGCATCCCATATGGGCCCCTGAGCCTGCCAGGGGCAGTTTCTGTTAATAGAGTGTATTCCTGGCACCACAGGTCTTTCCAGTATTACCAGGAGCTCCCCTCTCCCCCAGTGTTATCAAGTGTAGCCCCTCGTACCCATTTTAAAAGAAATAGCAAAAATAGATGGAGCTGGAGTGGTGGCACAGTGGTAGGACGTTTGCCTTCCACACGGCTGACCCAGGACTTATCTTGGTTTGATCCCCCAGCGTCCCATATGGTCCCCCAAGCCAGGAGCGATTTCTGAGCACACAGCCAGAAGTAACCCCTGAGCATCACTGGGTGTGACCCAAAAATAAAAAAAAATATAGCAAGAATCTATGAAATCTGTCTTTTAAACATTTTTGGTATTGTGTTAAGAAATTTTTTTTTTGGGGGGGGGGGTCACACCCGGCAGCACTCAGGGGTTACTCCTGGCTCTAACCTCAGAAATCGCTCCTGGCAGACTCGGGGGACCATATGGGATGCCAGGATTCGAACCACTGTCCTTCCGAATGCAAGGCAAATGCAGTACCTCCATGCTATCTCTCCAGTCCTGTGTTAAGAATTTAACATTAGAATACATATAATTTTTTTTTTGGCTTTTGCTTTTGGGTTTTGGGTCATACTCAGCAGCACTCGGGTTACTCCAGACTCTACACTCAGAAATCATTCCTGGGAGCCTCTGGGGACCACATGGGATGCGGGGGATCAAACGAATATCTCCCGGATCATCTGCCTCTCAGGCAAACACCCTACTGCTGTGCTCTCTCTTTTGTCTGAAACTTCGATTTTTTTTTCCCACTCTTGTAGGTTAAAATTCAAAATAGTTTGTATTAATGGGGTACAGTGATAGGGTGTTAGCCTCGCACGTGGCCAACCCGGGACAGACCCGGATTCATTCCCCAGCATCCCATATGTAGTCCTGAGCCTGTCAGAAGCAATTTCTGAGTGCAGAGCCTGGAGTGACCTCTGAGTGCTGCCAGGTGTGGCCCAAAAATCTAAATAAATAATTTTTTTTTTTAATTTGTATTCATTTCTTTCCATTCTCTTGCAGTGAACTTGGGAGGACTGTTGCTCCAGGCACTCTTAGAATATTGGCCTAGAACACATGTGAATCCCATGGATGAAGAAGAAAATGAAGTAAACCATGGTTTGTGCTTTTCTTCTGAATATGTAATTAAAAATCATCCAGGGAAAGAGAAGAATATTCAAAAGTTTAAAGATGCTCTGATTAGGGGCCCAGAGAGATAGCACAGCGGCATTTGCCTTGCAAGCAGCCAATCCAGGACCAAAGGTGGTTGGTTCGAATCCCGGTGTCCCATAGGGTCCCCCGTGCCTGCCAGGAGCTATTTCTGAGCAGACAGCCAGGAGTAACCCCTGAGCAATGCCGGGTGTGACCCAAAAACACAAAACGAAAAAACATAACAAGATGCTCTGTTATTTTTTAGTCTTCTTTTTAAGAAATACTTGCACCAAAAAAGAAAGAAAGAAAGACTTTCACCTTTGCTAAATTGTTTCATGCCAAATGTGTGTTTTGTGTTCTTCCTTCTACATTCCAAAGTAAAAACATCTCCCAGTATTTAGCAGAATATAGGAGAGCATTCATTATTCATTTGAGGTTGCTGAAGGGAGACATAGAGGATAAACCTTCCATGTTCGGATGACCTGAGTCCTTAAAAGAAGGCATCCTAGCAGGGCTTTCTAAAAATTACTCTTCAGGAGCCAGAGAGATAGCATGGAGGTAGAGCGTTTGTCTTGCATGCAGAAGGATGGTGGTTCGAATCCCAGCAACTCATAGGGTTCCCCGAGCCTGCCAGGAGTGGTTTCTGAGCGTGGCGCCAGGAGTAACCCCAGAGGACTGCCGGGTATGACCCCCAAAAGTAAAAATAAATAAAAAATAAAATAAAAATTCTTCTTCAGACTATCCATGGATCCATTGGTTTTTCAAAGTTGCATCAGAAAATTGTGTTTGGGCAGCAGAGATAGTACATAAGTTAAAGCACTTGCCTGGCACACAGCTGTACACCTTGTTAGAACTCCAGACACTACATACAGTCCCCTGAGCACTGCCAGGTGTGACCTGATAAAGAAGCAAATGAAAAAAGAAGCCAGGGCCGGGCGGTAGCGCTAAAGGTAAGGTGCCTGCCTTGCCTGCGCTAGCCTCGGACGGACCGCGGTTCGATCCCCCGGCGTCCCATATGGTCCCCCAAGCCAGGAGCGACTTCTGAGCGCATAGCCAGGAGTAACCCCTGAGCGTCACCGGGTGTGGCCCAAAAACCAAAAAAAAAAAAAAGAAAAAAGAAGCCATATTTTTCCTTGGACACTTATACTCCATAATACCCTAAAATGTTTCTACATGGTCTTTGAACTGCTTGACTTTGGCTGTGAAAAAGGGGAAAAAATTATAAAGAAGGAATGTCATGTAAAGACATTCACAAATTCTGAGAACTAGAGAAAGAATAGAGAAAAGAATTGTGGCAATTGCCTTGTGTTTAGTCAACCTGGATTTGATCCCAGCAGTTTACAAGTGACTGCCACAAGTCCCTGCCCTGACTGAGCACAGAGCCAGGAGGAAGTCCTCACCACTGCTGGGTGCCCTACCCCCCATACGCATACTAATGCATGTGTGCGTGTCTTTAGAGATGCCTGTGCCCTCTTCTCTCTCTCTCTCTCTCTCTCTCTCTCTCTCTCTCTCTCTCTCTCTCTCTCTCTCTCCATCTCTCCATCTCTCCATCTCTCCCTTTCTCCCTCCCTCCCTCTCTCCCTCTCCCTCCCTCTCTCCCTCCCTCTCTCCCTCCCTCTCTCTCCCTCTCTCCCTCCCTCTCTCTCCCTCTCTCTCTCCCTCTCTCTCTCCCTCTCTCTCTCTCCATCTCTCCCTTTCTCCCTCTCTTCCTCTCTTCCTCTTTTTCCCTTCCTCTCTCCCTCCCTCTCTCTCCCTCTCTCACTCTGTCACTCTCTCCCTCTCTCCCTCTCTCCCTCTCTCCCCTCTCCTCTCCTTCTCTCTCCCCACCCATCCAAAAATGTTGTTGTTGTTTAGAGTCCAAGTAGTGATTTCACTACCTGTACGAAAGGAAAAGGCATCTCTTTGGCAAAGCTGACTTACCTTCCTGAACTTCTGATGTCTCTGTGAGAGAGGAGAGGCTGATCCCGCCACTGTGGCTTTTCATGCTCCCCACTATTATTCAGTGACCAGGTACCAGAGGAACGCAGTGGGAAGACCTCTTCACAGAGGGTTGCAAAGCTGAGCTGCCATGTAGACTCTGCTTCTAATCAGCCGTGAAGCGAAAGACATGTCATTTCTTGTTTGTGGCTTTTTATTTTGTCTCACACAGGACGGATACCCCTCCGAGACCCAAGTAGATGACAATGATGAATTGAAAACTACTGTCCTTCAATTCAGGCTTTGGTTAGGAGAGAAAAGGAGGCAAAAGCAGCTCCATGGGGCCAGAGCGATAGCGCAGCAGTAAGGCGTTTGCCTTGCATGCGGCTGATCCAGGACAGACTTCGGTTCAATCCCTGGTGTCCCATATGGTCCCCCAAGCCAGGAGCAATTTCTGAGCGCATAACCAAAAGTAATTCCTGAGCGTCACTGGGTAGGACCCAAAAACCAAAAAAAAAAGCAAAAATTTATGAAATCTGGCCTTTAAACATTTTTATATTGTGTTAAAAAAAAATTGGGCGGGGGTCCACACCCGGCAGCACTCAGGGGTTACTCCTGGCTCTATGCTCAGAAATTGTTCCTGGCAGAATCGGGAACATATGGGATGCCGGGAATTAAACCTGGGTCCGTCCCGGATCAGCCACATGCATGGCAAATGCCCTATTGCTGTGCTATCTCTCCAGCCCTAAACTCCAATTTTTAGCATTTGGTTTTCTACTCAGAGGAAAGTAGGCTGCCATTTGTTTATTTTTTGGTTTTGTGAGAAATGTGAGGGGGCGATTTGGTTTGGGGGGGAGACGACACATTAGACAGTACTCAGGGTTGACTCCTGGCTCTGTACTCAAGTATTACTCCTGGTGGTGCTCAAGAGACCACATGGGATCCGGGGATAGAATCCAGGTCAGCCAGGTGCAAGGCAAAACACCCTTCCTTCTGTACTATGGCTCTGGTCCCTAGGCTGCCATTGATAGCAGGCTGTCCTAGATTTGCCCCTCGCCAAATTAAAGGATTCTGTTGTACTTTCCAAATCTCAGACATTAATGCTGTATCAAAATCTTCAAAACATGCAGTGGCAGACTGCAAGATGCCATATTCCTTATTCCTCAGGATTTAGTTCTGGTTTGTATGCCTTTATTTCCGATTTCGGCTGACCTGCAGGGTATTTTAGTAATCTCGCAGTGTCTGGAGCCTTTGAGATCAAAATATGTAGAATTTGTGTTTAGCACTAACCCTGGATCTAACTCTGGACCCTTCTGAATCTTGACCTAGTGAACGGGGAGCAGGAGAACCGAGTGCAGAAGGGAAATGGATACTTTCAGGTGCCCCCGCACACACCTGTGATCTTTAGTGAAGCTGGAGGCCGCACCCTGTTCAGGTATGGTCAGAAAGGGCTGGTCCCAGCCTTCGGAAATACTGACCCTGTGCTCCGTTCATCCTTGACTTCCATTCAGGAAGCCAGGGATTTAGGCCCCTTTTCTTCTTTATGATATAATTGAGGCCCTGAGGCTGGATCTTAGACCTTGTTCTAACGGCAAGCTGAGCCTCTGTTGTCATTGCGTGTTCCTGACCTGGCCTCCAGACACCGCTTGTGGTATTGGCAGAAGACTCACTTGGCTCACCTCCCCCTCCCCTGTGTCTTTCCAGAAGCTGGGAGCGGCCATCCTCCCCACAATCCCCTGACACTGAGTTATACTGGGCCTAGAATGGTGCGCTGGAAACTGCCGCCCCTGCCCCAAACCCCTCCTTGACTCCCAAGTTGCCAGCAGAACCTGGGAGGAGCCAGAGAGGAAAGAGCTCTGTTGAGTAGAACTGAGAGAAAGCTTATCGGGCCTCTTCAGACACAGAGGACAAGCACCAAACAGTATCTTGGCCTGTTCTTGGCCATGGCCGCCACACGTGCTGGCACTGATGGGACTTGCTGCAGCCTGGTCCTTTTCCTACTCTCTGCATTCCTCTCCCCCATTCCCAGACAGGCCGCCCTGGGGCCTCCTTGGCCTGGCACGGGGCCTGAGGCAGCAGCTGTTCTCCCTCTTTTGTCCTCGGTCACATTTATCTCCACTCTGGTCTAGTGGGGAGTGTCTGAACTGAATGGTCCGTCCTGCTACTGCTGTTGACCATGACCTGTCATCTGTGCTGCCATGTCACTTACTACCTGATGGGTTTTGTTCAGGCTGCTTTGCCGAGATTCTGGGGGCGAGACGGAGTCGATGCTTCTCAATGAGACGGTGCCACAATGGGTGATTGACATCACTGTGGATGTAAGTGTCCTGCATCCCCACTTCGCTCTTTTATATTTTCTAAGTCATTGAAACTTCTTTAGATCTAAACATTAATGAAATCTAGACTGCCAAAGGGAACCCTGTCGTTCCAAAGTTGCAGAAGTAATGATGATTTTTTTGTTTATATCTTTGTTGGTTTTTAATTATAAAAATAATATATGCTATCAACAGAAATGAGTGATAGGTAAAGTCAAACTTCCATTTCTTTCTCAGTTCTTCCCTTCCATTCACTGCCTGTCTTTATCCCTTAGGGGTCAGATTATTAATAGTTTGATACTGCATAACCTCCATTACTTCTTGGTATACACAAGCATATATTATTTGTATAAATATATATGCATACATGTGTACAGTTCATTTTATTTTGCATAAAATCTGCTGTAATGCTGTTCTGCAACTTGTTTGTGTCACTTAAAAATAAAACTTGGGCATCTTTTCATGTCTGCATTTGGGTATTCCTGCTTAATGACTCGCCTTAGCACCATGTACAAATGTGCCTTAATTTATTTACCAGTCCCCTATTAATGGATAATAATATATAGGTCGTTTCCAATGTTTTCTAATCAATGTTTCGGTGAACATCCTTGTACATCTATCTATCTTCGTGTACTTTTTAGGATAAATTCCTAGAAGTGGAATTGCTGGATCAAAGGGTACACACATTTTACATTTTGATAGATACTGCCAAATTGCCCTTCACAAAGACTGTGCCAGTTTACACTCTAACAACAAGGTATAGGCCCCACTTCCTCACATTCTCACCAACACTGGATGCTTCAGTCTTAGTTAAAATTTATGCTGACATCTTTTTTTTTTTTTTTTTTTGGTTTTTGGTTTTTGGGCCACACCTGGTGACGCTCAGAAGTTACTCCTGGCTATGCACTCAGAAGTTGCTCCTGGCTTGGGGGACCATATGGGACACCGGGGGATCGAACCAAGGTCCATCCTAGGCTAGCGCTGGCAAGGCAGACACCTTACCTCTAGCGCCACCACGCCGGCCTCGACATCTCATCGTTTTAATATGTTTTTAAGAAGAAAGGTTAAGGGGCTGGAGAGAAACATGGAGTAGGGCGTTTGCCTTGCATGCAGAAGGATGGTGACTCAAATCCCGGCATTCCATATGGTCTTCCAAGCCTGCCAGGAGCCACTTCTGAGCACATAGCCAGGAGTAACCCCTGAGCACTACTGGGTGACCCCCCCCCCAAAAAAAGAAGAAAGGTTAAGCATCTTTTTTTGTTTGTTTGTTTGTTTTTTCGGGCCACACCTGTTTGGTGCTCAGGGGTTATTCCTGGCTAAGCGCTCAGAAATTGCCCCTGGCTTGGGGGGACCATATGGGGCACCGGGGGATCGAACTGCGGTCCTGATCCTTGGCTAGCGCTTACAAGGCAGACACCTTACCTCTAGCGCCACCTCGCCGGCCCTGTTAAGCATCTTTTCATGTTGGCCATTTGTATTTCTTCTGTGAATTGCTTGTATTCTTGACTCACTTTTCCTGTTGGGTTATTTGCCTGTCTTACTGTTTTCTGTAGGTATTCTTCAGACTGAATGTCAGTTACCTATGACTATTACCTGTGCCTCTCAGTTTGTCTTATTCATGCGTCATCGGCCAGGCAAAACATCTTATTTGTATATAATCGTAGTTATCGTTCATGCTTCTGAGTTTCATGTCTTGCTTAAGTATTTCCAACTGCAAAGTTGGGAAAAAAACATTCCCTTGTATTCCTCTTTAATACACTATTGATAATTTTTCATGTCCACGTCTGAACTAGAATGTATTCTGATTGGTGTGAATTAGGATGCTAAATTTCTCCAAATGGATACCAATGTGCCGGCACAATTTATTAAACAATTCTTTTTGCTACTAATTTGAAATATAATCTTGATTGTACACTAAATCTTTGTATATATGGGTTTGTTTCTAGCCTCTGTTCTGTGTTATTGATGTGTTTGTTATATATTTCTAAAGCTCTATGAAAAGAGATTTAATCTCTGGAATCTTCAGGAAACTTGTTTTTCTGTCTCAGATCTACCTCAAAGGATTTAAAGCCAGCGTGACACTTACTGGTCTCCTATCTTACATCTGAGCTCTCCATACACTTCTCCTTCCTTAGAGTATCCAAGTTACCCACAAGGCATTGATGCCTTTGCTATTGCTTATCCCTGAAAAGAGACATCCGGACAGAATGTGACAGGGAGGCTCAGAGGGGGATTAATACCCAAAGAGGTGATGACAGGTTGACTTTGTCCTTTACCTAGTGTGTGGTTCACTTCATGGGAGATGCCAAGGCACTTGGCTGTCATTTTCAGATTACTGTAATGTGACACTCAGCCCCACTCAGGCAGGGGTCAGAGGAAGGGGGACGGCCTGCTTGGCCGGTCAGCCAGATGACTGTTGGCCCTGCATGCTCACCCCACACTGTTTCTGGCTTGTTCTCAAAGATAAATGTTGGGGTTTCTCCTAAAAAACTTACTCTCTGAGCCTTTAGGTTTCAGCCCCAATGTTTGTTTGTTTGTTTGTTTGTTTTGGTTTTTGGGCCACACCTGTCAGTGCTCAGGGGTTACTCCTGGCTGTCTGCTCAGAAATAGCTCCTGGCAGGCACGGGGGACCATAAGGGACACCGGGATTCGAACCAACCACCTTTGGTCCTGGATCGGCTGCTTGCAAGGCAAACGCCACTGTGCTATCTCTCCGGGCCCCCAGCCCCAATGTTTTAATACAAAATTAAGATTTCGATTTGTATGGCTTAAAGTTTTAAAACAGCCGGTGAGATAGCATGGAGGTAAGGCATTTGCCTTGCTATCAGAAGGTCGGTGGTTCGAATCCCGGCATCCCATATGGTCCCCCTAGCCTGCCAGGAGAGATTTCTGAGCATGGAGCCGGGAGGAACCCCTAAGTGCTGCCGGGTATAACCTCCCCAAAAAAAAGTTTTGAAACAAAACTTGTTTTAGTGTATCTAAAATGTCTTTACATCTTTTATTATGAGGCTAAATGTTATACTTTGAAGATACGTATATTGTATATTAGCTAAGATTAACTAGATCATTTTGAAAACTTCATAATTTCATAGAAAAGTTACCTCTGTTTGTAAAAATAACTTACTTGTGAAGCGTATTTTCTTGTTGATGTCATTTTAGTTTCTTAGTTAATAGAAACTATCATGCCTTTTCTTCATTTTTAATGTTTCAGAAAAATATGCCCAAATTCAACAAAATTCCTTTCTACCTCCAACCTCATGCATCTTCTGGAGCAAAGACCTTAAAAAAGTAAGTAAGAGACCAGAATGATAGTACAGCAGTTGGGCCATTTGCCTTGGCCACAGCCTATTGGGTTTGACACCCCCCCCCAGTACCCCATACACTGGGGATACCCCAAGCCTGTCAAGAATGCCTGACTGTAGAGTCAGGAGTAACTCCTGAGCACAGCCAACTATAAACCAAAAAGAACAATAATAAGTACATGTAGTGTCATGTAAAATCTTAATAGGGGAGCTGGAATGATAGCACAGTGATAGGGTGTTTGCCTTGCATGCAGCCAACCTGGGTTCGATTCCTGGCATCGCATATGGTCCCCCAAGCCTGCAAAAGGGATGATTTTCTGAGCGCAGAGCGCTGCTACGAGGTGTGGCCCAAAAACCAAAAGAAAGAAAGAAAAAATCTTGATCAGTTTAATTTCCAGAGAGAATTCCTGTTTCTTTTCTCTTGTTTTGTTTTTTGTTTTTTGACCACACCCAGTGACGCTCAGGGGTTACTCCTGGCTATGCACTCAGAAATCACTCCTGGCTTGGGGCACACGCAAGGCAGACGCCTTATGGCTCGCGCTACCACTCTGGCCCAAATTCCTTTTTCTTATGATTGTTTATATAGCAGAGAAATATGGAGTACATTTGAGACTCCTTTTATAATATTGAAAGGTTACACAGTTTAAATATACCAGCTACCTACTGTGATAGGCTAAAAATAACCTGTTTTTGTTCATTTTGGGGCCTCACCAGTGTTGCTGGAGAATTGAGTTTAGGGGTACCGGAGGGGCCATACAGTATGGGGAATAAAGCCTGGGGCTCCAACATTCAGAACATGTGCTCTAGGCCTCTGCACCGTTTTCCAGTCCAAGATCTAGTTTTTTATCTCTTGCCATAATTCCATATTCGGGACACTCAAAATGAATGGTTATTGGGTCTACTGCGCCTGTATTTGGAAGTCTCTCCCTTCAGTGCTCAGGAATCAAACCCTGGGACCTCCCACATGCAAAGCTTGTGCTCCAGCCCTTTGAGCGATTTCTATAATTGTTTTAATAAAGACTTAGTGGATGAAATAGTGGAATGAAATGGAGTCTTGGCTGGAACTTTGCAGAAAAACTTCTTGAAGTATTTGATCTGGACATGTAAGGATGGATAAAACTTGAAAAAAGGGGGCCGGAGAGATAGCATGGAGGTAAGGTGTTTGCCTTTCATGCAGGAGGTCATCAGTTCGAATCCCGGCGTCCCATATGGTCCCCCGTGCCTGCCAGGAGCAATTTCTGAGCGTGAAGCCAGGAATAACCCCTGAGCACTGCCGGGTGTGACCCACAAAAAAAAAAAAAAAACTTAAAAAAAGGCGGGGGGGGGGGGAGGGTATTCTAGCTCCAGGAAATAGTTTGGTCAGAGACATAGAAGTGGGAGCAAGCGTGAGATTTGGAGATGAGTGACAAAATCTATGTAGCTGGCTGTGCAAAGAGAGTGGAAAGATAATTAGGTTTCTTTGTTGTGTCAGGTGAGAAACATGCCAGAGCATCCCTTCCAGTGTTACACTTTCTCAGCTTGGCAGTTGGCTCCACACACACTCCTTTGGAAAGTGTAGTTAGGAATTAGACAGGACCACTCTACAGCCTAGGCATTCTCTTCATTGCTCAGACGATTTGAACATTGTTTTAACAGCCAAGTGTTAATGTTAGTTATATGCTTGGAAGTAAATATCCCACTTTCGGGAACTATTTCTGTGATCCAGCAGTCTTTTCTAAAGTGTAAGATGCTCGTGAAACTCTGCAAGGATATGAAAGAAATCAAATGGATAAGTACTGTGTCAAGGAATATGAGATTCTGTTGACTTAAATTTTTCTGCTGTGAGCTTTGAAAGAAAAATGCTTGAAAATTGCCTCTTTTGGAGGGGATGTTGGACCACACCCAACAGCCGGGCTCAGCACTCAGTACACCTGGCTCTGCACTCAGATTGCTTCTGGCAGGGGCCGGCGAGGTGGCGCTAGAGGTGTCTGCCTTGCAAGCGCTAGCCAAGGAAGGACCTCGGTTCGATCCCCCGGCATCCCATATGGTCTCCCCAAGCCAGGGGCAATTTCTGAGCATTTAGCCAGGAGTAACCCCTGAGCATCAAACGGGTGTGGCCTGAAAAAAAAAAAAGATAAAAAAAAGAAAAAGAAATTACTCCTGGCAGGCTCAGTGGACCATTTGGGATGCTGGGGATTGAACCCAGGTCCGTCCCCGGTCGGCTGCATACAAGCAAACACCCTACCACTATGCTGTCTCTCCACCCCTTTTTATTTTATTTTTAATATACCTGGCCTAATAAAAAAAGTTGGCTTAAATCTTTGAATTTTATATCTTTAGAAGATACTGTTAATGTGGAGGACGGAGAGATAGCATGGAGTTAAGGCGTTTGCCTTTCATGCAGAAAGTCGGTGGTTCGAATTCCAGCATCCCATATGGTCCCCTGAGCCTGCCAAGAGAGATTTCTGAGCATAGAGCCAGGAGTAACCCCTGAGTGCTGCCGGGTGTGACCCCCCCAAAAAAAAAGATACTATTAATGTAATAGAATCTAATTATGTAATTAGAGTAGAAAATCAGTTGGTAATTCTAAAAATTGATGAAGACAATGTATGAAAACATTGGTTTATGTTTCTGTGGTGATGTTTTCTTTATCAGATATTATCTACATATCTCTGTCTAGCTATCTATAGTTACATAGAGTATAGATGGGTGGAATATCCACAAGAACTGAGCTCTGTAGTGTTGTAAAGTGCTCCATCTGGTGGAGGGTATGGAGTTACGGTGACCTGTGCATGAAACATTGTGATGAACAGTATTCTGAATCATGGTGTTAAATGTTTTTTAAAGATAACATCCAGTGATTTCACCAATGTCCAAATTTGCTCTTGCATTCCACAGAGATAGACTCTCTGCCAGTGACATGCTCCAGGTCCGGAAAGTAATGGAGCATGTTTATGAGAAAATTATCAACTTGGATAATGAGTCTCAAACCACTAGCTCTTCTAATAACGAAAAGCCAGGAGAACAGGAAAAAGAGGAGGATATTGCCGTGTTAGCAGAGGAGAAAATTGAACTTTTGTGCCAGGACCAGGTGAGTGGCTCGGAGGAGTGCAGCCCCAGCTTGCTTGTTACCAGCGCCCAAAAGTTTAGAGGATTGTTGTCCCGGGCAGGCTTCTGCTGCTGCCTGGGAAGGAACACTGACTGGGTCTCCCTGTGCGTGGAGATCCTGCCAAAGGGCCCCTCAGTCCACCCTTGAGCTGCCATTTGTTGCCGGGGAGGTTTTCAGGGAGCCATTCTTGATGACAGGCAAACAGATGCTTCAAACAAGGAGAGAGGCATGAGCTCAAGCTGTGCAGACAAGCGCCTGCCTTGCCAGAAGAGTTGGCAGAGGTAGATGGCAAGCAGTAAGCCATTTCCAAGCAGGATGTGCTTGTCATCTCTCGAGGACGGTCAAGAGGGCAGCAGGTCAGATCACGGACAAACCAGCTCCCCAGCAAGTTTCTCTGAGCACAAAACTAAAGGTGTTAGGAGCGGCCTGTTCTTCGACCTTTGTATATCTGCAGGCCTGCACACCAGTCCCAGATCGGCAGTGGCCATCGTAGCAGAACAGTGTTTCCCACCTTTCTGCCTCCAAGGAACAGAGATGAAGAGCTTTTCAGGCTCCGATGTGTTATGCTACTTTTCTTATTCTCCAGGTTCTGGACCCAAACATGGACCTCCGAACAGTGAAACATTTCATATGGAAGAGTGGTGGGGACCTCACCCTACATTACCGACAGAAGTCCACGTGAAGGGTGCGAGAGCGCTCCTGGCTATTCACTGACTGACCTGCCTCGGTGGCCCCGAGAGTAGCCCTTGGAAGCCCACTGAGCCCCGCGGGAGCAAGATTCTAGTGGCCGGTTTGGTATGGACCGAGATTCTCCTTCCACCCAAGTGAATAATTGAGATGTAATATAGAAACCAGTCTCCATGTGTAGATTAAGCTGTCCCCGGAAGGCTACACACGCGAGCGAGCAGCGTCGTCCAGAGAGACGACAGGCCAGTGCAGACTTTGCTTCCTCTTCCCGTTCCAGGGGACCCTCTGTCTGTTAGCACTTGTTAGGCTCCTCATAGGGCCCTTCCTGTCACTGTGTCCCCCTGAAGCCCACATGCTCTAGCTTTTCTGAAGAGTACATTCCATTTGTGCGGGACCTACGAAGGCCTTTTTCAGGTTTGTCATTAAAAATATATATACCTATGTATTGTTTCCACCATTTAAGACAGTTATTTTTTAGGAACTTGCTGTTGCACAATTCAAGACCTAGCCCATCTCACAATGAATTTTTATTGTTGGGCTTGTTTCTAAGACTGCCCCTCGGATGTGTCTCGTCTCCAGGTGCTGCTCTCGAGTGCACCTGGCTCCTGCCTAGCAGTGCCCAGCTGTGCAGCGGGCATGAGGGGGCCCTTCTGTAAGTATTTCTAGGCAAAGGCGGCTGATTCCACAGGTTTTCATTCCGGAGAGCAGCAGCCTATCTCCATGGAAACTTGAGACCACGATGAAATTCTGACTTCACTTAAACATAGCATCACGCATACCGTGTCCAAAAAGGCGGATATCAAGTGAGCTGACTAGGGAGTCTTATCCTGGGCATATACATAATTGTTTCCAGAGTTTTATATTGCAGGATTTTTGTTTGTTGTTGTACCTGTATTCAGATTTCTTTCTTGTGTTCTTTCTAACAATCGATCTAAAGCTTTCATGGAATTATTTGGATCTTGTACAGAATATAACTTATTAGGGATAAACACTCAACTTTTGGCAGAAAAATATTTTGGGTTTCCCCAAGGTCATTTGTATTCAGAACAGCTCAGTGGTCCACGCTCCTTAGGACGATGCGGACAAGCCTCCTGTGTGAAGCCAGAAGCACAAGTGCCTTCAGAGGGCAGTTCCTTCCGGTCCCGTTGTCTCCCTCCCCAGCTGGCGTGGCCCGCCCCCAGCCCCACAGCAGCAGGGCTGGGACAGGAGGGGGCTCTCCCAGGATCTGACTGTTGGTTGCAGATAGGTCCCTTCCCTGCCACCAGCTGCCTTTGGAAAAGAACAGGCCCCTTGCAAGGCGTCTTCAAAGACAAGCCACGTTTCCAGCGAGTCTCCCTCCCTTATGCAGAGCAGCCAGTTTCTTTCTGTTGAAAATTATTACTATCTGTTGGATACAGCAGTGCACTTGGGGGTGCACATTTTTTTTTTAGCAATAGTCATGAACCAACGGCGGCGGCAGCAGCCCAGCTCCCATAGAGGAGACTTGGGCCCACCGCCCTGCTGCGGAGTCCCTTCAGTCCTAGGCCCTCAGCCCCAGCATGGTTGTACATTTTCCCCCTCCAGTCAGCCTAGTAGCCATTTCCAGAGTCTGCTATGCCAAAAGGGTAAATCCTGTATTTCACAGTTGTATAGAATAAAGACTTTAGTTAAAGTATTTCAAAGTGTAGCACACATTTATTATTCATTTTTTTCTTATTTTCCTTCATAGTGGATTAGAGAAAATAGGAACTTCTAGCTTCATGTTCACACTGGAAATAATGACATTAATATCTGTTTTCTGCCCCATAAGGGGTGAAGGAGGGGGGTGAGAGGGGGACAAGCTGAGGCCTGTGTGGTGGTAGTGCCTGTGGGCACAAGCAAACTGATACGACTGGTCTGTCCTGGGCTCCTGCGGGCCAACCTTAGCACTGCTGGTAGCTAGCGGCACGCGAGCTTTCAGTACACTCATAGGGCTAGAAGCTAGTGTGTGCTAACGTGGGGGCCTCTTCTATGACAAAGACTATCTCTCCAGCCCCCTAAGAAAGACAGTTCTTTGGGCTCTGGGTTCCTTTTAAGTGCAAACATCACAATTTAAGTGGCAAAGACAAGTCTGCAATGAGTGTTGCGTTCCGTGTGGTGAGCCAGGGATGAGGAAAGGTGGGGGGTGGAGGGAACTCTGCTGCGCAAAGTGCTGGGGGTGAGACGGTTCCACTGCCCTGAGGACCTGCCAAGCAGGAAAGCCAAAGGCACTGGGGGTAGGAGAAACAAGACAGAGGGCTCATTCCTGAGCCTTGCCCGGCCTGGTCACTCCCACGAGGGTAGCCAACAGCCGGGTGGTCTGCTTTGGGCAGTCACCTTAGGAAAGTCAATTAAAAATCGCAGCTTCTGTTCACTGTGGAAAGGCTGGCTGGCTACCTTGGCTGTTGCAGAGAGGAGCTGTGTCAACTCTGGAGCTGAGGACAGTCAGCCTGGGGCTACTGGGTCCGAGGAGTATAGCTAGCAACTGGGAAAGAAAGGGACTGAGCACAAACAGCCTAGAACTTCCAAGATCTCTGCCCCCTGGAGAGGCACAAGTCCACCCTTAGAGCCATAAAGGCAGAGTCTGCAGGGCTGGAGGGGAGGTGGGTGATGCAAGTTGACAGGGAGGCTGCAAGACAGACCTGCCAGAAACACCCAGCACGCCACCCATTGTCCCACCAGCTGCCTCCTCAGCCAAAGGGATCCTCCCTTCCCTCAGGCCACCTGGTGACAGGCTGACCTCTCCTCTCCTCTCCTCTCCTCTCCCACCTGAGCTCCTTTAACCGCAGCCCTGCCAAATCAGGACCATCAGGCAGAGGAAAGGCTCTGAGAGCGTCTCTTGGAGTCCGGGAGGTCGAGTTTAAGTGGAAACAGATGCAAGTGCCGCCTGGGTGGAGATCAGGACCCCCGGCAACGTTGGGTCAACATTTTTGCCCCAGCTAGAACGTCATTCCGAGGGAGAGGCCGGGGCCTGGCTGGCCACCTCCTCCCCAGCCTCAAGATCTGGGTTTCCGGTGCTGGCTGGTTCTTCCTCGGCCTGAGCTTCCAGCAGTTCAGCCGACAGCCCATCCTCTGGAGAGGCCGCAGAGGTGAGACTGTCGGGAAGTGTCAACTGAGGCAGGTGATCTGGCTGGACCTGGGCCCCGGGGCTGTCCAGGAAGGAGACCTCAAACTCCGACCCCGACCATGTGGCCTCGCCTGAAACAGAGGATGGGCTAAGGGGGCTTCACAGGACCTGGGCCAGGGTGGTCTCTGAGCCCCTCGTGTGCCCACACGGGAGAGGAGGTCAGGCCACTCAACAGGCGGACCCCAAAGTGTTGACCACTCACCTCCTCGCTCATGAGAGCTACTGCTGGAGCCCACATCCTCCGGGCCAGAGGCTGGCACTGTAGAGGGGGCTGGGCTGGACCAAACCCCAGCATCGCTGCTGTCCAAGAGGGTGATATCCGACATATCCAGGAAACCTGGAACAGGGGAACCAGCCCAACTGCTGCAAGGAGGCGGCCTGGGCTTCCTCAGTTCCCTGCCCCACCCTGCCTCCAGCCTCTGAGGGAACTGGGATGGGGCTTCCCACCACCCACTCTGCACCACTCTCCCATTCACGCACTGTACTATATAATCTGTGACCATCAGGTCATGTGTGACAAGTGGCATCTCTAGCAGGTCTGGGAGGTCTCCATGAATGAAGTCCATCACTGAGCCTTTTCAGGAGCCACTTCAGCAGCTTCACGCCTCCCCTAATCTCTGGGCTGGCCCACTACCTGGATCCATCACTCGCTGCAGTGGAGGCGGAGGCTGAAGGGACGTTTCCCGGGAGCATGCCAAGGCTGCAAGGTTCAGTTCCGGTGCCCCGTGGCCCTGACTCCAGGCCTCAGTAAGTTGCTCCTCTGTGGGAGAGCCAGGAACTTGCAACAGGGCCTGTGAAAGCCGAAAAGTGGGCAGAGTGTCAGTAGGGACAGTGCTGGCAGCCCAATGCGCCACCAGCCAGCCACCAGCCTTGAGTCCTGGCCTCCCCTGTAGACCTGACAGGACAGGACCCACCGGTGACACTCAAGGTGAGAGTGATGCCCCCTGTACCAACCCAAAGCCCACAGGCCCTTGGGGACCCCCTCCGGTGCCATGAAGTCACGGCCAGGCCCCCCTACAGATGGGAAGGCCAGGCCAACTTGCTGGGCCACTGGCCCCCACTCACCCTGCTGATCGTGAGCCTGACAAATCACAAGAGTCCTCAGCACCACCTCAGGTTCAAACCCAAGTAGTAGGAGGCCAAGGCAGGCCCCGTTTCTCCTACTAGGTCTCCAAGTTCAGGTGCCTCCCCTTTCTCTAACTCCCCTCCACCCCTGCTGCTCGAAGCACCCCCACGTACCTCTGTGTAGTCACCCAGCCTGGAGCCCGTCTCCGGGCTCAGAGCATCAGGAGAGTCCGGGGGAGCGGGTCCAGGTGGTGGGACCCTCAGTGGCGAGGCACCGGGTGGCTGGGCTCCAGCTGGCCGTGTCGTCCTGGGCGGCTTCCGGTGGTAGCTGGGAGGCTGTGTCGGGATCCGATGCAGATACCCGTAGCCAATGCCACAGCCCAGACTGCCAGAGGCCAAGAGTGTGTTCAGTCCAGGGTGTTGGCACAAGCAGCCTTTCCTCTGCTGTCACCCCCAATCCCCGGCAGCCTGAGAGACTGAAAGGTGTCCCCTACCTGGCCCACTGTCGGACTCGGGAACCCCCGGCCCAGCCCTCGACCTCCCATCAGAGGACTAGAGGGGGAAGCGTCCACACCCCCTGCCCAGGTGCCAGCCTGCAGCCCAGGACCCAGGAAGTACCTGCCCTCTCCACCCCAGGCTGCGTTGGGAGTGACAGTCACCTCCCGGCAGGTATCGGACTCGCAGTTGTAAACCATCAGCTTCAGCGGCTTGCCCTCGTGGGACTCGATGAGCGTGAAGAAGTCCTCGGACTGGGACAGATACGCAGCGGCTGAGCCCAGCACCCAGCCCCCGGACCAAGACTTGTATTCTGGGCAGTGCCTGCCCCCGTCCCGGCTGTGCCCACCCTCACCTCCTGCAAGATCTGGTCTGAGCCGACCACATAGTCTGTGTAGGGGCACAGGCCTGCGAGGGAGGCTGGTGAAGAGGGCTCCACGTCCTGCGGGAAGAACCAAAAGAGCCGAGGCTGGGACGACACGCCAGTTCGAAAGGGAACCTGGCTGCACCTGGCATGCAGCCAACCTGGGTCATGTGATGCCCAACATCCCATGTGGTCCCCCGAGCGTGACCAAGAGTAATTCCTGAGCGCAGAGCCAGGATGAAGCCCTGGTGGAGCACCGCGAGGTGTGGCCCCAAAACCAACCAAATCCAAAACTATGAACTACCTCCTCTTACTGGAAGAAGCGAGCAGGGAGTACCTCTGTCTCCTGTCCCCTGGTCCCCACGCCAGGGCCTCCAGCCGACCCTCCAGTCCCACTTGCCCAGCAGGAGGCAGCACCATAGCCCAGCTGCTGGGTTCCAGTTTCCGTTGAGCCTAGAACTGCCGATGTTCTTTTCCTGAGTTTTCCAGCTCCTTCCCCACTCCCCAATCTTCCCCTACCCCTTTTCAACCCTCTAATCGCTGCCAAGGCTTACTGTGACTGAGGAGAGATCATTTTACCCTGCAGCCTCAGTTTCCCTACATAAGTATGCTATGTGGTCCTTACAGGGCTACTGCCGTTTTTAAAATACCACAAAGGGGCTGGAGTGATAGGGCATTCGCCTTGCATGCTGCCAACCCAGGATGGACCTGGGTTCGATCCCCAGCATCCCATATAGTCCCCCAAGCCTGCGAGGAGTGACTTCTGAGCGTAGAGCCTGGAGTAACCCGAGTGCCACCACCGGGTGCGACCCAAAAACTAAAGTGCTAGCATGGGAGACTGCCTGAGAAGTGGTGCTGGCTACCACAGAGCACCCCAAGAAACCCTCCAGGTAAAAGACTCCTAGCGGCCAGTGGCGCCCAGACCAGAAAAGGGTTGTGCCCAGTCTGGCCCGCCGGCCCACTCACCAGCACATGCCACACGTGCTCACTGGCCCGTCGGAAGCTGCAGAAGCGGACGCTGGCACCCAGCAGGCCCTGGCCGCCCCACATGTTGCTGGGCACCACCTCCACCTCGCGCACCCGCATGGTCTTCATGTTGAACACCTCCAGCTTCACCGGCTTCTCCACGTTGGCCTTCAGCAGCGCTTTCAGGGTGTCGTTCTCCTTGTTCTGCGGGCAGCAAGGCTGATGCACCCCGATGCCCCCACCAGCCCTGGGGTGAGGCTGGATGGAGATACGGGCCTGTCCCCCCTCCCTCAGAGCAAGGATGCACCAGAGCTATAGCTGGACTCGGGGGGCTTGCACATGGAAACTACAGGCATGCACACTCCGTATCACACCTATGCGAGCGCACATGCACACACACACTCTCTCCTCTCTCTTTCTCCCTCTCCCTCCCTCCCTCCCTCCCTCCCTCCCTCCCTCCCTCCCTCTTCCTCTCCCTCTCCCCAGAGGCAGGAGGGAGCTCACCAGTCTTGAGTGCCCGATGGTGATGATAAAATCAAAGTAGGGCTCCAGGCCAGCCTGCTGGGCGGGGGAGTTCTCCTGCACCTGTCCACGACAGAGGCCCTACTTAGCACCCCCATTTCAAAAATGACCTGGGATCCCAGCAAAGCAGCAGGCACTGCCCTGCCCTCACCCGGTCGGTCGCCAGAACCTCCTCACCCCTGGCCATCCCCGCACACGGGCACGCGGTCCCTCCTTAGGGAAACAGCCACAGGTCACACGTGCCCAATGGCTCCTGGGAGGGCAGGGCAGCCTGGAGGATTCTCGCTGGCCTGTGGAGGTGCTGGGGAACCCCCTGCGCTAGGCCTGGGCTGGGCCAGGTGGAAAAGGGAAAGCTGTTTCAGGAAGGAAAGCCAGCAGGGAGAGATGGGACCCGGGGCTGCTGCCCGGGAGGGAATGTGAGAGTAGCAGGGACAGTGTAGGTGGGTCCAAGCGCAGACCAGCTGCCAGGAGTGGCGGCCAAGGAGATAGAGGAAAGTGGGGAGTGCCTGGCTCTCCCAAGCATGCTGCCACTTCCAGCAGGCGTGTCCCCAGGAGCAGACTGCCCAACTGTTGTGAATGGAGAACCCTCTCACGGCTGCCTGGGCACAGCCTGGCTCCAGAGGGCACCCTGTTCCTGGGCCCTGGGGTTTGGGATGAGGCCCCATGTCACCAGGCCTCTAGTGACAGATCATGAGGGAAGCCTTTGCACTTGGCCAACCGGCTCATCAGCGGGACTCCCTCCTGGCAGCGTCTCCAATTGGGTCCAGAAGCTGCCGCATGAGTCAGTCCAGGAACCAACACGAGCAACACCCACTGGGCCCTGGAGCCAGGTGCTGGGGAGGTGCTACTACTGCCAAGGGCACTTCCGGCCACTCCACCTCCCTCAGGGGAGCTCATCCCTGATGCCATGTCACCGCGAGCCAGCCAGGCTGGCAAGACACCCACAACCAGCCACTCCTGTACCAGAGTCCGGGGCCTCTAGGGTGAGCCCCAGCCCCACAAGGAGTGGCTCCCTGTCCTGACCTGGAAGGGGGCAGGAGGGAGTTCTCAGGTTTGGGTCTCACCCACCTACAACCCCACCTATGGCCTTCTGTGGCGGTAGGGAGGAGAGGCAGGGGCCAGGGACCTGTACCCCCTTGCTTGGTTTATGGTGTGGGCTCCCAAACAGAGAAGAGAGGAGAGTGACTCAGTCAAGTATGGACCCCACGGGGCCAGAGCAGTGGTGCAAGGCATTTGCCTTGCCCGTGCTAGCCTAGGACACACTGTGGTTTGATCCCCTGGTGTCCATATGGTCCCCCAAGCCAGGAGCGGTTTCTGAGCACATAGCCAGGAGTAACCGCTGAGTTGTCATCAGGTGTGACTCCCTCCCCCCCAAAAAGTATGAGCTCCAGAAAGTCTCTCCCAACCCAAGCTTCTTTGATCCAGGGCCATCAGCCACACCTCTAAATACACAGGGGTTGGACTTCCCCAGTCCCAGAGCAACTGCCCCATTGGTTCTTGGGGCCCTTTGCTCTTTTCCAGAAGATGAGGCTGGCAGGGACCAGGCCTACACCTGTCTGACTGAATAGCACCTCAGCATTATTCCAGCCTACCCTCCGCCCCCTGCTTTTCTCCACACCCACCACCCCATGCAAGCAGAGGCCTCACTCCCTCCTCTCCCCTCCAGGGTCTCCTCTCCCCTGAGCCCCAGTTCCTCCCATTCCTCCTGTCCCACAAACTGTTCCAAGTAGCTTTGCTTGTCCACCCTAGCACCCACACTCACCACCCGGACCCTGCTTTGCCATTCCCTGGCCATCACGGAGCCCACCCACACTTGTTCCTGCTCCCTGGAGCCCCAGGCCCACAGCTCTTGGCAACTGGGGTTCTCTAGGACCTAGAACAAAACTCCCAGTTTGGGGCCGAAGAGATAACAGCAATAGGGCATTTACTTTGAACGAGGCCGACTGGGGGCAAAGCCGGGTTTGATTTCCCGAATCCCATAGGGTCCCCTCTGCCTGCCTGGAGCGATTTCTGAGCGCACAACCAGGAGGAACCCCTGAGCACCACCAGAGAACCAAAAGAAAAAAAGAACTCCCAGTTTGTGAAAGGACATTTGATTGGGGGCAAGGGGACGGCACTCCATCCTGGGACTGTCCCAGTGTCCATCGCCGTGGCCAGTGCACATCCCCTGGCTAACAGGCTCCTCTTTAGCCACCTATACCTCATCCCACCCCACCCCACAGGCAGGCTGTGGGATTCTGCACTGGGGAATGAGTCCCCCCCAAGCCTGTCTTTTCCTAGGGAAACTCCCTCCCTGCACCAAAGGCCTGGGTCACCTGCTCTCCGTGTCCATGAAGCCTGCTCCTTGTGCCTGTCCCTCAGCAAAACATAAACAGCCCAGAGGACCCCAGAGGACAGGCTGGTCTTGCACAACCCTCTGCAACCCCAAGGCCTCACCCAGACACAAACAGGAAATCAATGCCCAACAAAGCTCCGGAAAGGCTTGAGAGAGACTAACCCGGCTTCCAGGACCTTCCCATCCTTTCCTAGGGTCCAGCCTCTCTCCTCTGGGTCCCCAAGTTCCACCAATGGCCCCCCAAGGAACTTCCAGGTGCCCTTCTCCACCCAGCTCTGTCACTTAGCACTAGGCCTCGAACCCTGAGCCCCTGCTGAGCCCAGACATGTCTGCCTGCGCCAGAAGGGCAGAGGAGCTCCAGACTCAGTTTCCCCAAGTGTGCGATGACATCCTGCTGGCTCTCGGGGGTCCCAACTGGGTCCTGAACCTGCAAGGCTGCGCAGAGGGCCTGGTGCCACCTGCTCCCGGTTGCCACTCGGGAGGGGAGGACTCCGGACCCAGTGGCCATTGCCCACCTTTGGGGGGGGCCCTGGGGAATGGGGGTCCCCGATTCCCCAGCACCCACACCCCTGGGATCCTTCCATTCCCCAGCACCACCAACCATGGGGTGCCCTGATTCCCCAGCACCTCCAACCCTGAGGCCACCCAATTCCCCAGAACCCCCATCCCTGCCCCCCCGATTCCCCAGAACCCCACCCCTAGGGTCCCCCGATTCTCCAGATTCTCCAGCACCCCAAACCCCGCGACCCCCGATATCCCAGCTCCCCCAACCCCGGGGCTCACCAATTCCCCAGTAACCTCACCCCGGGATCCCCCAATTCTCCAGCACCCCAGTCCCCAGGGCCCCTCGATATCCCAGAACCCCCAACTCCAGGGCCCTCCGATTCCCCGGCACCCCCACCCCCGGGGTCCCCCGATATCCCAGCACCCTCAACCCCGGGGTCCCCCGATTCCCAGCACCCCCATTCCCAGGGCCCATCGATTCCTCAGCACCCCCAAACTCGACTCACCCCGTGCAGGTGGAAGCCCTCGTCGCCCCCCGTGGGCAGCTCGGCGCTGGCGCCCAGCCCCATGGCTCCAGCCCGGCCGGCCGGCCCTGCGCCCCAAGCCCCGCGCGCGCGGACCCCGAGTCGGCCTGGGCGCTGGGTCAGCCGCGCCTGGTCATGTGACCCCGCCGTAGTCCGCCCGGATGTGACGATCATAGCGACAGCTCCGTTGCTAAGGACGCGTGTCCTGCCGTGGGCCCGCCTCCGGATGTGACGTTTGAGCACCCGCCCCGTTGCCAAGGAAGCGCGTGTCCCTCGTCCGCCGCCCTAGCCCCGCCCCCCGGATGTGACGCCTATAGCAACCGCTCGGTTGCCGAGGACGCGTGTCCTGTTGTAGGCCCGCCCCGGATGTGACGAACTAGCAACCGGCTCGTTGCTAAGGACGCGCGCTTGCCACTGCAACTGCAACAGCAACTGACAGCTGACAGCTGAGAGGCGTCAGGACCCCGGATCTCACCCACGCCCATTCAGAGCAGCTAGCCCCGCGATATGAGCAGCGATGACGCCTCCCTCATGGTACCTGCCCCCCACCCTACTCTGACTGAGCCTCAGAACTCTCCGCCCCCCAAAACCAGGGCGCAGGCTCCTCCTTCCTCCTTCCATGCACCTCCACTGGTCCGACATCCTATCACCCTGCTGACCCTTTTTCTCATCAGCCCGGGTATGGGCCACATCTGGCCACATCTTTTGACTCTGGGCTCAGTGCTCAGCGGGGTGGGTGGGTGGGGTAACCTTTGCAGAGGTCCCAAGTTCAGGGGTCCTCGAAAGTTCACTCTCACTTAGCTCTGTGCTCAGGGATCATTCCTGGCTCTGACCTTATTTATGGATGTTTGCTTGGCATGGAACCGGGTCTGCCTCATGCAAGGCAAGATTCCTATTTTATTTTATCTTTTCCTCCTTACTTCTGATGCTGGCTGATAGGATGGTTTGGGTCCTGATGTCCATTCCCCTCTCCACGCACCCAGAACCCCAAATACCATTCCAATTCTGAACCCCCAGAACCCAAACCATTGCATCCACGCCAATTTGCATCATTTTTGTTGAAAAACATATTAATTATTGAGTCCTAGATGGAGGTGGATGATGGTGAGATGGATGGATGGATGGATGGATGGATGGATGGATGGATGGATGGATGGAGAGAGGCCTTTCTCTACTGGCTTGGGCCAGTAGAGACCCCTTCATCCAGCGGTGAGGAAATGATCTACAGGCAATCATGTTGCAGGAGACATGAAGCTTTATTAATAATACACCGTATTATTATACACCTAGGCTATATATTATATATATTATATATTATATATATATTATACACCTAGGCTAACCTTTTAAGCAGCCTATTTCAGCTGCTCTGCCATCTCAACATGTTTCTTCTCCCTCCATCCTGCCAGCTTTCCTTCCCTGTCTCTTGCTGACTCTCTCAATACCCTTTACACTCCTCAGGGAATCCTTTTGTTACCTTCCAAAGACCCCTCCCATAAATGGGCAGGTCTGGGGGTGGGGTGACAATGTGTCATAGATTTCCTTCCTTGAACCCTCTGAGCCGCTTCTGAATTCAGCCCTCACCCAATGCCACCTCCAGTGGATCCCCTACTCTTTCAACTCATGAGCTTGTCTCAGCCAGAATTTCAGCTCCTGGGTTCCGAGCTTCCCACTTCTTGATACTGTTCAGAGGCACTGTAGCTCCTGGACATCACCAATAGTCCTTGTCCCCACTGATTCCACTTCAGATCTTTCACAGTCCCTGTCCTATAAAAGATACACACCCCCTACCATCACCACCACTCACTCCCATTCACCATCACCACCTACCTACCTACCACTCACCATTACCAACACCTATATCACCCATCACCTAACATTAACACCACCACTGCTACTAAGACCACCCTCCATGGCCACTAATTACCATCAATCATCACTAATACCACCCAGCACTCTTCACCAATACTACCAACACTACCCACCTCTTGCTGCAACACACCACCCACCACCACTATCATCACCACCATCAATATCATCCATCCATCATTCATCACCACTAAATACCACCCAATCACCACCAATTCCTTCACCACCTACCATCACCACCACCATCACTATCAATCATCCCATCTCCAACACCACCACAGACACTACCACCTACCACCATCATAATCACCAACTGTCATCACCTGACACCTACCACATAACACACCTCCACAAATACACACAGTCTATGTTGAGAAAATACATCTTTGAACTTAAATAGTCCAATTCCTTAGAACTTTGAGGTTGGTGTCTACACCTTCCATACGGGCCATCAGCTGTTTACTCTTTGACCATACAAATTCTCACACCGGCATCCATCCATCTTATAGGAAGTGACCCTTTCCTTTGAAATCTCAGCCCTTAAACTTTGAGACACCTTTGTCAGTTCATAGTATCCATAGATTTTTTTTTTGCTTTCTTGAGTGTAGAGATTGTGGCTAAAAGGACCAGGACATGGTTCAAGTGGTAGAGCACTTCACTGGAACGTTCCATTCCAGAAACCATATATACCCTCCCTGAGCCTTCATGCTGTGTCCCTGTGTCCCTGATGGCTCCAGAAAAGCACCAGGCCAAATAGAATGATGACGTGAGAGAGAGAGAATTTATGTGAGAGAGAAAAAGAGAGAATCCTAAGCACTTGAAACACTCCCTACAGACAGCCCATAATTTTTAATTATTAACTACAAGTGAGATGTTCTTTACTTTTCTTTGTTTTTGTTTTTGGGCCACACCTGGTGGTGCTCAGGGGTTACTTCTGGCTCTGCACTCAGAAATCACTCCTTGCATGCTTGGGGGACCAGATGGAATATTAGAGCTCGAGCCTGTGTTGGACGCATGCAAGGCAAACACCCTACCTGCTGTGTTATCTCTCCAGCCCCAAACTGAAATTTTTTTCTTCTAGTGTCCCTCTTTCTTTTCCTTCCCAGTCTAAGTTAGGCCCATGCCCGTTTCCCTTAAAATTAGGAGGAATAGGGCCGGAGAGATAGCATGGGGGTAAGGCCTTTGCCTTGCCTGCAGAAGGATGGTGTTTCGAATCCAGGCATCCCATATGGTCCCCCGAACCTGCCAGGAACAATTTCTGAGCATAGAGCCAGGAGTAACCCCTGAGCACTGCCAGGTGTGACCCCAAAATCAACAACAACAACAACAACAAAAATTAGGAGGAATATCTGGGGAATCCCCAGGCTCCTTTCCAAGTAACACTGCCAAAAGCCACCCCTAGGCTGTGGGCACAGGCTAAAACCCTAGATTCACTGCTCTCAACTTTGCAGAAGTGAAAGGGACTAGGTGGGGGAATAGGAGGAGGCAGGGCCGAGCAGAAAAAGAAGGGTCTGGGGTCTTCCGGACTCTCCAACTTCTCTTGCAGGCCGAGATCATCTACTACAGCCAGGAGAAGTATTTCCACCATGTTCAGCAGGCTGCGGCTGTGGGCCTGGAGACATTCAGCAATGACCCTGTGCTGCAGTTCTTCAAAGCTTTTGCTGTGCTCAAAAAAGGTCAGGACTCCTCCAGGCTGGCCTCCAGGAACAGGCTCTATCCCACTTAGCACAGAGCTCCCCAAGATGTGTTAAAGGGTACCCCTGGATCCAATGGGTCTGAGACCTCAGGATCTGCCGGCCTGCTCTGTACCTCTCTAAAATGAGAAGCAGAGAGATTTCTGCCCGAGTACTGGATCTACCCCATCTCTCAGTGCCTTCCCCCTACCACATCCCTGCTCTGGGGTCCCAGAGCCTAAACTCGTGGGGGGTTCTCTCTGCAGAACACCTCCAAGATGCCATCAGCAGCCTGGAGAACCTCCGGAATCACCCTGAGGTGGCCCTGTGCTCCATCATGGCCCTTATGTATGCGCACAAGCAATGTGAGAGCATAGGTGAGTGCTGGGGGGAAGTGGGGGAGGCGCCATGCTGGCCCCGGGACAGCCCTTCTCTGCTGCAAACCCGCTGCCAGGACATGGAAGTTCTCTGATGCTCTCCTCCACCCATAGCCCTCAAAGAATACCCCATTGCTGGGCCTGGTTGAGGGGGGGTCACAGGCAGAAAACATGCTAGCTGGAAGAAGTCCTCCTTCCAGACTCTGGGAGTGGGGAATGCTCTTCTTTGCCAAGATCTGGTGGGAAAGCCTTCAGTCCCACAGGCAACTATTGCTCAACCCCCAACCTACCAGGCGACTCAAGTCTCTGGGTTTCTGCTCCTGATTCAGAATGCACAGGTCCCTAGAGGACTCTGGGAAGGCTCTGCTTAGAGAGGAGACCTGAACTCAAAGCCAGGTTCTGTGCCCTGGACTGGTCAGCTCCTGAGCCATCCCAGGGGACAAGGTAGCTTCATACTGGGCCCCGAGTGAGGCAGCAGATGACTGCAGTGTGGGGTGTGCCCAAGATGGTTCCAGGAGCCCTTTAATGCCCTGTGTAGGACCTGGCTTACCTCCTCCCCTCCTTCCCTCCTCTTCCTCTCCTGAAACTTTTGTTATGCCCAAGTTCCTCGTAACTCACTGTGGTAGCTGGAACACAGACGAGAAGCAGGACAGAAGTTTTATTTCACAGTGATGACTCAGGTGTCAATGTGGGTCATGGATCTAACTTATTTGACAAATGATTTTAAAAATCAAAGATGGCAAGGGTCAGAGCAATAGCACAGAGGTAGCGCCTTGCAGGTGGCCAACCTAGAACGGACCTGGGTTCTATCCCCAGTATGGTTTTCCCAAGCCAGCTAGGAGTGATTTCTGAGCACAGAGCCAAAAGTTACACTGGGTGTGGCCAAAAATTTTTAAATAAATAAATAAAAACTAAGGTCACATTTGCACTCTAAAGTACTACATTCCAAAGTGTCAGCTGAGATCATGCAAAGTTTGCTATTTGTTTTTCTGTTTTTCTGTTTAAAGATATGATTTATAGCTAGCCTCACACAGGACACCGACCCTGTCTCTTGTAGCTCAGGGTCACGGTATGCTTTGTTGTCGTCCCTGCCAGCACAGGTGGCTGTAAATCCCAGGGTCTGTTGGAGATATACCACGGGGTCTCTCAGGGATCGACACAGCCACCACGTATGGTTGTTCTTAAATATCTAGAGTCTAACTCATAAACTTTCAACCTTCTTTGGTCCAACTATATGTGAATGATGTTTTCTTTTATATTTTATTTTATTGAAACAATTGTAATCTACAGAGTCCTTCATAGCTGAATTTCAGATATACAGTGAGTCAGGACCCTTCCCACCACAGTGTCAACCTATCTCCACCAATGGCTCCAGAGTGCATCCTGTCCCAGCACCCTTTGCACCCTGGCCTGCCAGTGTCACAGACCCTTTTAGTTTAGAAGGTTAAAGTTTAGGTCCCTTGATTCTATTATCGTTGACTTTGGCTTGGATATTTAGTTCTGTCCTTATTTTTTTAAAACAATTAAAAATATTTTATTCCAAGTAATGGGTTGGGGGAGGGGAAAGGGGAAAAAAGTTTTATTCCCTACATATTATTATTTTTCTTTTACATATTATTTTTGTAATCATGAATAAGTGTTTAAATTCACCAACTTCAGTTTCCAAACTATGATAAGGGTTTTTTTTTCTTGTAGATATGTTACTAGAACTAGAGATAATACCAAATGCCTGTTACATAGTAGATGCCTAGTAAATTATAGTTGTTATTATTACATTAAAGTACCAAATAAAGTAACAAACATACTAAAAAAACAGCCATTTTTTAATTTTAATAAGAAATTTTTTTAATTTCTTATAGCTTTTCTATCTTAAGGTATACAAAGTAACTAAAATTTAGCCATCTCAGTGTTATTTAGCAGAGGTCATTTAGAACTTGCCTTAAAGCCTATATAAAAAATATTTTTACAAGCATGATTGTAGTTGGGTTCCAGTCATAAACAAAATACCCCCTTCACCAGTCCAACATTCCCACCACCAATGACCCCCTCCTCCTCCACCCCTGCCTCTGTATAGTTCTGTCCTTATTATTTCCCCACCAATGCATCCGAGACCACATGAATGATGTTTCCTTAACCCCTATTCTACAGATTATAGCAAATAACTTTAACAGTTAAAGCAAAATTGCTGCCTAACACTTGCAGACAGAGAAGCCATTCAGGAGCTTGAGATTAGTCTGAAGGAAACGCGCAAGACGGCCAACGGGTCCGCCCTGTACTACGGAGGTCTCTTCCTCTGGCTCATTGGCCGCCATGACAAGGCCAAGGAGTACATTGACCGCGTGCTCAAGGGGTCCTCCGGCTACTCCAGAGAGGTAAGAGGATGGGGTGGGGCACAGGGCCAGAGGAAGTGAGCACAGCTTCCAGATGCCACCCTGGAGGAGTACTCGGCACACAAGAGGGCCTCCGGGTAGAGGAAGAGAACTTGGGGCAAGTGACGAGCTGAACTTGGCATGGAAGGTCAGGGAAGGCATCTGTAAGGAGGAGCAGGGAAGGTCTCTGAGATGGAGGGTTTTTATTATTATTATTATTGTTATTGTTATTGTTATTGTTATTATTATTAAAATGTGATTGTGTTTCAGGTGATCAGGTTACACTAGTGTTTAAGTTTATGGTCTTGTGATGCCCATCGACCACCACCAAAGTGCCCATAACTCCTGTCCCCATCCCTCTGGCACCTCTGGTTTGGCTTTTCTGCCCTCCAACAACTGTCCCATTATTTGTTGATGGACAGCTAGAATTCTGATGCAGTTATCCCCTTAAGCACCCATGTTTCTGTGTTACTCCAGCCAACTTCTTTGTTCTGTTTTGGCTCTCTCCACAACCTAAAAACTTGTGGCTTTTCCAGGTTCTAGGCTGACTGTCTACAATCTTAATTCCTCTTTTTATTTTATTATTTAAGGTGGGGACATATAATAATGCTCGGACTTACTCCTGGCTCTGCATTCAGGAATTATTCCTGGTGATATCAAGGGATTATAGATTGTGCTGTGGATTAAATAGGGTAGAGGCCAGAGTGATAGCACAGCAGTAGGGCGTTTGCCTTGCATGTGGATGACCCGGGATGATTCCTGGCATTTGTTGTTGTTGTTGTTTGGTTTTTGGGTGACACCCAGCAGCACTCAGGGGTTACTCCTGGCTCTACACTCAAAAATCGCTCCTGGCAGGCTCGGGGGACCATATGGGATGCCGGGATTCGAACCACCGTCCTTCTGCATGCAAGGCAAACACCTTGCCTTCATGCTATCTCTCCAGCCCTGATTCCTGGCATTTGATCCCTTGGCATCCCACATGGTCTCCTGAGTTGCCAGGAGAGATTTTTGAGCACAAAGCCAGGAGTAATTCCTGAGCAATGTCAAGTGTGGCCCCAAAGCCAAAACAAAAAATTAGGGTAGGCAAGTATCTGAAGTGTGTGGCTACCTGTGAATACCTGCATAGTATTCTGTTGTGTACCACACTTACTTTATCCACTCTTAGCTGGAGGTTTAAAGCTCCTGATGATCTAGTGAAGAAATTTATTTGGGGCTGTGCTGAGAAGATTATCCCACAAAGAGGGTGGTAGGTAGAAGGTAAAGAGACCACGGGGCTATTCTGAGTTCCCTATGATTTGCGCCTGACAGAACCTCAGGGACTTTTTAGGGATGTGGGCTGGGACCTGAGCCTTCCTTACCCTTGGGGAGACTCAATATTTCTCTCTCCTCTGGTTCTCTCCCCCAGGGTTATGTGCTCAGAGGTTGGGTGGATCTCACATCTGGTGAACCTCACATTGTGAAGAAATCCATCAAGTACCTGGAGCAGGGGATCCAGGATGGCAAAGATATCCTGGGGCTGATGGGAAAGGTGGGCAGCAGAAAAGAGTTGGTGGGGAGGGCCCTGGCCCACCGTTGGAGGAGAAGAACCACTGGGAACCAGCTCAGTCTCCAGGCCCTCAGGGATGGGTGGGAACAGAGAGGGAGGCCCCAAGAAAGTCCTAGGGCCTGCCCCCCCCCCCCCCCGCCTGTCACTTCCGTCTGGCAAAGGCACTGTGCTGCCTGTCTGCTGTCTGTCCTTTCTCTTGCCACTTAAATCCACTTAATAGGCCATAGAAAAAAATAGGACACAGAAACTACCACCATGAGCTTTGTATTTTCTTTTTCTTTTTCTTTTTTTTTTTTTTTTTTTAGGTTTTTTTTTGTTTTGTTTTTGGGCCATACCTGGTGTTGCTCAGGGGTTACTCCTGGCTGTCTGCTCAGAAACAGCTCCTGGCAGGCACGGGGGACCCTATGGGACACCGGGATTCGAACCAACCACCTTTGGTCCTGGATCGGCTGCTTGCAAGGCAAACGCCGCTGTGCTATCTCTCCGGGCCCCGAGCTTTGTATTTTCATTATTTAGATATTTTTTATTATGTGATTTTGGGAGTAGTGTTGGTCTTATTTGTGTTTGGGGGGCGGGTCACACCCAGCAGTGCTTGAGGGTTAGTCCTGGCTCTGGACTTGGGGGAAACATATGTTAGGATTGAATGTATACAGGGCAGGCACCCTGAGCTTTTTTGTACTGTGTCTCCAGCACCACCTCTCCCTACTTATATGATTCTGACTGGATCAAGGTCTGAGAGAAAAAGTGTGAGAATAAAATTCTCTTTTTTTCACGTTAGTAGAAATCTGGTTTTTTGTTTTTGTTTTTGTTTTTTAAGTAAAAGAGAGTCTCCCAAAATGGATTTCCAGTTAGCAGATGTCCCATTCAGCAAGGCTTCCCGATCTTCTCTTTCGGGCAGGATCAAGGCACCACTTGGGGTTCTGGAAGAAAAGCCAGACCTGAGCTGGAGGTTTAGGAGGGAGCCCCAGGCCCCCTTGTGAGGCGAAACGGGGCATGTTTGAGTAATGCCCAGCAAAGACCTGAGGCTGGCCCTCCCATCCCTGTGAACTGGGACTGAGGTGTCCCATTCGGAGCCCACACTGTGGATGCTGACATAGCTGTGCCCAGGCAATGTGACAGACAATGCCTTTCAGCCCTGTCCCCGTGAAGAGGGGCCCTGAGAGATCCCAGCTGCAAACTCATTGGAGGGTCCCCCAAGTTTCTCCTAGGAACAGGCAGTATCTCCACATTCACAGCCCCTGCTGGTGGGCTTCTTTCCTTCCTGTGAGGTTCCAAGAGCATATCTGCAGGAATTGCTACTCCCCCCTCACCATATGGGCCTCCTTGGGCCTAGTGAGCAGGACGAGGGCCCCCCCAATGTAAGATCTACTGGGACCCTGTGAGCAGGCTGGAGTTGGGCCTGGCTGAAGTGGGAGTGGAACGGGCATTTGTCTCAGGGTTTCTGTAGCTCTGGGTGGAAGAAGCCCCCTGGAGGGATGGGGAACATCCCGAAGTGCAGGGGTGAGTGGAGTGGCAGAACCCCCAACCCATCTCTCTGTGCCTGACCCCCAGGCACTCTACTGTCCATAAGAGGCACAGTGGGGCTGGAGCAATAGCACAGCAGTATGGCATTTGCCTTGCATATGACCAACACAGGACAGACGGTGGTTCGAATCCCAGCATCCCATATGATCCCCCATGTCTTCCAGGGGTGATTTCTGAGCACAGAACCAGGAGTAACCCCTGAGCACCTCCGGGTGTGACCCAAAAATCTAAAACAAACAAAAAAATCAAACCATAAGAGGCACAGAATAGCCGGAGTGATAGTACAGCGTAGGGTGTTTGCCTTGTACTCTGCCGACCCTGGACAGACACGGGTTCGATTCCCGGCATCCCATATAGTCCCCTGAGCCTGCCAGGAGCGATTCCTAAACTCAGAGCTAGGAGTAAATAACCTGTGAGCACAGCCAGGTGTGGTTACACACACACACACACACACACACACACACACACACACACACACACACACATTAATTAAAAAATAAATAAAGAGGCACAGAGCACCAAACCCTGCTGGGACAGTAGCATTCCCAATCCATATGCAGGCCCTCCACTAGTGGTTCCTTGGGACCAGGCAGAGCAGAGGGAGTGGGCAAGAGTGGACATGGCCAGCCTCCCCTCATCCCCTCCATGGGGCTCTCAACCTCATGGCCCTACCTGCCCACCTGGGACACCAGAATCTCTGAAGGGCCCGGTACCCAGAGTCAACTGAGGGACCTGCCATGGCCACATGCTCCCCAGAGGGCGCAGAGGGCAACTTCTCTGGCTCCCGGCAGGCGACCTACTTCATGCTGCATCAGAACTACACGGGCGCCCTGGAGGTGGTGAACCAGATCACCGTGGCTTCGGGGACCTTCCTGCCGGCCCTGATCCTGAAGATGAGGCTGTTCCTGGCACAGCAGGACTGGGAGCAGGCGGTGGAGACTGCCAACAGGTGAGGGGAGGGCGGGGTGCCTGCTGCTTGGGTTTCACAGGGTGGGAGGCACTGAGAATTGAATGAGACAGCACAGAGTAGAGGAGAAAAGTGGTCCCTGTCTCTGAAGGACCAAGGATCGTGTGTGGTGTGTGTGTGTGTCTGTGTGTGTGTGTGTGTGTGTGTGTGTCTGTGTGTCTGTGTGTCTGTGTGTGATTCAGGGAGGACTGAGGTAAAACAGTTGCTGTCAGGGCAGGATAGCCCATGGGCCAGCTTTGAGAGAACAATCAAAGAATAGCATTTAGTGACAGGAATAACCCAAGGTGCCCAGAGAGGGCTCCGGGGTGAGGTGCTGGGCTAGGAGAGCAGGAGGGATGTGCAGGGGTGTGGGGCACCTCTGAGTCTCACAAACAGAGTCCACATACTTCCTGCCCCAAACCTCAGGGGAAGCCAGTCAGCGACTTAAATACGAGGTCTGTGGGTTCACATCACCCACCTATGGGCTCCGGGCTGTGGGAGCTGAGGCGGCCAACATCAGCTTTGGGACGATCTTGAGACAGGATCAAGGGGAGCAGAAGCAGGGGCAGCCACAAGGAAGATGCATAGTGGTGTTAGCTCAGTAGGTACAAGAGGCTTCATAGGCTTCCAGGTCACCAACACTTTCCTTGGATGATCGGGGGCAATTGTTAGTGTTGAGAAATAGGGAATTTTCTCCCAAAGAGGCCTTGGTCCCAAGTGACCACAGCTTGTCTCTCTAAAGGGCTCCCCAGCAGGTTTCCCAGTTCTGTGACTCTGGGACCCTGGGGTCTGGGGGAGCACCAGCCCTGAGAAAGACCGCACCTCTGATTGACAGCTAGAAGCCTCTGGTGGTGGGCATGCTCAGGGGATGCTTGCCACCACCCTCCCCTTCCTACCCTGAGACCCTTCAGGCAGGGGATATTCAAGTTTTAAATTTTGGTGCCAAGTTCCACATACACCTCATCCCCAGTAGGCTCAGGGGACCATATGGGATGCCAGGAATTGAACCTGGGTTCATCCCAGGTTGGCCTCGTGCAAGGCAAACGTCCTATTGCTGTGCAGTCGCTCTGACCCTATCTTCTTCTGCTTCATCAACATGGAAGTCATTTGTCTCGCTGTTAAACACAGACGAGTATTTCCAGGCCCTCCCCTTCCAGATTCTCATCCAAGCACATGCAAGGCCAGGAAGGGTCTCAGGGTCTCACTTATACCTCGGCCTGGCCTTCACCACTTCAGCACTATCTCTGGTTTCTCTTAGACTTTGTTCAAGAGCCTGTATACGTGTCCTTCTTTTCCATTCATCCCTTTCTTTTTTATATTTTTTATTTTTGGGTCACACCCAATGGCGCTCAGGGGTTACACCTGGCTATGTGCTCAGAAATTGCTCCTGCTTGGGGGAGGGGACCCTATGGGACTCCTCCGGGGATCAAATCCAGGTCCATCCTGGGTCAGCTGCATGCAAGGCAAACGCCCTACTGCTGTGCCATGGTTCCGGCCCCCATTCATCCCTTTCTGCTCCTTATTTGCTACTTGGGTGTCTGTAGGTGTGAAGTGGGAACTCTGAGCTGGGAGCCTGCTTCACCCTCACAGTCTTGAGCTCAGTGGCATGCCCAGCTCGGAAAGGTCACAGCGGCTGGGTTGTTCTCAGTATCATTGGCCACCGGTTGTAGTAATAATTAAATTCATAAAATTCCTAGATGGTTGTAAATGATGGTGGATGGAAGAAGAAGCCTTTCTTCTTCTCCTCCGACCTGGGCGCCTGCATCCCCTTCCAGCCAGCTGGTCTGCAGGTTCAGGGTAGTGGTGAGGACATGATCCACAGCAGTCAGATTTTAGGAGACATAAAACTTTAGTACAGGCCCTAGCCAGCATGTGTGGCTTCTAAGCAAACCTTTTAAGCAGCCTCTCCGCGGCTGCCCTGCATATATAAAGCCTGTCTCTTATGTATCCCTCCATGATGCTTTCTCTCTTGAGGTTTCTTGCTGAATTCCTTTACACCCCTCAGGCAACCCCTTTGTTAACTTCCATAGACCCCTCCCAGAAATGGGCTGGTCTTACCATCAGGTAAGATTAACATTTCGTCCTGGGAGGGGGTGACACCAGTGCGTATCTAATTCCCAGTGTGATTCTTTTTTAGTCTACATGTTATGCTAAAGCTCTACAAAAATAGTCCCAAATGGGAGAAGGAACCATAGGGCATTTGTTTGCCTTGCATGATGCTGACCTGGGATGAACCTGGGTTCAATCCCCAGCACCCCATATGGCCCCTCAAGCCTATCAGGAGCGATTTCTGAGTGCAGAGCTAAGAGTAACCCCTGAGCGCCACTGGGTGTGGCCCAAAATACCTAAAGGAAAAAGATCCAAATGGATTGAGGTCAGAGCATCTGTCCTTGGTCATAGTTAGAACTTAATGGCACCTCTCCAGTGTGGCAGTTATTTGAAAGTAGAGTAACCCTCTTTTCCGCCAATGGCCGTGGCCCTCTCAAGCTGAGAGGTTGAGCTCCCTGCAGAGAAGTGGAATATCGAACCCACTCAGCCTGCTTGGAAGCTGCACAGGCACGTGACAGAAATTTGATCACTCCCATATTGCAACCATATAGGGTCTCCCCAGCTCCTCACTGTCCACCCCTTCCACTTGATACATGGTCATCTGCGGGAGCTGGAACCTTCTCAGAGTCTGTCACAGACATCCCAGTAGACAAGGCTGTCTCTGAATGGGGGCAGCCTAGACCTGGGTCTCACTCATTCTTCCCTAAGCCAGAGTCGGTTCCTTGAGGGCAGACAGTAGGCTGGGGCTCAGTGACATGGAAGGCTCCCAGGGGACAAAGTTCCCTCTCCCTCTCCCGGGGACCCTCCTCGACATGGTCACACCCAGGCTGCAGAGGGTCTGGGCTTCACTCGAAGAGCAGGGTCCTCCCCACTCACCCCACCATTCAGAGAAGTAGAAGGGGTCAGCTGGTCCTTCAAGCCTCCGGGGTCACTCTGGGCTCATGGTACTCTTTCTCCTTCCTAGGATCCTGGAAAAGGATGACAGCAATATAGACGCCTGCCAAGTCCTCGCGCTGCACACACTGGCCAGAGAAGGCGACATTACTGCCGTGAGTTCCTGGTAGCCACCTGCAGTGAATAGTTCCCAGTCCTGCCTGGAGTTGGGGTGGGGGCGTCTTAGACCTCTTTCTCCACCATCAGCCCCACCATCCCCACCCAGGAAGGCCTGAGCCTTGTTGTCCCCTTGTGCCCCACCCCCTTCCCTCTGCCCCTTCCTGAGGGACAGAGGGAGCTGCCCAACAGGGGGAGGTGAGGTGGTGGGACGGGACAGTAGGTACTGAGCTTTGTGCCTCACCAATTTCGGTGATTCTGAGGTCACCTGTTCTCATCTCAGCGGCTGTGTTGTTGTGGGAATAGCAGTAGCTGTTCGATGCTGCCAGGTGTCTCCTATAACTTGGTCTATAACTTGGTTTTCCACTAGAGACCAAAACTGGCCCCAATGCAGCCAGAAGCACTAAGAACTCTTCATGGACCCTCCAGGTGGAGGGAGATGTTTTTTGCCTTTAGTAGTCTTATTTCACACCCAGAACACTGGGGAGGGTGTCTGTGAAGGGAGGGACTGTACCCAGCTTGTGCTCAGGGATCTCAGCCCATGGCGCTTGGGGGACCACTCGGGCCCGGAGATCAGACTACATACCCCAGGCAGACTGTTCTTTTCCAGAAGTTTCCTTTTTAGACAGAACATATCTAGAAGCTCTGGTTGTCTCTGTGTGAGAAAGCTCATTGGGTCTCTAAAGGGTCCAGGTTGGATGAGGAGGAAATTTCTGAGACTAGAATTTTGTGGGTGTGAGAGATGGAGGGAGCAGGAGGTATTTGGGAGAAACCTATGAAATGGGCCCCAGCTTCTTACTAAGAAATAGATGCCTCAGTCCTTCTGGGTCCTGACTATCAGGGAGAGAATAGTCCTTTGGTGTCACCTCACATCCTTCCCTGGGTGGCTGTTATGATCTTTTTGTGTTTATTTGGATTTGGGTGGAGCCTAACCTGGTGATACTGAGGACTACTCCCAGCTTTGTGTCTTGCTAGGGGGTGGGGTGGGGAGTTGCTACAGGTGGTGGCTGAGATACTTTGCAGTGCGGGTACAGAAAGGGGTGCAAGATAGTCTGTGCCCATGTACTGTTTCTTGCACCCTTGCCTGTCATAATCTTACAAGCACTTTCTTTTTTATTTATTTTTAACAAGTCTTTTACAGTTGTATTTCAGGCACTTAAGTGACAGTGAATTAGGGACATTCCCACCACCAGTGGTGACCTCTCTCTCTCTCTGCCACTGTTCTCAGCATGCATCCCAGACTTCCACCCTTATGTCCCCACACCTCAGAATTCTTGTGTAATAGGTCTCTCTTGTGTCGTTGACTTTGGTTTGGGTATTTAGGTCTGGCCATTTTTTGTTTCCAACTCAATGCTCCTGAGACTGCTTGGGCCCTGGGTCCCATCCACTTTTTTTTTTTTTTTCAGTTTGTAGGAAGACATAGAAATATGAGGCAGAACAAGATGATTCATGTTCTGTGGTTCTTAAAAAAAAAAAAAAAAAGGCAGGCAGGATCCCCTGTCTAGAAGCTATACATATAAATAAAATTGGGGCTGGAGTGGTGGTGCAAACAGTAGGATGTCTGCCTTACATGCACTAACCTAGGAAGGGCTGCGATTCAAGCCCCCAGCATTCCCCAAGAACTCACAGGAGTGAGTTCTGAGCGTATAGCCAGGAGTAACCCCTGAGCACCAACAGGTGTGCCTCCAAAAAAAACATAAATAAATAAATAAATAAAATTAAAGGAAGAATGAAAAAAGAAAGAGGAAAAAATTAATTAATTAATTAAAAATTTATAAAAGGGGTTGGAGTAATAGCACAGAAATAGGGCATTTGCCTTGCATGTGGCCAATCCAGGATGGACCCGGGTTCAATCCCCAGCATCCTATGGCCCTCTGAGCCTGCCAAGAGTGATTTCTGAGCACAGCGCCAGGAGTAACCTCTGAGCACCGCCAGGTGTGGCCCAGAAACCAAAATAACTAAATAAAATTTAAAATATTAAAAAATAAGGGGACAGATGTGGCAAAGTTTTTTTATTTTGTTTGTTTGTTTGTTTTGCAGTAATATTGGGGAAATTAGAAAGGATATTCCCTTGGCCTAAGAGACACAGGCTGCCTCTACCCTTGAAACATACTGACTACAGGCTCCGACATACTAGTTGTCAAACCCCCTTCCAGCATTTTGCGAGTGGATGACTCAGCTCACCCGGAATCTCTCCCGACTCCCCTCTGGTGGCCAGGGGCCCACGGCAAGCTCAGGGCCATGGCAGTTGGGCCCCTTTGGCTGGGTGACTGTGGATAAGTCACCCACTGTCCCCACCCACCCCCTTCCACTCAGTGGGAGAATTTAGGAAGGTCCCACGACTCGGAGGGTGATTGGATTAGTTGCAATGACGGGAAGGCGCTGGAAAGGTGGCAGTGATATGGATACTGCCTTTACTGGTGCTCAGGAAATGCTTGGGCTCTTGGTGCCCCCTGGTGGGCCCGTGTGGGCACTGCGACCTCCTGTTCCCTCTGGATCACAAATCCAGGAACAGGCAGGGTCAGCTGGAGGCTTAAAGCGACACTTCCAAGAGCACTGAGAGGTGCTGGGTCCAGAGAACTCCTGTGCAATCTGGGTCCCGTGGGCTATGCCCTGAATGGGTACTCCTAAGCTCTTGTTAGTCATGGCTAGAGACAGCTCAATAGGCTTCAGCACACGTTACATGCAGGAGACAGAGACACACCACATGGAAGAGACCTGGCTTCGAGCCTTGGTTCCACGGTCACCACCAGAAATCTCCCCCACAGGAACTGACAGACGTGTCAAAATGAAAAAAGGACATGCTCTCTTAGCTGATGTCCTGGGCAGCCAGAGTGGGTACCCTGCACCCCACCCCCTTGCCACGATGCCTCAGACCCAGTCTCTTGGCCCTGCAGGCCGCCCGTCACATCAAAACTCTGATCAAGGCTTTAGAGACCAGAGAGCCTCAGAACCCGAGCCTCCATCTGAAAAAGATCCTGGCGGTGAGCCGACTGGTGAGTCTCAGTCCTCGCTTCTGTCTAGGGCTGGGTGTGGGGCTCCTTCACTACCCCCTCCTCCCCATCCCTGACCCAACAACTTCTCCCCCTCACCCCCAGGCCTTGGTACTCCGCCTCTGCCAACACTCCCTCAACTGAGACTCAGGGAAAGGCTGGGGGACAGATGGGGGTCTGTGAGTCTTCGGAGGGTGGGAGTCACCTTGACTGGGGAGAAGAGAGGAGAATCATAATCGCTATGCAGCGGACCTTCACCCCTGAAGTAGCACAGGGCTCAGCTGGGCTCAGTTCTCTCCCTCTTCTCCACACCACACGCCGACGCATGTGTCTTGGCCTTCTGGGCCACTGCCACTCAATAGGACACAAAGATCTCTCAGGTCCTTCCATGTTGAAAGACCTGGGTGGGGGTCAAGGGTTCCTTGGATCCCCCATCCCTGTGGCCAGCAGACGGGACCCCAGAGGGCCCTACTGTGGAGACAGGAAGTTTGCAGGGAGGTGCTCCCTCCACCCAGCTACCTGGACACAGTCCCTGCTGGGACTGACAGTCTCCCGTCATGTGTGACCGTTGCTTGCAGTGCGGGAGGCACCAGGCGGTCCTGCAGCAGGCGTGCAGCTTCCTGGAACTCACCTTTATGACCACCCCGTCCTTCGCCCAGGTGGCCACAGAGCTGGGCTACCTCCACATCCTGCACGGCCAGGTGAAGGAGGCACGGCTGTGGTACCAGGAGGCCATGAAGCTGGAGGAGAGCAGCGTCACTGCCCTGACAGGTCCCGTGAGGCCCCAGGGGAGGACAGATGGGGGCGACCTTCTACCAAGACACAAGTCCAGAGGTTGGGAACACATGGATTCCCATTTCAGGCCTCTGAAGTGTCCCTGGCTCTGGCTCTGGCTGGCTGGCAGCCTCCATGTCATGTTGGGCATCAGTGAAAGGGGCCCTCTGCGCCCCAGAGGGACCTCTCACTCAAGACCCTGCTTCATGGCCTCTGACTCAGTACTCCTAAGGGGAGGATTCTGGAGGTCACTCCAGAGTACCTAACACCAGGCCACAATGGAAACTTTTCAGAGATGGGATTTTTATGTTTGTTCACTGGGGGGGATGATCTCAGATCTCCTCAGAGGACAGACATGGTGCAGTTTGGTACAGGATTTTAAGCTGAGGTTCCTGTATGCAAAGCATGTGCCTCAGCCCTTTGGACTCTCTAGTTCCCCAATTTTTACCCTACATGTATGTTTTTAAAAACCCTCAAATCTGTGGTTGCAGCGGCATTAGTGGGGGACGGGGAAACTCTGGACTAGCTCAAGGCAAGCCGATCTCTGACCCTGATTCTGAGGGGTGTTTTGTTCTATTTTTTTTTGGGGGGGTCACACCCAGCCCTGCTCAGGGTTTAACCCCAGCTTGTTGCTCAAAGGCCATTCAGGAGTCCATGGGATGCTAGAGATCACAGAGCCGGTAGGGATAGTTTGTAGGTTGAAGCTGTCACTGTCCTGTGTTCCAGGGTCCTGATGTCAGGCTGATACCCAGATCCCACAAAATGACAGGTTGGTGCTTTAATTTAAAAAAAAATGAAGGGGCCTGGAGCGATAGCACAGTGGCGTTTGCCTTGCAAGCAGCTGATCCAGGACCAAAGGTGGTTGGTTCGAATCCCAATGTCCCATATGGTCCCCCGTGCCTGCCAGGAGCTATTTCTGAGCAAACAGCCAGGAGTAACCCCTGAGCACCGCTGGGTGTGATCCCCCCAACCCCCCCCCCAAAAAAAATGGAGCCAGAGAGATAGCATAGAGGTAAGGCATTTGCCTTGCATGCAGAAGGACGGTGGTTAGAATCCCAGCATCCCATATGGTCCTCCGAGCCTGCCGGGGCCGATTTCTGAGTGTAAAGCCAGAAGTAACCCCTGAGCGCTGCCAAGTGTGACCCAAAAACCAAACAAACAAACAAAGCCATCATAGCCCTAGAGATGGGGTACCTTCAGTGAACCCTAAAGTGAAGAGCTCCTCATTTCTCAAAGCTTTGGAGGCAGGGAAAGTAGCTCAAAGGGCTGGAGCAAGAGCCCTGCAGGCTTGAGCCTGTTACACACAGAACTTGTGGGAGCCAAGAGTAGTCCCTGAGTTAAAAGACAAAGTAGATGACAGCAAATACATGGAAGGTGCCAAGGATTTCTAGATTCCAACATGGCAGAGATGGGAGGAAAAAACAAACAAACAAAATAACAGAGGTCAGGGAGACTGATACTCAAAGGGCTAGAAGTAGACATTGATGTGGCAACCTTAAGTTCAGTTCCCAGCGTCCCCACATACTTTTGGATGTGGCCCAAAAAGAACCAAAAGTTTTTATTGAATAAACCAATCTCCCTCCACCCAAAAAAAATTCTGGTAAAGGCAAAGATGAAGGAGGACGAGGCAGGGAAGGGGGAAGAAGGGAAAGAGGAAGAGAAAGCACCTAAGTTCAGCTACCCTCAAAGGCTGGGAGTAAATCGTGGGCAGTCCCACAAAGTGGTTATTGGAGACCAGGGAAAAGGCCCTTCATCTGCCCTTAGTGGCCAGCAGAGCAGGAAGCAGAGAGCAGAGTTCTTGAGGACCCCCAACTGCCATTGGGAGAACAAGGACCAAAGAGTAGGCCACTGAGCATGCATGCCGGATTCCTCAGAACCCTGGATGAGTTCTTCCCGGCCTCTAGAGTAGAATGGCTGCCTCTCCCGACGGCTGCATGACATGCTGAGGTCGCCATCTTGGCTTCCCCTGTCTGGGGCAATTGTGTCCCTCCCATTCAGGAAATCCCCAGCACCCCTCCCCCCAACTGCTGGTACCCAACCATCACTTTCATCCCACCTAATTCTCTTCCTTACTTGAGCTTAGAGTGGAGCATTTGGCTCTGAGGAGCCCCAGGGGTTGGAGAGGGCAGATTCCTCCCAGATAGCTCCAACAGTGGGCCCATCAGCAAAGGTACAGCTTTACAAAGATGCCATGAACAAAGAAGACAGATGGTGCTTCCAATCCCGGCATCCCATATGGTTCCCCCGTGCCTGCCAGGAGTGATTTCTGAGCGCAGAGCCAGGAGTAACCCCTGAGAGTTGCCAGGTGTGACCCAAAAACAAACAAAAACAGGAGGTTTGAAGGAATCTGCCCCATTGTTCAGAGTGCTTATCTCCAAAGAGATAGATGAGATTAAAGTCAGAGGCCAAGCCAGCTGTTTTTCTAGAAGGCTCACCTTGGAACTGAGTTCAGTTGATGAAGCTGTCAAATCCCACCCTAAGACCCCTTCATGCCCATCCTCTTTGGCTCCCCTTCCAAACTGACTGCTCAGTCTGGAAGTTTCTGTGCCTCTCACAGGGGTCATCTGGTGCCAGATCTTGGAGGGCCACCTGGAGGAGGCAGAGCACCAGCTGGAGTTCCTGAAGGAGGTGCAGCAATCTCTGGGCAAGTCTGAGGTCAGCACTCTCTGAGAGAGGGTCACCCCAGGACAGCATCCTCCCACCGTCCTCTGGCCCCGTGCCCTGGTCCTCAGCGTCTCTCCCCCTGCCCTGGCTCCCTCCACAGGTAGTGGTCTTCCTCCAGGCCCTCCTGCTCTCTAAACAGCACCAGGGTGCGCAGGAGGCCAGGATGCTGCTGAAGGAGGCAGTGGAACTGCATTTCTCCAATATGCAGAGCCTCCCCCTGGGCCCTGAGTACTTGGAAAAGCTGAACCCCCTCTTCCTGGTCTGCATCGCCAATGAATATTTGCTCTTCTGCCCCAAGCAGGTCAGATGAAAGTGCATCTTCATGGTGGGGGGCAGAGAGGGGGCGGTCTGGAGGACCCCTTGGGCAGTGCCAGCAACCCAGCTGGTCAGTCACAGGCTGGCCTCAACCTAGACCCTGAGTGTATGGGGCGGGGGGTACCAGCCAGCCGCTGCTTTTCAAACTTACGTGTGCACTGGGGCTGGGCATAGAGTGCAGCTGTTAGGGTGCTTATAGAGACTCTGCATAGCTTCCCCAGCCCTGGCAGGAGTGATCCGTGAACAGAAACCAGGAGCTCCCTGGGTGTGGCCCAAAATAAACAAAAACACACACACAAAACTTGTATGCACAGTGCAGGAACCGCTTGGACCTTGTCCCTGTGCCCATTTGGCCTGGTTGGGGGGGTCATGAGTTCCAGCACCTGGAAGACGTGCCCGGTGATGCGCTGCCCCTGGGGAGATCTCCCTGGGAGGGAGGAGCGGGGCACTGGCCTGGCCCTGCCCTTCTGGAGAAGAACTGGCCTCTCTCTTGGGGAGCGCATTGGTCTTCTCCTGTCTGGCCTGCTCTCCCAGCCCGGCGAGATTCCTGAGAGCAGGGATCAGCTCTAGCCATGAGTCATCCCTCAAGCAGTTCTAGAGGCTGGGCTCCACTAGGAGCCCCACTCCAGGCCAGGCACGGGGACCCCCCAGGGTGTGCTCCGGTCCCTCTGCTCAGGGACGTGTGTGCGCTGAGCGCTCCCTCTGGGATGGGCAGGCCTCGTAGTCAGAACCCTGTGTGCCTCCAGCCCCGCTCGCCAGGCCAGATTGTGTCTCCACTGCTTAAACAAGTAGCCATGATCTTGAACCCTGTCGTCAAAGCAGCGCCTGCTCTGATCGAGCCCCTCTACGTGATGGCTCAGGTCAAGTATCTCTCAGGTGAGCCAAGGCATCCTCCGTGGGTCCACAGCCAGAGCACAGTGGCAGGCCCTGCTCATATCCTCACGCAAGCTCATGCATGACCTTCACATGCTCACACTTACGTTTACACACTTGCTCACACACACCCTCAGAGTGCTCTCAGACTTACACAACACACTCACATTTCCACATGCTCACATACACAATGCCTGACAACACTGTCCACGCATCTCGTTTCTCCCTCGGACCCAGGTCGCCAGCAAACAATTGCCCCCCAAGGCTCTAGTCTAGAACTTGAGTGGTCTCTGCCCCCCCCCCCCCAGAAACTTGAGTTTCAGGCCTACATGCCACCTGGGGATGTGACAAGACCAGGAGCTGGCAGCTGCCAGCAGGCTTAGGGCCAAAGCAAGATCTGCAGCTGTTTCCATTGACCTAGCGGCATGTATACGTTCCAGTGACACGCTGGAGGGACAGGGACTGGGGACCCAGAGCCAATGCCTCCACCCTTCAAGCGATGGATCCCCAAGTAGGAGCAGTAGAGAGGCTCCAATCAGCCCACTGACGCTGCCACTGGCAGAAAGGAGCAAGACTGTGGGCAAAAAGGAAGGTGAAGGCAGCCTTTCTGAAGCAGTTCCCGGTGCTGGGCAGAAGCTGCAGCTCAGACAGCTACTGCTACTAGGTTTCTGCACAGAAATGTGGTGCTGTGGGCCTGAGTGCCCTCCCCACCCCCCAGCTCCCAGATGGAAGGGGAAATGGCCTGATCTGTTCCTGAAGCTGTCAGGACAAGGAAAGGGTTTGAACCCAGTTTGAGTGTTGTGGCTTCTCTGACAAGATCAAGGCAGCCACGTTGGGGTAGGGAGTGCACTTTGGGGAGAGATCCTATTTGCAGCAGAAACAGAAGCCTTCCCCAGCTTCCCCAGGGCCCTGCCTGGAGAGCTCTGTTTCTCGTTTTAGGAGAGTTTGAGAATGCCCAGAGCGCCCTGCAGCGCTGCCTGGAGCTGGACCCTACCTCTGTGGATTCTCACCTGCTCATAGCCCAGGTTTACCTGGCTCAGGACAACTTGGCGATGTGTTCGCATTGTCTGGAGATGGGCGTTAGCCACAACTTCCAGGTAGGGGTTCCCTGAGCCCAGTTTCCCACTCACTCAGCAAGCTGAGGGACCGGTCACTGCAAATTCCACCACACTCCCAGCTCCTGGGACCGTCAGCCCCTTCTGGGGAGAGAGCCAGGTCTTCGGGTTCCATGGCCCCCTCCTCTTAGCATACTAGGAGTCCTTCATACTTGTCACCTCCTCCCCACACAACTTTGTATTGCTCTAGGTGCGGGACCATCCACTCTACCATTTCATCAAGGCCAGGGTCCTCAGCAAGTCCGGGGACTATCCAGAGGCCATCAAAACGCTGAGAATGATCACGAAATTGCCTACTGTAAAGGCGGGGGCTGGAAGGAGGCCCCGTGGGCCTTCTCTGGATCCCAGCCAGCGCGTCTCCATCTTGCTGGAACTGGTGGATGCCCTCAGGTTGAATGGGGAACTGGTAAGAGAGACTGGGCTCTCCACTCTGGGGGAGAGGGCTTCCCCTGGGTCAGGTGCCCTGTGCCATCTTGACTCACTGCAAGTTCTCTCCCCAGCCTGAGGAGTGTCTGTTAACAGCACCCAGAGCCTGGGGATTCCAAGTCCAAACCCTGTTGGGTCCTTCGTGATCATTCCCTGGTCTACCTCACTTTCCCTATGAGGCTTCCAAGAACCTGTGGCACAAGGCCCACCAGGGCCCACTAACAGGGTTAGGGCAGACTTGGCAGCACACAGCTTGAGTGAATGCCTATCATCTTTTTTGTTTGTTTTTGGGCCACACCTGGTGGTGCTCAAGGATTATTCCTAACTCTGTGCTCAGATGTTGCTCCTGGCAGGCTTGGGGGGACCATACGGGATGCTGGGAATCGAACCTGGGTCAGTCCCAGGTTGGCTGCGTGCAAGGCAAATGCCCTATCACGGTGCTATCCCTCTCGCCTCCAGTCTCCTTATAACCTTCATGAACTGTGTCTCTTTAGCATTTCACAGAACACAACCTGCTTAACTGTTTATGGTGGCCCTTTTCTGGGGAAAATCTGGCCAGCAGGGGCAGGGAGCAACTGGACATTTTTATTGGCTCCTTTGAGCACTTGGAATGTGGAGGCAGAGGGAATTCTAGGGGTACCGACTCTGATACTGCTCTTTTTTTTTTGTTTTGTTTTTTGGGCCACACCCGGTGACGCTCAGGGGTTACTCCTGGCTATGCGCTCAGAAGTCGCTCCTGGCTTGGGGGACCATATGAGACGCCGGGGGATCGAACCTGGGTCCGTCCTAGGCTAGCGCAGGCAAGGCAGGCACCTTACCTCTAGCGCCACCGCCCGGCCCCTCTGATACTGCTCTTACTCACCCCTGTTCCTCACAAAAGTTTTGTTCTGCAGAACTCTGGGGCCTTGTCTCTGGGGCACCAGTCTTCTCTATGACAATCCAGCAGACAAATGAGACTTTTTCTCCTTAAAGATAAAAGTAGTTCTAGAGGTGCCAAAGAGGTAGTATAGCAGGTAGTGTGCTTGCTTGACTGGACAAGCCAGGGCTCTGTCCCATATGGTCCCCTGAACATTACCCGGAATGACTCATGAGAACAGAACCAGGAGTAACCCCTGAGCATCATCAGGTGTGTACCTCCCCCCTCACCCAAAAAAATGCAACCAAAAAATTTAAGAGTACACTTTGGGAAGAAAAGTTCTATAAAAAGGGAATATATTAGGGTTGGAGAGATAGTACAGGGATTAAGAGTTATTCAGAAAAAAAAAAAAGAGTTATTCAGGGATGGACCTGGAGAGACAGTATCATGAGTAGGTGCTTGCCTTACACATTACATGACTTGGGTTCAATCCCTAGCATCCCATATGGTCCCATGGGTACAACCAGGAATAATTCCTGAGTGCAGAGCCAAGAGCAACTCCTGAGCATTGCTAGGTATGGCCCAAAAATTCTAAAGAGAATGAGAAAGAGAGAGAGAGGGAGGAGATAGAGAGGGAAAAGAGGGATAGAGAAGGAGAGAAAGAAGGAGAAAGGAGAGAGAGAAGGGAAGAGGATAGAAGGAAAGAGAAGGGGAGAGAAGAAGAGAAAGATAGAGGGATAGAGAGGAAGAGACAAGGGGAAAGGAGAGAGAGAAGGAGAAGGAGATAAGGAGTGAACAACTATAGGTGTTTGCTTCTGGCTCTCAAGAGGAGGCATTCAGCATTGCCAGCCCTCTTGAGAAAGGTCCATTGGGATCCCTTGTCTAGCTTGAGGCCACCAGGGTCATGCAGGAAGCCATGGAGGAGTTGAGTGGCACCCCAGAGGAGAGCCGCATTGCCATCGCCAACGTGGACTTGGCCCTGAGCAAGGGCAATGTGGACATGGCACTGAGCATGCTGAGGAACATCACGCCCAAGCAGCCCTGCTACACAGAGGCCAAGGAGAAGATGGCCAACATCTACCTGAAGAACCGCAAAGATGTCCGCCTCTACATTGGATGCTACCGGTGAGACCCAGGGACGACTCACAGCTGTGGCCTCCACAGCTGACACCATTGGTTGGGTGGGGTGTTTGGTCTAGACTGTATTTCTTCTGCCTGTTTCTCCTGAAAGCCACTTTCAAGATGTTTGACAAATGCTTGAATTTGGCCATGAGTTAGAATTGGAGCTTCATGGGTCAGCTAGACTTGCAAAGTTCGAAGGGTCCTGCACTAATCTGGCCTAGACACATACACTGAGCTATTTTCTGTCCCCCACCCTCGTTTTCTGTCCCTCCCCACACACACACTGGGCTCCCATTCTTGGGGAAGCAACAGAATTGCACTGAGCCTGCAGAAGTAAAATGTCCAGCAGCATTGACATTACTGGTGTGACATGGAAGAGGAGGGTGGATGGATATGTGAGCCCTGTTATTGATGTATAATGTGATCTGTTGGCAAAAACAAGTTCCTTGTTGACAAGACAAGTCAAAGGAGCAGTGGGTAGGGCACAGGGACTCTAACCCAAGAGAGTAGAAAGCCAATAAACAGTGGAGTGACGTGGTCTCAGTAGAGTCTGAGAAAAGGCAAGAAAGATGGCCTGACAGTGAGAAGATGAGATTGAAATGGGAAAGAATTGGGAGCGGAGGACAGGGGGAGCCTTGACCTGTCAGGCCTGAGGAGAGCTAGCACAAAGCCTCATCCGCAGTGGACTTTCAGTAAGAAGGGAAAGGTGAAGGGATAAACATGGATGCAAGAATGGAACCCCAGGTGGATACCTGGATGAATGGATGGGCGGATAGACTACAGATGGACAGATGAATAAATGGATGGATGGACAGATAGATGGATGGATGAACAGACAGACAGATGGACAGATAGATGGATGGATGAATGGACAGATGGATGGATGGATGGGATAGACAGATGGATGGACAGACGTGTGGATGGTAGATAGATGAATGAACGAATATGTGGATGGATGGATGTGTAAGTGTGTGGATGGGTAGATTGATTCATGGAAGGATGCATAGACACATGTGTATGGATACCAAAACCAGTAAGACAAGGAGTAAGAGGAGAAAATGGATTCAGGAATACAACAGCTACAGGTCAAGAGAAGTTTGTGGTGACTCTTATAGGGAGCTCTGTGAACATCTGCCTGGCCCCCACACCAGCCTGCTACTGGGTGATGCTTTCATGAATATTCTGGAGGTGAGTGATGACTTTGCCTAGGGGTCCCCCCAACCTCACTTCTCTAATGGTAAAGGAGAGCGAAATGCTGGACTCTGCCCACAGCCTGAGAAAGCCCTGGAGGTCTATGATGAAGCCTACAGAAAGAACCCACATGACGCCTCCCTAGTCAGCAGAATCGGGAAGGCTTGTGTGAAAGCCCATGAATACAACAAGGTCAGAGAGAGAGGTGGGGGGAGGAACAGCCCAGCAGGGTGATGGAGAGGCTGTTAGGGGAGGGAGGGTTGGCGAAATCTCTACTCAGCTGCAGGCAGGCACCTAGGGGAAGAACCTGGAAGTCCTCTCCCCCACACCTCACCTTCACCACCTCAGCTTGAGCCCTGTGCCAACTGGGAGGTCCCTTTATGGGGGTGTGGTGTGATGAGGAGGAGGGGCACCAGTGTGGTGGGGTAGCCCCTGAGAGATCTGTGGGAGCTGCCCGGCGCCAGCCCCTCCTGCCCACACTCAGGCCATCAATTACTACGAGGCCGCCCAGAAGATGAGCGGGTCTGACTTTCTGTGCTGTGACCTGGCGGAACTGCTCCTGAAGCTGAAGAAGTTCAGCAAAGCAGAAAAAGTGTTGAAGCTGGCTCTGGAACGGGACGCAGGTGAAAGCAGCCCCCTCACAGCCTACCCAAAAGCCCTCACCCCAGATCTTCCCCTGTCACTTCTCAAAGACCACAGGAAGGCTCATGTCCTCCTCCATTTGCAGACAAGGACATCCCCTCCTTGGCGAATGATGTCAAGTGCTTGCTTTTGCTGGCCAAGGTGTACAGCACCCACAAAAAAGAGGACGTGATAGACACTTTGAACAAGGTGATTGCTCAGAGAGACCTTGACCTCACTTGTGGGGGGGAATTTTAGGGGATTGGTGGGCAGCTGGAGAAGGGGAAACAAAGACTGGGGGTTCTTCAGGGTCTGAGCCTCAAAAAGGATTTCGACTCCACCACTGGCCTCCACACTTCTGATTCCCTGGCCAACCTCCCAGTGCTCTGGGTGAGGAGGGCCTGAGGAAGCCAGAGATGGGCTGGGCTTGTGTCCAGGTGGCTGCTGGGGGTGGACCAAGCCTGCCAGAAGCCGGCTGGACTAGGCACTGGGCATTTTTCGTCTCTGCAGCACTGGCGACGGAAAGCATCCTACGCTCACCTGTGAGCCTCTGGCGTAGGCCCCTTTCTGCTTTCTCGGTGGTTTCTCCTAGGAACCCTAGGAGAGTAGCACAGGCCATGGTTTTCGAAGAGAAGCGGCTGGAGCAGGGCCCAGTAGTGGAGCTCGCGCTTCCGTTTCAGAGCTGCATGAATAAGTCACCCAGAGCAGGTTCGAAGAGCTTAAGACCCATCAGGGCTCTCCTAGCAAGTGAGGAGCTGCGAGTGGCAGTGTTCTGAGCCTTCCTGGCCCCCTGGTCTTCGCGGCCCTTTCTGCCACTGTTCCCCACCCACTGCCCTGGTCTCTTCTCCAGTGAAACTTAGCCCCAGAGGCATTGTGCTTGCCCACTGCACAGAGCATCAGCTCCAGCCTGGAACAGACACAGGCAACACACACAGCAGGGCCTGAGAATTAAGCAAGTAGCAAAGCACTACACCTGTGTGGAGTGAGCCTGTGTCTGTCCCTGACTCGTGTGTGTGTGTGTGTGTGTGTGTGTGTGTGTGTGTGTGTGTGTGTGTGTGTCCTGCTGAGGGTGGCCAGATTTGACAAGGGCACCTGGCATGTCTGTTCTAATCCACTTGGTCAGGGTGCTTGGAAGCGCCGCACTCTGGGTGCTGAGGCAACTTATGGGTCCCCAGGCCATGGATATCCAGTGTCGGATCCTGAAGCGTGCTCCCCTGGAGCAACCAGAAATGATCCCGTCACAGAAGCAGCTGGCAGGCACTATCTGTGTCCGGTGTGGAGAACACTACACGTCAGAGAAGGACTATGCCAAGGCTGAGAGGAAGTACAAGGATGCCCTGTCCTACGTGCCCACCGACAACAAGGTGGCCTCTGCGTCCACTCCGCCTACCCCTGAGCTTTTGCCACCTGCTCTAGCTCCCCTGCAGTCGGTCACGGCCATTCAGGGAATCTAGGCCAACATGGGGGTGGGAGGAAGCAGCACAAAATCCCAGCATCCATTTAGGCTTCTCTTGCCAGTGGTGCCCCCAGAGGTAGGGTGAGAGGAGAGGAGGGCGCTGAGCTCGCAGGCAGGGGCCATGCAGGGAGAGGCAGGTATTGGTGAGGACTCTAGAGGAGTCTCCTTTCTGCCCAGCCCAGAGAGAAGGCAGGCAGACCCCAGGTGATGGGCGAGGGGGGTAGCAGTCCCTGTGGCCTCTGCCCCAGCATCCTGTCTACTCTGCCAGGTGGTGTTGGCCCTGGCTCAGCTCTACCTGCTGCAGGGGCACCTGGACATGTGTGAGCAGCACTGCGCCATCCTGCTGCAGACTGACAAGGGCCACGAGGCCGCTTCCGAGGTAAGGGGCGCTGGTGCCTGGGGTTCCCACGATAGGCTGCCGAGCCTGTCACCGGCCTGTCCCTTCCCAGATGGAACGCTGGCCTGCGGCTTTTCAGAAAGTGGAGGCAGGGCTGGCAGCTGGGACGATGGGGACCCCCTCATTATTGCTTCATGAGGGGAGGACACACAGCCCAGGTCAAGGGAGGAGTGTGGGATAGGACTGGGCCTTGACCCACCCCCACCAGGGTCACCCCAGGCCCAGATGGTCTTCCAGGACATCCCACCTTTGGCTTACCCCCAGGGCCTAGAAAGTATGAGGTTCCCAATCACCACCCACTTCTGGTTTCTTGACTGGGCTGGGGCTCGCTCTCCCCTCACAGATGATGGCTGACCTGCTGTTTCGAAAGCAGAAGTATGAAGCCGCCATTGACCTCTACCACAAGGCTCTGCAGAAGGCTCCAGGTAAGGGCCCGCCTGCGCCCTGCCCGTGGCCTCTCCACGCCCCTTTCTCTCATAGGTTGCGACTCCCCAAGCAGGCCTCTCCCCTCCTTCCTGCCCAGGGAAGCGGAAGCCCCTTCCTCTCTGATTGTTCCCGCAGCGTCAGGAAGTCAGATAGCCTCGCAGGACATGCTGGCCCTGGGAGTGCAGCCTGTTCGGGGGGCAGGAAGGACAGTGCTGGGCACAGCCCTGGTGTCTCCACCTTGCAGTCACTGTGGCTCAAGCATCCCCTTGGGGGTGGCAGGCCCTGCAGGAGGCTGCACAGTCTCCCTGGGAGAGAACCTCTGCACTCCTCCATGCTGAGGACAGTCCTAAAAGTCATCAGTTCCAGGCACAGGGCCCGGCCACAGCTCTTGAGTCCGGCTTCTCACCCCAGTCCTGCTCCCAGCCAGGCGTCTCAGTTTCCTCCATCTACAGGACAAACAAGGGTCTCCCTGGCTCTGGCCCGGTCCTACCACAGTCCTGTCAGACTGTCCTGACCCTGTGCCTCTGCCCTGGGCTGCTGCAAGATTGTGGAACATGGGCCCGCCCCGCTGGGAGCCCCTCCAGGCTCCACCCTGCCAAACACAGTCCTCCCTGACCCAGACATCGGTTTCTTCCTGCCTGCACCTACACTCTCCTTCCAGACAACTTCTCACTCTTGAACAAGATGGTGGGTCTGCTGCGAAGATGTGGCCAACTGGGGAACGCGCCCACCTTCTTCGAACTGGCCAAGAAGTCGTCCAGCCGAGTGCCTTTGGAACCAGGGTTCAACTACTGCAGAGGCATCTACTGCTGGTAAGAGTGGTAAAAGACCCTGCGATGGTGGCCCAGGACACACAGCCCTTTGGGGGACACCAGGAGGCCTGAGTGAGGAGGAATCAGCCACTCCTGCTTGGGCAGTCAGTCATCTGCTGGCCCAGGTCCCTGCACTCCAGGACTCAGTTTCCCTGTTCGATTCACAGTGCTCCTCTCCTGTGCTCCAGGTATCTAGGGCAGCCCAATGAAGCCCTGAAGTTCCTAAACAAAGCACGCAAGGACAGCACTTGGGGACAGAGTGCCATCTCTTACATGATCCAGATCTGTCTGAACCCTGACAATGAGATCACGGGTGGGGAGTCTTTCCAGAATCTTGCGGTTGAGAGCAAGTAAGGGATTGTCCTGGCCTGGGCACCTCCGGGGAAGGTGGGGGGAATCTGGTGGGGTCTCCTGGTTGGAGCAGGTGGGCCAGGAAGGCGGTTTGGAGGGTAGCCTCCAGCTGTTCTGTATACTGCAGCCCCCTGGACAAGAGGCAGGCAGAGGAGCAAGGCCTGGGCACTGCCGAGAAGCTGCTGCGTGAATTCTACCGGCACGCGGCTGGGGCCCAGAGCCAGCTCCAGCTGCTTAGGGGCCTCTGGCTCCTGGCTACCAGGGACAAGGCTAACATGGAGTCGGCGCTGAGCAGCTTCATCGGGATGGCACAGTCCGAGGTGCAGCGGTTGGGGGGAGATGGGTTGGGGTGGCAGCCAATGGCAGAGATGGTGTCTGGAGTCGTCGGGCCTGTCTCCCACTCCAGGCACACAGGGACAGCGTCCCTGTCCTGTTGGCCATGTCCCAGGCGTACATGCTGCTGAAGCAGGTCCCCAAGGCCCGCACTCAGCTGAAGCGTCTGTACAAGGCTCCGTGGACACCAGCCGAGGCCGACGACCTGGAGAAGAGCTGGCTCCTGCTGGCAGACATCTACTGCCAGAGCGGCAAGTATGACCTCTCCTCTGAGCTGCTGCGGCGCTGCGTCCAGTACAACAAGGCAAGCAGGAGTGGGGGCCTGAGTGACAGAGACAGGGGTGGGAGGGTAGAACAGGGTTGAGACTTGTACGAGAGAGGATGAAGAAGAGGAAGAGGCACAGAGGCAGCCACTAGATAGGAGTCGGGGGCCAGGGTTTGGGGGGGCTGGTGGCAGAATAAGATAAGGGAAGGCACACACACACAGGCTTTGACTGACTAGAGTGGGGGGACCTGGCAGAAGGTCAGAGGAAGAAAGGGCGACACATAGGAGAGGAGGGTACTAGCAGCCAGTATGCAGAGGGGCTGGCCAGAGTCTGGGTAGCTAGGCAGGTGTGTGTGCAAGCATGCCCGTGTGCCTGCGTTTCTATGTGCTTGTGTGTGTGTGCGTGTGTGTGAGGGGGCAGGTGTGGCTCTCTTCCCCTTGGTGGGGGTTCTGACTGACACTCTTTGCAGTCCTGCTGGAAGGCCTATGAGTACATGGGCCTGATCATGGAGAAGGAACAGTCCTACAAGGATGCTGCCACCAATTACGAGCTAGCTTGGAATTACAGCTACTACGCCAACCCCGCCATTGGTGAGGCAGCTAGAGCACACACACACACACACACACACACACACACACACACACACACACACACACACACACCCAACAACAACAACTAAGGTCTGGGCTCCAGCACGTGAGTGTACAGCAAATTGGGGTGCTGACAGCTCTTCTCCCTCTCTCCCTGGATAGGCTTCAAACTTGCTTTCAACTACTTGAAGGACAAGCGGTTTGTGGAGGCCGTGGAAGTCTGCCACAGTGTAAACCATTGCCTGGGATGGAGGGTAGGGTGTGGGGTTTGGGCCGTGTGGGTCTGGACCACGTTTTATACCCACTCATCTCTCTGCTCTAGGTCCTCAGGGATTACCCCAACTATCCCAAAATCAGAGAAGAAATTTTGCAAAAGGCTCAAAGCGCTTTGAGGCCCTAGTGCCAGAGAAGGCCAACTGGAGTGGATGTTTTCATGGAAAGACTGGGATCTGTAGAGGAGATATTCAGAATGACATTTTGGGGGGCCAGAGAGAAGAGGGTACAGTAGGTAAGGTGCTTGCCTTGCACATGGCCAACTCAGGTTTGTTCCTCAGCCGAACTCATTAATTATTATCTCCATGTTCCCTACCGAGAGTGATCCCTGATCACAGAGCAAAGAATAAGCCCCGAACAATGCCAATGTGGCCTTACAAGCAAAATAAAATATTTTTGAAGAAACACATGACGTTCTCCTCCACATCTGTACCAATTTTATGTATGTTTTTTATGTACGTATTTTTGGACTGGTGGGAGTTCAGGAACCAAAGCACCAGCTTTGTTTGTACATGTTTGTACATGTGGAACATCCCAAGTTTCCACCACTACATGTGCTGTATGTGATTTTGGCATGTGGCCCCCTGCAAGCATGTGTGAAGTACCTTAGGGAACTCCCTACAAGCTCAACTACTAGAGCCCCACAAATAAAGATGCAAACTCCTTGCAACACACAGAGATACATGTTCTTGCCTGTTCTCCTTCCTGGTCCCAGGGACTGGGGACCACACTACTCATACATGCTTGCCTGGCTGGGCCCAACACTTCGGCTGTGTGTTCACACCTGCTTGTGTGGCACATCTGTAGTGCCAGCACCCCAAATGGTAGTGCTGGGACAGCAATCAAGAATGAAGGCAGGGGCCGGCGAGGTGGCACTAGAGGTAAGGTGTCTGCCTTGCAAGCGCTAGCCAAGGAATGGACCTCGGTTCAATCCCCCGGCGTCCCATATGGTCCCCCCAAGCCAGGGGCGATTTCTGAGCGCATAGCCAGGAGTAACCCCTGAGCATCAAAAACCAAAACCAAAACCAAGAATGAAGGCAGGAACCAGAGTGGCAGCCTCATACTTACAAGTCAGGCATTCCCGGGCCCTTCTTTTATTTCACACCCCGCACACCCCCGAAGGCAGAGAGATGGGGGCAAAAAAAATCCCTGAGAGCTATTTTTGTTTTGGGGTCAAGCTGGTGGTACTAAGGGCTTAGTCCTGGCTCAGCACTCATGAATTACTCCTGGTGTAGCTTGGGGGACTTTCTAGGATATCAAGGATTTAATCCAGATTGTCTGTGCGCAAGGCAAAAGCCCTACCCACTATTTTATTGCTCACGTCCCAAGTGAGAGTTTATATTATTTTGTTTTGGGGCCACATCCAGCGGTGCTCAGGGGTTGCTCCTGGCTCTGTGCTCAGAAATCGCTCCTGGCAGGTTCGGGGGACCAGATGTGGTACCAGTTATAGAACCCAAGTCCATCACGAGTTGGCTGTGTGCAAGGCAAATACCCTAGCACTGTGCTATCACTCCAGCCCCCTAGGTGAGAGGTTTTTTTTGTATTTTGTAAAATCACCCCACACGTTGTATCTATAACCCCAGGGAAACGAGTCTGATCAGGGTCCTGCATGAAATCAGGAGGTTTGAAATCAGGGTCTCGATGAAGCTGCTCAGCACCGACTGACTCCATGTTAGCCTTGTCCCTGGTGGCCAGGAGCCAGAGGCCCCTAAGCAGCTGGAGCTGGCTCTGGGCCCCAGCCTCGTGTTGGTAGAACTCATAGCAGCTTCTCAGCGGTGCCCAGGCCTTGCTCCTCTGCCTGCTTCTTGTCCAAAGGGCTGCAGCATCCAGAACAGCCGGAGGCTCCCCTCTGAACCGCCTTCCTGGCCCTCCCTGCTCCAGCTGGAGACCCCACCAGGTTGAGGATGAAACATGAATAGTCTGGCAGTCTTCTATCTGGAATATCCCCCAAGCTGCCTGCCAGAAATGTTTTTATTGAGTACAGGGACCACCCCCAGGTGGGGCAGCAATCCTGAGCCTGTCCCACCGAGGTTTACATATAAGACAATCTTTGTTTTGGGTGGAACCAAGTTGTAAACAAACAAATAAGCCAGGGATGATCTTTGTTTTGGGTAAAATAAGGTGTAAGCTAACACTTTTAGTCACCATGAGGCAGAGTTAGAAAGTTGTTGATGGCAGGCCCAGAAAGATGGCACAGTGGTAGGATGTTTGCCTTGCACGCAGCTGATTCAAACAGACAATGGTTCAAATCCTGGCATCCCATCCCATACGGTTCCCCTTGCTTGCCAGGAGTGACTTCTGAGTGCAGAGCCAGGAGTAACCCCTAAGCACCGCCGTGTATGACCCAAAAACCAAATAAAAGAAAAAAGCTGTTCATGGGGGCTGGAGTGATAGCACAGCCAGCGGTAGGGCATTAGCCAGGTTAGATCCCCAGCATCCCCTATGATCCCCCCCCCCCCACACCTACATGGCCCACCAGCCTTCCAGGAAAGATTTCTGAGCTCAGAGCCAGGAGTAACCCCTGAGGGCTGCTGAAACCTAAAAATAAAAGGTGTTTTTTTTTTTTTTTTTTTTTTTTTTTTTTTTTTGGTTTTTGGGTTACACCTGGCAGCGCTCAAGGGTTACTTCTGGCTCTATGCTCAGAAATCACTCCTGGCAGGCTCAGGGGACCATTTGGGATGTCGGGATTTGAACCACCGACCTTCTGCATGCAAGGCAAATGCATTACCTCCATGCTATCTCTCTGGCCCCAGTTTGTTTAATTTCGTAGAATATTCTTTTGTTTTTGTTTTTGTTTTTTCAGGCCACACCCGTTTGATGCTCAGGGGTTCCTCCTGGCTAACTGCTCAGAAATTGCCCCTGGCTTGGGGGACCATATGGGACGCCAGGGGATTGAACCGAGGTCGAGATCTTTCCTTGGCTAGCGCTTGCAAAGCAGACACCTTACCTCTAGCGCCACCTCGCCGGCCCCTCATAGAATATTCTAACATTCATCTCTTCGCCAGTGTTCTGTTCAGGCCACCAGTGTCACCAATTTCCCTTTGGCTCCTTCCCCATTCTTCATTACCTCCAACTCACCTCCTCCAGCCTGCCTCTATGACAGATGCTTTTCTTCTCTCCCAAGAGTTATTTTGTGCACGAAGGGCTCCCCTCTCGAGACTGGTCCTCAGGATATTGGAGCTAACGCAGCAAAGACCGCTCCTTGCTGTGCTACCCACTGGACCGGGACCCAGAAGGGAGCCTCTGTGCTTTTGGCTGAGACCAGTCCTGTAGGTGCTCCCACCACACACATTATGTCTCCCACTTCCCGTGTCCTCTCCAGATCTTCAGCAGCTTCTGTAGGTTTGGGACCAACAGGCCGCCCTTCCACCGGGCAGGAAAGAGAGTCACTACCTAAGCCTTTGCCAGAAATGCTGAGCAATGAATTCTTGGATCCCTACTTGGATGAATGAATAATGGTCATTGTTAACTGGCAAGAGAGGGAGGGAGGGAGGGAGGTCACCTTTGCTGTTCTCCCAGCTCCTCTCTTCCTGTTTTTCAGGATGGCAGTAATGGGTTTGTGGGGCCTCAGGGGAAGGAACTCTGAGGGGTCTCTCTCTCTCTCTCTCTCTCTCTCTCTCTCTCTCTCTCTCTCTCTCTCTCTCTCTCTCTCTCTCTCTCTCTCTCTCTCTCTCTCTCTCTCTCTCTCACACACACACACACACACACACACACATTCTCCCAATCTGTCTCCCTAACCGTAGCAGGAAATCTGACTTCATCTATTTGCTCCCAGATCGCAATCCAATCCTTGCCAGGGACACCCAGCAAACATTTGGAAGTTGAGTCTTTTTAAGCCTCACCCAAAACCCTCACAACTGTGCGAGCCCTGTTGCAGACTGGCTCTCACCATGAAGCACAAGACAGTCCAAACAGTATGAACTTGAAGATGACGAACACCCAGAGCAGGTGCTCAGATAGCACCCTGGCTCTCCTGGGGAGCCGACTCCTGGCTGGAGAATATTTCTGCAACATAATGCTGGTCACGCGTGGGTGGGGCTTCCTGGTGTGTCAAGGGTCTGAAATGCTTTTCCCAGGTCACTTCCACCATCCTCACGGGGAGCCCTTCTCTGGGACTCCCTTCTTGAGAAGGGTTGAGTTGAGAGGCAGTTGACTTTGTCTGCGAACGCCTTCAAGGACTGGGCACAGGTCACATATTGTGGGAAAACCTAACCTGTCTTCACTTATCTAAAAACAGAAATTCCTCCCATCCCCCCTCCCCGCCAAAGATCAAGTTGACTCTGTGGCTCCAGCCAGGGTAGCATGATTGTTAGTGATGGGAGTGACTGGCCTGCAGTTGCTTTCGATGGGCTTATTGGTGGAGGGCCCAGATCTAGGTCTGGAAGGAACTTGGGGGTGGGGATATAAGGTTTGAACTTTTCTACACAGGGGGACCCAATAAGAGGGATTTCCCAACAACAGGAGGACCACCCACCCTGGCTGTCATTGGGCTGGGCCTGAAGACCGACAGGCTGCACTGCCAGGAATAAGACTTAGGGACGGGTGACAGCCACAGCAAGGGACAGAAACGGAGAACACTGCAGGAACAGGCGCACTTCTGAAGGTGGTGCAGAATGAGCCAGATTCTGAGAGGACAGTGGCATTGCTGCCATATGGATAAAATCAGGGGACCTAGACACAGGGATCCAAATCCATCCACTTGTGTCCTTCACCCAAGACTCGAGTGATTCATCATTCCTAAGGGGCCAGTCAAACTGCCTCCTCTGGCCCCCAAACTGGCCCCCCAGGGGCATGGTGCAGCCCTCTGAGCTCCTTTGGCTGGTGGCCCGGGCTGCAGGGACAGGACAGGTTCGACAAGCCTGGCAGGTGCAGGTGGATGAGGTGCTGAGGTTCAGAGAATCCCAGGCCAGGCAGGCCCCATAGAGGCACCCCTGGAGCTCCTCTGAGTGGTCTCTGCTCTGTGAGGCCAGAGGACCCCAACACCAGGCCCCACTTGTGCCCAGGCAAGTCTCCTGCAGAGGGCAAAGGGCTCCATCCAGGCTCTCTCCACTGGCCTTCTGCACACAAGGTGTGTGGCAGTGTGGAGAGGGGCTTGTGCATGGGCCACCCCCAGCCTCAATTCTCCTTGCCCCTCCCACGGCCTCCCAGTTGTCCCTTGCAGCAGACCACACCGTCACAGCAGAATCTCTTTATTGGTACCTGGAAGCTTGGGTACAGGTGTGCCCAAGAGCATACAGGCTGGTCAGCCTCGAGGCAGGGGCAGGCCCAGAACCGGGGCTTCTTGGCACAGATGTGGAGAAAGGTGAATAAATTAGCCCCCCAGCGTGGGGAGTGGAACAGAGTCAGGGCACACAGCTCCCATTTCAGTGAAGGAAGGGTACCAAGGCCATGCATGTGTGGCCCTTGTCCTGAGCGGAGACCAGGCTTGGGGGTCTGCCCTCCTGGGCTCCTGCAGCCAGCCCTCCACGGGAGGGCCCCACCTAGCCCAGACATGGCCTTTGGGGGAAGGAACCGGCGGGCAGGCAACGGGGCTGGTCTGGGGCAGGTTTGACTACCTCAACCCTTCCCCTGCCACACCAGCCTGTTCAGCCCTACTAAGTGCCGTGCTTCGATCGGCATTAGGACAGACGCACCGAAGGCCCCCCGCCAGGGACCACAGGGGCTTTAAGACCTAGGGACCACCCTCACCCTCTGTACTACCCACCATCTGGAGGGGATGAGACTAAGCCTCCTAGTCTCCAAATAAATTATAAAAATAAATTATAGTCTTCACAGTCCAGCGGAGGATTGCAGACCCGCCTCGCTGTCTTCGGACCCAGTGTCACCACAGGGGAGGAGCCAGGTCCCCTGTTCTAAGCTGGTACCACGGGCAGGGAAAAGATCAGGCTGGGGTCAGGGGGGCTGCCAGGGGAAGAAGCCTCCCAGTCCCCTCCCCGACCAGCAGTGACAAAAGCCCTCAATCCCGAGTGTCGCATGAAAACAGGAATGCCCACACGGGTGAGTCGAGTCAGACAAGGGGAGACCATGCCAGAGGCTTCAGAGCTCCCCTCATCCAAGTAACAAAAGCAGCAACAGGGCTTGTGAGGCCGTCCGGGCCCCTCAGTCTCACACGGGCATGGGCTCCAGCAGGGATGCCAGGGCCGGCTCCTCCAGCAGCGGGTTGGTCACGAGTGGAGACAGGGTGTCGGCCGGCGGCTCCGAGAGGCCCAGGATGGATTCCAGGAAGCAGGTACTGGCATCCCCGGGAGGAGAAAAGGCCGGTGAAGGGAAGAAGGGGATCTCCAGGTGCTCTGGGCTGTGGACCCCCTTCTGAACGGTGCAGTGGGGGCCCAGACTATAGTCCGGGAGGGTCTGCAGCAGCTCGAAGGAGTCACAGGAAGACAAACTCAGGTCGACGGAGCTGCCGTGGCCAGTGGCTGAGCCGGAGAGTTCCAAGGGAGTGGTGGGAAGCCCACTTTCTCCCAGGCACTCCAGACTGCCATCTAGAAAGCAGCTGGCATCTAGGTTGGCATTTTCATCCAGGAGTCCCGCGGGGAGGTCGGAAGAGCTGTGGGCCCAGGTGCTGAGGCCCATGGGGTCAGCAGTCCCAAAGAAATCGGCTGGGTGGAAGCAGCTGAGGTTGTCCAGGTTCCCCACCCCGGCCCTGTCCTCGTCCTCCTCGTCCTCCTCCCTGCCCAGGTCCGAGTCACTGAAGCTTAGGATCCGTGCCAGACTGTCATCATCCATGCTGGGCTGGAGGCCAGAGCCGGGGCCAGGCAGGGCTGGGTGCGTGGGGCCGCCGTGGACCTCGCTCGAGCCCGACTCGGAGGACGAGGCAGTTGTGTCACTGCTGCAGCTGCTGCTGCTGTCTCCCAGCTCGCTGCTGACAGGTGGCTTGGCCAGCGAGAAAGTGGAGGCCAGGGCCTGCTCCCCGGGGCTGGCTGGGGCAGCCTGCATCACGGCCTCCTGCTCTTGGAGGCTCTCGGCCCCTTGCTCCAGCTGCAGGCGGGTGAGGGTATGGATGAAGTGGGTCTGGACCCGAGCCTGGTTGAACTCCACCCGGCCCTCGGGGTTCTCGCAGCCCTCCTTGCAGCAGCCACAGGGGAAGGCTGTGTGGTCCATCTGTGGAGGAAGAGGGGGTGGGCAGGAGTTAGGGAAAGCTGGAGAGGGGAGGCCGACCCCGCCTCCCCAGCTCAGGCTCCTTCACCAGGTCCCCTACCCCCTTACCTGGCATTTGATGCCCGCCAGGCTGCAGCTGCAAGTCTCGGGGTCACAGATCATGTCGCAGCGGCAGCCACAGTCCTCCCGAGACTGGCGCAGTGCCTGCAGCTCCTGCTTCTCCTCCCGGTCGATCCACTGCACGCCCGCAGCTCGGAGCAGCGCTCGCCGCTTGCGGGCCGGGTAGGGTTGCAGGCAGGTCATTTCCTCCAGCCGGCCACCTGCCATGGCCACAGCCAAGTCGTCCTCCACGGAGGCGTCATCGATGGCCTCTGCCGTCAGGGGCACCTTGGCATCTGCCTGCTGCTGTGCAGGGGGTGAGAGGAGGTGTCAGAAGCGAGCAGGCACAGATGGGATCTGAGTGCCAGCAAGTCACCTGACTGCCCCAGCGAGTGCAAGCTGGGCTGGGTCCTGTGCATACCACGGTCCCAGCCACAGCCAAGGACATTGTCCTGGGGCGTTTACAAAGAGATTTCCTAACCAAGTCCCTCCCAAGTTTTTGACCACCCCCCTTTCTCCTAAGCGGTTTTATTGGAAAAGCTGGTCCATAGCCCGCTTGGTTTTTTCATTTGTCTGTTTGTTTGGTTTGGGGGCCACACCCGCAGCACTCAGGGGTTAATCCTGACTCTGCACTCAGAAATCGCTCCTGGCAGGCTCCAGGGATCCTATGGGATGCTGGGTATTGAACCTGGGTCAGTCACGGGTCAGCAGCTTGCAAGGCAAACGCCCTACCGCTTGTGCTATCGTTCCGGCCCTCAGCCCACTTGGGACACTGCAGATAACCATAAGGCAGCCCCCAACTTCCCCTCCTGTCTTCTTTCTCCACAAACAGGAGGAGCAAAGCTGTGCCTGGTGCCCATTGTCCCCAAGCACTCAAGAAGAGGGCTGTCGAAGATGCAAACGGGCAGGACCACGGACCAGGGTCCCCTTACCTGCCATCTGAGTGTCTCCAGCTTCTCCTCCTTCAGACGGAGGCGGAGCTTCTCCTGCCGTGCTCGAGCTTGCTCCTGAGTGAACTCAGCCATGGAGAAGTGGTGGCAGGCACTGTGGCGAGGGGCCATCCCCAGGGTGCAGCCTCCACGGCTGGGCACGCTGGTGAAGCCCTGGCACCGGCTGAAGTAGAAGACGGTGATGCCGTCGAAAGTGACGCGGCCAGGGCGCTTGCAGGAAGTCCGCTTCAGGATGGATGGAGCTGGATGGCGGTGAGAGGTAGGGGGACAAGCATCACTTCTCTGGGGGAAGGCAGCCAGACTCCCCCCCACCCCAGGAGCTGATGCTGAATCTTCTTGCCCCTCTTGCTCTCACCCCCACCTCCAAGAAACATGGCTGTTTTCTTGGGACCAGCCAAGAGCTAGTAAAACCCAACACCACACCTATGTCAACACTGGGTAATTGTTATTTACCCGCGAAGGCAGCACACTGGTAAGATTAAACATCTCGCTCATCTTTATTAGGCAGTGCAGGGCCCCTGGACAGTTTTCCACCCTGTTCACAATTGATGGGTAGGCGTTCTTGCTGTATTAGAGCTGTGGACTGTCTGTCTCCCTTCTCTGTGCAAACATGTCAGCCTTTTGTTCTTGCTTACAGCATTTTATTAAATAACTTCTAAGGTTTATGTAATCCAAGATCCACCCGTCATTCCACTCTAGCTTTCACACTGTGCAGCAGGCTTTCCTTGATAGCCCTCCTTTCTGTGTTGGGATCGAATCAAAAGGAGCCACCGGAAAAATAGTTGAATATCGGCGATCCCAGGTATTTCAACTTGAGGGTGCTAATTTGGGCCCCAACTCACTCCCTGAGGGAATTCCCTCCTAGAGGATTCTCCTCTTAGACTCACTGGAATTGGCCCTCTGTAAGTAGTGGCCATTTGCTGATCATAATCTACTATACAGAATGTTTGTTCTCTTTGCTAATAACTCTTGTGCCTTGTGCTTCTTGGATGCACTAACCATCCACTGGGACAGACAGCATCCTCACCTAACTCTTACTTTGTCTGCTTGTTTTGGGGCCACACCCAGCAATGCTCGGGGGTTCTTCCTTGGCTCTACACTCAGGAAATCACTTCTGGCTATGTGAAAGTCCATATGGGACGCTGGCGTTCGAACCTGGATCAGCCTCTATGCAAGGCCAGTGTCCGACCTACTCTGCCATCACTCTGGCTCCTGCTTCATCTAGTTCTTGATGGTCAAGATTCTAGCATTTTCTCATTAATCATAATTTCCACTTTAGGGCAGAGATTTTTTTAACCCCTTAAAGGTAGAATCATAGATAATTATCCTGACTGGACTTTAAAATATTAAGCCTTTTTTGTGGGGGACACGCTCAGGGGTCACTCCAGGCACAGAAATTACTCCTGGTGGAATTGGGGCACCATATGGGATGCCAGGAATAGAAGTTAATCAGTCGAGAGCAAGGCAAATGCCCTATTATTGATCCAGCCCCAAGCCATTGTTGTATTTGCAGCTAGCCCACAACGATTTAGTCAAAACTATCACTAATTTTTTTTTTTTTGGGTTTTGGGGCTACACCTGGTGATGCTCAGGGGTTACTCCTGGCTATGCACTCAGAAATCACTCCTGGCTTGAGGACAGAGAGATAGCACAGAGGTAAGGCATTTGCCTTGCAAGCTGCTGATCCATGACCAAAGGTGATTCGAATCCCGGCATCCCATATGGTCCTCTGTGCCTACCAGGAGTAACCCCTGAGCATCGCCGAGTGTGGCCCAAATAACAAAACAGAAATCACTCCTGGCTTGGGGGACCATATGGGATGCGAGGGATTGAACCGTGGTCCATCCTAGGCTAGCATGGGCAAGGTAGACGCTTATCGTTTGCGCCACCACTCTGGCCCTTATCACCATTTTTAATACACAATGCATGGAAAAGCACAATGTCCATAAACACTGAATCTGGAGCACTAGTTTGTCACGAGGGGGAGGATTATTGTGGGAAAAAACCAGCTAACAAGCTGGTGGGGCTGGTGGGGAGTATCAAAATAAGGCTGAGGAGCAATGCTCTCGGCCTTCTGTCAGTCTGGCATCAAACAATTGGGAATATTGTCTAGGCCAAGACCTGTTCATGTAGGCAAAGCCAAACCCCATTTGGACAGGAGAGGGGCCGGCTCTCCAGGCCCCCAGGAGTTCAGTGCATGCTGGGAAAGAAAAGTAGAGTGGAAGGGTGTGGCCAGAGTGGAAAGACCTCTCCCAAGGGCCATCCTGAACATATGACCTGTGAACAGGGCATCGCCGGGTCATGGGTGTTGAGTCCAAAGTTGCCACTGTTATTAGGGGAAGTGGTCGAGGAGGAAACCAATAATAAAGCCACAAGACAAGGGGCTGAAGAGACAGCACAGGGCTAGGGCATTTGCCTTGCATGTGGCAGACCCAGGACCCAGTTCTCTTCCCAGCATCCCATATGGTCCCCCAGCCCGCCAGGGGCGATTTCTAAGTGCAAAAGCCAGGAGTGACCCCTGAGCGCCACTGGCTGTGGCCCAGAAACCAACCAACCAATCAATCAATAAAGTAAGTTAAAAAAAAAAAAAGCCACAGGACCCCCCCCCCCTCATCTGCCCCAGGGATCTTTCTAGCTCGTCTTCAGGAGCGAAGGGGGATACAAAGGGGGATACTCACGGGTGAAACTTTGTGGGCCACAGATGTCATGGACAGGTAGGGGCACTTGAAAATCCCAGGGGTCCTCCTGGTCTGAGTCCCAGGCCAGGGGCACTAAGGAGGTTGGGGAGCAGGAGCGAGAGTGGCTGCCGGAGGAGCAGAGTGAGGAGGAGGAGGAGGAGGAGGAACAGAAGGAGGAGGAGTCTTCATCCAACTGGTCAAACTTCCTCTTCAGCAGCCCGGCCATGATGTGGAGGGCAGGGGGTCTGAACCTGCAGTGGGGAAAGGTGCTCAGCAGCTGTCCCCCATCTTTCTTTCTCCCCCTCCCTCCACTTTCCCCACTGAGGTGGGCTCATAGACCCACCATCTTCCTGTTCCCATCCCCCACTCATCCCACACCACCACCACCTCCCAGACCAGGCAGGAGATGCCATCCGTGTCTTTCTCTCTGTTCCAGGTAACTTCTGGCGTCAGAGTGGCCAGAGGCTAGGCCAGGTTCCTCTGCACAGACATGGCAGCCAGTTCCCAAATCTCCTGCCTGCCTGGCCTACCCCACCCACTCCCAAAGCTCTCCCAGGACAACTCCTCCAGCCACCTCCACGGCCGCCGCACACCCAGACTGCCAGATGGACCGCCAGACCCCTGGCCCGTGTCACTCCCCTACAGGAATCCTGGGCTGACTCACTGGGCTGGGTGATTCACACTGCTTGCATCTGTGCCTGTGTGTGTGGAGCGCTGCACAGCCCCACACTGAGAGAGAGAGGCACAGCTTCCTCCGGGCGCCTCCTCCACACCTCCCTGCACACCCCCAGCGACACAGAGAAAGAGAGAGAGGGGGGGGGGCTCGCTCTGACCTGAGCTGAACGCCACACAGCACTGTGGGAAAGGACCTGGCTTTCATCTGGGCCTGGTCCCCATTTCAGGCCTCCTTCCTCCCCCATGAAGGAGCACCAGACTTTCCCTCAGAAAACCCCTACCCAGAAGTCCCCTGCCTCCAGGGAACCGGAGGAACCAGGGCTTTCGAGGCTCTAAGTGGCTATAACACCCCCCCCCCAAAAAAAAAAAAACTGATCTTAAAACCCAGCCATAGCTGGAAGGGGCTAACCCTGCCTGCCTACTCCAAGGAACTTCTGATGGAAATAACCGGCCAAGAAGGCCTCATATCCTCTGGTTGGAGGAGAGGATGGGGAGCAGGCCACCGCAGGCATACTACAGCCCACCCCCTCAAGGGCCAAGTACACCCTTTCACCCTTATAGCAGCAAGGGAATCAGTCCCCCCACAACCTTCAAAGCAACAAATTGGGGACTCAAGCCCCTTCCAGCGAATGCCTTGGTAAGAACAGCCAGCCTAAGAGCTGAGCACAGTGACCTCCATTCCTCTGCTGGTTCTGTGGCTGGGCCCCCCAAAAGGAAAGGGAACTGATGCAGAGCCCCAGTGCGGTGCTGGGGATCCCCTCCCCCCCAGCCATCACAGGAAACAAGTGAGAACAGGAAAAACCACCCAGAAGGCTCTGAGAGCCTCCAGACTCAGGTGTCCTTTCCAACCTGTCCCTACCCCCTACCCCCCAATATGGCTCGCTTACCACAGGACCCCAGAACCCTGGATGTCCTCAAGGAGGGAGTGAATGCTAGCAGCCCTGGCCTCCAAGAGCGACCAGCTGGGGAAAATGCATCTCAGCACAGCCCCTTACAGGCAGGGAACCACCCCCCTTTCCCTGTCACCCCTCCTTGTGTGTATGCAGGGCTGGCTTTGGGGGTAGGGCTGGGGGAAGAGCAGGCACAGGTGTTTCCGGGGGCTTCTGAGCGGGTAGTTTCTAGGCTTAGCACCCCCTTCCCAGGGTCCAACCACAAACAAAAACAAGCCAGCTTCCAGCTGACCTGCAAGCCATCCGCGGAGGAGATGGGGGTGTGGGGGGCCGGTGACCCAGAGCTGGGGTGCAGACATGGAGACATGCAGATACACTTGAATTGGAACAAGCCCTGCCCCCCCCCCATCTTATCACTGTCGCAGGCCTGTTGGGAGACTCATCCTCTCCCACATTTTAGACCCAAGTATAAGATGCTCCAAGCAGCCCAGATCACCTGTCATGGTCTGTGAGACCCCCAACCCCCCCCCCCATCGCTCATAGGGTTGTTCTCCCGGCCTGTCCCTTAGAAACCAAACTCCAGAAGCCCCAAATTGAACCCCTGTCTGTCCCCCACCCCCACCCCCTGCCATCTGTTCCTCTTCCTGTGTTCCCTATCTTAGTAACAGTATTGCCACCCACCCAGCTACTCGGGCCAGAAATCTGCAGGCTCCGTCCACTCCTTCCTTCCGGGACCTGAGCCAGCCGGCCAGCCACAGCCAGGCACCCAGGCCGGGCCCTGGAGGTTCACTCTCAGGCCATGAGCACAAGTGGCCACACACACAAGCGGTAGACCCACTCTGCACCCTGATGGCCCATCACACAGGGAACCTGACTCGGCTCCCCAGGGGCTGAGTTCTTAGAACAGCGACAAGTGGCCTTCTGCTTGTGGAAAGGAAAATGGACGTTTGGACACACAGGGCAGATGCTCCTGCAAGCACGCCGAGTGGAAGGCACCAGGCCCAGGAACAAACACACATTCTTGTATCAAACAGTGCAGTTCAAGCAAGGCAAACCCAACAGTGAGGGGACGTACAAGACAGAGTAGTGGTTGGGGGGCAAGGAAGAGATTGGAAGTCTGAGGAATCTGGAGTGGGGTGAAGGGACCAAGGCGCAGGATCTGAAAATATTTTATGTTGATCTTTGGGTGTCCAAAACTAGAAATTCCCCAATATGATGCAAATAGTTTTGTTTGTTTGTTTGTTTTGGGGTCACACCTGGCATCACTCAAGGGTTGCTTTTGGCTCTGCACTCAGAAATCGCTCCTGGCAGACTTGGGGGGACCATATGGGATGCTGGGAACTGAACCCGGGTCCGGCCCGGGTCAGCTGCGTGCAAAGCAAACTTCCTGTCACTGTGCTATGCAGATGAAACAGTTTATGCACTTGATCTAAAGCACTCGATTTCAAGTTCATGACCCTTAAACCTGCTAGGACCCATCTTCTGCTCTGCCCTTTCCCACACCCGATCTCTACTGGGCAGCCAGGTATGGGCTTATTAAACCAACTCACCCAACACAGCCATGTGCGGACTCAGAGAAAGCCTGCCCTCAAGATCCAGTCCAGCTTTCCAGGAGCAGCGAATGCAGGCCTAGCTCAGCCTCCTCCAAACACCACAAGGCCCTCTCCACCCCCCTCACTCCAGCTGAACTGGCAGATCTCCTGCTGGCCCAGACCTGCTCACCTCCTGGCCTTTGGACAAGCTGGAACCCAGCCCACCTCCCCATAGAAGCTGGCCCCACCCTTAAGCCCTTACCATTACTGCATCTGTCCCCACAGATGTCCCCCATAACAATGCTTGACCTTAAAAAATCCTGATCCTGAGCTTGAGCAATAGCACAGCGGGTAAGGGTGCTGGCCTTGCACGTGGCTGATCCAAACCCGACCCCCAGCATCCCATATGGCCCCTTGAGCCCACCAGGAGCAAATCCCAGACGGAGAACCCCCCCGAACACCTCCGGGTGGCCCAAATCACAAAACAAAACAAAATTCCTGATCTTGGGAACGGAGAGATAGTATAGTAGGAAAGGTGCTTGCCTGGCAGGTGACAGACCTGGCTTCAATCCCCAGCACTCCAGGGGAATCCCTAGATTTCCTGCCAGGAGTGACCCCTGAACACAAGTCAGGTATGACCCCAAAGAAACGAACCAAAGACTTGATCCTGTGTGGTCTTCCTGGGCTCAGCACCCTCAAGCCAGGATGAGGGTCTCAGCCCTTTACTAAGACTTAAGGGGGGTAAGATGTCCGCTCCCCAGTCTGCACCATGGACCATGGGCCAAAAAAAAAAATCTGGCTGATTTTTTGATAGGATTTGAACTCACACTCAGGGGTGGGGGTGGGTGCTGAGGTATCACTCCTGGCGAGGCTCTTAGGACAGTAAGTGATGCCAGGGAGCGAAATGATGCAATAAACACTCTACCCACTGAGCTATCTTTCTGCCCTTACACCAGAGAGCGGGAAAGAGAAGGGACCCAGGGCCCGGAGAGATAGCACAGCGGCGTTTGCTTTGCAAGCAGCCGATCCAGGACCAAAGGTGGTTGGTTCGAATCCCGGTGTCCCATAGGGTCCCCCGTGCCTGCCAGGAGCTATTTCTGAGCAGACAGCCAGGAGTAACCCCTGAGCACCACTGGGTGTGGCCCAAAAACCAAAAAAAAAAAAAAAAAAAGAAAAAAAGAGAAGGGACCCAGAAGAGGGAAGGGGGAACCTGAGGCTGTGGGCAGGTGGGGTCATGGGCAGAAAGATCCCTGTTCCCCCAGAGAAGTGTCAGAAAATGGGCTCTGCCAAACCCCTTGGCTGCACCTACTAGGAGGTAACTGCAGATTGGAGGCTGGGTGGGGGCCAGGCGGGGTCCCCTAGAAGCCTGACCTCAAGAGGAGCCATAGCAGGGTGTGACTATCTGGACAGGAATGAGAAATTCTGCCCCAGGCGTGGGGAAAGGCGGACAGGACAGAACAGGACAGGACAGCAGAGAGAGAGCCCCAGGATTCCAGGGAAGACAGTCCGTCCCATCTGGGAAATCCAGAAGAGGAAGAGGCAGAGGATGAGGCAGGAGGATAAAAGCCAGAGATGACAAGAGGCCGCGCCAGAAAGGGGAATGAAAGATCGTGAAAGCGTCCAAGGAAAAGTGTCAGACAGTGAGTCAGAGGGTGGGGGGAGGGGGCTCCCCAGGAATCAAGATCCCAGCCATGGCTCGGTTCCCAGGGCGAGCACAGCCCCCCCTCCTGGGGTCCTGAGGAAGGAAAAAGCAATTCCCAGGAGCTGGCTCAGACAGAAACACCACACCCCCAAGCAGCCCTGGAGCCGGGCCCTGAGTCAGAGAACCAGGCTCCTTCCGGGATCTGGGGGGGGGGGGGGAAATCAGCAGCTATCACTCCAGCCACTGAGCCAGGCAAGCTTGCCATCTTCTACCTACTCCATAAAGGCGGTGATGGGGGCCCCTCAACGGCCAGGAACACACAAAAGGCCTGCTGGGGAGGGGAGGTGACAGATCTCCCTGACTCCTCTGCAAAGCCCAGCAGCCCCCAGCTCAAGCTGGTACTGGAGAGGGGGCACCTTCGCCTCCAGCCAACCCTCCTCCTGGAATCTGGAGAATGTGTCCTTTAACCTCAGAGCCCCAGGCTGTGGCCAGGCGGAGGAGGTCAGTTCCCCCCAATACTTGGGTCACATGATTTCCCCCCTTGGGAGAGGAAGTGGGGGCACCGAGTCCTCCTCCGGCCTCTCAGTGGGACTGGCTGTCCGAGAGGAGAGGAGAGGCGTGGACAGGCCCGAGGGAGCACACAGCGGCCTTGGCACGCCCCACCCCCGTCCTGACGCCACCAGGGCACACAGTTGCCCTGACTTGGCCCCCAGGGGCCTGGCACTGGGTGGGTGCCAAGGGCCGGGCTGGTCCATGGGGCAATTGTTTCTGCAGAAGGGAAATTGCACCTGAAGGGAACTGCTTCTTCCCCGGCTCACAGGCCTGGCCTTCACTCTCGTTCGTTCCTTCATTCATTCATTCCTTCAACAAATGCTTATTAGGTCGATGACAGGCCCAGCATTGTGCCAAGGCCTGAAGAAGGCAGGCAGGGCTCAGGCCAGCCACCAGTGAGCGGGACAGGGAGGAGGAAGGTCCAGCTAGAGGCTGGGGGCCAGCAGGCAGGTTTCCCCCAGGAAGGGAGGGCAGGCAGGCAGGCAGGCAGGCGGGAGGAGGTACCCGGAGCGGGCGAAGCCAGAGTAGGGGGTGGGTGGGAGGGTCATCCGGACAGGGCTGGCCAGAGCAGGGCCAGGGTGGGGCACCCAGGCTCCAGGCCCGAGGGCACAGGAAGCCAAAGGGAGGGTGTCAGGAGGGAGGGGCAGGGACAGATTTGCATTTTAAAAAGATGGCTCAGCACCCGCAGGAGAGCAAGGGGGTGTGACGAGGGTAGGACGAGTGAGTGGCTCGGGCTGGGTGAGAGATGACTGCGCAGCAGGGCCCCAGGACTACAGGGGATGGCCCCAAGTGGAGAGGGCAGCGAGGCCAAGTGGGCGCATTTGGGGGCGAAGCGATGATGAGCTTCCTGGCTCCTGTGGGTGTGGGTCGGTCATGCTGCAGAGTTGGAGTGGAGTGCCAGGGGGAGTCAGGGAGGGATGTGTGTGTGTCTGTCTTGGGATGCCTGAGTGTGGGAGTGTGTGTGTTGGGAGGAGGCCCTCGAGGAGGGGAAACTGAGGACAGGGAGGGAGGAAGAATGTGTGGGGCAAAGCCTGGCTTAAGTGTGTGTGTGTGTGTGTGTGTGTGTTGTCTCGGGATGTCTAAGTATGAGCTGTGCTTGTGTGTGTGTGTGTGTGTCTGTGTATGTGTGTGTCTGTCTTTTGGTCTGTCTTGGGATATCTAAGTATGTGTGTGTCTGTCTTGGGATGCCAAAGTGTGGGCTGAGTTTGTGTGCTTGTGTGTGTGTCTGTCTGTTGGTCTGTCTTGGGTTGCCTAAATGTGGGCCGTGTGTGTGTGTGTGTGTGTGTGTGTGTGTGTGTGTCTGTCTGTCTGTCTATCTTGGGACGCCTGTGTGTGTCTGTCTGTCTGTCTTGGGTTGCCTAAATGTGGGTCGTGTGTGTGTGTGTGTGTGTGTGTGTGTGTGTGTGTCCGTCTGTCTTGGGAAGTGTGTGTGTGTCTGTCTCATGATGTCGAAGTGTGGGTTAGGTGTGTGTGTGTGTGTGTGTCTGTCTTGGGATGCCAAAGTGTAGGCTGTGTGCGTGTGTGGTGTGTGTGTGTGTGTGTGTCTGTCTGTCTGTCTGTCTGTCTCATGATGTCGAAGTGTGGGTTAGGTGTGTGTGTGTGTGTGTGTGTCCGGGAGGAAGAGCCCCCCCAGGGAGGGGGAAACTGAGGCAGGGAGGGCGGGCGGGGGGAGGAGGCGGAGGCGGAGCGCGCCGGCTTCCGAGCGGCGGCGGGTCCCCCAGTGACTCACTCCGTCAGCGGCGCCTCCTCGGGGTGCCCGAGCCCGAGCCTGGGCCGGTGCCTGACGGCGCCGGTGCTCCCGACCCCACCCCCGGGGTGTCCCCGCGCCCGGCCCCGACGGCTGTCACCCGCCCCGGGAACTAACTCGGGCAAAGTTTGGGCCGATCGCAGGGGGAACCCGGCCCGGCCCCGGAGCCCCCACGACCCGGCGAGACGACGCGCGATCGGCGGCTCACCTGCGCTCCGGGCGATCGGGGGGATCCAGCGAGCCGATCCGCGGCCCGGCGCGACGCGGCCCCGCAGCTCCGCCAGCGGCCGCTCCGGCCCCGCCGCCCCGAGCTCCGCTCTGCGCGTCCGGCCGCCGCGGCCGCGGGAGACACCCCGAGGCCACGCCCACCGCAGCCGGGCCACGCCCCACTGGCACGCCCCCGCAGCCGGAAAACGCCCAAACTCGGGCTGACGTCGCTAGGGGCCACGCCCCTTATGCCCTTAGAAGGACACGCTCCTAGATCCGGACACGCCCCCTGTCGGAAGCCCGAAGACTCGGACACGCCCCCAGCACGCGGCTCGGCGAATCGGAGACGTCGCAGCTCGCCCGCCCCTGGCGACTAAGACACGCCCCCGGCTCGCGGCTCAGCGAATCAGACACGCCCGCAGAACTCGACCCCGCCCCGCCCTGGCGTCACGGGCACACCCCCCCAGCCGCGGCTGAGCGAATCAGATACGCCACAGACTGAAGCCCCGCCCCGCCCCGTGAGCTTAGGACACGCCCCCGACTCGCGGCCCGCCACTCGGACACGCCCCCAGGTCGCGGCTGAGCGAATCGGAGACGCCCTCAGCCCGAAGTCCCGCCCCTCCGGGCCACGCCCCCCGGCGTTCTGGCTCCGACGCGGAGCCTCGCGCGGACTCTGACCCTGGCGGCGGCCGAGCTCTGCCCGCCCCGAGGGAGGCCCCAAGCGGGTCCCTGGATCCAGAAGCCCCGGGCGCTCGCCCCGTCCTGGAATAGGAATGCAATGCAAGGAGAGGACTCGGACCCGAGCCAGAAGAGATGCAGAGTAGAGATGCTGAGAGGAATGAGCCCTGCAGACTGAGCACCTCCAGATGTGGCCCAGAAAGCAAAAAAACTAAAATTAAAATTGGAAAGAATTGAAGCAGTCAGGGGGAAAAAAGGCCCATTTCTAACCAGCATGACCCAACTCCCGGGAAAGGCCCCGAGGTTTTTGGGGACTCGGAGTCAAGTGCTCCCGTGTATCTCCCACCAGCCACAACTACCACATCTGGGCAGATGCGCTTCCTCCCCATTGGCCAATCCTAGGGCTTGTGCTGGCCCTCCCCACACCTCAGCTCCTTCTCTCTGCTGCATTCCGGATCTTCCCTGACTGTCTGTCCCAGATGCTGCCTATCAGGGACCAGCCCACCTTCACCCCACACAAGTTCCTTCTAGCTTTCCTGACTCCGGGTGGGGTTAGGAACCCCTTGGCCTTGGGCTGGAGTAGTTGGTGAATTTGGCCACACAGGGATGTGGAGAGAAGTTGGGGGGAAGGTTCCGGCTCTTGTTCCCAGAAGCATCAGAGGCAGCCGGTGTGGATAGTTGGAGGGCCGGCTGAGGCGGGCAACTGGACAGCTGGAGCAAGATTCCAATGGTTTGCAGGGCTCTGGAGCATCAGAGCTGAAAACCTCTGTCCTCACCTCTCACACACCCCAGCTCCCTTCCCTTCACCTCCATCTCCACTGAGTGCTCTGCACACAACAGCCACTAGGCTTTGGAGTCTCTTCTACCAGCAGCCATCACAGCTCCCCGATCCCAGAGCTTCTCTCTGGTTTACCAGCCATGGCTGGATGAGGCCTGAGCACCTGATGTCCCTAGATGCTGACCTTGATTGACTGCTATGTTCTACGCCATAAGGAGTCTAAACAGAACAGGGCAGGGACTGTGTGACTGTCACTGCTGGGTCAGAACTGTGGAATAAATTAAGTGTACCTGGAAAACGAGTGTGTCCAGGGGGCTGGAGATTAAGGAGGGGGCAGAGCTGGAAACAGAGGGGAAGGTTTACCACCCACAGCTGGGACATGGAGACCGAGGCGTGGCTGAGCTCAGGAGGGAGATGAGATGAAAAGCTGCAGAACTTGAGTGAGAAGTTACTTTCCCTTGAGGTGCCCCCACCTCCTTAGAGTCTCCTGTTCTCCTTCTAGCTACAGGTTCCAGGTTCCAGACCTTGCTGGAAGGTCCCTTGAAAATCCTCTAATTTCACCACCTATTCCTGGTTGTCTCAAATGCAGAGTCCCCAGGATAAAAAAGGTCCTTTATTTATTTATTTAGGTTTTGGGGCCACCCCCAGTGACACTCAGGGGTTACTTCTGGCTATGCACTCAGAAATCACTCCTGGCTTGGGGGACCATGTAGGACACCGGGGATCAAACCGCAGTCCGTCCTAGGTCAGCATGTGCAAGGCAAACTCCCTACCACTTGCGCCACTGCTCCAGCCTTGACAGGGTCCTTTATAATGTTAACTGGAGCTCTAGAGCTCTGCCCCCATCTTTTCAAATGGAGTCTCTCCAACTCAAGTTTCTAGTTTGTAAAGGGATAGACCGGACCAAAGAAGTCCATAGTTTTACCATTCATGTATCAGTTTGCAGAAGGTGCTGCAGTAGCTCAGAATTGAATTAGTGATGGTCTCCCTGGCAGCTTCCCTTTGCTTCCTGCTGGGCTCTGGGGGAACCCTGACAGCACTGAGACTATTGCAGGTAATAGACAAGGGCTGAAATTCAATGAACCCTCTGAGAACAGAGAGTTCAGTGGGTCATGGTTTGGGGAAGAGAGGAGAAAGAGGGGGAGCACAAGGGAAAACAGGAGAACTGAAAAAGTCAGGTCAATGTTTTCTCCAGAAAACCTTCTCCCTGTCCTGGGATGGGCTCACAGATGTTCCCCAGATGTTGATGGTGATGGGAAATGTCTCCCCGTGGGATCCCAGCTGAGCCTTTCCTGTTCATGAGAAATGGAGGACACGTTCCAAGACAAGGAGGGTGGAGTCTGGAGCAGTAACCATCTGTGACTAGGGCACATACATAGGCAGAAACACACCCTCATTCCCTCAGGGAATTTCAATACTCAGAAGAGTCCAGTGAATTTTCAAATTCTCAGCAGCCAGACCACCCATTTCAGGCAAATGTTTTTTTTTAAATGTGAGTTTAAAATGTTTTTAAATTAAAAATCAATGATCTGGGGGTCGGAGTAGTGACGCAAGTGATAAGGCGTTTGCCTTGCATGCACTGACCTAGGACGGACCACAATTCGATCCCCTGGCGTCCCATATGGTCCCCCAAGCCAGGAGTAACCCCTGAGCGTCACCGGGTGCGGCCCAAAAACCCACCCCACCCCCCCAAAAAAATCAATGATCTGGGATTGGAGAGAAAGTACAGTGATAAGGCGCTTGCCTTGCATACAGCCGACCTGGGTTTGATTTCCAACACATCAAATGGTCCCCTGAGCACCACTAGAAATGATCCCTGAGTGCCAAGCCAGGAGTAATCAGCAGATATGGCCCCATAACAAACAAATCAACAAACCATTCCTATTAGAAAAACTAGAATTAAAAAGACTGCCAAAAGTAACACAATTGAGAATTAGCCAGAGCTCACATATTGCTGGTGAGATACCAAATTGATAGAACTTGAAAAGATCTTGGCAGAAATGACAAAAGACCAGACATAGGTACGCAGCTATGATCTTGTAATTCTACTCCTCAGCAAACCCAAGTGAAACTTCGAGTTTACCTTCACTAAAAGACACAAGAATAAAACTGCTACACTAGCTCTATCCCTGCCAGTCTAAAACTGGATAATGCAGCAATTAAGGAGTTTGCCTTAAATAGGTGGCCAATCTGGATTCAACCCCCAACATTCCAAATGTTCCCTTAGTACCACCAGGACTTATTCCTGAGGGCACAGCCAAGAGTAGAAACACCCTGAGTATCATTGGTTAGGACCCCACAAGTAAACAACAAACATGCAAACAACAACAGCAAACTGGAGGGGCTGGAGTGATAGCACTTTGGGTAGGGTATTTGTTTTGCACGCAAAACGACCCTGGATGGATCCCATCTGGTTCCCTGACCCTGCCAGGAGTGATTTCTGAGCACAGAGCCAGAAATAACTGTCAAAATACCCCACGAGTCGTATCTCCAAGCCCTGGTGAACGAGTCTAAATCAGAGTCATACAAGAAATAATCCATACCAGGCTGAGGGTGAAACACATATAGTCTGGCAGTCTTCTATGTAGTATGGAGCTCCTGCTGCCTGCAGAACTACCATTCTTATTGAGTACAGGGACCACCCCAGGGTGGGGCAGTGGGACCACCCTAGGGTGGGGCAATAGACCCACCCAGGCTTACAAGTAAGGCAATCTCTGTTTGGGGGTAAATCCAAATTGTAAACAAGCATACAAAGACACCAGGAATGATCTTTGTTTTGGGTAAAATAAGGTGTAACAGAACAGTCACCCCTGAACACCACCAAGTGTGGCCCAAAAACCAAAGGGGAGAAAAAAAAAAAACTTGGAAACCACTCAGATTTGTCAAGTGATGAGTAGAAATAATTGTTTTTTTTTTTTCCCTACAGTAAAATATTATATGGCAATGAAAAAAAAGAAATTGTTGCTTCCTAGAATGGCAGGGCTGAATCTTAAAAATATGCCAAGTAGGGGCCAGTACAACGGTGTTTGCCTTGCAAGCAGCCGACCCAGGTGGTTGGTTCAAATCCCGGTGTACCATATGGTCCCCTGTGCCTGCCAGGAGCCATTTCTGAGCAGATAGCCAGGAGTAACCCCTGAGCACCGCTGGGTGTGGCCCAAAAACCAAAATAATAATAATAATAATAATAATAATAATAATAATAATAATAATAATAATAAAACCAAGTAGAGGGAGGATTAACATCATTAAAACAGCAATACTCACCAAAGCATTGTACATATTTAATGAAATCCCTCTAAGGATACCCATGATGTTCTTCAAAGAGGTGTTCCAAATTTATTTGGAACAATAAACACCCATGAATAGCTAGAGCAACCCTTAGGAAAAGGAATATGGGCGGCATCATTTTTCCCAACTTTAAATTGCATTACAAGTACAATGATGTACAGCTTGTGAAGTAAAAACTGAGTTAACTCTGAAACATGGGATCTTAAGCTGGCTCTGTTGACATTCAGACTGGATGCTTCGTTGTGGGATTCATCCTGTAGGTTAGAGGATGTTTAACAGATCCCAAGTTCTGCTCATTGGCTACTAGTAGCACCTCTTCATCACAGTTCCATTGTCACCAGTGCCTCTCAGGTGAGAACCACTGTTCTCTAAAGGCTGTATTGTAGGGAAGAAATAGTATTTGTGTTAGATATTTCTGGGGTTATGGAACACGTGTTTATTCATATTTAAACTGTATTTTGTTTGACTCATGCACTTTTTAAAATTCTTGTGGTAGGTTTCTCAGACTTGAAATCTTAAGATATAATAAAGGAGGAAACAAATGATTTCTTACAAAGCTCTAAATGATTTCTAAAAATTCAAGGGAAAAATCAATTTCTCACTAATCCTAAAGTTTATAATTTCAGGCAAGACTCTATGTATCAAATACTGGAAAGTAAAAACAATTAAAAATGTATCACTTTAGGGCCCGGAGAGATAGCACAGCGGCATTTGCCTTGCAAGCAGCCGATCCAGGACCAAAGGTGGTTGGTTCGAATCCCGGTGTCCCATATGGTCCCCTGTGCCTGCCAGGAGCTATTTCTGAGCAGACAGCCAGGAGTAACCCCTGAGCACCGCCGGGTGTGGCCCAAAAATAAAAACAAAAAAACAAAACAAAAAAAATTATCACTTTAAAAAATAATAAGAAAAAATTGCATTACAAAGCAATAGTCATTAAAATAGCATGGTATTGGAATAAAGACAGAACCTCAAATCAATGAAATAGACTTGAGTATTCTGATAATGTTTCCCAAACATACAATCAATTAATCTTTGATAAAGGACAATAAATGCAAATGGAGCAAAAAAAGCCTCTTCAATAAGTGGTGTTGGGACAACTGGTAGGCCACATGCAAAAATGCAAACTCAGACCTCCATCTAATAACATGCACAAAGGTCAAATTCAAATGGATTAAAGACCTTGATATCAGACCCAGAAACATAAGGTATATAGAACAACATACAGGTAAAACACTCCATGACATTGAGACTAAAGGCATCTTCAAGGAGGGAACATCATTCTCCAAACAATTGGAAGCAGAGATAAACAAATGAGACTATATTAATCTGAGAAGCTTCTGCACCTCAAAGGAAATAGTGACAAGAATACAAAAGCCACCCACAGAATGGGAGAAACTCTTCACCCAATACCTATTAGATAAGGGGTTAATATCTAGGATATACAAGGTACTGACAGAACTTAACAACAACAACAAAAATAATCTAACCCCATCAAAAATGGAGAAAAGAAATGAACAGACACTTCCTCAAAGAAAAAATACAGAAAAAAAATGGCCAAAAGGAACATGAAAAATGCTCCACATCACTAACCATCAGGGAGATGCAAATCAAAACAACCATTTGAGGTATCATCTCATGCCACAGAGACTGGCACACATCACAAAGAATAAGAACAATCAGTGCTGGTGGGGATGTGGAGAGAAAGGAACTCTCATTCAGTGATGGTGGAAATGCCATCTAGTCCAACCTCTATGAAAAGCGATATGGAGATTCCTCCAAAAACTGGAAATTGAGCTTCCATATGATCCAGCTATACACCACTTCTAGGGATATATCCTAGGAAAACAAAAGCACAATACCAAAATGCCTTCTGCACACCTATTATCATTGCAGTGCTATTCACAATAGCCACTCTGGAAGCAACCAAGATGCCCTTCAACAGATGAATGGCTAAACAAACTATGGTACATATACACAATGGAATATTATGCAGCCATGAGGAGAGATAAAATTCTCCTATACATGGATATACATAAAATCTATTATGCTGAGAGAAATAAGTCAGAGAGAGAGAGAGAGAGAGAGAGAGAGAGAGAGAGAGAGAGAGAGAGAGAATAGTCTCTCAGCTGTGGGTTTTAAGAAAAATAAAAGACACATTGTAATAATACAAAGAGACAACAGAGATGAGGGCAGAAGGACCGGCTCATGATATGAAGCTCACTGCCTGTCTCAAATACAGGAGACAGGGGTTGGGGGAGGAGGGATATGGAGGGCATTGGTGGCAGAAAGGTTGCACTCATGATGGGCAGTATTCTTTTTATGACTGAAACCAAACTACAAACATGTTTGTAATCATGGTGCTTAAGGGCCCAGAGAGATAGTACAGCGGTGTTTGCCTTGCAAGCAGCCGATCCAGGACCAAAGGTGGTTGGTTCCAATCCCGATGTCTCATATGGTCCCCCGTGCCTGCCAGGAGCTATTTCTGAGCAGACAGCCAGGAGTAACCCCTGAGCACCGCCGGGTGTGGCCCCCCAAAAAAAATCATGGTGCTTAAATAAAGATATTACTTAAAAATAAATAAATTAAACCAAGTAGAATAGAATCCCGAAGGATAGGACACTTGAGATTTCGGACCAGTAGATGACCAGGAGAGACAGCTGCTGGACACAGTCAGTATCTTTTTTTTTTTTTTTTTTTTTTTTTTTGTGGTTTTTGGGTCACACCCGGCAGTGCTCAGGGGTTACTCCTGGCTCCATGCTCAGAAATTGCTCCTGGCAGGCACAGGGGACCATATGGGACGCCGGGATTCGAACTGATGACCTTCTGCATGAAAGGCAAACGCCTTACCTCCATGCTATCTCTCCGGCCCCACACAGTCAGTATCTTAATCTGGGATGGTGTCAAAGAGGTATACACATCTGTAAAATTTCAAATTCTAGGGTCCTAAGTTATAGTCTAGTATGGTAAAGCACTTGCATTGAAAGTTTGATCCCTGGAGTCCCACATGATCCCCCAAGCCTGCCAGAAAGGATCCCTGAGTGCAGAGCCAGGAGTAAGCCCAAAGCACAGCCATGTGTGGCTCAAAACAAACAGAATTTCAAGCTCTACACTGAAAACATCACGCTAAGTAAGTTTAACCTCGATAGACAGGGAGAGTGAAGGGAAGGATTGGTGTCAATTGTGAAAGAAAGGATGGCCGCTGTGTTTATCCTTCTACCAGTAGATCATCCTCCGGACAGGGATATTCAGTCTGACAGGCCATATTCAAATAATTGTATAGGTTCCTCTCCTTAGCCAGAAAAAAAGCAGACTTTGCATGCAGGAAGTCCAATTTTGCTCCCTGGCATCATATTGTACCCAGGATTGATGTGCTGGGAGTATACTCCGAACACACCGAGTTATCAAAACAAAACAAGCCAACACTAAATTTAATTTAATTGAGTTAGCCAACAGGTTAGAGGTTTATTTTTCCATGATTCTTTTCTTTGGGGAGAGTGTGGGGGCCATACCTGGCAGTGCTCAGAACTTGAGCATCTTAACCTCAGTATAGTTGGTCTGGTCCATCTTCCATGATTTTTTAAAAAATTTATTTATTTTTGGTTTTGGGGCCATATCTGGTGGTGCTCATAGTTACTCCTGGCTTTGTGCTCAGAAATCGCTCCTGGCAGGCTCAGGGGACCATATAGGATTCCAGGGATCAAACCCCAGTTAATCCCAGGTGGGCAGTGTGCAAGGCAAACACCCTGTTGCTGTGCTGTCTTTCCTGCCCCTCTTCTATGATTTTTATATACAGGGGCTTCATGCTATTCTGTTTTTTTTAGGGGGGGGAGAGGGGACACCCAACAGTACTCAGGGCTGACTCCTGGTGCTGCACTCAGAAATTACTCCTGGCAGGGGCTAGAGAGGCAGCACAGTGGTAGGGTGTGTTTGCCTTGCACACAGCTAACCCAGGATGGATGTGGGTTCAATCCCTGGCATCCCATATGATTCCCCTGAGACAGGATCGCAGAGCCAGGAGTGTCATTAGGTGTGCCCCCCCTCCCCCAAAAAAGAAAGAAATTACTCCTGGCAGGTTTGGGATGCTAGGGATCAAGCCCAGGTCTGCTGCGTGCAGTGCAAATAACCTACCAACTATGGTATTGCTCTGGCCTCTCATTTTATCTTTGATTCACAATTCCCGAGCCACCCCTGATTGTCTGGAAACAGGAATCACAGTTCTATTTCCTTAGGAAGCTCAAATGTCTCTGGATGTCTGTCTGTCTGTCTGTCTGTCTGTCTGTCTGTCTGTCTCCCTATCTAGTTCTCTACCTCCCACTCTCGTTTTGCCTCTTAAAAATCTGTTTTCTCTTTTGCCTCGTTTGAATCATTGATGCAGCCCTCCTCCTCCCACCCACACAGGGCCCCACAGCAGGCTAAAGCTAGGGCTTCTCTGAGAGACCTTGTTTGCAAGGCAGATTCTGGGGTCTTGCTCAAATTTGCAGGGTCCCTAAACTCTGGAACTACAAGCTAGCAACTTGAACTCTAACTAGCACCCTCGTTGTCTGGGATGCACACCAAAACTCATCCAGCTTGGGTCTTAGAAAGCAAAAGGCAGGAACTGGGGTGGCCTTGAAGTTCATTCTGTGAACATCCTTGTTTTTCTTAAAGAGTTTAACTCCATGAAATAATGACCTGCACAGTTGGATTCTGGGTCAAAGGATTTTGACGGATGTTGCCAAATAGCCTTCCCCAAAGTTGCACCAAAATTTCATTCAGCCAATAGTGGAGGAGCACTCCTGTTTCCCAATATCCTTACCCTGGCACTTGGTGCATCAAGTCTCATCATCTTGGCCAATCTGATAAGAAAAAGGAAGCCATCTTACTGGTTTTATTTGGCAATTGTCTAATTATGACTGAAGTTGAGACTTCCATCGGTTCTTTCTATTCTCTATAAACTTACAGGATCATATATAAGGAACATAAATCAAAAATTATAGCTTGTACATATATGCACACACATATTCACATACTTATTTTTATTTTTTTGGTTTATTTAGTAAAATCGTTTTATTTAGGAAATGAAAGAGAGAAAAAGAGGAATTCCACAAAGTAAAAGAAAGGAATGATAAATACCAAATTTGGATGATAGCAATTACAAAATGAAATGTGCCTTGATTTGCTTATATTCTTCCATTTGGGAGGGGTGAGGATATCTGGCTGTGCTTAGATATTATTATTAATTATTCCTGGTGGGCTCAGGGGAACAAATGGAGTACTAGGAATGAGACTTGGGTTTGTTGTGTGTTAAGTAATGCCCAACCTTCTGTAGTATCTCTCCAGCCCCTATGTTCTTTTTCTGTTTTAAGTTATGTTATGTCTTTGAGGATTAGATGAGGAAAGTGACTTCTGGGTCTGAAGTGATAGCACAGCAGGGGTTCGATCCCCAGCATTCCATATGGTCCCCTGAGCTTGCCAGGAGTGATTTCTGAGCACAGAACCAGGAGTAAACCCTTAGCACCGCCAGGTGTGACCCCAAAACAAAACAAAACAGAACAAAAAAAGAAAGTGATTTCTCTACCATACATGTCACACTTTTTTTCTGGTTGTTGTTGTTGTTGGGTGGGGGGCTGGGGCTTTTTGTGCCATGTCTAGTAATGCTCAGGGGTGACTCCTGGCTCTACACTCAGGAATTATTTCTGGTGATATTCAGGAGACAGTATGGGACATCTGAGATCAAACCTACGTTGGCTACTTTTTTTTTTTTTTTTTTTTTGGTTTTTGGGCCACACCCGGCGGTGCTCAGGAGTTACTCCTGGCTGTCTGTTCAGAAATAGCTCCTGGAAGGCACGGGGGACCCTATGGGACACCGGGATTCGAACCAACCACCTTTGGTCCTGGATCGGCTGCTTGCAAGGCAAACGCCGCTGTGCTATCTCTCCGGGCCCTACGTTGGCTACTTTTGAGGCAAGCACCCTACCCACAGTACTATCACTCCAACCTCTCCTGGTTTGCTTTCATCTTGGTTCATAGTCTTTTCTCATGCAGATATTTTAAATGCTTATCTAGAAAATATATTAAACATTTACTTTTGGGGACCAGGAAAATAGCTCCAAGGGCTGGAACATTTTGTATTGTAGGAGCTCTTTTTTAATTTAATTTTTGTTGTTGTTTTGGGCCATACGCAGTGGTGCTCAGGGGTTACTCTTGACACTGTGCTCAGAAATTGCTCCTCCTGGCAGGATTGGGGGATCATATGGGATGCCTGGGATTGAACCTGGATCAGCTGCCTGCAAAGCAAAGGCCCTACGCATTTTACTACGACTCCAGCCCAAATGCATGTAGGAGCTGTGGTCCAGTCTCTAGCACCACTGGTTGTGGTCCCCAAATAAAAGCAATTTACTTGGTGCCTGATAGATAGCACGGTGGGTAGGGCACACAGCTGACCTGGGTTCGATCCTTGACATCTCATATAGCTCCCAAACCCTGCCAGGAGTGATTTTTGAGCACAGAGTAAAGAGTAACCCCTTAGCTCTGCTGCCAAGTGTGGCCCCAAAACAAACGTGTGCTGCAGTTCAGGCTAGAATGTAAATAAATTCACCTACTGTTTTTGCTGATGGTGGTTACCTTGGTTAGGAGACTAGAGATTTGGAAGTTGGTGTCTTTTGGGGTTTGTTTTTTGTTTCTCAAAGTTGAACTTGAACCCAGGTCTTCATGCATGCAAGGCATGGAGACTTGTTCTGACATCACCTATTATTTTATTTCATTTTAAGGTTTTTGTTTACTTTTAGGTCATGCTCAGTAGTGTGCAGAAAATTACTGCTAGCTCCAGACTCAGCTGTATGCAAGGCAAGAACCCTATGTGCTTTACTATCTCTCCAACCTCTGTGGTTTTATTTTTAATTATTGCATCCCATATCCATTTAGAATTTTTGTTGTTGTTGTTGTTGTTGGGTCACCCCTGGCAGCACTCAGGGGTTCCTCCTGGCTCTACGCTCAGAAATTGCTCCTGGCAGGCTCAGGGGACCATATGGGATGCTGGGGTTCGAACCACCGTCATTTTGCATGCAAGGCAAACACCCTACCTCCATGCTAGATCTCCGGCCTCTAGAGTTTATTTTTAGTTAAAGACTAAAGCAATATTCTCAGTTTGTCATCCTCAGCCCTTTTAATAATTAGCTAACTTCCTTGAGCACCTTTCTCGACTAATTTCAGAAACCTCAATCTCATACAGAGTGAGGTATTTTTCTGTTTATCTATATTTTGTCCCACAGAGTTGGTTGTTTCATCGTTAAGTGTCAAATTGCTCTATAGGTTTTAAATTTTTGAGTTTTTAATCACCCAATCAGCCTAGTTCTAACCTTTTACTTTCCCTTTCCAGTTTTTTTCTGACTCATTTATTTCCCCATTTGAGCTTCTTTTCTTTTGAAATGTTCCACTGACCAACAAAGGCAACTCCTCCTAGGAGTACTTTCATTACAGTTACCCTGGATTCAGAGCCAGGGAAACATTGAGAGCTTGTGGTGCTTGTCTTGAGTCATACTTGACCCCAGTTCAAATCCTTGGCCTCACGTTGGTCTTCTGAGCACAGCGTCAGGGTTCACTCCTGAGTACACGGCCAAGAATAGTCTCTGAGCAAGTCAGGATGTGGCCCAAGAAGCCAAAAAACAAACCCAAAAATCCCACATTGGACTCATAGATAAATTGAGCACTGACATTTGGATATTGCCTTTCTATTTGGAAGCACAGTATAAATGGTCCTGTACAATTTTATTATTATCTTCTTAAAGGTCCTTATATGCCCTTGAGCATTTTTTGAGCATTTAATCTTTTTATTGCTATTGTAACTACAAAATTTATTATATATTTTTTTTCTTGTGTTGGGGTGGGGGAGCACACAGCCGGTGGTGCTCAGGGATCACTCATAGCAGACTCAGAGGACCATATGGGATGCCAGAAATCAAACCCAGGTCGGTTGCATGCATGACAGTACCTGTTGTACTCTCACTTGGGCCCCTTCATTACACTTTCTGATAAAATTGTATCAGAGGAGAAGGTTGCTGAGTTTCTCGGAAATGCCATTATTCTAAGCTTCCTTTTCTCTAGTAGTGTGCTCTTTCTATCTGTAATTTTGATTCAACTCTAACACATCTATCTCATAATATTTCTTTGTTGTCTGATTCTAATTGATTAGAACTGCCAGTCTCATTAATGCTATGTGATGTTGGTGGCACTCTTTTCTGGACTTTGGTAGAGATGGACTACATTTTTCGCTCTGAAAGATGCACCTCACCGTAAGATGCACATAGTTTTTAAACGAGGAACATAAGAAAAAAAATTCTAAAGCAAATAGTGTACTAAAACATTTAATAAACTGTAGCATTTAATATACTATTTCAACCATGTCAAGTTGAACAGCAGCAATGTGACATTAAGAATCATTATGAGGGGGCCCGGAGAGATAGCACAGTGGCGTTTGCCTTGCAAGTAGCCGATCCAGGATCAAAGGTGGTTGGTTCGAATCCCGGTGTCCCATATGGTCCCCCGTGCCTGCCAGGAGCTATTTCTGAGCAGACAGCCAGGAGAAACCCCTGAGCACCGCTGGGTGTGGCCCAAAAAACAACAACAACAAAAAGAATCATTATGAAGGGCGTAGCGGTGCTGCAAGTGGTAGGATGTTTGCCTTGCACGCCCGTAACCTAGGGCAGACCGAGGTTTGGTCTCCCGGCATCTCATTTGGTTCCTCACGCCAGGGGAACCATTTTTAAATTAAATATTAAATAAATATTAAATATTTTAAAATATCCTTTTGGCATGTATTAAAATGGGTTATAGTTCTCCTTTGGATCTATTAATAAGGTGAATTTTATTAGGGTTTTCCTAAATAGCAGGGGCAATTTCTGAGGGCATAGCCAGGGGTAACCCGTGAGCGTCACAGGGTGTGGCCCCAAAACCAAACCAAACCAAAACAAAAACAAAATAAAAAAACAACAAGAAAGAATCGTTATGACTGTCTCTCCTCCCCTGTGCTCGAGCTTCAGCTCCAGGTGGCAATTGCTCCATAAGATGCATCTTTTAGGGGGAAAAAGTTCATTTTATGGTATGAAAAATACTGTAGTTTTGTCTCTAAAGTAAGATGCTAGATTAAAGAAATGTACATCGACATATCCACCTACTTATATGGATGCACATGTATATATAAAACCATGTTAGGTAATTACCATATCAGTCTGCCTGTTCTATTAGGATGTGGTTGTTTTTTTGTTGTTTTGTTTTTCTTTTGTGGTTTTTTTGGTGTGTTTGTTTTTGTTTGGGGAATACTTGTTTTTGTTTTGCTTGTTTCTGGTTTTGTTATACTTGATTATGCTAAGGGTTACTTCTGGCTCTGTGCTCAGGGATTATTTTATTTGGTGGCTACTTTATGCGCTCCACCGATGCACTGTTCTTCTCTCCAGCCCCTAGATTTGACTAATTTTAAGCAAAAATAGAGGTGGAATATTTTTAAATATCCTTTGGGCATGTATTAAAATGATTTATAGTTCTTCTTGGATCTATTAATAAGGTCAATTTTATTAGGATTTTCCTAAATATTTTTGTTTGAGGCATGATGGGGATACCAAAAACGCTATCTATCTATCTATCTATCATCTATCTATCTATCTATCTATCTATCTATCTATCTATCTATCATCTATCTATCTATCTATCTATCTATCTATCTATCTATCTATCTATCATCTATCTATCTATTCATCTATCATCTATCTATCTATCTATCTATCTATCATCTATCTATCTATCTATCTATCTATCTATCTATCTATCTATCAATCATCTATCTATCATCTATCTATCTATCTATCTTTATTTTTTAAAAACACTATTGTGCTCAGGACTCACTCTGTATTCACGTATCACTCCAAACGTGCATATGGAACCATATTCAATGTTGGGGATCAAACATACTACACTATCTCTTGACCCTAGGATTTCCCTAGTGTTATTGACTTCAATGAATCTACTTGAAGATGATGAATAAATCTTTTGAGTTATTGTTGACTTATATTGTACTATATGTTAAATGTGAACCATTTACTTTTTGGTTTTTGTTTTTGTTTGGGGCCACACTCAGTGATGCTCAGGAGTTACTCCTGGCTCTGTGCTCAGAAATTGTTCCTGGCTTGGGGGACCATATGGGACCTCTGGGATCAAACCGAGGTCTGTTCTGGGTCAGCTGCATGCAAGGCAAACCCCCCCCCCCCACTGCACTATAGCTCTGGCCCCAGCCATTTAATTTTTTGTATCTCAACTTCAACCACATAATTGGGGGGGGGGGTTGATCCCCAGTTGGCTGTGCTCAAGGCTTACTCTTGGCTCTGTACTCAGGGGTCACTCCAGGCAATGCTCAGGGAATCATGTAATTCCAGGGAATGAACTAGATCAGCAAGGCAAGCACTTTACCCCCTGTATTATCTTTCTGGCCTAAGTGTAATCCTATTTATCTACTGCTCAACTTCTTTACATTCCCAATCAATTCAATTTAAACATAGTGTTGTTGGGCTGGAGTGATAGCACAGTGGGTAGGGCATTTACCTTGCACATGGCCAACTCAGGTTCAATCTCTGGCATCCCATATGGTCCCTAGAGTCTACCAGGAGTAATGTTCTGTGTGCAGAGCCAGAAGTAACCTTTGAGTGTCACCTGGTTTAGCCCCCAAAACAAAACAACAGAAAAAAATTATTGTTGTATTTTATTTAATTTTTTGTTTTGTTTGTTTTGTTTTGCCTTTGGGCCACACCTGCCAGTGATCAGGGCTTACCTCCAGTTCTGCACTCAGAGATCATTCTTAGTGGGCAAAGAGGACCCTATGGGATGATAGGGATGGAACCTGGGTTGGCCTGCATGCTAGGCAAATGCTTTGATCAGTGTACTATCACTCTTACCCTTGATCTCTCTGTCTCTGTCTCTCTCACACACATTTTTATCTTAATTTTTTTTCTCCCTCAGAAGTGCCTAGGGGCTACTCCCATTCATAGGGGACCATAAAATGTCAAGGATTAAGCCCAGGTCTGCTGCATGCGAGCCATACATTCCACCTTGTTATCTATCTGACCCCAAAGCATATCTGATCCTTGATTTTGATGCTGTGCTACCTGGTACATTGAGATTTCTGAAAACTAAATTAAAAAGTGGTTACTTCTCTGTTGTTTAATTTTCTTGATCTCATGTAGCATTTTTGTTTGTTTCAGGGGTTACTCCTGGCTCTGCACTCAGAAGTTACTCCTGGCAGGTTCGGGGGACCATATGGGATGCCAGAAATGGAACCTGAGTTGCGTAGTGCAAGACAAATGCTCTACCTGCTGGCTATTGGTCTGATTGAAATGATAACACTGCAGTCTCAGCTGCGAATTTTTTTTTAGCTTATGCTTTTTTCCTAATTTTTCTGATTAATATTTGCAGTGGGATATTTCTCTCTTTTCTTTTCTTTCTTTCTTTTTTTTTTTTTTTTTGTTTTTGGTTCACACCTGACAGCGCTCAGGGATTACTCCTAGCTCTATGCTCAGAAATTGCTACTGGCTTGAGGGACCATATAGGATGAGGGAATTCAAACCACCTTCTGCATGCAAGGCAAATGCCCTACCTCCATGCTATCTTTCCAGCCCTGGGGTATTTCTTAATTTTGGTAAAAACTCATCTCTTTTATACATGTGCTATAGAATATTGTTTCCCGCTCCAGTGTGAATAGCTTTATTCTATTTACATTTGTTAACATAAGTGATATGGCAACCGTAGTTCTGTCATCTGATCTTTTCAGATGTTTTCTATTTTAATGTTTTTTTTAATATTCTGTGGTTTGGCATACATTTTTTTTTTGCTTTCTTTGATATGCCTGTATATGAGTGCATAGGTGCTTATATTTTTGTCTGTTGATTTGAAAGCGCATAGTCTGTTTTTTATTTTTCTAGTGGTTGCCTTTAGATTGACTTATTTCTCTGCCAGAGGAAGAAATCCTTCCAATGTAAGCTGAGCCTTCTGCTTACTGCTCTTCTGCTTTTAAGTTCTTGATATCTTATCTACGGCATGAAAAATGGTGAAGTCAAAGGTCTGGGGTAGTTAAGATACCAAACCTGTCACTGCATGGAGGCTGGAGAGATAACACAGCGTAGGGCGTTTGCTTTGCAAGCGGTGGAACTGAGACGAACCTGGGTTGGATCCCCGGCATCCCATATGGTCCCAGAGCCTGTCAGGAGTGATTTCTAAGCACAGAACCCAGAGTAACCGCTGAGCTACATTGCATGTGGTTCCAAAACAAAACAAACAAAAATTATCACTGCAAATCTGCTGGAGCTAGACACCTACTGCATGTGCTATCAGCAGCACAAAGGGGTGCTCTATCTCCCCTTCTAGTGAAAAACCTCCTGTGAATCTCTCTCTCTCCCCCAACAGGCTTCCAACAGCTAGCACATTTTATCCAACTGTGCCTTTTCTACTCTCTGTCCATTTCTCTGCACAGTATTCTAAAAGACATAGTTTAGTAGGTCATGAATCAGGGGCATTGACTCTTCTAGCTATTTGTTTCTACACACTCGAAGTGTCAGGATCAGGAGCCAGCTAGTGGTCTGACAGCTGCTCTTTGTGAATAGAGTGGTGTGTGCTTGGTTTTCAGAGATGAGTTGTGTGTGTGTGTGTGTGTGTGTGTGTGTGTGTGTGTGTGCACTCTCTGTGTTCTAAATCCGTGAACTGATGTTGGTTAGCATGCCAACAAATAACACACACTCAAAATAGGATGATTTTTAAGAAATGCTTAATTATAAAGGGGCTATTTACTATATTGACCAAATTGTGGGCCGAGGAGTTTTCCTAGGTATGGCACAAGAATCAGGCCCAGCTGTAACAGCAGTGGGATAACCTCCAGTCAGCCTGAGGAGAAAGGGGAGGGTGGCCCATGGAAGGGAGAGAGCCCAGTGAAAGGGGGCAGTGGCTTGCCATGGAAGGAGGCTCCCGACTCTCTGGAGATGCCTGGAACCTGGGGAGAACAAATCACTTCCTATTGATCATTTCTTGCCCCATTTCCTGTGGGAGCTCCCTATGGCTAAACCAAGTGGGAGCCAGCAGCTCATCCATCTGATCTTGCAAAGAACCCTAATGAGGAATAGAATAAAATAGAAATAGAATAATAAATAAATAAATAAATAAATAACATAGAATAGAATTTCTAATGAGGAATAGATTAAAAGATCCACCAGGCACATTTCCCTCATGTGTTTTCTGAATGTGGAGACAGTTCTGACTCATACTCCCCGCATCAGTCGAGGGTTTCCATTAGGCAAGCCTCCAACCACCAGGAAGCAATAGTCTACGTTACAGTGGCTTTCAGCAGAAAGGGGCCACTTCGTCCTCTAATGGGAGGGCAGGAAATAGGCAGCACGAGCATCATTACTTTGGCTCAGAAAATGTCAGGGGCTAGGGCACTGGTTCAAAGTACTGGAGCAAATATCTGGCAATCATTGGGCCCCAAGAATGCTGGCACTTACCCGGGCACTCACCCCTCCAGGACCACTAGATGTAGTCCCGGTAGCCCACAGAAGTACTGGGCCCAAGCAACATCACAACGCTACCCTGCTTTAAAGTCTCTTGTTCATACAGTCAACCCCAGGATTCCTGGGAGTGACTCCCCACCAAGAACATTTTTAAAATGTCAGCACTAGCTTCTCTGGAGTGCACCCAGGTTTTTAACTTGTGTTCGTTGCTTTGTAATAACAAGATGACTCAGCCTAAGGCGTCACGTTCATGTGTGAAGATAGAGAGGAAGGGAAAGTGGGGGCCAGAGTTAGCAAGCACGCCTATCTCATCAACATACAGAAAAACCCACATCTGCACAGAACACCCACTGCAGCCTCCCCCTCCTCTTTTTTTGGCCAAAACTGGGGCTCTTCATCTCCAGTGCAGCAAAGGAGGAGGAGATGGTGGGAAGTGGGTTCGTCATGGCTGGCTTATCCCACTCGGAATGAATTGCTTGACATGGGATACCTGGGTGTCTGGGCCGAAAACACAGAGCCCTGTTACCAAGGAAGCAAATACGAGATCATTTTTGGATGGACTAGGCTCACCACAAGTGGTTTCATTCAGCAATCCAGCCAATCGCCTGCTGGCACTCACTCACAGGACTGTCAGGCTCTCTCAGACCGCATGCCATTGATTCTACGTCATATCCCGAAGTGTCATTGGGAATACCTGTTTTGGCCCAAGCTCCTAAGTTGTTAGGATTCCATTTATGTGCCTGAGTGTGTGAGGGGATGCTTTTCACCATAAGTTGGACTTTAATTAACACTTAAATGATCTAATCTATTGATTTATTTAAATTTTAATAAATATTTTATTTTTAATTTAAAAACGTATCTCTATTAATTATATTAGTATTTATTATGTTTATTTATCCTTTAACATTATTAATTAATTAAAATTTATTTTATTTTATATTTTGTTTTTTGGGTCACACCTGGTGGTGTTCAGGGGTTACTTCTGACTCTGCACTCAGAAATAGCTCCTGGCAGGCACAGGGGACCATATGAGCTGCAGAGATTCGAACCAACGTCCATCCTGGATCGGCTGCTTGTAAGGCAAACTCCCTACCGCTATGCTATCTTTCTGGCCCCAATTTTTTTATTTTAATAAACATTGCTTTATTTAAATTAAATTAAGACTTTAATTAAAGGCACTTTAATGAGGCTTCCCTAGTTTTGACTTCTTTGTTTTGTCTTGTTTTGAGGCCATACCCAGCTGTGCTCAGGGTTTACTGCTGACTTCGTGATCAGGGATAACTCCTAGTGTGTTTGGGGGGGCGCATATAGGATGCTGGGGATCGAACCCAGGTTGACCATGTGCCAGACAAGTGCCCTATCTGCTGTTTTACCACTCTAGCTCAGTTTTGGCCTCCCCCCCCCAGGACACAACACATTCATGCCCTTGGACTAGAAATCATTTTTCTCCTCCCATTTCTATTAGGGTACCATGGTTTACAATATTGTTTTGTGTGTGCAAGTGTGTGCTTGTTTTGTGGTGCCTGCTAAGGGCCTACTCCTAGCTCTGTGCTCAGGGATCACTCCTGGCAGGGCTTGGAGGACCAGATGTGGATGCTGAGGACTGAACCCAGGTCAGCTATGTGCAAGGCAAGTGCCCTCTTCTCCACTGTAGTATCTCTCTCCCCTCGAAAATAATGTTAGCAATAGACTCCTGTATATCTCATTCCAATACCACACCCAACACCAGAGTGACAGTTTCCTTCCACCAATATTCCAAAGACCCCACCCACTCATCCCCAGCACCCCACCTAACCCATATTCTGGAGAGATGATTCATTTTCTAACTAATTTAGAGTTTTCCAACTCGTTTCTAACTACTTTGTGATGATGATGCAGAAGTTCCTACAGGCTGCATGCCAGCATTTGATAGTTTCATACTAACCGATGACTCAGGAACTAGAGGAAATGTATCATCAGCTAACAAAATCCCATCTTTAGATATTTATTCCCATATCTGTCCTTCTGACTCATACTCTTTTTTTTTTCTGTTTGAGTAAAAATAATATCACTCTATGCACTCATCTGCCCTGACATATACAATCACATTTCATAATGCAACATTTGTTTTCTATTTACAATACTACTTTGATTGGGGGGGGCATACCCAGTAATGGTCAGGGGTTACTTCTGGCTCTGTGCTAGGAATTACTTAGCAGTAGGATTACTTGTTTGTTTGTTGTTCTTTTTCTTGGGGGGGGGGAACACCTGGTGGTGTTTAGAGTTTATTTCCCGACTCTGCCCTTAGGAATCAGTCCTGGTGGGTTCGGGGGATCATATAGGATGCTGAGGATCAAACCTGGGTTGACCTGTGCAAAACAAGTACCCTACCTGCTGAGCTATTGCTATTGCTATTGCCCTAACCCCACTGCTCCCCCCTATTTTGATGGGTTTTTTTTTGTTTGTTTTTGGGCCACACCCATTTGACGCTCAGGGGTTACTCCTGGCTATGCACTCAGAAATCGCTTCTGGCTTGTGGGGGACCATATGGGATGCCGGGGAATCGAACCATGGTCCGTCCTATGCTAGCGCTTGCAAGGCAGACACCTTACCCCTAGCGCCACCTTCCTGGCTTCCTATTTTAATGTTTTAATGCACCTCTTTGATTTTTATAATGGTCACACCCAGCAAGGCTGGGGCCATGCGTAGCATAGTTCGTTTAGTACTGACTGGTGGTATCGGAGCATGGGGATGTGTGGTGCCAGGGATTCAACTTGAGGTCTTGTGCATACTAAGAATGTGCTCTACCACATTAACTATTTTCCCAGTTCCAAATATGCTTTTTCCACCCTTCCTTACTATAACATACATGCTTCGGTTAAATTGGTTTTTTTGTTTTTTTGTTTGTTTGTTTGTTTTTGGGTCACACCCGGCAGTGCTCAGGGGTTCCTCCTGGCTCTACACTCAGAAAATCACTCCTGACAAGCTTGGGGGACCATATGGGATGCCGGGATTCAAGCCACTGTCCTTCTGCATGCAAGGTAAATGCCTTACGCCATCTCTCCGGCTATAGTTTCAGGCCATACCTGACAGTGCTCAGGGATTACTGAGGGATCATCCCTGGCAGGATTTAGGGGGGCATATGGAGTTCTGGGTATCAAATCTGAGTTGGCCATTTGCAAGGCAAGAAAGATATCTATTGTACTCTCAAGGCTTCTGCTTCAGTTAAAATTTTTTTTATTATTTTTTGCCAAGAATCTCTGGAGAGCCACAATTAGTCCAGAGTGGAAAATGGGAGATTTCTGCTTTGTAAGGATAATGAAATGAATATATAAGAAATTTGAACTGTACTACAAAGGATCGTTGTTATTTTTGTTCCAGACAAAAATAAAACCGTGTGGAGAAATTTGTTTATTTAATAGAGTTTTGGATTTGAGGGACTGTTCATAAATACTAGGAATCCTGGGGCCGGAGCAATAGCACTCTGGGTAGGGCATCTTCCTTGCATGCGGCCTACTCGGGTTCAATTTTCAGCATACCATATGGTCCCTTGAACCCGCTAGGAATGATTCCTGAGCACAGAGCCAGGAAATAATCTCTGAGCACCACCAGGTGTGCCCCCCAAAAGACAAGAAATCCTACTGCTAAGTATAACCCCATGTTCTTAATTTTTTTATCTCATTAGTTTACATATTTTGATGTAGAAAAGACATTTATTATAGCTAACTGACTGACTTTATTAGATTATTTCACATTATATAGATATATACCTTACTATACAAAAAGGATACTTCCTACTTCTGAAAAATATAAACCCATTCAAAATTTTACCAATCCCAAATGAAATCCCCCGAGTTGAGGCAAAGATATTTTTCCCAGAGGTGGAGCGATAGTACAGCGGGTAGGGTGTTTGCCTTGCTCTTGACCAATCCAGGTTTGATTCTCTGCATCCCATATGGTCCCCCGAGGCTGTCATGAGTAATTTCTTTTTCTTTTTATCCTATTTTTGGGGGGGAGGGGCACACCCGGCAGCAGGGAGGCAGGGGTTACTAGTGGCTCTGTGCTCAGAAATTGCTCCTGGCAGCCTCAGGGGAACATATGGGATGCTGGTAATCGAATCTGGGTCCATCCCCGGTCGACTGCCTACAAGGCAAATACCCTACTGCTATGCTACCTCTCCAGCCCCAGGAGTAATTCTGAGTACAGAGCCAGGAATAACCCGAGTGCCACTGGGAGTGGCCCAAAAACAAACAAACAAACAAACAAAAAGATATTTTCCTCAGTTAATATTTACTGAGCAGAGCATATATTATAAACCAGTTTTTTTTTTTATTGTGTTTTGCTTTGTTTCTAGTTCTATTTTACGTACTCAGGGCTTATTCTATTTTCAGAGATCATTCATGATGGTGATAAAGGGACTCTGAAATGCTGGGGACTGAACCTAGGCAAGGCAAGTGTTTTTACTCCTGTACTATCACTTTGGCCCTATATATTTATTTATTTAGTTTTTTGGGCAAAAAAAAAAACAAAAACAAACCCAGAATGCTATCACTCTGGTCCCATTGGCCCTATATTTTAACAATGCAATTACTTTACTTTTTTTTGAAGTACACTAATATACATGTATATATTTATTTATTATTGTATTGATTATTGATTTCAGGTATACAACATAATGATTTAACATTTGTATATATCACAAGATAAAAAAATTGGTCTAAGGCTGGAATGATAGCACAGTGGTAGGGTGTTTGCCTTGCATGCTGTCAACCCGGGACAGATCCGGGTTTGATCCCTGGTAACCCATATGGTCCCCAGAGCCTGCCAGGAGCGATTTCTGAGCCAGGAGAAACCCCTGAGTGCTGCTGGGTGTGGCCCCAAAACAGAAACAAAAGCAAAGATCATCCCTGGCTCCTTTGTATCTATTTGTTTACAATTTGGCTTTACCCCCAAAACAGAGATGGTATTACATGTAAACCAGGGTGGGACTGGCTCAGAATAGCCTGAGATATCTCTATTTATTCTGTAAATACTGTCCCACCTGGGGGTGGTCTCTGTCCTCAATAAAAATGATAGTTCTGGCAGGCAGGGGCTCTCCATACAAGGTAGAAAATTGCCAGACTATACATGTTTCACTCTCAGCCTGGTTTGGATTATTTCATGTGCGACCCTAATTTAGACTAGTTCACTTGGGGGTTGGGATGGGATACAGTGCGTGGAGTGATTTTACAGAAAGCCATGTTGTGCCAGGGAAACTCCGAAGGAATCCCCATTCGAATCACATTCTGCAGCCCTATGAACCATCTTTCTAGCCCTAATCAACTAACTGCCTTTGAACTTTTTGTTTTGGGGGTCATACCCAATGATGTTCAAGGCTTAGTCCTGATTCTGTGCTCAGAAATCACTGTTGGTAGGGATCTAAGGACCATATGAGATGACAATGACAGAGCCCACATTGGCATAGTTAATACCTTACCCACTCACTGTCTTATCTCCCTGGCCTCTTTTTTGAACTATTGATTTGGGGCCACACATAGAAGAGTAACAATAAAATGAAAAGATAACAAATGTAAATGATAACATTAAGATGTTGTGAAAATAGTTTAGCAAGTAGAAAACAGCTAAGAGCATTTTATTTACTATGAGCTGAATTGGCCTATCAGCTTTGGTGACATGATCACAACCACAACACTTAGGAAAAACAAAGTAGCTCCAAGAGATAACTACATGCCAACACCCCAAGCACTGGTTTTCTTTTTCCTTTCCCACCCCTCTACTCCTGCTCACTTCTATAGTAAAAGATTTCTTGCAAACCTCTGTTTCAAGATCTATTTCCAGGAGGGCCTGTCTTGTAGGGTTGGGGAGATGACTTGAGTGGCTGGAGAGCATGCTTTCCATGTGGGAGCCTTGCATTTAATCCCTGGCACAGAATGGTTCCCCAAGCACTTGGAGTAACAATCCAACCCCTAAGCTGGGAGTACCTGCTGAGTGACTGGGTGTGTGTGTGTGTGTGTGTGTGTGTGTGTGTGTGAGAGAGAGAGAGAGAGAGAGAGAGAGAGAGAGAGAGAGAGTAGAAAGACAGAAAGGAGGGAGGGAGAGAAAGGGAGAGAGAGAATGAAAAGAGAGAGAGAAAGAGAGTGAAGAGAGAATCCAAAGGAATCTTAATAACATAAAAGTGGTATGGAGAGAGTATTACAGAATACCTCTGATCATTATGATATTTATATTTATAATCCCCATTTTAGGTTAAAACTGCTCTGACAAATGATTTTATTTTATATTTTATTTTATTTTTATTTTATTTGGCTTTCGGACCACACAGCAGCACTTGGGGGTTACTTCTGGCTGTGCAATCAGAAACTGCTCCTGCCAGGCTCGGGGGACCATGTGGGTTGCCTGGAACCAAACCCCGATGGGTCCCTGGGTCGGCCTCTTGCAAGGCAAATGCCCTACTACTGTACTATTGCTCTGGGCCCTGCTCTGACAATTCTGCTAGATCAAAAAAGACCTGATATGCCTCACAGAGCCTCCACATTCAGTGTCAGTTCTGAATTACCTTAGTGGAAGCAACCAGTATGTGGGACATCATAGGTTCTGTGAGGGGAGTGAGAAAAAGGGCAGGGCAGCTGTTCTGGACAGGGCCTGGGACCAAGTGCCAACCCTGAGCCTGGTGGCTCTCACCACCTCATTCCCAGAGTCCTTCCAAACTTGTTCAAGAGCTGGAGAGTTTGCCCAGACTGGCTTCAGCATGTCCCAGTCAGTGCCCAAGAAGGAAGACAGGCACGTGTTTTTTCCTTCCCTCCTCTGGCTCTTCCCTCTGGGGAAACCCCATGCCAGAAATTTTCCAAGGCTGCTTGACTGGGAGTCCCCACTGCCAGCCCCAGGAAACAGCCTGAGGGCAGTTTCCCCATGTCATCTCCTCCCTGCCTCCTGTTCCATCTTTGGTGAGAAAGCTGCTGAAGGCTGAGGCTCTTGATTTAAGCCCTGAGTTCACTTCCTTGGAATCTGTGAGAAAACAGAGTCCATCCACAATCCTGAAACAATTTCTACTAATTTGAGAAGGATTTCTTTTAAAGTGCACCTTGCCAGGAGTACTGGAGGTCCTCAGAACTATTCCCAGCTGTGCTTGGAAGGCCTGGAAGCACCAGCAAACGCACCTGGGATCCTGTGCCTGCCAGGCATTGCTCTAGTTCTCTGAACTATCTTCTCCCCAGCCCTGAAACTGTTCTTTTTTTTGGGGGGGGGGGGCGGTCTGGGTGAGGGGCTTGGACCACACTCAGTAGTACTCAGGAGTTACATCTGGCTCTGTGCTTAGGGATCACTTCTGGAAGCTTTTGGAAAATGATGTGTGGTACCTGGGATCCAACTGAAATTAGCTGCGTGGAAGGCCAGCACTGAACTCCCTGGACTATCTTTCTCATCCCTAAACTGATTCTTTTTGGTGTGTGGCCAAACACATTGATGCTCAGGGGACCATATGGGATGCCAGTGTCAGTTGCTTGCAAGGCAAGGGCCCTGCCTCCTGTACTCTCTCTGCCCCTCACCCAACCTGATTCATAACTGGAAAAATCAAACCAAATCAAGAAATTAAAAAAAAATCTGATCTGAAGGTTTTGCTCTGAAGGGAAGAAATGTCTTTTCCAAGACTGTTAAATCACACAAAGGATTATGAGGGCTGCCTCTCTTCCAAGATGATAGCCTCCAAGCTTGAGTGGTTTTTATCCAAGGAAGGAGACATATTTTTGATATGCAGGATTGAAAATACTTTAATCATGACACATATCATAGTTTAAAGGGTACTAAAATGGGAAGAATTCACTTTTTCTGGCAATGTGGAATGGGTAAAAGGGGAGGGATGAGAGATGGAGGAGGCTTGAAGCCTGTAACAGAACAGAACCCCAATCTCCACTCTTCTTGGCCCTACACTCCCACATCCCATCAGCTCTCTTAAGTCCCAGTGGCACCCCAAAAACTATCTTCCAGTTTTTCCTGGAAGAAACTTTCCCCTGGTGAAACCGACCATGATTTGGCACTTTCTTTACTGTTCTCTCTCACTTGCCATGGGAGTCGCTGTTCTTTTCTTTTCTCTTTCTTGTCTTTTCCTTGCTACTCCTTTCTTTTCTACAATACAACTTATACCTGAACATTGTTTAAAATGTCCTCCAAAAAGGAATTGGCTACGTGGCTTATTGGAAGAGCACATCATAGCTCATGTATGTATGTGAGACCCTAGGTTTGATCCTTAGTACCACAAAAAAAAAAAAAAAAAAAAAACACAATAATAATAAATAAAGGAAAAATATCTCCAAATAGAGAAAATGAAAAATAGGTCTCTTGGACACCCCTCGGACTCTATTGAGGTGGTATTGATGAATCTGTTATTAAGATCTCCTACTCACGCCCATATGCACATAGTCTCAGGAGCAATCATCAGAACTCTCCTTCCCTTCCCTCTAGGCACACCCCACCTTTGGGTCCAGCTTGATCCTGTCTTAACCATTGCACTGGAAAATTCTTTCCTGGTTCTATTTGTTTGGGGGGAGCACACCCAGCTCTGTGTTCAGAAATCACTCCTGGAAGGCTCTGGGGATCATATAATGCGGTGCCAAGGATTGAACCCCGGTCTGTCCTGGGTAGGCTGCATCCAAGGCAAATGCCCTTCCACTGTGCTATCACTCTGGCCCCTCTTCCCGGGTTCTAACTTCTCGTTCAATCTCTAATATCAGGTGGATTTCCAGGAGGCAGAGACTGCTTACTTCCATGTCAGAATCATTTTTGTTTGTTTGTTTGTTTTGTTTTAGGTTACTCCCTGGTTCTGTGCTCAGGAATCCCTCAGGGGACCATGTGAGATCCAGGGATTGAACCCAAGCTGACCACATTCAAGGCAAGCATCCTATCCACTATCCTTTCTTCAACCCAATGTCAGGATCTTTCATCTGTTGCTTCAAACTCCCTCCCTCCCTCCCTTGTCCACTCCTGTCTGTACTTCTGGGTTGGGCCTAAATGCTCCATTTTGCCCCTTGCTTCCTCTCCAGGGGCTTGGAGCACTGGTCCCTAGGGGTGAGTTGAAGAGAGGAAGGAGAGTAACGTGATGTTTTGGTTCCAGTCATCCTGTCTGTGTTCCCCATCCACAAGAGAACTCTGGTCCTATCGGCTCCATGCAAGGTTGTAGTCAAAAAAGCAATCTCCTTCCTTGGATGAAATCTTACATTTGTCGTGGCCTCCTCGGCCAAGCCTCCTTGTTCCTTCAGAACTGTGGCTGCTGGAGCCCTCACTGTGACCTTGTGCTTTCTTGGTGCTCTGCTCTGCTTCTCTCAGGAGTTCTTTTACTAACCCTGTCTCAGATTTCTCCGGCCAAGTGTGCTAGCCGTTTCCCTCTGGGGCCTTCTGTGCTACAAATTCCAAGCAACTCTCGTATTTCTCTCACCTCTGAACTCCTGGCATGTGTAAGCAGCTAGCTTTGACTGCCACTTCCTCATCCCACTCCCTAAAAAAAACCCCAGTCCTCCCTCCTTCTGTGTTTCTTTCCTGGGAAGTAGCAGTTCCCTTGCTTCCAGCTATATACTCGGTCTTGTGTGTGTGTGTGTGTGTGTGTGTGTGTGTGTGTGTGTGTGTGTGGTTTTTGGGTCATACCCGGCAGTGCTCAGGGGTTATTCCTGGCTCCATGCTCAGAAATTGCTCCTGGCAGGCATGGGGGACCATATGGGACGCCGGGATTCGAACTGATGACCTCCTGCATAAAAGGCAAATGCCTTACCTCCATGCTATCTCTCCGGCCCCTATATACTCGGTCTTAACGCCTCTTTTGCTCACCCCAAACTCCTGTCCATCAGCAAATCCTACCAGCTCCTCAGGCAGAATTATCCCAGAAACGGATCTCCCATGACAATTCCTTTCCCCCCTGCCTAGCCATCATTGTACCTTACCGGGAGGCTTACCAGTGTCTCCTCCCTGGACTCCCAATTCTCTCCCTTCCCCCCTCTCTCATTTCTCTCCACTGCTATGACCTGTCAAATTCTGTTTTGTCAAACCACTCATTTGCTCAGGATCCCATTTCTCCCCTACTGATTCCAGAGCCTCTACAAGTGTCTACAAGTCTGCTACAAGTACCTACACGGCTTCCCCTCCCCTTTCCAACCTTCTCCTCTACCCCTATGCTCCCTGACCATTCCACTCCAGACACACTGACCTACCCACAGAGCTTCACATTGCAAACAAGATCCTGCCCCAGGACCTTGGCAATTCCAATGTTCTCTACTCAGTAGATATCTCACTTCCTCAACCTCCTTCTCAGCTCTCAACTGTTCTGACTGTTCCAGCTAAAGTAACACTGACCCCTGGGCCAGAGCAATGGTACTATGTGTTAAGGGCTTGTCTTGCACACGGCCAATCCAGGTTCCATCCCTGGCACCAAATATGGTCCCTCAGCTCTGCCAGGAGTGATCCCTGAGTTCAGAGCTAGGATCTGAGACCTGAAAGGAGGAGTGAGGCAGGTGTGCCCCCTCACCTCAAAACAAAACAAAACAGAGGCCGGAGAGATAGCATGGAGGTAGGGCGTTTGCCTTGCATGCAGAAGGAAGGTGATTCGAATCCCGGCATCCCATATGGTCCCCCGAGCCTGCCAGGAGCGATTTCTGAACGTAGAGTAAACCCAGGAGTAACCCCTGAGCGCTGCTGGGTGGGACCCCCCCAAAAAAACCCAAAAATAAAACAAAAACAAAAGCCAAACAAAACAAACAAAAAGAAACACTAAAAAAAAAAACAGTAACACTGACCCCAACTTTTTCTAAACTTCTTGTGCTCCCCATTTCCCTTCACAGCCCTTAGTAACCCTTGATGCATCAGTCTGTCCTTTGTTCCCAGGTTGTCAGCACCTCTGGACCGGGCTCTTGAGAGGTGTGTCTGTGTCTGTGTTAAATAAACAGATGTTTGAAACACACAAACAAGCAAATAAACCACCACCACCATGGAGAGTCCAGATAGGGGTTCTGCTCATATAATAATGTATCTTGAGCATTGAACCTGTTCCCCAAGGGAGTCGGGGGGACATAGCATTATAGGACACATGTGGGCCAGAACCTGCCTCCTGCTGCAGGCTCTTTAGGAAGCTTCCAAGTCCCCTCCCTCCCAACTAGGCTGCGTGGGAGGCCCAAATGCATGTGTCTTTCATCCCAGTGATGACCAGGACTGGGAAGTCAAGGGCACAGTTTGTCTGAAAGGCTGCTCCTGTCGCTTCCTCACTCCTCCCCCATCCGCCTGTCATTGCCCCGCCTGGCCTGTGGCAGCACCAGGCACGTCAGACGTTTACACTCGTGGTACACACGGAGGACTGACGTGTTGGCTGGTGACTAATGGGCTTTTCTGCTCTCCGGAGAAGTGACGCGTGTTTTCCTTGGGAACCACTCCCGGGGTCAGGACGGCCCAAGCGGCTGGAGAGGAGCCAAGGACACAGCTCGGCAGGCCACGGTGGCTCCACCCTGGGCTCCCTGGCACTGGCTCTCCTCCTCCTCCTTCTCCTCCTCCTCCTCCTCCTCCTCCTCCTCCTCCTCCTCCTCCTCCTCCCCCCACAAGGTTTTGATTCCTGGAACCAGGCTCAGTGACATCACACCAGTGACTTCACATCCTGGCGCTTTCTGGGAATTCTCAGCAGCTCCTTTTCTGCAGAATCCCAAAGGGGGAGGCTGAGGGAGGCGGCAACTGCCCTGAGGGAGGTGGAGTTTCAGGGGACTCCAGGCCTCCTCACTGCCACTTGGAGATGGGGAGGTGACTGGGAGGAGGAAACCCTCCTGCTAAGCTTCTGCCCAAGTTTTTCTCTTAGATGCCAAAGCTGGGCATCTCATGGGCAGCTTTGCTCAAGAGGGGAGCAGGGACTAGGTTGGAGAAAGTAGTGAAGTGGAGAATATTGACAATTGAAAATTGACAGTATTGGGGTTTTTTTGGTTTTTCGGGCCACACCCGTTGATGTTCAGGGGTTACTCCTGGCTAAGTGCTCAGAAATTGCCCCTGGCTTGGGGGATCATATGGGACGCTGGGGAATCGAACTACAGTCCTTCCTTGGCTAGCGCTTGCAAGGCAGACACCTTACTCTAGCGCCACCTCTCCTGCCCCAGACAGTATTGGTTTTTGATGTTGTTTTTTGTTTTTTGTTTTTTTGGAGGGTGCGAGAGCTGGAGTGCCCAGTACAAAATCAGGTCACAACATGGTGTTTCAAGCTCAGAGTTGCAAGAGGTGGGGACATCTCAGGACAAGCTCTCTCCCTTTTGCTCTACTTTTATTTTTTGGTTTTGGGCCACACCCGACTGCACTCAGGAGTTATTCCTGGCTCTGCGCTCAGAAATCACTCCTGGCAGGCTTGGGGAATCATATGAGATACCGGGAAACGAACCCATGTCTGTCCCGAGTCAGCTGTGTGCAAGGTAAACACCCTACCACTGTGCTTTCACTCGTGCTCCTGTTGTACTTTGTAAAAGAGGTTGCCTCCATTGCCATTCACAGCAAGCTTTCCAGAAGGCAGGTCTGAAGACAGGCCAGGCACATGGTGGCCTTTGGACAACGTTCCTACCTCCAACCCCCCATGAATTCCTTTAGAATCATTTCCAACCATGGCAGTATAGAAATAAATATGTTTGGGCAGTCTATTAAAATTTCATCCTTAAAATTCCTTCTTTAACAAAGAAGTTGAAACATTTCCCTGGACCCAGGTAGACCAAATGGTCAGTGCTGCTGTGAACAGTGGGTAAGCTGACCTTGGGCAAAGCGAGGTGGGGTGGTCTTGAGGGGACATGAAAAGACCTAGAAAGGACGATTCTCCTGGGGAGTGGCTGCCACATAAGGATACAGGATGCTAAAGGAATGTGGATTACAGAGTACAGGTTGGTGAGGGGTCACCACAGGGCTGGACTGGAGGACGGACAGTTTGGGGGTGTCCCTGCAGGTGGGAAGAGCTGTGAGATGAATGTTGCCACAAATGAGCTCTGGAGAGGGAAGAGAGGGGAAAGGGGGAAGAAGGAATGAAGGATGATCTTGGAAGCCATAGCAGATGGGTGGGTGGGGATTAATGGAAGAGCAGGTCCAAGCAGCAGCTGATTTTTCAGGCTTGTTCGATGCCCCTTCTGGAAAAAGAAACACTGAGAACTAAGAGTCCAGTCGCCTGGGAAGGACTTTCACTGGAAGGTTGACATGGAAGATCTTTCGTTGATAAGCAAACTGGGAGAATTTGAATTCCTGAAGGGGCCTTCAGCAGCCTTTGAGCCTTCTCTGCAGCTCTCTGCAGTGGTTTCCTGGTGGCACTTCGAGCCCCTCCTAATAGCTAGTGGGGCCTCACCAAAGGCTCTCTATACACCCCGGGCTACTTTTCTGTTCCTCCTGGCCATAGGGACTAAACCACAACCCTCACCTGGGTATTTCCAAAGATCAGAAGGAGAAAAAGCAGGCTGTTTTTTTTTTCACCATCCCTTACAACAGAAGACTTCTGCATTTCGGTCACATATTTCTCAACCCTCATTAACTACTCTTCTATTCTCCCCAATCCACACCCCATTTATTTTTTAAATAAAAATAATGCAGGCAGACCTCACATTATTGGAACCCACTTTATTGCATCTCACAGCAAGTGCTCATTCAACAAATGGAAACTGTAATAACGCTGTGAAGGCAAGTCTACTGGTGCCATTTTTCAACAGCTCACATGACTATTTAGCAGTAGAATTGTTTTGTTTTGCTCAGTTTTCAGTTTCTGGTGGTGGCGGTGGTGGTGGCAATATCTGGTGGTACTCCAGGCTTACTTTTGACTCAGGGATTTATTCCTGGAGGTTACCCAGGTCAGCTTCTTGCAAAACAAGTGCCCTACCCTCTGTACTATGGTTCTGGCCCAGCAATAGAGTATTTAAAATTTTTTAATTGAATCACTATGAGATGCAGAATTAAAAGTTGTTAATGGCTGAGTTTCAGTCATATAATGTTTCCAACACACATCCCTTCACCAGTACTTATTTTCTACCACCAGTGGCCCTAGTTTCCCTTCTGGCCCCCTACTTGCCCTCCTCCCACACTGTCTACCTCTGTGAGAGACACTTCCCTTCTCTTTATTTTATTAATTTATTAATACATTTATTAATGCATTATACTTTATTAATGCATTTAATCAACTACGATGTTTTTATTAATACATTATAAGTTTTAGACAATATCATTGAACATGGAAGAGACTATACTTTTGAATAAAAGTCGCTTTCATGATCTCTGACTCGCCTTGTTGCCATATTAGTTCAATTGTAGTTTAGAAGCAAATCTGTAGTTTCTTCAAGATGGACTTGTAGAACCTGACTTCCATCTTCCCATGCAAACACTAGGTTTCCTCCAGAGCTGACTAATTGAAAAAGCAAGGACTAGGACAGGAAGAAGACTTGGGCTTGAAAGATTTATTTTTTGTTTCTTTGGGGGCCACACCCAGCGATACTTAAGGGTAACTTCTGGCTGAATCAGGAATCACTCCTGGCTGTGCTTGGGGGACCATACGGGATGCTGGGGATCAAACTTGGGTCATCTGCATGCAAGGCAAGCCCCCTACCCTTGCACTATCTCTCCAGTCCCTCACTGGATTTCTTTTTATTTTAAAGAAATTTTTTAGTTGGATGATTGTTATAAAGTTACTCATGATTGGGCCCGGAGAGATAGCACAGCGGCGTTTGCCTCGCAAGCAGCCGATCCAGGACCGAAGGTGGTTGGTTCGAATCCCGGTGTCCCATAGGGTCCCCCTGTCTGCCAGGAGCTATTTCTGAGCAGACAGCCAGGAGGAACCCCTGAGCACCGCTGGGTGTGGCCCAAAAACCAAAAAAAAAAAAAAGTTACTCATGATTGAGTTTCAGTCATACAATATACAACACCTTTCATTATTGCACATACATATCCTGCCACCAAAATCCCAGTTTCCTTCTTGCCTGCCTCTGTGGCATTTATCTTCTCTTCCCCTTTTTCCTTTTAAACACTGTGATTTGTAGTATTGTTATTGAAGGGGTATCATACATATCACTTTATCTCCTTTCATCACCCAGGTACTGCCCCGCATGATTTCTTTTTTTTTTTTTTTTTTTGGTTTTTGGGCCACACCCTGTGACGCTCAGGGGTTACTCCTGGCTATGCGCTCAGAAGTTGCTCCTGGCTTCTTGGGGGACCATATGGGACGCCGGGGGATCGAACCGCGGTCCGTCCTAGGCTAGCGCAGGCAAGGCAGGCACCTTACCTCCAGTGCCACCGCCCGGCCCATTCTTTTTTTTTTTAATGTTTATTTTTATTTAATTTAAAGCATGAGTTGAGTGCCTATGATGAACTTTTGTATCACTTCAGCACCGGGGCTGCAACAGAACAATGAGAAGTGGTTTGCATAGAGATACTCTTTTTTGGGGGGAGGGGGAGGAGAGCTTTACAGTAGATATGGTACTTTCCATGTTCTCTTTTCTCACCAAAAGTTGAAGAGTCATAGCTCAACTCCAAGCTGAGTGGAGACAGATTTGTGACTCATTATCACAAAGAAAATGCACCCGATGGGATTTGGGGTGGCTTCTGAGGCTAAGTCACAAAAGATCATGCAGTTTCAGCCTTGTTGCTGAGCACCCAGGCCTTTGGAGTCTTGAAATACCAGAAGTCCAGCTATCCTACCCTGACAGCGCCATCCCATGATGAAGCCGGGGACACCTGGAGGGTGCTATTGACATGTCTTCTGGCTGACAGCCCAGCTGAGCTCTGAATGACCGGTTTCAGTCATACATGAAAGCAAGTGAGTCAGCTAGTTCCAACCCTCCATGCCAAATTACCACCAGCCTGTTGAATCTTCCTTACTGAGACCTTCACGGAGGGGCTCATCCCAGCTGAGCTTTGTCCAAATCCCCAAATAACAGAATTCATGAACATCACACAGTGGTGGAAACCACCAAAGTTAGGGCAATTTGCTCTGCAAGGACATTGTCTAGAAAACAGACAATAAAATTAAATTAAAAAAAAAAAAATAGGGGGCCGGGTGGTGGCGCTAAAGGTAAGGTGCCTGCCTTGCCTGCGCTAGCCTTGGACGGACCACGGTTCGATCCCCCCGGCGTCCCATATGGTCCCCCAAGCCAGGAGCGACTTCTGAGCGCATAGCCAGGAGTAACCCCTGAGCGTCACCGGGTGTGGCCCAAAAACCAAAAAAAAAAAAAAAAAAAAAAAAAAAAAAAAAAAAAAAAAAAAATAGAAGCAAGAGGAAAGCAGACTGATTTCAGGCTTGAGGAAAACTTCCAAACGGCATGATGTCTGGAAGGAGACCTCTTGGGTGGATGTGTTGGTGGGAGAGGGATGGATCTGGAAAGATCTTGAGAGACTCCTGAACTGGGATGAGAGCAACAAGAGCTTGGGGGAGCAAAGAAGCTTCGGGGCAGGTGCAGGAAGTGCAAAGGTCCAAAGGCACAAACAGCAGGGTGTGCTCTGTCGAAAGCACCCACAAAAGCGGTGGCCTGCAGTGTGGGGAGGGAGGGCTGGGGTCAAGGAAGAGGTCGGGAAGGGGATGGTGGGGGAGAGAATGAGGCTTGGAATCAGGGAGAAAGAGGGGGAGGAGGCTTGGCTGTCAAAGTGGAGTCAGGAAGAAAGACAAAGAAAGGGGAGGCACTGCAAGGACATGTAGTGACACAGTGTGGCAAGAGGAGGCCTCGACCTGGGAGAGTTCCGGAAACCTGCATTCTCCTGGAAGATGAGAAAGAGGCGATGTCAGACGATGGAGTCGGACCCTGATGATGCTCCAGCCAAGAGCTCCAGTGCACCTGGCAGTGGCCTGACGCTGCTGGTCCCCTCCCTGCTGCCTCTCTCTGGTTCCTTGCTCCCCAGGGATGGATTTGGCTAGTGTCTGTCATCCCACCCATTCACACCCACTCCTCTGCCCTGAGACTTCCTTTCTTTGGGGTCACCCCTACTTTCCACCCTGTTTATCTCTGTTTTCAAGCTGCCCTGAAATAGATGGTCAGCAAAGGTGCTAGAATGAATGGGTTCTTCCATCCTTCCATTTTTTCCTTTTTTATTTGACTTTGATGGAGCACTTGCTTCCTGCTTCCTAGGCACTTGAGATAGATAGATAAGCACTGGAGATACTGAAGATGAACAAGATGGCACGCCAGCTGGAGGTGAAAAACATAAAAAAAAATTTTTCTTTTTTTGGTTTTTGGGTCACACCCGGCGGTGCTCAGGGGTTACTCCTGGCTGTCTGCTCAGAAATAGCTCCTGGCAAGCACGGGGGACCCTATGGGACACCTATGGGATTTGAACCAACCACCTTTGGTCCTGGATCGGCTGCTTGCAAGGCAAATTCCGCTGTGCTATCTCTCCGGGCCCCAAATTTTTTTTTAATAAATGAAAATAAAAATAAAAACGTTTGCACACTCGAGTTCCACATGCCAGGAATAGTCATAGACACTTTTGAGTCACTGACTTTGCATTCGAGCACTTCCACATACAGAGAAAAGCTGAGAGGACAGTCATGCGTAAACCTCTGGGCTTGTACTCAAGATCTCACAGAGATCAAGGATCAATGGACTTGAGTTGTGAGTCCCAGGCCCAGGTGAGTTGGACTGGGGACTGAAATAGTCCAGAGGTGGCTGGTTTTCTCCAGCCCAGAGCTGTGCTGCTCATATGAGCTGGGTGGGCAAGGAGGCACTGTGGGCCCAGGTGAAGGTGCCGAACTCAGGATTGGGGCAATAGGATAGAACCTGATCCAGGTAAGCTAAGTATGGGTAACTTCTCACCTGTTCTTGTGTCAGGCAGGGTGTGTGTGTGGGGGGGGTGGGGGACAATGGGGAGTCAGACGCAGAGCCCTTAAAAGGACACCCAGGTTACCCCGGATCTCACCTTACTTCCAAAGGTAGTTTTTTGCATGTGCTCTTTGCTCTGCCTGGCATGTATCCACTCTTTGCCCCAGCCTTCCCACACACCCCCTCCCCTTTTCCCATCACTGCCTCTTTGCTGTTCAGATCTCCTGTGATATCTTTTCTTCTTCCTGAGACCTACCTTACCCATGTCTTCTAAGGCGTGACTTGCCATGGTCACATCCAAGAAGCCTTTCACCCTAAGAGAAAGAATGGCTTCCTCAAATGCTTCACTTGGAGGCTTGATCTCTGATTTGTCTTTGTTTTCTGCTTGTCTCCTCTCTCTAGAAAGCTACCAGAGGCCACCTCCCTCTGTGTCCTGGCTGCCTAGAGCAGGTGGTGTTTGCCACAGGGCTTTGGAAAGAGCTTCAGGGCCATTGACAAAACGTTTTGGCTTTCTTGGCCAGGATTTATGAACTTTTCCAGAGGAACTTTGGGCTACTCACACGACGTCTGAGCAGTCAGAGGGTCCAGTGGTCTCAAAGCTTTGCTGTCATAGACCTTCCCACCTCTCTGGGGCCAGCCGAGCCATGGTCCCCTGTAGCAAGTCAGCCCCTGAAGAGGTTGACTGATGGTGGGATGGAGGATGAGGCCTTTTACTTCCAGCTCGGAGCACGCGTCTGCCACCCTGTCTAGCCCACGGTTCTGAGGTGAAATGGCGGGTAAACAGCTCGCAGACAGTCAGGCTCGTGGAAATATTCGCTTTATTCGGAGGACAAAACTGAAGTCCAAAGACTCAGCTTCAGTTCCAGCCCAAAAAGCCCTGGCCTTCCACAGACTCTTGTTTTTATCCACCAGAATCAGGTACCACCCAAAGTGGGATCAGATACCAACCAATGGTGAAAGCAGAATCAGGTACTACCCTAGGGTGGGGGCAGAATGCCAGATCACACCCTAGGGTAGGGCACAATCACCAATCAGTTTAGGGTGAGTAACATAGTAATCCCCCAAAATATTTACATACACAACAGTCCCCCACCAGAGTGTGATACTAGAACGGTGTCCAAGGGTGGAGTTCAGAGGTAGGTAGCATACATGTGTAAGTATCAGCTGTGTAAGGAGACCAAGAACAGGGAACTTGACAAGCTTTTCGAGGGACCACCCCTAAGAATGTGTAGGGGTTACTTCAATCAGGACTACAGTTGTTACTGGTGGTGCTTAGGGAAACACACAGCTTTGGGGATTAAAGATTTTTCTGTCTCCTGTAGAATAAGCTTGTGCTCCAGTCCCCTCCCCCCCCCACAAGCCATTTCCCCATTTTCCCACAGTCCCCTTTTTTAGGAGTTGACAAGCTTTTCTGGTTCCCAGCCAAGAATGGCTGGGCCTTCCCACACTGCTGTTGCCTAGAAAACAGGGAACCTGGAGCAGACGGCCGTTTTTTTGATGCCTGCCTGTAGCTGAAACCCAGACTCAGAACAGATGCACAGTCAGACAGAGGGGAGAGTCACACTGGTATTTATTCACAAAGTGTTCTTCCCGTCCGGGATGCAGTGGGGGTGGAGAGGCAGACCTTTGGCATTTGGTGACATTGTTGAATGAGTGGCAGTGGACTGGGGCTGAAGGGGGGCTGCAGTGGGGGCTCTCCTGGATCCCTTAGGCCAGTACCCAAAAGAGCCCAGGTCCCTCATCCAGCTTGTCCTCTCCTCCACTCCTGAGAACAGTTTTGAAGCAGGGAGGTGGGAGGGGAGGAGAGGGCAATGAGTCTGGGGACGTAATAAAACTAAGATGGGATTTTAAGAAGTTCCTTTGACAGTAGCCTTTAAAGCAGCTAAAAGTATTGTGGCCAGACTCACTTAGTGGACTCAGGAACTGAGGTCTGATAAGGCCCAACTGGCGCCAGTGCAGGCCCAGCGAAGGCTGGACCCACCTCCAGGGAGAGGCCCCAGCAGGAACAAAGGGTTGTGATAAGGACACGAAGGTGGACCACCGAAAGTCTCTAGCTCTCTCCTTGACAGCTTCATAGCAACTAACTCTTATCTCATTAAAAAGACTCACATGGGCAGCTTGGGAGAAAATCTATAAAACCAGCTCTGCAAAGGCAGGCAGTATGCCTCCCCATTTTGCGAGTGGGACCACACTTCCCCAAGATGTGTACTTTCGCGCTCTCTCTCTCCATCGCTTTCTCTTCATCTCTCTTTCTCTCTCTCTCTCTCTCTCTCTCTCTCTCTCTCTCTCTCTCTCTCTTCCTCTCTCTTTCCTTCCTCATAACCTCTAAATAAAAATTGTTTTATTTCACTATTAATCTCCTGAAATCCTTTTCTGTATGGGTCCAAAAAGTATGAAGGGGAGCCAGAGTGATAGCACAGTGGCAGGGCATTTGCCTTGCGCGCGACCAACCCGAGACAGACCTGGGTTTGATTCCCAGCATTATGTATGGTCTCCTGAGCCTGCTAGGAGAGATTCTTTTGGATCACACCCTGTAGCACTCAGGGGTTACTCCTGGCTCTGTGCTCAGAAATTGCTCTTGGCTTGAGGGACCCATGTCTTTCATGAGTCAGCTGTGTGCAAGGCAAATGCCCTACCACTGTGTTACCATTCTGGCCCCTCCAGGAGCAGGATGTGGCCCCAAAACAAAAAACAAAACAACAGAAAAAAGAACCCCCCAAAGTATAGATAAGCTTCAGGACTGACTTAACTTTCTTGCAAAGAGCAATTTCTCACTCCGGCCTGGGGCTACCGCTCCCTAAAAATCTGTGGGCAGGGATCATCTCCCACACTAAGCAGAACAAGTGGACTCCTGGCGCAGCTTGGTGGCTGCCTCCAGGGGTTGGTGTGACATGTGGTTGCCTAGAAAAGCTGACTTTCACTAGTCTTATGTCTTATGTCCCAGGCACTTCCTGGGTGACTGACATGGGGAGAGAAGAAAGAAGCAGACACACTTCTCGAGGCTGCTGTCTCTCTTCCCACTTCATGTAAGTCATCTGCAAGAGTTGGAACTGATAAAAGAAAAACAAATGAGCTGAGGGTGGAGGGTCACTCTTAGGATTCTATCTCAGGTGGTGGTGGCCTCACCAGGGTCAGTTTGTGGCACTTGAGCCAGACCTGTGTGAGGAGGTCCCCAAGCTGTGCTGTGAGCTCCCAGCTTGCTGAGCCTTCCCCAGTCTTTTCTCCCATCTCTGGGTAAAGCCAGAGGCACTTCTCTTAGGTCCTTGTCTTGTGGAGGAGGAAGGCACCATCTCAGCCTTTGACCCCTGGAGAGAGATGCCAGCATCACTGGGGAGCTGCCAGGAGTGACTTCCAAGCCCTACCCCAACCTCTTCCAGGTCACTGTGTCGCAGCCACCTCAGCGGAAGGGTGGCATGGTGCTCTGGGCAGACCTGGCACTGCTCCACAACAAGGAGCTTCTACCTCCTGGCACCGCAGTGTGGGCAGCTACTTGGCACCTCCGGTAGTGCAGCAACACTCTCCTGTCCCACACCCAGATCATTGCTGCTCCCTGAAACAAGAAGACTGCTCCCAGGCCTGGGCGCCATCAGAAGCTTTCCTGTGGCTGACTCAACCGACATGGAGATTGGAAAGGAGGAATTGCTGATGGAGGGTAAGACACGAGAGAGGCCTGAGACTTCTTTCAGTGTCTCCAGCCTGCTGGTAGAAGGTTCCCTGAAGCAAGATCTCTGGCCTCTGTGGAGTTTTCGAGTTGGTGTCGATCCTGGGCTTCAGGATGACAAACCACCTTGCTTTGGAGTAGTTTGATCTCTGAGCTCTTGTCTTGAGTTATTGGGCCTGGGTCTCCCTGTGGTCCATGACACTGACCTTGCAGGCACTGGGGTCTTTTGGGGGTCCCTGGGAATGGTCTCTGTTAGCCTTAGGCTGCAAGCTAGACATGGAGTTGAGGACCTTGTGCACAGCTGCCTCAATGTCCAACAGCCTTGCTAGGGTCTGTTCTTTCAGCTGGGCCACTTCTGTGCTGACTTTTGACAGTTCCCCAAAGGCCTGATCCACTGAGACCTCGGGCTTGCTGGGGGATGCAGGAGGGACCCCTCTCGGTGGAGGCACCAACTCAAAGAGCTTTCTACGTGCTGCGATGTCAAGATTTTCTGAGGTCTCATTTTCCAGGGCCTGTGCCTCGTTCAGCAAGCCCTGTAGCACATGCTGGCTTTCTTGCAGCATCTTGATGGGATGCTGGGCTTCATGCTTGGATACATCTGTGGGGTTCTCTCCTGGCTGGCTGGGGCCCAGATATGGCAAAGTAGAGTCATGGTCGAGAGCTGAGAGCTTGGGGCTACTGTCGCTGCCAGTAGCTTGACTCTTGGAGCCTACAGTCCTGAGGCTAGATTGTCTCTGTCCACTGGAGCATCTGACTGGAACCACATTTTCCTGACATGCTGTGGGGGGCTCTAAGCCAGCATTTGTCTTACCTTTTCTGGAGTCTCCTTGCTCTACCTCCTTGGAGGCGCTGGGTGGTAGAGTGGAGAGTTTGAGCAGCCATGGAGGAGGAGGGAGCTGACTTAGATGTGCAGGCTTGGGGGGCAACTGAGGCTTCTTTCTTGGGGGCATGGTGGACTTCAGTTTGGGGGTCTTTGTTGAGAATTCCTCAGGGTTTCTCTGGTCAGTAGAGCTGTTGAGGTCGTGGAGAAGGGAGTCCTGCCAAGGCATGCCTGCCTGCTGGAGGGAGTCCTTGTTATGGCAGGCTGGGCCCTGGGGATCAGGTTCTGTCACAGCAGCTGGGGGAGGAGGAGGAGGAACAGAGGCATTATGGAGCTGTGGGCAGATCTGTGCAGACTGGGGGCCGGAGGCCAGAGTGTGGTGGGCTAGAGGGAACTCCTTCAAGGGGTTCTCCGTGGCTGGGAGGTCCTCTAGGCCACCTTCCACGTTGGCCTTCTCTGGTGGTCCCCAGGCTCTCCGAGCACAACCCCCATGCCCAAGACTTGCTCCAGGTCCTTTCCAAAATGGACTCAGAGCTTGAACTAAGTGGGAATCCTCCTGAGCCCTGAGCAGGGGTTTTGTCTCGGAGGCCTGGCCACACACAAGTGAGTCAAAGGTCCTCACAGGGTGAGCTGTGTAGATACCATCCTGAAGAGTCACCCTCCCTCCGGGCAGCCCTCTAGGAAGAGCCTTTGACCTCCCACTGACCTTTCTGGGGGCTTCTGGGATCCTGGGGTCGCCTTCAGCCATAGGCCCGGTGTTGCTCTGGGTGGTCCCTGTGGCTGTGGCCAGTGCTTGTGGAGAACTGTGGAGGCCAGGCCTGGGGCCCTGCTTGTGCTTGCTCAGAACCTGCTGGTGGAGACTCTGGGCCTCAGCTGTGGCCATCCGGAGGCTGTGCATAGCGGCCTGGAGATCAGGGGACCCAGGCCCTGGGGTCGTCTCCTTGGATCCTTCCAACTTGGTCCCTTTCTGGCCTGTACAGCTCCTCTCCTGCTTCCTTTCCCCAGATAGATGGGCGATCTTGACAGTGGCCTGTGAAGGGCAAGGAGAGGCTTCTGGGCCTCCCTGCTGTCCCATGCTAATGTCCAGTGGGGGGACATGGATGATGCTGCTTTCCATGGGGGCCGGTCTCTGGGAGTCCTCGCTGGCTGGCACGGGACTTGAGTCAGCTGGGGGCTCCCAGCGCAGACACTGCAGGCCCTGCAGGTCCCCTTTGTCTATGCAGCTGGCCAGCAGCTGTACACTGCGCTTTTCGGAGCCCTTGTGGGGGGGCCGGGGCTGTAGGGAGTAAGCGGTGAGGGCGACCAGGCTCTGCTCTGTCTCCTGCATCACCAGCCCCGTTCTGGCCACTGAGCTCCTGAGGCTGCAAGCCAGTAGCTGCTGGAGCTCAGAGTCCATGTCCCCTACATTCACACTGCTGCCAGGTGTGGGGAGCCTCAGAGGCCTGATCTGGAGCTGACCTGATGGGTCCTCCTGCACCAGTCGCCCCTGGCGGGCCACATCCGTCCGAAGTAACATTTGGCAGATTATCCTCGGGAGCTCACCCGACACCACTTCCTCCTTCTGGACTTGGGGCACTGCCTGCCCAGGGCCAGGGAGCGTGAACTTGGCCAGACAGAGCTCCCCGGGCCCACACACCTCCATGAGGATGCCTCCTCGGTGCAGGACGCCAGGTGTAGCATGCAGTGTCTGCAGTGTCGCCTCAGCAGCCGTCTCCTGCCTCTCTGGGACTCGGTGGTCGGAGGGGCCAGTGGTCTGCTCTTCCTGGAGAGTGTTACCTCGGAGGCTCTCAGCTCCTAGTGAGCCCAGGGGGCAGTTCTCAAAGAGCCAGGTGAACTTGTGCACAGACCCAGCAGGGACCGGCTCAGGGACTGACCTGGACGTCTGGGTCTCCCTTTGTCCTGCCTCCAGGGCCCTAAAGATCTCCTTTCGCTGGGACACCTGCCCTGAAGGGATCTCCACACGGCTGCAGACTCTCACCAGCCTTTTTCTGCCAGGTTGGTTCGAAGCCAGCAATGGCTCTGTCTCAAATACATGTTGGTCTGTCTGTCCGTCCCCGGCCTGCACCTGGTTGACCTGCAAATGCCTCTCTCTGGCATCTTCTGGCTTGTCCGGGTGTTGGGATGCAAACATCCAGGTGCAAGACTGCACGTCTGCCTCTGTCTTCTCTCCTTTGGTGGCACCCATGGCCTCACCCCTGGCCTCCGGTTTCTCACCCAGCTCGCTCATAGAGCATGTCTCAAAGAGCCACCGGATATTTTGCACATCACCCTTGGGGATGGTCTCTGGTGGGAGGCCGCCCTGAGCTTTTCCCTCTTCCTCCTGTCGTTCCTGCTGCTCCCGCTGGTGGATGACCTCCAGGGGCTGGGTCTCGAAGAGCCAGCGGGCCAGACCCACCTCCCCAGTTGGCACTTCCTGCCGGGTGATGCCACGCACCACGTCCACGGTGCTCAGGCTCCTGCTCAGCTGATCCAGGGGCTGGGTCTCGAACATCCATCGGTAGCGCTGGACATCGCCGCTCACCACCTGCTCTCTACTCACAGAGGTGAGAGCGTGGAGGTGGCCCGTGCCATCCTGGAGGGCATACACGGGTGACCCAGTGTCCTGGGATGGTGCAGGATGCTTGGGTTCATCTGCTCCACTCACACTCCCCTGACCACACGCCTCCCTCTGCCCGATGCTGTCCAAGGGAAGGGTCTCAAAAAGGTTCTTAAAGGCCTTCACGTCTCCTTTAACCCCCTCGATCTGGGGGCCACTCTGAGAGGGGGACAGGCTTGAGACCTCAGAGGTGAGCCCCTCATCCCCTTGGGGACCCACCACCCGCTGCAAGTGACCCATTTGGACCTGGTCTCTGGGTGTGTCCAGGGGCTTCATCTCAAACAGCCACAGGGTGGACTGCACATCCCCAGGGACCACCTCCTCCTTTCGGGGGGCCCCTTCCTCCTCCTCCTCCTTCTCCTCCTCATCCCCCTTGAGCATGTCCAAGGGTCGGGTCTCAAAGAGCTTTCGCTGTCGCTGCACATCAGGGCCAGGAGGGACCAGGTCGGGGGATGGCTGGAAGTCCTTCTCGTCCAGCTCCAGCTCCCGGATGGCGTCCAGTGGCTGTGTCTCGAAGAGCCAGCGGGCGGCACTGACATCGGGCAGGGTGCCCTCCTCCAGGGAGATGCCCCTGATAACGCGAACCTGGCCGGGGTCCTGGTGGATGGCATCCAGGGGCCGTGTCTCAAAGAGCCAGCGGGCAGTTTTCACCGCGTGGCTCTGGATCTCCTCCCGGCAGGCTGCCTGGACCTCATGCATGGCACCATCTGCATCCCTGAGCGCACACAGGGGTTGGGCCTGGAACAACCTAACGGTTTTCTGCACATCGCCCTTAAGCTCTCGGAGCTCAGAGCGCAGTTCCAGGGGACTTTGGTCCCCCTGGACCGACTGGCCAGAGCCCAGGCTGTCCAGCAGCTGGGTCTCGAATAGCAGCCTGGTGGCCTGGACATCACCGGGTGCCCGGGCCTCGAACTTGCCAGAGGTGGCGTGGGCATCGCCTCCTGGCACCGGCTCCTTGGCTCCGATGGCATCCAGCCGCCAGTTCTCAAAGATCCAGCGCAAGCACTGCACCTCCCCCTCGGTGGCCTCCTTGTCCCCCAGGGCCTCTGCCAGGTCATCGGCCACCGCCTCGGCCAGGTTCTGGCGCAGCTCCGGGTGGATGTGCTTGTACAGGCGACGCAGCTCTGTGGCCTGGCGCTGCTGGGGGGACTTGGCGAAGGACTCCTTGGGGGGCGGCAGGGGCAACTCTTCCAAAGTTGCCATCACGATGGATGCACGAGCTCTGTCTGTCTGCTCTTCTGGGAAGAAACGACAGGGAGGCTGTTGATCTGGGGGAGCAGGAGGCTTGGAGGGGTGTGTGTAGGGGGGAACTGGGAGAAATAACGGGAAGCACTTGCAGAGAGAGCCCGACCCTTGTCTGTCTGTTCTATCATCCCTTTATCTATCATATCTATCTATCATATCTATCATCCATCCATCCATCCATCTCTATCTATCTATCTATCTATCTATCTATCTATCTATCTATCTATCATCTATCTATCTCTATCTCTGTATCATCTATCTCTATCATCTATCTATCTAATCTATCTATTTACCTGTCTGTCTGTCTGCCTGCCTGCCTTCCTACCTACCTACTTACCTACCTACCTACCTACCTACCTACCTACCTACCTACCTACCTACCTACCTACCTACCTACCTACCTACCTATCATCTATCTACCTATCTACCTCCCCTGGGGCCACCTGCATGATGGTGATGTATGTGACAAATCTGGACTCTAGGATTCGTGAAACTCTCCTCCTGTCCTTTCCAAGCTGTCAGTGGGGAAGTTGGATGTGCCCATCCTTGCCCTCTTTTTGCAGCAAACGGTTTTTTTCCTGGCAGACCTTCTGATGAGAGGCCCCCTGAGGAATCCTAACCACTGGCATATTCATTCCCCTGGCCTTGATGGGTGATGTCCCCAGGAGAGGCAAATCCCCATCTGAACACTAGGGGGCGCAGATTTCCCTTCCTCTGGGTTTCAGGCCAAACTCTCCTTCCAGGGCTTCTCTAACCTTCCCTGGATCTGCAGAAGCAGAAGCCAACTGCAGTTCGTCCTGCTGCAGGAATGAAGCTCAGCAAGGGGCAATTGTCCAAGAGCTATTTTATGGTGAGGCAGAGACAGATGCGGAATCCTTCTAGCTCAGACATCTCTTTCTGTCTATCATCTATCGATCGATCTATCTATCTACCTACTATCAATCAATCTATCTATCTATCTATCTATCTATCTTTCTATCTACCTTTCCTGGGACCACCTGCATGACGGTGATGTATATGACACATCTGGACTCTAAGATTTGTGGCACTCTGCTGCCCTTTCCAAGCTGCCAGTGGAGAAACTGAACGTGCCTGTCCTCGCCCTCTTTTTTGCTGCTGTCAGGTTTATTTCCTGGCAGACTTTCTGATGAGAGGCCCCCTGAGGAATCCTGACCACTGGCAGTCATTCCCCTGGCCCTGATGGGTGACAACCCCAGGGGAGGCAAATCCCCATCCGAACACTAGGGGATGTACTTTCCCCTTCCTCTGGGTTTCAGGCCAAACTCTCTTCTGGGGCTTCTCTCTTTATAATCTTTCCTGGATCTGCAGAGGCAGAATCCAACTGCAGTCCACTATGCTGCAGGAACCAGTTGAAGCTCAGCAAGGGGTAGTTGTCCATGAGCTATTTCATGGTGAGGCAGAGCCAGATGCGGAATCCTTCTAGCTCAGACATTTGTCTGTCTGTCATCTACCCACTACCTACCTACCCACCTACTTACTTACCCACCTATCTATCATCTGTCCATCTGTCTATCTGTCTGTCTATCTATCTACCTATTACCTACCTATCTCTATTTATCTCTCTCTATCTATCTGTCTATCTGTCTACCTACCTATTGAAATTTATGTCTATCTATCTACCTGTCTACCTACCTACCTATTATCTATCTGTCATCTATCACCTAACTATCATCCATCTATTAATTATCTATCTATCATATACATACCTACCTGCCTGTGTATCTGTCTATCTACCTATTGAAATTTCTGTCTATCTACCTATTTACCTGTCTACCCACCTATCTATCATTACCTATCTATCATCTATCTACCTGTCTACCTATTATCTATCTGTCACCTATCTCTCTATCATCCATCCAATCATCTACCCACTCACCCACCCTCCCACCCATCCATCCATCAATCCATATATCAATCTATTAATCTATCTACCTACTACCTGTCTGTCTGTCTATCTACCTATTGGTCTTTCCATCTATCTGTCTATCTACCTACCTACCTATATATCAATCATTTATCTATTTATTATCTATCACCTAACTATCTATCATCCATCCATCCACCCACCCACCCATTTATCCATCCATCTGTCTGTCTGCCTGCTTGCCTGTCTGTCTGTCTGTCTGTCTGTCTGTCTGTCTGTCTGTCTATCTATCTATCTATCTATCTAATAGCCCCTCTACAGCACCACTCCTGCTCTCAGAGAAAGCTCTGTCCTCTTTGTGTCTCATCAGCCTGGTGACAGGTGTACTCTAGGCCCCCAGAGGCCACTGGGGGGGGGGGTGGAATGGGAAACATGTCCCAGATTTGCTGCTCAGCCCTATGCTCTGAGCTAAATATAATCCTGTGGGCTTCTGGTCTTGGCCAGCAGTCCCTGCTGGATTGGGGAGAGAGAGGAAGACCCACATTTGCCCATGAAAACCCAGGTGCTTTGGGGTTTCCTGGCTGGCAGAGTAGTGGCCGATGGGGCTTGGCCAGTGAGGAGGCAGGATTCTTCCATATGTCTGCATTTGAAAAAGGGGAAACTGAACTGGATTCCTCCAACCCCACTTAACCTCCACTGCAGGCAATAGAGGCTGAGGAGGCCAGAAGTGCAGCTGCAGTTTCCTCACTGGCTCTGGAGGCTTCCTTCAGCCTCTGAGAGTACCAATCAGGACCTTTTTTTTTTTCTCCAGGGTGACCTGAGTAGATGCCAGCACCTCCTCCCCAGGCATCCCTGGAATTTCAGCAAGCTTCTGGCTGCGGAATCTGGTTGGGAGGCAGGGGTTTAGGGTGGAAAGTCAGACTTAAGGACACTCAGAGGTCACTGAGTCAAACCCCTCTTCATTTGGGTAGAAATGGAGTCCCAGAGTAGGCAGAGTGCTGTCCCTAGACCCTGAGCTTCTGGTGCACTCTTAAGTGTGTTCCTGATTCCAGGACCTACCCCTTCCAAACCCTTGACTGAGACTTCTGTGTCTGAGAGCCTGTACCCACAGGCAGGGAAAGTGTGTGGGGAGAGCAGAATTTGGAATTGAAGACCTCATTAGGATCAGGGGGCTAAGCCTCAAGAAGGGCTAAGCTTCATACTAGCAAGGTGAGAACTCTGCCTTAGCCATCCCTACCAAGTAGTTCAAGGAGACATTCTGGGGGGGGGGGGCAGTTATGTCAAGATTTTCTGCCCACAACAGTTGGGCACAGGCTTGTCTCAGTGACATCAAGCAAATCTGTTCATGCCCAACCCTCCCCCAACCCTACCAGTTTCTTCGGTCCCACTTTCCTCCAGGCCTGCTTGGAAGGGAGCCCTGAAGCCTGAGGAGCTCTGTCTAGATTTTTTTTTTTTGCCTTTTTTTGGGGGGTGGCCACACCCGGTGACGCTCAGGGGTTATTACTGGCTATGCTCAGAAATTGCTCCTGGCTTTGGGGACCATATGGGATAGCAGAGGATCGAATCGAGGTCCGTCCTAGTCCTAGGTTTGCGAGTGCAAGTCAAATGCCCTACCGCTTACACCACTGCTCCAGCCCCTCTGTGTCTCGATTTTAAAAGTCAAGACTCCAGGTTACCACCTCCTCAGAGTCTTCCTGGGTTAAGCCACACTGACACCAACCTGACCCTGAGAGCCTCAGGCCTATGCCAGCTTCTGGGGATCTCAGACTCACTTGCCCCCAAACGTTCTCATGGAATCTTCATATCAGGGCCCTTTTCTTCAGCCCCTTCCCCTGCCAGAGCCACCCTAACACCCTCACACTATGTGGGGGAGTCTGGAGGCCCTAGATGTGGGTCCTGGCCTGATAGCCAGCCTTGTCCTTTCCAAGGGGGGTCAGTTCACTCACCTTAGGATCCTTTTTGATGGAGGGAGGATTTTGGGGTAAGCAGTGGGTGCAGCCTATCTGCTGTCTCAGTTCCTGCTTAGCTGGCTCTGTCCAATACCTTCTCGCCACCCTGGCTCCGGGTCTCTGGCCCTGCCAGTCCCTGCAGCTGCCTTTATCTCCCTGGCTGGTGGGGGGTGGGGGGTACAAGAGGCTAAGTTCAGAGTATGAAGTGGTTGGTTTATTTTTAGGGCCTGTGGAAGTCCTACCATCCAGGGGTGTCAGTTTCTCTCGGAGGCTCGGCAACTCATTCATCGAGTGTGACGCGAGGGGTTGCACTCAGTGACTCAGAACAGAATGTGGGCTCCAGGTATCCCAGGCTATTCTGAGGAAGTGAATAAGGAGGGACACACAGACACTTGTCCCTCCTTTAGGGAACCTATTCCCCGCTGCAAACAGGCCTGTGACTTCCCGCTGGGATGTCAAGGATGTCCCGGAGACCCTGGGAGGGCAGGTCTTGTGTCCCCTCTTCCCTCTTTTGTGCCTGCCTGGACAGCTCTAAGAGTGAGATTCAGTTCCATCTAAGGGGCTCCCCGTTGTCCCTCCCCAGCCCCTCGACCAACCACTGTGACTTTGTGGGAAGAGGAATTTCCAGTTCGCGCCAGCATTCCATCTAATGGTACTTGAGTCCATGTTTACTTTGGGGCCATCCCTCTGACTGAATGTTAGGGCACAGACATTCCCAGAATAGAGGGGAGGGAGGGAGGGAAGAGCAGCGCTGACCGCTGACCGTGAGGCTATTTCTGGCCCCGCGGTCATCAGCTTCTGGTTAGACTGTGATGTGCCTGATGTGATCCAGATGATGCATGTGCTATTTGTGATGGCATGCAGTGCGTGTGATATATATGTGATGCGTGTGATGTGGCGTATGAGATGTAGTGTGTGTGGTATGTGTGTGAGGGTGTGTGAGGGGCATGTGAGGGGGTGTGATTGGGGAGTGGGGGGGTTTGTCTGTGCCAGCTCCTTTGCCGCTCAGAGTCTAAGCTTAGAGAAAGAGACAGGAAGGGGCTGGTATGATGAGGAAATAGGGACCATCCATAGCACACCCGCTGTGGCCTTGTGCCCAGATTCCGTGGCCAGAGCCTGCAGGTGTAGCCAAGACCTCCTTTGGCACCCCCACGGCCTCTGCTCACAATTTCCACTGAGTCAGAATCAGCCCTGTGGGCCCCAGTAGGGCATCTGGGACAAGTCCCCCTTCGGCTTCCTGGACCCTTTCTCGGCTCCTCCTGCTGCCTGGACTTCTTCCACCAGGAACAGGAACTTGGACCGAGAGCTGGGAAATGCAGGTTGCAGCCTACAGGACCTCTGAGGAGTTCTGGTGATGCTGGTGAACCAGCCCAATGCTGGTGCAGGAGGGCACCTGTTGGTGCTCAGAGGCTGCTCTGAGCTGGTGCCCAAGGCTCTCTCCTAGTGGTGCTTGGGGATGTTGGTGATCGAATCCACAGCGCCATTTGCAAAGACTGGGCTAGAGTCCTTTGGTGTCCTGGGTGTTTTTTTGTGGTTGCGCGCGTGAGTATTTTTGTATTTGTTTTTCTGCCACACCTGGCAATGTTCAAGGGCTAACTTCTGGCTCTGAATCCAGGAAGCACTTCTGGCAGTGCTCCAGGGACCATGTAGGATCCTGGGGCATTGAACCAGGTCAACTGCATGAAAGACAAGCACCCTGCACGCCGTCCTATGGATCCTGCTCCTCTCCTCTCCTCTCCTGGGGGCTTTCACCTCTGCCCTTGGCCTGTGAACCCTCTCCCAGCAACGCAAGAGAGCAAGTCTCAGAGATACCATCTTGCTCTTTACATATCTTCTCCAAAAATTATTTTACTTTATTTAAACACCATGATTTGCATAGTTGCTCATAATACATTTGTTTCTGTCATTTCATGTTCCAACACCAATCCCACCACCGTAGTAAAATTCTCTCCACCATTGTTCCGGAATTCCCATTCATTCCTGAGTTGCTCCATTGGCAGGCACACAGTAATATACTTTAGATTGATTGTTTACAGGTAAGTGGTAATACAATTATTTTTTTAAGGCAGCAAAAGGAAATTTGTGAAGAAAGTTCTTTCACAAAAGAAAATTCCTCACAATGAAGTCATAAGTCATTGTCAGAAGGTTTACTGAGTCATTGATTACTAGTTGAACTTGCTGTTACTTGTTTTGTTTCTTAATATCGGTGGCTTCTAATATTGACGTCTAATTTGGTGCATTATGACTGGGAGGACAGTATTCAAAAACTTGGAGGTATTGCATGGCTCTGTATGCAGTCCAAGAACTTCAAGTTCTGTGGCTGATATGGTGGTGGCTGTGAGGCATTGGGGCATGGTTACTATTACCAGGTCTTCTGGAAGAATGAGAAGGTGGGGTTAGGGGGAAGGGTGCCATGTTCATTCCAAAAAAGTCCTATGGGGTCAGCAAGATAGCACAGCAATAGGGCATTTGCCTTGCATTCAGCTGACACAAGATAGGCCAGGGTTTCATTCTCAGAATCCCAAATGGTCGCCCAGTCTGCCAGAAATGATTTCTGAGAGCAGAGCTAGGAGTAACCTTTGAGAGCTGCCAGGTGTGACCCCAAACCAAACCAACCCAAACCAAAAAACCCTGGTGACCTTAGCCCAAATACCAGCATACCTGGAGTCTGGGTTGGTTGGGAGTTTGCAGAAATCAGTGCTTTAGTGGTGAAGTTGGGCCCTTTGCAAAGTGATGATTGTGGGTGGTGGGTGCAGCTGGTGAGGTTTCGGCAAGACAGGGCTTGGTACTGTCCAATTTTCAGCTTTGAGATCAGTATACCTACGAGTTTTTATAGCCGGGTTTGCATCTCTTTCTAGATTAGAAGGAGTCTATGGAGCTGACCAACACAGACATGGCATTTCCCTCCTCATAACCTCTCACCCCAACCCCAAGTCCCTGCCTTGTGCTTGGGTGCTTGCTCTATGTGGCTCATGTTGAAGCAGAATCAGTTATGGTGGATATAGAAACCCTAAGCTTCTCTGAGAGCAATCCTGAGGCTCTCTGGTCCAAGGACTCCTCTGTGACTTGAGGAGAGTCAATGACAGGTCTGGAAGTATTCACAGGGTAATCCCTCAGAAAACAGAAGGATTGCCTGACTTTTGTGTCACAAGGTACTGACCATCTCCTCCCAGGGACATTGACACCTGCTCCCATGGCCTTAAAGGAACTTCCTGCCCTGTCTGTGACCTTACTTCTACCTTCCTTTTCCACCCAGATCTGTATAGAGACCCTCAGCCTGACCTTAAGAGGAAATAGAATTTTGGGACTTGAGGCAACCATCTTCTTAGGTTGTTATCCCTCACCCCGTTTTTCTTATTGCATTCACTCTTTTTTTTTTTTTTTTTTGGTTTTTGGGCCACACCCGTTTGACACTCAGGGGTTACTCCTGGCTAAGTGCTCAGAAATCGCCCCTGGCTTAGAGGGACCATATGGGACACCGGGGGATCGAACCGCGGTCCTTCCTTGGCTAGCGCTTGCAAGGCAGACACCTTACCTCCAGCGCCACCTACCCGGCCCCTGCATTCACTCTTGACTTTAGAATATTGGCCTCATGTGGGGTAAATCCTGGATCTTGGGTTTGGTGACAATGCCTGGTAAGGGCTCAGGTGGCCCACTCTGTCTGGGAAGTGTATCCCTGCATCCATCCCACCTGTTCCCCCAAGGTGGAGGGCCGCAAGGTTCCCCATGACTATGTGTCTCTGACAAATGTAAGAATACCTTTTTCCCATCTACTGAGCCTTTGAGGGAGATTTGCCAGTTCCTGCTATGCTGAACTGGGCACGGGAAGTCTGTGCTACATAGGTTACCTCATTGAACTTCTCAAGTTAGACTGAAAATATTTGTCAGAAACTTCATTTTTGGGCCAGAGCAACACAGTGGTAGAGCATGGACCTTGCATACGGCTGCTCCAGGACACACCTAGATTTGGTTCCCAGCATCCCATATGGTCCCTGAGCCTGCCAGGAATGATTTCTGAGCGCAGAGCCAAGGGTAACCCATGAGCACTGCCAGATGTGGTCCAAAAACCAAACCCAACAAACAAAACACACAAAAAAACATCCCACTTCACTTCTATTTGCTGATGATTATACTTGATGAATTACAGAAGCTACCTAGGTGCCCAACTTAACTTCCAATATACTGAATTGAGTATCCTTTGGACAGGGCGAATGATCTCAAATAAAACAAAAAATGCAGATTTTCAGCCCCAAAGTCCCCTACCCATAGCATTATTGTAACAATACACAGAGACAATAGAGATGAGGGCTGGAAGGACGGCCCACAGTATGAATCTTACCACAATGAGCCGGTGAGTGCAGTTAGAGAAATTACACCAACAACTATCATGACAATGGTAGTGAGTGAGAGAAGTGGAATGCCTGTCTCTAATACAGGCAGGGGTTAGAGGCGGAGGAAAAGTAGGGTATCAGTGGTGGGAAGGGGGGGATTCTTTTTATGACTGAAACCCAACTATGAACATGTTTTGAATCATGGTGCTTAAATAAAGATATTATTTAAAAAAAGATAGAAGCACATCCAGGTTTCAGAGTGTGAGGTGAGTGTGGACAGGTGGTCTAACTCTTCTAGGGCTCAAAGTTCTCTTTGGCCAAGTGGGGATCAACATAGGAATATTAAAAATCAGCCAGCCTTCAGAAGAGCAGCCTGTACTATAAGGCAGGTCCTGGTAGACGTGACTGGCAATACCGGGAATGCCCACTAGGTGGTAACACTAGACTAAATGACACTCGTAGGAATTTAAACATTGAAATAGAATCTTGGGGCTGGCGAGGTGGCGCTAGAGGTAAGGCGTCTGCCTTGCAAGCGCTAGCCAAGGAAGGACCAGGGTTCGATCCCCCGGCATCCCACATGGTCCCCCAAGCCAGGAGCAACTTCTGAGCTCATAGCCAGGAGTAACCCCTGAGCGTCAACGGGTGTGGCCCAAAACCCAAGCCCCCCTCCCTCCAAAAAATAGAATCTCAACATTTCATTTGTTCTTTGGCAGCTAACAAGCACTGACTGGCTTTGAGCTAGACAAGGTGTATTAGCGATTCGAGGTAGAGAGCTTTCCTCCTGAAACATACCATTTCAAAAGGGCAGATAAGGCCAGAGAGAGGTTGAGCAGATGTTTTTTGTAGGAGGGCCAAGTGAGATCCCTGGCACAGCAGTGGTCCCAGAGCCATTCTGGAAGCAATCTCCAAGTCCTGAGCTGGGATGTGGTCCAAACTTCCTCCCAAATACTCTTGACCCTGTGCTCAGAGATCATTGCTGGCATGCTCTGGGGACCACATTTGGAACCAGGGATACAATGGGGATGAATCACTTGCAAGGTCTGTGTCTCGTGCCTGTAGTATGCATCTCAAATCAGAAGATTTGGATTTTTGGAGAGGGAATCCAAAGTGTTTTGAAAGGGGGAGAGGGAGTGAGAGAAAGGAAGAGGGAGAGAGAGAAAGAGAGAGAGAGAGAAAGAGAGAGAGAGAGAGAGAGAGAGAGAGAGAGAGAGAGAGAGAGAGGAAGAAGGGAGAGAAGAGGCAGAGTAAAGGAAGGAGAAGAACATTCTGGAAGGGGTCAGATTGCTCAGGAACAGAGAAGAATGGAGTTTGGAAACAGGAAATGAAGGAGACCAAGTATTTATTCATCAATAGTTGTTTTTTGCCTTACCTAGAGGTGCTCAGGTCTTCCTCCTGGCTCTGTGCTTCAGGGGTCTCTCGTGGTGGTAATCAGGACCATATTTAGTGCTAAGGATCCAACTGTGGTTTGCTGTATGCAAGCAAATACCTTACCCTCTGTGCTATCATTCTGGTACTTTGTTTATCATTTTGACTACTTTTACATATGTACCAAATTATTATTTTTTTGTTGCTCAGGGGTTACTCCTGGCTCTGCACTCAGGAATTACTCCCAGCAGTGTTTGGGAGACCATATGGGATGACAAAGATTGAACCTGGGTTGGCTGCATGCAAGGCAATCTGCATGTACTATTGCTCTGGTCCTCCTAATTAATTTTCATCTCTTCTTTCTCCCCTCAATTCTTATTTCTAAATGTTGTAGCATCATAATTCAAATTTATATTAGGCTGTGACTTGGAGAGAGTTTGTGTTTTATTTAGAACCAGAGCTGGGCACTGTGAGGGCTTGGGCTTCAATTTTAGTGTTTGCTATTGAGCATCTATGGTTATTGTTGAAGTTAGACTCACATCAAAGTCCTTGGAATTTGGCTGGAATTATGTTTAGTTCTTCTTTTTCTAAAAAACTTTACTTAATGAATGATTTTTTTGGCCCATACCCTGTGGTGCTCAGGGGCCATTCCTGGCTCTGCATTCAGAAGTCACCTCTGGCAGGCTGGAGGACCAGACGGGATGCTGGGAATTGAACCGGGTCCTTCCCGGGTCAGTCGCACACAAGGCAATTGCTCTACCACTGTGATATCTCTCTGGTCCCATGTTTAGTTCTTCTCAGAGGCGAGGGTGCAGACTTTCTTTCAATTCAGTTCAAATCAAATGAGCATCATTTGGTTTCAATTTGCTTTTTGTTTTGTTTGTTGTGCAAATGTCATGCATAAAATAAACATGCTTCATTTTCTTTTCTTTTTTTTTTGGTTTTTTGGTTTTTGGGCCACACCCGACATTGCTCAGGGGTTACTCCTGGCTGTCTGCTCAGAAATAGCTCCTGGCAGGCACGGGGGACCATATGGGACACCGGGATTCGAACTAACCACCGTTGTCCTGGATGGGCTGCTTGCAAGGCAAACGCCGCTGTGCTATCTCTTGGCCCACATGCTTCATTTTCAAGCCATATACCTGACCTTTTGTTTTTGTTTTGTTGTTTGTTTGGTTTGGATTTTGGGCTACACCTGGCAATGCTCAGAGCTTACTCCTGTCTCTGTACTCAGGGATTAGTCCTAGCAGGATTTGGAAACCCACATGCTATATTGGAGATCGACCACAGCCAGCCATGTGCGAGGTAAGTGCCTAACCTGCTGCATTATATATCTGAACCCTAAATTAGAATTTTGGGGGGCAGCTTGGGAACCATTTGAGTTGCAAGGAGTCAAACTTGGGTCAGCAACATGCAAGGCAAATGTCCTATCCACTGTACCCTCTAGCTCCCATTTCTGAGCTTTGATTTTGAAATCAAAGGAAGATAATTATGGCATAGAAAAATGCCATCTAAAGTCACAGGAAGACTTTATTTTTTGGTGTTCGGGCCACACCCGGCAGTGTTCAGGGGTTACTCCTGGCTCTAGGCTCAGAAATCGCTCATGGCAGGCTCAGGGGATCCTATGGGATGCCAGGATTCAAACCACCGTCCTTCTGCATGCAAGGCAAACTCCCTACCTCCATGCTATCTCTTCGGCCCCTAGGAAGACATGTTTGTCTTCCAAGACATAGAGGCTTGGAAAGTATATCACTCACAAACACATTCTAAAAAGAGAACATGACCCAAAGGATCCAATGGAACAAAACATAAATGACAATGGAGAAAGCATTTGGACCCAAGAGGCATTTTGCAGTTGGAGCATCGATAAATAATAAAAATCACGTAAAAAAGTAAAAGCTACTTTAGATAATATGAAATATGATAATATGATAATATAAAAAAGTGGAAGAGACTTAGTGTGAAAAATGAGCAAGCAATTAAGCATTTGTATTTTATTTAAAATCAAGAGGGAAGAGAAAAGGGGAATGTTCTCGTGTTGTGTTGGGAAGTTGGATGATCTGAAAGGTCAAAACTAGTACTTAAGGCAAAAAGAGCGTCACATGTTGAGTAAAGTCGGCCAGAAGGAAAGGAACACACACAGAATGTCTTTTTTCATATGTGAGACTTAAAGATACACAAGAATAGGACAGCAAAGGCTCAAAGGCAACTTAACAAGAGAACTGATCCATGCAATTGGGTTGGTGTTGGAGGGTTTGAGACAGAGGGGTGTAGAGGTTAGTGGGAAAGGAAGATGGGTACACTAATGATGCATGTACAATGGTGCATCAGAGACTATTGTGTGTGATAGATAGGGAGGTAGGAGGTAGATAGATTGATTCCTCTTTTTCTTCCTTCCTTCCTTCCTTTTTCTTTCTTTTTCTTTCTTTCTTTCTTTTTTTTTTTTTTGTCCCCCAATTCACAATACATACCCGGCAAGGGGCCTGTGTTGAGGTGTATATGGGGTGCCTTTACTGTACCTCCTCTTTCTATACAGCCAGTGTAAAGAACACAGCCTGTGGTAAGAATTGGGAGGCCTTATTTTATCTTTTATTTATTTTATTTTTTTTTCTTCAGGGCAAACTAAAGTTGTTTTTTTTTTAAGTAAGAATTCATTTAAAGGACAAAATTGATTAACATAATGAGGTAAACTAATATAACATAATATAGTGACATAACATAACATATAATATAATTGATATAATAATAATACATGTAAGTCAAAGAAAATTTCTGATTAAAAACACAATTTTTTTTTCCATAATGGCTTACATATCTTTCACTGTAGTATTTTGGGTACATATTCACATTGAATCAGGGGAATACCCATCACCTAATATGTCCTCTTCTCAATCAAAAATCAAATATACTGAAAATAGGCAGAGTCCTGTCTAGAGGCTTCCAACCTCAGTTTGAGAGAGGATGTGAAAAAAGTAATTAAAATACCATAACAATACACACACAAAAAAAATATCGAATTAAATAACCGATAAGCACCACAACAATAAAGACAGGCACCACACAATAATCTCGGTTCTGAAATCAAATCATACTCAAGTGCAAAAAGAAAGAGAAAGACAAAACAAAATAAAATAAAATAATATTGGAGACATCAACCGTAATCTCCACACCAAAATAAAGACGTCAAAAAAATAGATCATTTATTCTCCTCTTGCTGCTTTCGTGGTATGTGGAAGACTTCTACTTTATCTTGGATGGTAAAATCAGACCTGTTTCTAGAGATCTTGGTGGCTGTGCAGATCAGGGAATGGAGTTTATGAAGTCTTTCTTTGTGGTTCTAGCAGTTATGCTTCTTCAATGTCCTTTTTTTGTTTTTTATGTGTTCTAGGTGTTTCAGAATAGTGCTACCATTCTGTGTTTTTCTTTTGTCTTCTGACTTACTTCGTTTAACATAACATGATCTAGGTCCATCCACGTTGCTGCAAAGTCTGTGATTGTATCATTTCTAACTGCCATGTAATATTCCATTGTATATATGTACCACATCTTAATGATCCATTCATCTGTTGTTGGACATCGAGGTTGGTTCCAAGCTTTGGCTATTATACTGAGTGCTGCAATAAATAGTGGGGTGCATACGTATTTTGGAATGAATGTCCTTCCATCTTGGGGATATATGCCTAGGAGAGCAATTGCTGGGTCAAATGGCAGCTCAATTCTGAGTTCTTTGAGCACTCTCCAGACTTTTCTCCATAGATGTTGGACCAAGGGGCATTCCCACCAGCAATGAATGAGAGTTCCTTTCATACCACATCCTCTCCAACAAAGGTTGTTCCCATTTTTTTTTTTTTTTTTTTGGTTTTTGGGCCACACCCGTTTGACGCTCAGGGGTTACTCCTGGCTATGTGCTCAGAAATCGCCCCTGGCTTGGGGGGACCATATGGGACGCCGGGGGATCGAACCGAGGTCCTTCCTTGGCTAGCGCTTGCAAGGCAGACACCTTACCTCCAGCGCCACCTACCCGGCCCCTGTTCCCATTATTTTTGATGTGAGCCAACCTCACTGGTGTGAGGTGGTATCTCATTGTTGTCTTGATTTGGATCTCCCTGATGATGAGTGAAGGTGAGCATGTTTTCATGTGTTTGTTGGCCATCCTTCTCTCTTCCTCAGAGAAATGTCTATTCATTTCGTCTCCCCATTTTTTTATGGCTTCGTTTGGTTTTGAAGGACTCAGGTTTCTGAGCGCTTTGTATGTTCTAGTTATAGAACATTATACTTATATAATATTATATATTATATAATGTATAATAATATATTATATATTATTATATATATATTATATATTATATATTATTATATATATTAATATATATTATATATATTATTATATATAATATATATTATTATATATTATATATAATAATATAATAATATAATAATATTATATATAACATTATACTTAATGGCGAGAAACTAGAAGCATTCCCACTAAGGTCAGGAACTAGGCAAGGCTGTCCACTCTCTCCACTCTTATTCAATATAACCTTAGAAGTCCTAGCAATAGCAATCCGACAAGAGAAGGGAATCAAAGGAATTCAAGTAGGGAAAGAGGAACACAAGCTAGCTCTATTTGCTGATGATATGATGATATACATCAAAAACCCTAAAGAATCCACAGAAAAACTCCTAGAAACAATCAACCAATACAGTAAAGTGGCTGGATACAAAGTCAATACACAAAAGACAGTAGCGTTTTTATATACAAACAATGAAGTTGAGGAGAGATTAAAAATACAATTCCATTTAAGATAGTATCAAAAAATATCAAATACCTAGGAATCAACCTTACAAGAGAAGTGAAAGATCTATACCAGGGAAACTTCAAAACACTTCAGAAAGAAATTGAAGACGATCTAAAGAAATGGAAGAACATCCCATCCTCATGGATAGGTAGAATTAACATAGTCAAAATGACTATTTTACCCAAATTGCTATATAGATTTAATGCAATCCCTATCCAAATCCAGACACAATTCTTTAAAGAAATAGAACAATCAATTATAAAATTCATTTGGAACCATAGAAGACCCAGGATAGCTAAACACATTCTGAAAAATGAGAAGTTGGGAGGTATCTCCTTACCTAACTTGAAACTATACTATAAAGCCATAGTAAAAACAGCATGGTACTGGAACAGAGACAGGACCTCAGACCAGTGGATTAGAACAGAATTCCCAGACATAAACCCCCAGATATATAGCCAACTAATATTTGATAAAAGAGGCAAGAATATGAAATGGAACAAAGAAAGCCTATTCAACAAATGGTGTTGGTACAACTGGAAACTCATATGCACGAAAGTGAAAATCGACCCATATCTCACTCCTTATACGAAAGTCAACTCAAAATGGATCAAAGATCTGGAAATCAGACCTGAATCTATAAAGTTTATCGAGAATAAAATAGGCAGAACACTCGAAGACCTTTATATTAAAAGGGTCTTTGAGAATGGAGCACCAATGGCAAAAACGTTAGCATCAACTATAAACAAATGGGACTATATCAAACTAAAAAGCTTCTGCATGGCAAAAGAAACCCTACTTAATGCAAGAAGACAGCTAACAGAATGGGAAAAAATCTTTTCACTTGATATATCAGATAAAGGGCTGATATCTTTCTTTCTTTCTTTCTTTCTTTCTTTCTTTCTTTCTTTCTTTCTTTCTTTCTGTCTCTCTCTCTTTCTTTCTTTCTTTCTTTCTTCCTTCCTTCCTTCCTTCCTTTCTCTCTCTCTTTCTTTCTCTCTTTCTTTCTTTCCTTCTTCCTTCCTTTCTTCTTTCTTTCTTTCTTTCTTTCTTTCTTTCTTTCTTTCTTTCTTTCTTTCTTTCTTTCTTTCTTTCTTCTTCCTTCCTTCTTTTCTTCTTTCTTTCTTTCTTTCTTTCTTTCTCTCTTTCTTTCTTTCTTCCTTCCTTCCTTTTTCTTTCTTTCTTTCTTTCTTTCTTTCTTTCTTTCTTTCTTTCTTTCTTTCTTTCTTTCTTCCTTCCTTCCTTCCTTCCTTCCGTCCTTCCTTCCTTCCTTTTCTTTCTTTCTTTCTTTATTTCTTTCTTTCTTTCTCTTTCTTTCTTTATTCCTTTCTTTCTTTATTCCTTCCTTTCTTTCTTTCTCTCTTTCTTTCTTCCTTCCTTCCTTCCTTTCTTCTTTCTTTCTTTCTCTCTCTTCCTTCTTTCCTTCCTTCCTTCCTTCCTTTCTTTCTTTCTCTTTCTTCTTTCTTTCTTTCTTTCTTTCTTTCTTTCTTTCTTTCTTTCTTTCTTTCTTTCTTTCTTTCTTTCTTTCTCCCTTCCTTCCGTCCTTCCTTTCCTTCTTTCTTTCTTTCTTTCTTTCTTTCTTTCTTTCTTTCTTTCTTTCTTTCTTTCTTTCTTTCTTTCTTTCTTTCTGTCTTTCTGTTTCTTTCTTCTTTTATGTTTCTTTTTCTTTCATTCATTTTTTCTTTCTCTCTTCTCTCTCCCTTCTTTCTTTCCCTCTTTCCCTTTTTCTTTCTCTTTCCCCTTTCCCTCTTTCTTTCTCTTTTTCTTTCTCTTTTTTTCTTTAACTATTTCTTTTGCACTATGATTTATAATACAGTTATCGAAGCTCATACATTCAGTATCCATCTTTTCCCAATTAAACTCTCCCCTATACCATAGTCATTGCCTCTCCCAATCTGAAGCCCAACCCCCTTCGTGTGTCTCCAACCATTTCTCATGTTCTTTGTTTTCATTGTCTTTGGGTATTCATTATCCCACCATTATGTCTCTATTTTATTTGGGGGGAATACCCCCAGTGGGGCTCAGGAAGAATTACACTTAGCAGGCTCAGAGGACCAAATGGGAGGCTGGGAATTAAACCCAGTAGGCCATGTATGTGCAAGGCAAATGCCCTATCCACTGTGCTATCACTCTGGCCCCTATTATGTTTCTTTATATCTTGCACATGAGAGAAAGATATTTCTGTATCATTTTCCCCACAGACACACTGACTTCATTAGGAGCCACTGTTTCTGGCCTTATTTCTTCAAAAAAATAAAATTCATGTGAAAACTCAAGATACCTAGCACAGCCAAGGTCATCTTGAATAAAAATAAGAAGGAAGGTTAAATGGTAAATATAATTGCAAATTTTACTCCAACAGAGCAACAATCAAGCTGATGTAGTACTGGCATGATAGATATACTGATAACTGGAATAGAACTGAGAGATTAAAAAACATATTCATTTATGCTTAATAGGAATTTGCCAAGGGTACCAAAGCCTTTCAGTGGTGAAAGGAATAGCCTTAACCAAATGGTGCTGAAATATCTGATTGACCTAATATAGATGGAGCTAAACGCTTCCATAACTCCCACACACGTGCAAGATTAGATCAAAGTGTAGTAAAGACCTAAGTGTGGGGGCCGAAACGATGGTGCAGTGGTAAGGCATTTGCCTTTCACACAGCTGACCCAGGACAGACCTCAGTTTGAATCTGGAGTCCCATAAGGTCCCCCAAGCCAGGAGCGATTTGTGAGCACAGAGCCAGGAGTAACTCCTGAGCATCACCGGGTGTACCATCCCAAAAGAAGACCTAAATATAAAAAGTCAAAACTATAAACTATTCTAAGAAAATATATAGGTTAGGTAGTGTGACTTATATGACCTTCATGACCTTGAATTTGGCAGTAGATTCTTTGCTACAGCACCAGAAGTTCCAGCAGTGAAAAAAAGACAAATTGGTTTCCATCAAAATAGAGGACTTTTGTACTTAAAAGGACCCAGACAGTCGTGCTTGCTTCGGCAGCACGTATACTAAAATTGGAACAATACAGAGAAGATTATCATGGTCCCTGTGCAAAAGGACCCAGACTGTAAACCAGAGAAACAGCCCACAAACAGGGAAAATATTTGTAGCAATATATACCGTATTTGCTGGCATATAAGACGACCCCTAACATTTTCACTCAAAATACAGTTTGTTATATACTCGCTGTGTAAGAATATCCCCTCTTCCGCACACCTTCCACACACCAAATAAAAGGTAAAACAATATCAGATTTGATTTCAACATTTTAATTTACATTCAAATGCTTATTATTATCAAATGCAGGAAAACTGTCACAAGGCCGTATGTAATCAAACATATACATAAAACAGTGCAAGTTTATTACCGGTAATTTACTAAAGAAAACACACTCTATAGACTGGTACCGTCGCTGCTTCTGAGGAACTTAGGCAAGCATCCCACGTGCACATGTGAAGAAATAGACGGTAACCTGAATGGACCACACTCGCAAAATCGTGCACAGCCCACCGTCCACTGAGTATGGTATGGCGATTCGCGATTTTGCGCTCTCATACTGAGTGTTTGGTCGGCTGTGTGCGACCAGACTCGCAAATCGCATAACAGCCGAGCATACACCCAGCAGAGCTGCTGATGCCTGAACGGTATATGGAATGCAGTGGGCGGGCGTCGGGAGGCCACTATGGCACGGGGAAGCACTCTGGGCAGTCCATCTGAAGTGTATCTGGCGTATACCGAGATCCCCCACTTGGAGGCACATTTTTCAGGGCCAAAAAATGGTCTTCCCGTCCGTAAAACATGTAGAGAAAGCATTACACCCAATGAAAAAGGATTATGATAAAAAAAACCAGGGGAACAATCTGAACAGGACTAGAGGTTTGGGGGTCAATGACGGGTTGGCGAGACACGTGACAGGTTCGTGGGTCATGTGACCGCTCCGGGAACTTTCCGGTTTGCAGTTCACAAGACAGGATTGCGTGTCACGTGACCGCTCCAGGGCCTTTCCAGGATTCGGGTCACATGATGGATTTGCGTGTCACATGACCGCTCCGAGGACTTTCTGGTTTTCGGGTCACATGATGGGATTGCGTGTCACGTGACTGCCACGGGAACTTCCGGGTTTGGGGGTTACATGACAGGTTGGTGAGTCCCGTGACCACAACGGAAACTTCTGGGTTTGCCGGTCACGTGAGAGATGGCAAATCACGTGACAGCTGTTTATGGTCACATGACCAGCCCCAGGGGCTTCCTGGTTTTCGGGTCACGTGACAGATTTGCTTGTCACCTGACCACCCAAGGGATTTCGGGTGTGTGGGTCATGTGATGGGTTTGTGGGTCACGTGATGATCACTTCCCGGTTTTTCAGGTCACATGACAGGTTTCTGGGTCACATGACTGCCCCAGAAAGTTTGGGTTTGCGGTTCACATAACGGGTATGCTTGTCATGTGACTGCTCTGGGACTTTCTGGTTTTCGGGTCACGTGATGAGTCTGCAGATCACGTGACCATCCGGAACCTTTCAAGTTTACGGTCACGTGACAGTCTGGTGACAGTCTGGCAAGTCGCGTGATGGGTTGCAGGTCATGTGACACTGTGGTAAACTTTCGGGTTTGGGGGTTTGCATGACGGGTTGGCGAGTCACATGACAGGCTCCTCGGTCACGTGACTGCCACAGGGACTTCGGGTTTGCGGATCACATGACAGGTATGCCTGTCACTTGACGCTTCCGGGACTTTCTGGTTTTCCGGTCACGTGATGGGTCTGCGAGTCACGTGACTGCCCTGGAAACTTCTGGGTTTTGGTCACGTGTCGGGTCATCAGGTCACGTGTCTACCCAGGACCTTCAGGTTTATGGTCACATGACAGGCTTGCGAGTCACGTGACGGGTTTCAGGTCATGTGACACCGTGGTAAACTTTCGGGTTTGGGGGTTCCCATGACGGGTTGGCGAGTCACATGACAGGCTCCTCGGTTACGTGACTGCCACAGGGACTTCGGGTTTGTGGATCACATGACAGGTATGCCTGTCACTTAATGCTTTGGGGACTTTCTGGTTTTCTGGTCACGTGATGGGTCTGGGGGTCACGTGACTGCCCTGGAAACTTCCAGGTTTCGGAGTCACATGAGGGGTCATCAGGTCACGTGACTACCCAGGACCTTCAGGCTTATGGTCACGTGACAGGCTGGTGAGTCACGTGATGGGTTTGCGGGCCACTACCGTGGTGGACTTTCGGGTTTGGGGGTTCGCATGACGAGTCACATGACGGGTTTCTCAGTCACGTGACTGCCACAGGGACTTCGGGTTTGCAGTTCACATGACAGGTATGTGTGCCACGTGACTGCTCCGGGGACTTTCTGGTTCTCAGGTTATGGAGGGGCACAAGCTCGCCCTCAAGGGGCACAGCCCTGCACAGCGCTGCTGTCCGAGCTGTCGTTGTCTTGGCCTCTTCACAGAAGCAGCTCTTGGAGCTGTCCTGGAAACCAGAACTGGGCGAGCAGTGCGCTCTGGTTCTGGGTCCTGTAGAGCACAGGGAGCCTTTGCAAAAATGATAAGTTTTCCTGGGGGCCGGAGAGAAAGCATTGAGGTAGGGCATTTGCCTTGCACACAGAAGGTCATTGGTTCGAACCCCGGCATCCCACAGGGTCCCCCATGCCTGCCAGGCGCGATTTCTGAGCAAAGACCCAAGAGTAACCGCTGAGCACTGCCGTGTGTGACCCCCCAAAAAGAATGTACACCCTAGCAGTAAAAGTAGGGTTTCCCCCTTGTTTATAATGATAGGACTTAGTTTTTAACTTCCAAACATTGGTGTTCTTAGTGCAAACCGGAAAGAAGTTACTTTCCAAAGTGCAAAGGGACATTCAGCATGGCTGTTTTGGTTCCATCTTTGTCCAAGCTTTTGATCTGCTTGTATTTTTTACTGTTCTTCAGTAGTTTGTGATATGTATTCATAAAATTTTGTTTATTTACACTGTAATCAGCAAAGCTCAGGGCTTACTCCTAGCTCTGAGCTCAAGAATCCTTCAGCGGGGTTCACATGGGGACCCCATGGGGTGCTGGGAATCTAATTGTGCTCAATACATGCAAGGCAAGGTACCTGCCTTAGATACTTTATTTTCTTGTACATGATTTTATTTTTGTTTTGTTTTAGGGTCACACCTGGCAGCGCTCAGGGGTTACTCTTGGCTCCATGCTCAGAAATCACTTCTGGCAGGCTCGGGGGCCATATGGGATCCCGGGATTTGAACCACTGACCTTCTGCATGAAGGGCAAACGCCTTACCTCCATGCTATCTCTCTGGCTCTATTTCCTCGTACATAATTTTGGCATGTCGTTCCTAGATATCACTATGTACAATTTTTCTTAACAACAGGTCTATATGCTCCCTACTATTATGTTTTCATAATACAAACAAAAGAATTCATGATGTTTCTATTAAGGTTTTTCTTTTCTTTTCTTTTTTTTTTTTTTTTTGGTTTTTGGGCCACACCCGTTTGACACTCAGGGGTTACTCCTGGCTATGAGCTCAGAAATCGCCCCTGGCTTGGGGAGACCATATGGGACGCCGGGGGATCGAACCGCGGTCCGTCCTACGCTAGCGCTTGTAAGGCAGACACCTTACCTCTAGCGCCACCTTCCCGGCCCCAAGGTTTTTCTTAAATATATTTGATTGGACCTTTTAGACCTATACTAAACCATAGGAGTTAATAAAAAAAAAAGAAGAATTATAGGGCTGGATTGGTGGCGCAAGCAGTAGGGCATTTGCCTTGCATGAGACTAACCTAGGACGGACCACAGTTCGATCCCCTGGCACCCCATATGTTCCCCCAAGCCAGGAACGATTTCTGAGTCCATAGCCAGGAGTAACCCCTGAGGGGTGTGGCCCAAAAAGCTAAAACAATATTATAATTAGCATAGCAAAAGAAATATTACATGGAAAGAAATGAATGTTAGGCAAATGAATACTTGCCTTATTTTAATGTATTGGGAATATTTCTCTTAGTTTACACAAAGCAAACATTTATCTGATGTCATGCTGATGGTGAAATAGGTCATGTCCACTTTTAGTCTTTAACAACAGACAACCGAATTGCAGGCCAGGCATCCTGTGAGGAAGCAGTGCTGTTTTCTCAGATATTAGAGTTCAGGGGTGATGCTGAAGCTCCCCTGGAACACATAGATTGGGAGGATTATTGCTTTCTTTGGGGGGTGTGGTGCTCAGGGTTTACTCCTGACTCTGTGCTTAGGCATTACTCCTGGTAGGGCTCAAGGATTGCATAGGGATGGCTGGGGATCAAATTGGGGTTCGTCATGGGTAGGCAAATGCCCTGCCACTGTACTATCCCTCCAGCCTAATGATTACTCATTATTTTAAATAACATGTTTAATTGAGGGGCCTGAGTGATAGCTCAGTGGTAAGGCTTTTGCCTTGCATACAGTTGAACTGGGACGGATCCAGGTTCAATTCCCGATACCCCACATGGTCCCCCAAGCTTGCCAGGAGTGATTTCTGAGCACAGAGCCAAGAATAAGCCCTGAGCACCGCAAGGTTTGGCCCGTAAATAAATAAAAAAGTTAAATTGAATCACCGTAAGATACACAGTTACAAAGTTGTTCATGATTGAGTTTCAGTCATACAACATTGAACACCCTTCACCAGTGCACATTTCCCTCTGCCAATGTCGCCAGTTTCCCTCCTGCCCTCCCCCACTACCTCTGTCCTGCCTGTCTCTATGGCAGACATTTTCTCTCTCTCTCTCTCTCTCTCTCTCTCTCTCTCTCTCTCTCTCTCTCTCTCTCTCTCTCTCACTCTCTCTCTCTCTCTCACAAACACATATGCTCACACACAGATATATACACAGATACAAACACTCTTACTTTATTCTAGGGGCTGAAAACCACAATGCAAAAAAGTCCTCTGCATTCCTATGTTCATTGCAGCACTATTCACAATAGCCCGAATCTGGAAACAACCCAATTACCTGAGAACAGATGTTGGACAAAGAAACTGCGCTTCATCTACAGAATGGGTACTACACAGATGTTCGGAAAAATGAACTAATGAAATGTGCTTATATATGGATGATATGGAGAGTATTATGCTGAGTGAAATGAGGCAGAGGGACAGACATAGCATGGTTGCCCTCATTTTGGGATGCTGCTCGTTTTTACAACAAATCTACTACTTTTATTTTTATTATTCAAAAATGTGTTTTTGGTTGTGGAGAATTGAAGCCAGGGCCTCATATATGTAAAATATGTACTCAACAGCTGAGCTACAGTCTTTTTTTGTTTTTGTTTTTGTTTTTGGGTCACACTCGGCACGCTCAGGGGTTCCTCCTGGCTCTATGCTCAGAAATAGCCCCTGGCAGGCACGGGGGACCATATGGGATGCCGGGATTCGAACCACTGTCCTTCTGCATGGAAGGCAAACGCCTTACCTCCATGCTATCTCGCCGGCCCCATGAGCTACATTCTTAACTTCTAAATCTCCTACTTCAAAAGTAATTTTTGGGGGTTCCTCACACAGTAGTACTTGGAAGCTACTCCCAGGGGTTCTGAGGGACCATATGGTGCAGGGATCGAATTTGAGGCTTCTGCATGCTTTGGATGTACTCCTCCTTTAGAATCTGCATGCCACCCCCAGTTTTCCACTTTAATAAAACAACTTCATTTTAATCAAATTTAGACTTGGAAAGTAACAGAAAATGTCTTACTTCCTTCCTACATGCACCAATTGGAAGTATTCTGTAAGAATTCTTTTCTGAATCCAGAATGATAGCACAGCATTTGCCTTGCATGCGACTGACCTAGGTTTGATCCCTGGCAGCCCATATGGTCTCCGAGCCTAGCAGGAGTGATTTCAGAGTGCCTAGCCAGGAGTAGTGCCTGATGTGTCCCCAGAACAAACAAGCACACAAAAGAATCCTTCCATTTCTTTAAATCCATAGATTAATTATACTTATTTTAATCTAGGTGTCATAATACAGCATGCCTATTACCAGAATACCCCACGAATGCATCAATTTATAAAAATCTGACTTAGTCATTTATTTTGGGATGTCTTCCCAGAAATACCTAGCAATGTCTAGGAAACCTCATGAACGGAACATGGAGCTCTGAGCATGCAAGGCATGCTCTCCAGCCCATCGAGCTGTCTCTGTGGCTCTGATCACATTTATCTTAGAGCGTAAATTGTTTTAGATTGGGTTATTGCAAGCTCCTTTAGATTTGTTTGTATGTTTGCCTGCTTCACACTCGCTGGCAGGGCAAGCTGATAATACGGAATGCTGGGGATTGAACCTGGATCTGCTGCATGCAAAGTAAACACCCTCCCTATTGTACCCATATTTTTTCATTTGTTTTGCTTCTTTGGGGGGGCACACCCATTAATGCTCAGGAGATACTCCTGCCTATGTGCTCAGAAATCACTCCTGGCTTGGGGGACCATATGGGACTCTGGGGGATCGAATCTCACTTCATCTTAGGTTAGCACTTGGAAGGCTTTACCTCTAGCGTCACCTCTTCGGCCCTTGTTTTGCTTCTTGTTTTGGAAAAATTCCCATTTTTTTGGTTCTTCCTTACTTTTTAGTATATGTAAAAGTATATTTTTTTACTTTTATATGTAACAATACATTCTGGACTCATCTTGTAATTTCCTTGCTTTAGCCCTTGAATCGATGTCTTCTATAATGTATTTGGCTCTTTTTCCAAAAGAATGATATCTAGAGGCCAGCATCTAAGTGCTAATTGTGTTCACTGTCCTGGAGTCTCTCTTCTGCTAGGATTGTTTTATGGAAAAAGGGAAGAAATATAGAGTTCTATGCTAATAATACACACAGTACGCACTATAGATTTCCAAGTCCCTCTGCTTTAAAGATATTCCAATTACAATTCGATGTTGCAGGGAGTTTTCTTCCCTCCCCTTCCTTCCTTTCCCTCTGCCACATCCAGTAGTGCTCAGGGCTTCCTCCTGACTGCATTTAAGGATCACTCCTGGGGCCGGAGAGATAGCACAGAGGTAAGGAATTTGCCTTGCATGCAGAGGATGGTGATTCAAATCCTGACATCTCATATACTCCCCTGAGCCTGCTAGGAGCAATTTCTGAGTGTAAGGCCAGGAGAGTAATCCCTGAACATTGTCAGGTGTGACCCAAAAAGAAAAAAAAAAGGATCACTCTTGGGATCACTCTTGGTGGGTCTCAGGTGACCACACGTAATGCCAGGCAATGGCCTCCCAGTTGTACTATCCCTCTGGTTCTCTTTTCCTTCTTTTGGCTACTACAGTTTCTTGTCTTTTTGTTTTCATTTTGGTTCACACCCGACAACGCTCAGGGTTTACTCCTGGCTCCATGCTCAAATATCGCTCCTGGCAGTCTCGGGCGACCATATGGTATGCTGGGATTAGAACCACCATCCTTCTGAACTCAAGACATGCTATCTCTCAGCCCCCTTCAGTTTCTTTATACAGAAACTAATGATTATTTTATGGAGCTGGAGAGATAGCCTGGAGGTAAGGTGTTTGCCTTGCATGCAGAAGGTTGATGGTTCGAATCCTGGCATCCCATATAGTTCCCTGAGCCTGCCAGGAGTGATTTTTTTTCTTTTGGTTTTTGGGCCACACCCAGTGACGCTCAGGGGTTACTCCTGGCTATGCGCTCAGAAGTCGCTCCTGGCTTGGGGGACCATATGGGACACCAGGGGATCCAACCGCAATCTATCCAAGGCTAGCACAAGCAAGGCAGGCACCTTACCTCTAGCGCCACTGCCTGGCTCCAACCAGGAGTGATTTCTGAGCATAGAGCCTGGAGTAACCCCTGAGCACTGCTGGGTGTGACCCAAAAACCCAAAAAATATTATTATTTTAGCTTGTTTCTGGAGGAAACCCAGACATGCTCTGGCAGAGCTCAAGGGACCATCAAAATCTCAGCAGAGAATGTTCTACAAACACACACACACTATAGTCTTTCGATTTGTTTTGTTAGTTTTGTTTTGGGGCCATGCCTGGAAGTACTCAGGGTTCATTCTTCGCTCTGTAATCTAGAAATCACTCTCGGCAGGCTTTGGGAAACCAGGAGGGATGCCAGAGACCAAATCGGGATCAGCTGTGTGCAAGGCAAAAGCCCTGACTGCTGCGCTGCTGTTCCTGTTTCACTACAACCCTTTGAGCTATTGTGGGGAGCCTAGCTGATGAAACCTAAAACATAGGACACCTCAGTAATTCCTAATCTGGTCACCCACGTGACCAAAGGCGCCCATGCCTTGAGAACAAAGGAAATAGACAAATACTAAAGTAATTCAAAGCAGCCCAATACATCCAGCCAGAAAGAAAAATATAGAGCAACTTGCCTTTGTGTTAGCAAAAGGTTATTAGGATTACAACTGATGTTCCATTTATGCTTGTTGAGTATAATTTATAGAACTCTATTTGAATCTTATGCCTTCAGGTAAAACGTGCTCTCTACCTCTTTGCCCCTCCCTATTACCTGCCCCAGCTTATGCTAATGAATGCTTGTAACTGTGATTGGTGGAAAACTTGTAACACCTTCTGACGTATTTCAGCCCTTAAAAGCTGATTCCCCCCGACAATAAATCCCTTTTGAACAGCATGTGCAGTCTTGAGGGCTTCTCTTACTAACTTCTCAAGTTCTTCTTTACAGGTCGGTTCTGCTCGGGCAAACCCACGAATAACTAGCAACCTTCATCTCCACACACCCGCGGGTCGGGGGACCCCCACGGGAGGTTGCAGTGGTGCCCAACGTGGGGCTCGAGTTACAGTTACGGGTGGCAAAGTGCAACGAGTCCCGGAGCTAAATTACGTCAGGTAAAGTAAATCAAAGCAACGTAATTTAGTTAGTCTAATGCCTAGGTGAAAAACCGCCACCCCATTACAGTCCCAGAGTAAAAATGGGGACCAGCCTGAACAAAGGAGCAAAATTTATTAAAGGTATACAAGAAGTACTTAGAAGTAGAAATATAGTAATTGAAAAGAAAGATTTGTTAAAATTTTTAATGTTTGTTAATAATATTTGTCCTTGGTTTGCTATTACTTGCCCAAAAATAGTTTCCAGTACTTGGGATCTAGTCTGGGCAGAACTCACTAATCATTTTAGCACACATGGCAGTGAGTCTGAGAAAGAGATTATACAACAATATTGGGATCTCCTCAAAAGCATCATAGTAAAATCTGCTTTTGACCCTAAAAGCTTGCAAATTGTGAAATACGTCCAGGAACATTTGGAGCACGTCTCCAGACAATGCTCTCGCCCTAATTCCCGCTCCAGTTCTTTTTTGCATATTGATTCCCTTTCTCCCCCCAAGGAACCCTCTCTTATGCAAAAAAACTCTTTATCCCTCTCTGCGGGCAGCAGCCTCAGAGCCCCCTGAGGAAAAGCTGGACCCGGAGGAAGAAACCGAGTTGGGGAATAAAGCTGCTCCCTACCATGGGCATGCAACCTCTCTCCCCTCACAGCCTCCCCTGTATGATTTGCCCGCGCCCATTAAAGTGCCTCTTCCAAAACCCGATAATCCTTTATTGATAGAGATTCGACAGCTCAGACAGCAAATTGCCCAGCTTCAAGCTACAAATCCATCATCTCCACATTTTTTGTTCCCCGTCCATGGCCCTGACGGGGAGGACTGGGAGGAGGAGTGTGAACTCCCCTCTTTACCCCTCGGCAGACCCCGCACGAGGGCGCAGGCCAGGCAAGAAGCAGCCGCAGCTGCTGCTGCTGCCACTTCAGCAGCTCCAATTCCAGCTGCCAGAGCCCCCCAACACCCAGCCCAGTCCGACAATGGCTCCCTGGACCATAATCCCGATCAAGCAGAACCCCTGACATCCCTGAAGTGCCTATCCGCCGGCCACTGCGGCAATACAAGGCCCTCGACAGAAAAGACCTCAAAGAACTTTTTACTGCAGTCACCTCCTATGGCCTACATGCTCCATATACTTTGTCTTGCCTTGAATCCATCGGTGGCGGCGGCGCTGTTCTGCCAGCCGAGTGGCGAGATATTGTTAGAACTGCTTTGAAAAATGATGTTTATGTTTCATGGGAAGCTGATTTCCTATTAAGATGTCAGGGTATTGCTGCAGGAAATGATAACCTTTATTCCCGCATAGCAGGAATACCCCCATATCACGTCCTCAAAGAACAGTGTAAACTCCCTAGAAGCTTGCTTGCAAACACGGCTCTCGCTGCCCTACGAGCTTGGAAGTCCCTTCCCCGGGCTGGTACCTCTACTGCCCCGCTCTCTCAGATAGTGCAGGGCCCAAATGAACCATACAATTCTTTTATTGCCCGCCTTTCAGAGGCTGTGGAGCGTGTCCTGGGCGTCACCGCCACAGACGCTGATATTACTCTGGTAAAACAACTAGCCTTTGAGAATGCTAATGACACCTGTAAAAGTATACTTAGGAACAACCTAAAAGGAAAATCCTTGCATGATATGATAAACCTCTGCCTCAAGGCGGACCCCTTTGTTCATAAGATCGCCAAAGCCCTTGTTGTCTTTCAAGGCCAGAACAAAGAAAAAAACCTGCTTTCAATGTGGTGCTCCCGGCCATTTCGCCTCCCGCTGTCCACAGTGGCAGACCCCGGTGTTACAAGCAGGTAACACTAATCCCCGCCCTTCTCTTTGTCCCCACTGCCGCTGCGGCAGGCATTGGGTTTCAACCTGCCACTCAGTGATTGATTTAGAAGGGAACACACTACCACCACTACCACCGGTGCAGGGAAATGGGCCTCGGGGCCAGCCCCGGGCCCCAAAACACATTGCCTTCCAGCCTGCATGGGAACCAGCCGGCACAATCCACCGCAGCCAGCCTTCTCACAGCAGCCCCAGTTTGCAGCACTCTCTCAAACTTCAGCTCCCGAGGTTCAACCGCTGGTGCCAAATGGTATGTTGCCCCCCCCAGCAACCTCCCTTGTCAGGGCCTCCCCAGGGAGTGCCGGCCTGGACTTCAGTGCAGCAGCCCCAAAGTTATTAACCCCCGAGGACAGTGTTCAAATTATTCCAACAGGTATTTTTGAACCCCCACCTCCAAACACCTTTTTTATGATTATTGGCAGAGCCTCTGCCACAGTGAAAGGCCTCATAGTACAACCCTCTCTAGTGAACAATAACTACACTGGAGAGATTATGCTATTGGCTGTCGCCCCCTACCACCCAGTTCAAATGGTTCCTGGCCAGCGCATTGCTCAGGCCTTACCTCTCCCTATGAATGTGCAGTTTCCCGCCCTCTCCCACAGTCGCGGGTCTACCTCCCCCAGCTCCTCTAACATTTTTTGGGTGCGCGCCATGTGCCGCATTTGCCCGCCTTTAACCCTTACCATCTCAGGTAAACAATTCACAGACCTCCTAGACACTGGCGCAGACACCACTTGTTTTTCTCCCCTAGATTGGCCTCCTGACTGGCCCACTGCTTCCACCTTTGACAATGTTTCAGGTATAGCTGGCTCCGTCAAAGAGTTCTTGTCAGTGCCAACAAACTAGTTTGGCAGGATGGTGACACAGGTCTCGTCTGTCCTTACATTATTCCCAACTTACCCATTAATCTTTGGGGTCGGAACATTATGGAACAAATGGGTGTTTATGTTATAAAGTGTAAAAATCCTGTTGCATTACAGCAAATGCTACATCAGGGCTACACACCCTCCAAAGGCCTGGGCAAACATTTACAAGGTATCACTCAACCCATTACCCCTTCGCAAAAATTAGATAGGGCTGGATTAGGTTTTTCACCCCCTGCTCAAAATTTTCAGTAGAGGTCACTGCCTCTCCTGCACCCCCGGCAGATAAAATAACTTGGCTTGATGATAAACCTGTCTGGGTTGGGCAGTGGCCCCTAACCAAAGAAAAATTGGCTGCTGCTCAGCAACTTGTGCAGGAGCAACTTAATGCTGGCCACATAGAATCTTCCACCTCCCCGTGGAACACCCCTATCTTTGTTATTAGAAAAAAATCAGGCAAATGGAGACTTTTACATGATCTTAGAGAAATTAATAAAACCATGGTGCCTATGGGGGCTACTCAGCCTGGGCTTCCTTGCTCCTCAGCTGTACCCAAAGAAAGCTATAAAATTGTTTTGTATCTTAAAGATTGTTTTTTTTTCCATCCCCCTGCACCCCGAAGACTGTAAGCGTTTTGCCTTTTTGGTACATCTAACTAATTGCGTGGGCCCCAACCCTAGATACCAGTGGAAGGTCCTCCCCCAAGGTATGGCTAACAGCCCCACGCTCTGTCAAAAATATGTAGCATCCATTATAGATCCGTTTTGAATCCTTTACCCCTCAGTTTATATCATTCATTTTATGAATAATATTCTGTTAGCTTGTGCTGATGATTCACTTGTCCTACACACTGCAAAAAAAACTCGTTTTTGCTCTGCAACATCGCGGATTTAAAATTTCTGAGGACAAGGTCCAAATTCACCCCCCCCCCCAACTTTTTCTTGGATTTGAACTGCATATGAAAAAGTTTCCATAAGATGATTCTTGGAATTGTATATAAAAGTGTTTCCTTAGGATTGTTCTGTGACTTTTGCCCCACCTAACCCTTCCAGGTGGGGCGCTGTGGAGTTGGGAATAAATAGCTTGAGGGACAGGAGTGAGGGGTCCTTCTGTGAAAAGCTGCTGGCTGCAGGAGGATTCTCTGGCTCTCCTTGCCCGATCTTTTAAACCCTATCATTCTTGTCTGTGTGGATTATTTTTTGCTGCGGATAAATATTACCAAGGTCTTCCCCCGAAAAGGGAACAAGGGGATGGGAAGTAATTTCTCATTCTGGGGACTGTTCTTGGATTCACAAATACCCAGCAAAGTTAACAGCGAAGATACATTGCACTTCCCAATCAGATTCGCACCCAGAAAGTACAACTTCGCACCCACCACCTAAAAACCCTTAATAATTTCCAACGCCTCTTGGGTGACATCACATGGCTAAAACCTTACCTACAGGTCTCCACGGGTGACCTGAAGCCACTTTTTAACATCCTTCAGGGCGATTCTAATCCCACCAGCTCGCGCCAACTTACCCCTGAGGCTTCCAAAGCCCTTGCCATTGTTAACACCGCCATTCAAAATCAGTTTATTACTTATTATGAGCCCTCCACCCCCTTTTCCTCATTATTTGCCCTACTGCCATTGCACCCACAGCTGTTTTGTGGCAGTTCGCCCCACTTTACTGAATCCATTTGCCTTCCTCTCCCGATAAAGTTTTAGCCACCTACCCCCACCTAGTGGTGCAGCTTTTGATGCAAGGCTGCACAGCCTCTCTGAAACTTTTTGGTCGCCAACCCACCAAGGTGATTATTCCCTATATGAAACCAGAATTGCAATGACTTATGGAAAATCAACAAGATTGGGTTATTTTTGTAACAGGTTTTTCAGGAACTCTAGATAATCATTATCCACCTAATAAATTGCTTCAATTTTTGCGCCTTCACCCAGTAGTCTTTCCTAAACTTACTAAATTTCAACCTACTTCTAATGCCTCACTAGTTTTCACAAACAGCAGTTCTAACAGCATGGCCGCATTCAAGGTCAATGGCATCGTTCACCAGGTCCCCACCCAGTACACTTCGGCCCAGCTTGTAAAGCTTGCTGCTGTCCTCAGGGTTTTTCAGCTTGTCCCAGAGCCCTTTAACTTGTACACTGATAGCTGCTATATTGCAGCTTCCCTTCCCCTGTTGGAAACAGTTCCTTATATAAAGCCTTCCACCCCTGTAACTGTTCTTTTTTCTAGAATTCAAGAACTCCTTTTGCTGCTCACCAATCCATTTTTTGTTGCCCACATTAAAGCTCACACTGGCCTCCCTGGCCCTTTGGCTGAGGGCAATAACTCAGTTGACCAGGCTACCCATCTTTTACCTGTCTTTAATCAGCCTGACTCTTTACAGTTGGCGCAACAAGCCCATAAGCTACACCACCTTAATGCGCAAACGCTTAGGTTAAAATATTCTGTCACCCGTAAACAGGCTCGAGAAATTGTTAAGTCATGCAAAGCTTGCCTTTCCCTCTTGCCTGAACCTCACACCGGAGTTAATCCTCGTGGCCTTACACCTGGAGACCTCTGGCAAATGGATGTTACTCATTATTCTGCCTTTGGCAATCTTAAGTATATTCATGTTACAGTAAATACTTATAGTGGTTTTATTTGTGCCTCTCTCCAAACAGGAGAAGCCACCAAGGATGTCATTGCTCATCTTTTACATTGCTTTACTATTGTTCCTGTCCCTACGGCCATTAAGACTGATAACGGTCCAGGGTATATTAGTTCTAAATTCAAGAATTTTTGTGCAAAATTTGGTATCACCCTTAAAACAGGAATTCCCCTAAACCCTCAAGGCCAAGGCATTGTTGAAAGAGCTAATCAAACTTTGAAAAATACACTTTTTAAACTCACTTCAGAAAGTGAGAATTTGTACTCTCGCAAAGGCAAACACCGCCTGCTTTTAAATCATGCACTCTTCGTGCTCAATTTTCTCTCCTTGGATTCCAGCAGCCATTCAGCGACTGATCTACTCTGGCACCCCTCCACTCGTGAGAATTTTTAGCAAGTGCTTTGAAAAGATGTCCGTACAGAACAATGGCTTGGCCCACACCCTGTTCTCATATGGGGCAAAGGTCACGCCTGTGTTCACAACCCAACCACCTCTGAAACGCGCTGGCTTCCAGATAGGCTGGTCAAATTCCATAACCCTCCCAGGGGTAATGCAACCTCCCGTGGGAGACCCCCGACCCGCGGGGGTGTGGAAATGAAGGTTGCTAGTTATTAGTGGGTTCACCCGAGCAGAACCGACCTGTAAAGAAGAACTAGAGAAATTAGTAAGAGAAGCCTTCAAGACAACGCATGCTGTTCAAAAAGGGAAGTTTATTGTTGGGGGATCCGCTTTTAAGGGCTGAGATACGTCAGAAGGTGTTACAAGTTTTCCACCAATCACAGTTACAAGCATTCATTAGCATAAACTGGGGCAGGTAATAGGGAGGGGCAAAGAGGTAGACCTGAGCACGTTTTACCTGAAGGCATAAGATTCAAACAGAGTTCTATAAATTACACTCAACAAGCATAAATAGAACCTCAGCTGTAATCTTAATAACGTTTTGCTAACACAAAGGCAAGTTGCTCTATATCTTTTTTTCTGGCTGGATGTATTGGGCTGCTTTGAATTACTTTATTTGTCTATTTCCTTTGTTCTCAAGGCATGGGCGCCTTTGGTCACGTGGGTGACCAGATTAGGAATTACTGAGGTGCCTTATGTTCTAGGTTTATCAGCTAGGCTCCCCACAGGGTAACACCCCTGAGGATTCTTCTGTTTCCCTTTCAGGTGCCGCTTCCGACAACACTCCCCCAAGGACACCACTGGCTGACAATCCTTGCCGCAGCACCTCAAAAACTCTCCCTCTCCGCGCTCCCCTTGACTCTCCCTTTCAAAACGATGACAACACCCCTGGTTCCTTCCCCTCCCCTTTTAACTTTTAGTTCTACAATGGTGCCAGAAACATAGCCAACTCCCCTCCCACCCCACTCCACCCCCTAACTCATCTTTAAGTAGCCCTTTGTGCCCTCGCCATGGGTGCTGAGAAAAAGTAAGCCACCCCCAATCAATTTTTGCCACGACCTGGCCCGTTCACCCATTCCCCAGGACACACTGGCGATAACCACCTTGACGAGAAAGCCTGCGTCCCCTGCTGTGATCTGCCTACCTTTAGAAAAATTTTTTTCACTGTCCCTTTTATGCTTGTCCCGGACACCACCGTGATTGCTCACTTCATTCCAAGTGCGGCAATCACTCAAGTATTTTTTGTTTGAAAATCATGGAGTTGTGCAACCACCGCCAACACGAATTGGATTACAGTGTCTCATAAAATTGGAACCTACAAAGAACCTTGGGCATCCGGCGATCTTCCTGGCATCCATGAATGTCAGCTCAACCTCTCCCACGCCCCGAGCTCTTCAGAACTCTGCCTGATTCCCCACCCTTCCAGCCCATGCTGTCCTCCGGACCCCCCTCCTCTTCTCAGCTCATCGTTGTCATGGTCAACGCCTCCGCCCAAACGCCCTTCGGTACCTGCTACTCACCCATCTCACCGTCCTAAATTGCTGCCTTGAGCTGCCTCACTTCACCAACGATACCAACCTTCTGCAATGCGGTATGAAGCCTCAATAACATAGCATAACTTTAAAACTAGTGGTGGAACCTGAACTTTGCCCTTTGGTACCCAATATAATTCCCCCTATTGAAAATTGTAATCAAATTCTTGTCGTTAATTTCTCCTTTCAGTTCATGATTGCCCCCAATTTAACGTTTTTTGCCTGTTTCACTGGTTTATCTCCCCCATTGTTTTACATTTGTTTCTTTAGTCCTAGAACTACTGTGTTTTAGTTGTTTTAATGCCTAAATTGACTGTTAAATCAAAATTTGCCTTATTACCTCTTAAATATAACCTTGTGTCTCTCTCCCGCTGCAGTATAAAATCAAACATTGCCTTCACCCCAGCCTTATTAGGAGGCCTGGGTGTTATTGGTGTGAGCACAGAAATTTATTCATTGGTTCATACTCTAGAATCTGTTAATGCCTTATAACTGTTAATAAAAATGTTTACAAACTTAAAAAAAGTTTTCACTACTTAACTGTTGAATCCCTAGCAGTAATAGTGCAGAAAAACTGCCGTGATTTAAATTTGACATTTTTTTGAGGGAGGGGGAAATTTGTGTCATCTTTATAGCAGAATGTTACTTTAAAAAATAATAATAATAGGGGCCGGGCGGTGGTGCTAAAGGTAAGGTGCCTGCCTTGCCTGCGTTAGCCTTGGACGGACCGCGGTTCGATCCCCCGGTGTCCTATATGGTCCCCCAAGCCAGGAGCAACTTCTGAGCGCATAGCCAGGAGTAACCCCTGAGTGTTACTGGGTGTGGCCCAAAAACCAAATAATAATAATAATAATAATAATAAAATAAAAGAAACTTGGCTTAGTTAGAAATAGACAGAGGGATTAAGATGAGTCCTGATATAAAATTGGTCCTCTACCTCATCCTGGCTGTCTAAGCTGCTGCCTAATTCGGTCCTTTCATTGGCTTTTTGCTACTTTTTCCTTTGGCCCCTAGGCATTCCGTCGCCTCACAAGTTTGTTAAGAATCCGGTTACTGAAATTGCCCTAATGTTCAGTATAGGTCCAATATCAGTGGCTCTCTTAAATGCACCCCGAAGGACTTGAAGCCATGGATAAACCTCTGAGCTTTAAGGAGTTTTGAGTATCTGGCTAAACGCCCCTGCTTGCTCTGCTCCTGGCTGTGGAGATGCTCATGACGGGGATAGTTTGGTGCCAGTGTCTGGGTGCAAACATGGCATTCCTAATATTTTGCGCTCAAAAACTTTTAATTTGGTCTCTTGTTGCCATGTCCAGAACTGGAAGCCCACCAAACGACCTAAGACAGGCACTTCACCCATTTTGCTCTTCTTTTATTATTACAGTAAAGGGGGAACTGTGGGGAGCCTAGCTGATGAAACCTAAAACATAGGACACCTCAGTAATTCCTAATCTGGTCACCCACGTGACCAAAGGCGCCCATGCCTTGAGAACAAAGGAAATAGACAAATACTAAAGTAATTCAAAGCAGCCCAATACATCCAGCCAGAAAGAAAAATATAGAGCAACTTGCCTTTGTGTTAGCAAAAGGTTATTAGGATTACAACTGATGTTCTATTTATGCTTGAGTATAATTTATAGAACTCTGTTTGAATCTTATGCCTTCAGGTAAAACGTGCTCTCTACCTCTTTGCCCCTCCCTATTACCTGCCCCAGCTTATGCTAATGAATGCTTGTAACTGTGATTGGTGGAAAACTTGTAACACCTTCTGACGTATTTCAGCCCTTAAAAGCTGATTCCCCCCGACAATAAATCCCTTTTGAACAGCATGTGCAGTCTTGAGGGCTTCTCTTACTAACTTCTCAAGTTCTTCTTTACAGGTCGGTTCTGCTCGGGCAAACCCACGAATAACTAGCAACCTTCATCTCCACACCCCCACGGGTCGGGGGACCCCCACGGGAGGTTGCAAGCTATCTCCTTGATCCTTTTATTTTTATATGTATTGTTATTATTTGGTGTATATATAAAAAGTTCTGAGGTCAGAGAGATAGCACAGCGGTAGTGCGTTTGCCTTGCACGCAGCCAACCTATAATGGATCCAGGTTCGATACCCAGCATCACATATGGTAACCCGAGCCTGCCAGGATTGATTTCTGAGTGCAGAGTCAAGAATGACTCCTGAGCACCTCCGAGTGTGGCCCCCAAACAAAGCAAAACAAACAAAAAGAAATTCTAGGAAGGCTTCCACAGCAGAGGAGAAAATATTGCCCAAGGCTCATTTGAATTCTGGAAAAGATAATTTGCTCACAGCCAGGGGCTTGCCATCTTTGCCCATTGGTTTCCACACTCTAAGACCTCATCCTAGTAAATGTCAGAGTTAGTCTCGAAAACATCTGCCAGGGCCGGTTTCCCTGCACACCTTCCCCTTATTTAGACTTTGCTTTTTAGCCTGACTTAGATGATCCATTTGTCAGTGACATCGAGGGGTCAGCCTTTCTTTTTTTTTTTTTTTTTTTTTTTTTTTGGTTTTTGGGCCACACCCTGTGACGCTCAGGGGTTACTCCTGGCTATGCGCTCAGAAGTTGCTCCTGGCTTCTTGGGGGACCATATGGGATGCCGGGGATCGAACCGCGGTCCGTCCTAGGCTAGCGCAGGCAAGGCAGGCACCTTACCTCCAGCGCCACCACCCGGCCCCGGGGTCAGCCTTTCTTAAGCTATCCCACCTGCAAGGTCTCTGGACTCTCAAGCTCCTTTTCTTTGGGCAAGAATGAACAGTGGAATGAAGAGTGGAAAATGGTGTGTAAAGCACCAAGTCCTAAGCACACAGAAGCACATGAGGATCTCTCTGCTCCTCCCTTCTGGGGAGCAGAATGCCAACTTTGCCTACTCTGTAGAAATAACCATCCTGGGGCTGGAGAGATAGCATGGAGGTAAGGCATTTGCCTTTCATGCAGAAGGTCATTGGTTCGAATCCAGCATCCCATATGGTCCCCTGCCATGGAGGGTCCCCTGCCATGAGCCTGCCAGGAGCGATTTCTGAGCCTGGAGCCAGGAGTAACCCCTGAGTAACCCCTGAGCGCTGCTGGGTGTGACCCAAAAACCAAATAAATAAATAAATAAATAAAGATTATTTAAAAAAAAAAAAGAAATAACCATCCTGTGATTCATTTCTGTCTAAAATGCCACATAGATTTGCGTGGGTGAATTTTATCTATTTATTTATTGTTTTGGGCCAAACCCAGTGATGTTCAAGAGTTACTCCTGGCTATGGGCTCAGGAAACGCTCCTGGCTTGGGGGGCCATATGAGATGCCAGGGATCAAGCTGTGGTTCGGCCTAGGCTAGTGCATGGAAGGCAGATGCCCTACCACTTGTGCCACCACTACAGCCCCTTATAGGTCAATTTTAAGACTTGCTCCTTGACTCACCTGCTTTTGTCTCTGAGCAAGTCACCACCTGGGACTGCATCATCCACCTTGGTCCTTACATCGATCAATCCACTCATGGTAAAAAGACCACAGATAGTATCTTTTTTTGGGGGGGGAGGGGGTTATACCCGGCAGGGCTCAGGGACCACTCCTGGCTCTAAGCTCAAAAATTGCCCCTGGAAGGCACGGGGGACCATATGGGATGCCGGGACTCGAACCACCATCCTTCTGGATGCAAAGCAAATGCCTTACCTCGATGCTATGTCTTTGGCCCCCATAGATAATATATTTAGGAAGCCAAGGTCATACATTTTATAGCAAGTAAAGCCCATGGAAATAAGTCACCGCATCTTTCTTATCCTGTGGACAACTTGGATTCTTCTGAGTCCTTATCACTGTTTACCATTAGGAATTTCATCCATCTGCCTGCAGCTGTATTTAGAGCATTTGCAGCAAATGTCAAGAAATCTAATCCCAAACTCCCTAGCTTTCCCCATCCTCACCTCATATCCCTCACATCGAGAGCTTTCCTAAAGCAAATGCATACTTTATTAAAATCACAAATGAGGGGGCCAGAGAGATAGCACAGCAGTAGGGCATTTGCCTTTCATGCAGTTGTCATAGGATGGACCTGGGTTCGATTCCTAGCATCCCATATGGTCCCCCAAGCCTGCCAGGAGCAAATTCTGAGCACAGAGCCAGGAGTAACCCCTGAGTGCTTCTGGGTGTGACCCACAAACCAAAAAAAAATTCACAAATGACATTTTACCATTTCCAGCAGATATCACCATGTAATATGTATTTTTTTGGGGGGTCACACTCAAAAATTCTTGTTCAGTAGTCACTCCTGGAAGGCTTGTGGGATGCTGAGATTTGAACGGGGTCCATCGAAGTTTAGGGTTTATACTCAAATATATAATGGTAGTTGAAAATTTAGAAAGGTTATACCTTCCACTTCGTTTTCTTGCTACTGATACTTTGAAATATATAGGATATACTGTGATTTTATTTGAATTTTAGAATTGTCTTTTCTATTTATGTGAAAAATGATACTGAAACTTTGATAAGGATTGTATTGGCTTCATATATTATCTTGGGTAGCTTTCATTAGCAGGATTATGTATTTTGACTTTTTTTTTGGTTTTTGGGCCACACCCCACAGTGCTCAGGGGTTACTCCTGGGTGTCTGCTCAGAAATAGCTCCTGGCAGGCACGGGGGACCATATGGGACACCGGGATTCAAACCAACCACCTTTGGTCCTGGATTGGCTGTTTGCAAAGCAAACGACGCTGTGCTATCTCTCCAGACCCTATTTTGTCTATTTTTGATGAGATGACAGTTCTGATAATTTTCAAGTAATCACACAAATAGTTTTTAATCAGCTAGATTTCATTTACTTTGTATTATAAAAATGAATTTGATCTAAACTTCCAAATATAATGAGTAGAAGGATAATACAGGAGTTAAATCACTTGACTTCTGTTCAGTTTGATCTCCAGTACTATATATGATCCCTGAAAGCAGAAATTATCCTTGAGTGCAAAATCAAGAATAACTCCTGAGCTTTACCAGGTATGGCCCATCCTTCACCCCTCAAAAAAAACTTGCAAATTTCAATGACAAGAATATTGAGTTGATTATAGCATATTTTCTTATTAATTTCCTGATTATCAAAAGGTTTGTGGCTATTGGAGACTGGTTAATATTGAAGTTTAACACTTGTGGGGGAGGGGACTCCCAAACATGAAACTTATGGGGTTCAGAAGCCACTCTAAATCATATATGATCAATAGACCCAAATGATCCCATATTTGGGACTATTGGTGTTGGGAACCTCCAAGTTTACATCAACATCACTTGGGGCAATAGGTTATGTGAGAAGTGGAATCCTGGCCTTATGTTGTCATCCCCACCCTGAAAAATTTTACACATTAAATAAAAATAATTCAAGTATGTGGATGGTAGATTTAAAGCACGTAGCTAATGGTAAAGCACGGGGTCAGCATGAATGTGCTCTGAGTTTGATTTCAACATTCCGGTCATTGCCAATGTTTAAATATCTGTTTAAAATGAAAACAGTACTCATCACCCCTCCCGCCCAGGCTAGGGTGGCAGCTCGGCTTCCCTCCCGGCCTGGTCTCACCCACCCCAGCAACTTAAGTGTTGGGGGCTACGAACTTTCTCATCGTGCCCGCACCACAAAAGTAAACTTCGGGGGAAGGACAGCCTCGAGATTCCCCAGATACTAATGGGGAAACAGAAGTGGCCATCGATGGCAGATTGGGGGAGGCCGAAAGTGAGAGAGATCTTGGTCATGGAACCTAGTGATAGTACCAGCACCATCACGGAAGAGCCTGGCAGTCTGCAAGACTTGGTGAAGACCCTGGACTCCCAGACCTGCACCTTTATTGTGTGTGCTCAGATGAATGCCAAAGAATCTAAGGAGCCCATTGCTGCCTCTGTCAGCATTTGTACCCGCTTCCGCTTCTGCCCTTTAATGGGAGAGATTTCCGGCCAGCAGCTTTCTCTCAACCAGGACAGAAGGTAGAAGGCGAATACAAATAATTCGCAAGTGTTAAGCTCTTTTGTGAACACCTAGAAATTAAGCTGCAGAAGTCAATAAAGCGCTCAAGGTGGGTTCCAGTCAAGAGGTTTATTGAGGAGAGAGGAGGGCTTTTATGCCCTGCTTCAGTGGGAGGAGCAGCAACATAGGATTGAAACTTAAACCAATCAGATTTGTACAGGTACAACGATTTTAACCAATGGGAGCATAGACACATTTTGATGGCGGGAAGGATAAGGAGGAACCTGGCAGGATGGGGGGAGGGGAAGCAAATCCTTAATAGATCTTTCTTTTGTGCAAGCAATAGGGATTACAGTTTAAGCCTTACAAAAACCTATCTATAATTACGTTTTTGAGAGCAGTTACAAAAACAGGTTCCATGGAAAGGTTAAGGAATCTGGTTTAAGCCAGATTCTGTGTGCTGGGCTAAATTTATTTGCAGAGTTTCTTTTTGGCTCGGGGCTAAGCAAACTTATGGCTTGAATCAGGCTCCGTCTCCCACAAGCATTCCCTCTGAAAACACAACGGGTCATCTACCAGGTTGAGTTCTTCAGTTTGATAAGAAGCTCCAGAAATACAGTGTTGGGGGGCCGGGTAGGTGGCGCTGGAGGTAAGGTGTCTGCCTTGCAAGCGCTAGCCAAGGAAGGACCGCGGTTCGATCCCCCGGTGTCCCATATGGTCCCCCCAAGCCAGGGGCGATTTCTGAGCACATAGCCAGGAGTAACCCCTGAGCGTCAAACAGGTGTGGCCCAAAAACCAAAAAAAAAAAAAAAGAAATACAGTGTTGGGGGGAAATGTTATTCACTTGGTGGGATGGTCTCCTTCTCACTCAGCTCCCTTCTGGAGCATCTTCTGGGACAGGGTCTGCCTCAGCTACTCATGGTGGGGAACCCCTACCTGGTACTCAGGGGCCTGGGGCCTCTGTTCATGACCAGAATGCCAACATCTATGTCATGGTTGGAACCTTCGACTCCCTAGTGACTGCTCTGCTGTGGATGGATGTTCACATCAACATGGAACTGGCCCAGATTCAGAGTGAGCCTCGTGTACGACTGGTGATGATCAGCACATGAAGGTCAGCACATTATACAAATTTGTACATTTGTGTCATAGTAAAGAAATCTAGTATTGATGAAAAAATATATATATTTAATTTTATGAGTAATATTATAAAAGTAACTAAATTTTAAAAGCAAATTAACTAGTATCAAATATAATTTTGGTCTTAAGTTCTAGGTGTAAAAATGCATCAAATGTCTTTAACTATATTTTATAATGTCTAAACATCTTGTTAATTTGGTATATTATTTTTACAAATTATTCATTTAAAGTCTTCAAAGTAGAAACAGTTTTTTGTTAAAAATTTTAACACATTATTGCAGCTGCCTTTCTGTTTTCCTGCTAAACTAATTTTAAAAAACCTGTTCATTTACAGCAAATGATATCATACTTCAGAGTGGAGACTCCTTCTACAGTGCTCATTAACCATTTTACTTAACAAAAAAATTTTTTTAACTGCTTACATTTTACTTCATGTTTTAAACTTCAAACTAGGATTGTTTTAAAACTGTTTTGTGTTAAATCTAAACCTTAAAATTTATTTTCAGCAAAGTTCCACTCCAGCTACATTAAGTACTTCAAAAAACTAAGTTTTTCTACAAAAATTTTTTTCTTACAAACATGCCGGCTAAATATTTAAAAGCGCTTGTTAATTTTTCTAATGTGTTTTAATGCAATCCTTTTGTCTGTTCATGTGTTTGTTGTGATAAATGAAAGTGGCCACAATGTTGTGTTTAGTGTTGCTTTGTTTTGTCTGTTTGTTATTTCTACATTTCATGATACAATTTTTAAAGCCTTATCCATTTTTGAAATTTTAATTAATTTTTTTTAACCTGGCTCAGTCTGGTCATCTAACAGACTGTGACATCCTGCTAAAAATCATGTGTTAAGCTAGCTTTGTCCTGACAGCCTGGCAGAAAGTGTAGGGGATGGTAAACCCCAGATTTCTCAATGGCCATCGGGGATAACTTTTCCCTGGAAAATTTCTGGACTTTGCAATCACCCAGCTTTCCTGCTATGTGTAAGTTAAGGCCTATAAAATATGAATTTGTGGCTAAACAATAGCATCAAGCTTTTAGATAATAATTAAGAAGTTTAAAAAATCATTTAGGTTCACTTTAAAAGTTTTTTTTGAAAAATTGGCAATTGTTAATTATAAAATTTTTTATGCTGATGTCTCACAGAGGTCAGATAACATTCCCGTGGTATTCAGAAATAATTTGTGTGATGTAAATTGCTAATGTCTTCTGCCTGTAAACCCAGGCCAGAAGACTAAGTAAATTCCTATTTTTTATATAAAGAATTAAATTTATGGAATATTTTATTGTAAAGAAGGGCCCCCAAGTAATCATTTTCCCCCTAACAAGCTGCTTCAATTTTTGCAAATTCACCCTGTTGTCTTTCCCAAGCTTACAAAACTACAGCCCATCCCTGGGGCTAATCTTGTGTTTACTGATGATAGCTCTAATGGCACAGCGGCCTTGAGCATTCAGGGCAAGATCATGAAATTCACTACAGAGCACAAATCTGCTCAGCTTGTAGAACTGGCTGCAGTGCAAAGGGTATTTGAAACAGTTTTTGAACCCTTCAATCTCTATACTAATAGTTTCTACATTGCAAACTCTATTCCGCTACTTGACACTGTGCCTTTTATTAAACTCACTTCTAATGCCCAGCCTGCCTTTGCAAAAATTCAAAGACTTGGGGCCGGGCGGTGGCGCTAAAGGTAAGGTGCCTGCCTTGCCTGCGCTAGCCTTGGACGGACCGCGGTTCGATCCCCCGGTGTCCCATATGGTCCCCCGAGCCAAGAGCAACTTCTGAGCGCATAGCCAGGAGTAACCCCTGAGCGTTACCGGGTGTGGCCCAAAAAAAACAAAAAAAAAAAATTCAAAGACTTATACTTATGAGATCCCACCCATTTTTTGTAGCACACGATAGAGCCCTCCCTCCCACCCCCACTGCCTTTGCTGCAGCTCCTGGCCCTTACCAGGTCTATAACCTTACCTGGGTTATTCTTATTGAGACTGGCGATGTAGCCAATGCCACCTCTATTATAGCTCCCACAGTCCCATGGCTGGATCTTTTTGTTGATATGTGTGCTCTTCCTATGCCTAGCGACTACTGGGTCACCCCTGATTTTATTTCTCCTCGCAGAGATCTTCAGCCCAAGGTTATTCCCGGCTGCTACAGCACTGTAAGCCACTCATCCTTGCTTGACAAACTCATTTATGTGTGTCCTGGAGGCTTCCATAGAGATCAACATGATCGCTCCTTAGCCTACAGGTGTGGAGACAGATCTAGCTTTTTTCGCGCTGCTTGGGGCTGTGAAACAACTGGGGATACTTATTGGAAGCCCTCTTACTCCTGGGATTTTATCACTGTTCGCCGCCTTCGACCCCCCATCAAGCGGCCATTACGTTCCCTGCATCCCTGCTACAAACAATGGTGCAACCCGTTGCATATCCAATTTACCACAGCCGGCAAAAAATACTCTTGGGACAAAACTCTCACTTGGGGCCTACGCCTTTACTGTACTGGCTATGACAAGGGCTTTACCTTTTCCATAAAACTTCTCAAAGAAATCCCCTTTTCTCACCCCATAGCTGTTGGCCCCAATCCTCTTTTGCACCCCTCCGGTGGTGGCCCCTTCTTACCCCAGGCACCACCCAAGGCGTTGCCCCCTCCTTCACCCTGCTCCTTCTGTTACCGCTGCTGCTGTTACTGAGTTCCAGCCTACTATCTCTGCGGGACCTGTTTCCACGGCCGACCTCATCCTGCAAATGGTTGATGCATCTGCCCAAGCTCTCTCCATAACCTCCTACGAACGCTGCTGGATTTGCTACTCGCCGGTCCCACCGTTCTATGAAGGCATTGCAGCCTTCGGAACTTCCCTCTACACCAATGACTCTGGTCTCCTTCGCTGGGGTACACAGCCTCAAAGACATGGACTGACAGTGGGACAAGTCGTGGGGTATGGACTCTGTCTTCTTGGCCCCCACATGATTCCTCCCGTTTCCTTGCTAGAAACCTGAAATCAAACATTTCATGTTCATGAACAAGCTTTTTCTTATTGCCCCAAATTTCACCTTTTTTGTTTGCTCCACCAGATTGACTCCTCATATTATTGTTGATGTTTTTCTTGCTCACCGTGATTATTGTGTTTTGGCAATTCTTATGCCCAAACTCACTGTTTGACCCGAATCGGACTTATTGCCTTACTCTGGTACCTCCCCTATTCTCTCTTGTGCTAAACGCGAACCTGTAACAGCCATCACCCTAGCCGTCCTTGTTGGCCTTGGCGCCGCTGGTGCAGGTACAGGTATTTATTCCCTCATCCGCACTGAGGGGTCTATAGACTTTCTAACAAACACTGTTGTTAAGGATATAGAGGAGCTTAAAAAGGGTCTCAATTATCTACAACAAACTGTTGGCTCCTTGGCTGAAATGGTATTGCAAAATCACCGAGGCCTTGATCTTGCCTTTTTAAAGGAGGGGGGAATGTGTGTTGCCTTAAAAGAAGAAAGTTGCCTTTTTAAAGATAAGTTAGGCCTTGTTCAGGATAGCATAAAAAGGTTGAAGAAAGTCTAGCTGAAACCAAGAAAACCTTGGACAGGGAGGAAAGCTGGTATAAAAATTGGTTTTCCACATCTCCCTGGTTATCCACTCTTCTATCCACGCTGCTTGGCCCCATTCATTGGGTTCATGCTGCTCATTTCTTTTGGTCCATGGGCATTTCACCGCCTAACTGGCTTTATAAAAACACAGATTGATGAGGCTACAAAAAAATCTGTGGACATTTACTACCAGCATCTCCAGCCTCATGAGCCACCCATTGCTGATACTGCTGAGGGTGAAGAGAGCGCCCCTGAAGAACTGGATTTTGAGGAACTGGAACGGCTCGCTAAGCGTAAGAAATCCTTCCTCACACGGCTGTGGAAATGACTTTGACGGGATTAGCCTGGTGCCAGTAGTCAGGAGCACACCCCATTCTTTATCTTTGTGCAGGCTCTTAGGGGTAGGGTACTCAAGCCTACATGCACTGATGCAAGAACCTTCTTGCGTGCTCCCCGAGCTGCTACTTTTGGGGTTCTCACACTGGGGGCCCACCAGACAGCCTAAGACAGGGTTTCCACCCATCTTTGAATTAATAAAAAAGGGGGAATTTGTTAGGGACTGTTTGGAATAAATAAAAAGCCCACTTACTAATCAAAATGGAGTCTCTGAAAATCTTAGCCAAAGTGCTTACAAGCTGCATGTGGCCTTCTTTGCCCTTGGACCCAAAGAAATAGAAATAGCCTAGAGCTAGGGAATCACTAGGCTCCAAGATGTCCTTGTATAGACAGGGGTCAAAAGGCCCAAGCTGAGATAAGATTTTGTATTTTGTTGCTCAAAGATAATGTGAATCTCTTGAATGATGATAATCTTATTAACCTGGGAAAATCAAGATGTTCCCGTGGAAAGTTACAACAATTCCTACTGTGCCTCGCCCCTACTCTCTTTGTTTTGCATTGTCTATAAAAGGTCTATTTCTCCCTTTATTAAATGGACTCCTGATCGGAACCCTTCGTCTCGAGTCTCTTTATTTCCCAGTCCCTCTTCTATTCCAAGCCGGATTCTTCTTCGAGAACTGCGAATTACTGACGTGGTCCCCAGCTTTACCCGCTGGTCGGGGTCCCTGGTGGACCACAATGATCCACGCAAAGGGTCAAATGATTGACTTCACTAAGCGGGCCTTTTGGCAAATAATTCTTTTAGAGGAAAGCACTGCACCAGAGAAGGGGAAAAACCACGTCTCGTGCGTGCTTTCCTTAGATGGGAAGTAACACCTGGGAATCTTTCTGTCCCTTTGCTGCCATCCTGCCCACTTGCTTCTGACCACTGACTGTCCTCTCTGCCTGTGTCACCTTGCAATGTTCCATGCACCCAAGACTGATTTCCAGTTTTCTCCGCAAACAGCCCAACTCTGAAACCCAGGATCTGGAAAGATTGCACAGCACTTGAGCGTTTGCCTTGCACCCTGCCATCCCGGGACGGATCTGGGTTCAATCCCCAGCATCCCATATGTTGCCCCAAGTCTTCCAGGAGTGAGCCAGGAGGAACCCCTGAGCGCCACCGGGTGTGGCCCAGAAAGCAAATAACCCAACTCTGAAGCCCAGCTTTGGCCAAGTCGGGCCCTCTCCCAATGCGCCCGCTTCTCCATCATTTGCCACCATCACAGTGCTGTCCTCTGCACGTGTGGTTCACTCTTCACCCCATACTGCCATCCACAGAGGACAACAGAAAGGATCCCTCAAGACACTCCCACCTCCCCCAGCTCTGTGGGATCCTACCTGTGTGGTTCTCACTTGGCTGTGAGGGGTGGTTCTGTGTCTGTGAGGGGCACTGGTTCATTCGTTCCAGATGAAATATTTGGAAGTAAGTTTCTGATACAGCAGGCTGAGTTGAAAAGAGAAAATTATGGGGCCGGGACAGTGGCGCTAGAGATAAGGTGTCTGCCTTGCAAGCGGTAGCGTAGGACAGACCATGGTTTGATCCTCCAGTGTCCCATATGGTCTCCCCAAACCTGGAGCGATTTCTGAGCGCATAGCCAGGAGTAAGCCCTGAGCGTCAAATGGGTGTAGATCAAAAACCCCCCCCCAAAAAAAAAGAGAGAGAGAGAAAATCAGTAGCCAAATATGGGATTGAAAATATCTTTATTAAAATTAATTAAAATAATGTACAGTAAGAACTTTCGGGATGGAGAAGATCGGAAGTTTCTTCCTCCGCCATGGAAGAAGAAAAAAGAGCGTTCTGTTACAGGCTCATAGGTTCCTCTTGCCTCTTGCCTCAGAAATCGCCCCTGGCAGACTGGGGGACCCTATGGGATGTGGGATTCCTATGGCAGTCCCTTTTGGATGGTCTGCTTGCAAGGCAATTGCCCTCCAGCTGTTCTCTCTGTTCTTCTCTTCTCTTCTCTTCTCTTCTCTTCTCTTCTCTTCTCTTCTCTTCTCTTCTCTTCTCTTCTCCTCTTTCTCTCTCCTCTTCTCCTCTCTCTCTCTCCTCCTCTCTCTCTCTGCTCTTCTCTCTCTCTCTGCTCTTCTCCTCTCTCTCTCCTCTTCTCCTCTCTCTCTCTCCTCTTCTCCTCTCTCTCCTCTTCTCTCTCTCTCCTCTTCTCTCTCTCTCTCCTCTTCTCTCTCTCCTCTCTCTCTCCCTCTCTCCTCTCTCTCCCTCTCTCCTCTCTTCTCTTCCCTCTCTCCCTCTCTCTCTCTCTCTCTCTCGTGGCCCCAAAGGCATGACCGGTACGTCCGCTGTCTCCTGCTACTGCGGCCTGTGAGCTCTTCTTGGGCCTGGGTGCGGGGAAGGGCTGCTGGAGGAGGGCGATTGGCACGGCCCCGCCCTCGGCCCCGCGCCCTGCCGACAGGGCCTGCAAGTGACAAAGCGAGTCTCCTAAGAAACTCCTTCCCAAGGGCAAGGACCCAAGGGGCTTTTTCTCCCATAGAGAGAAAGCCGGGCACAGGGCGTCTGTAGGGTCCCCCCACCCAGCAGCCCGGGTGACCTGTGAGCAGAGGCCAGGAGGAACCCCTGAGCGCGTCGGGTGTGCCCAAAAGCCAGTGGCCGCTTACCCCTTGGCCCCCTGGGCGGCTTCGGGCAGGGGCCTCGGGGTGATGGTTGCCTCCCTCTGAGTGCAGGCCCTGCGGCTTCACGGGTGGCGGCTTTGGGCCCATGCCCCTTGGGCGCCGGTGGTCTTTCGGCCGGCCCTGGGGCTTCAGGGCCCGCAGCTTCGGGCTCATGCCCCGGGGGCGCCGGTGGTCTATGGGCAGGCCCTGGGGCTTCAGCGGGGGCGACTCCTGTGGTCCAGGATATGGCGCAGAATCGGAACTCGCTGCCATCGGCAATTGCCTCCGCTACCTGGCGGCGGACCGCAGGCGCCCGCCACATCTCAATCTTCACTGCAACCTGGGCGAAGTCCGGGGCGAAGTCCACCGTCATCCGAAGGCGCTGCCTGTGCTCCCAGCTCGAGCTGTTGCCCAAAAACCAAAAGAAGGAAGGCAACTGCTCAGCCGACCTGGTGGTGGACTAAGGATCCCACGTGCCAGAGGCTCCCCGTGTCTGAACAGAAATCGGTGTTCCCCGTGTTGGTGCGGGGAGGGAGAGGAGGGGAGGGGAGGGGAGACCGCTCTGGGCCCAGCCTGGCTCCCGCAGCCCCAGCAGCCCGGCAGAAAGACAAGGAAATAAAAGTTTCCCGATTCCAAGTACCATCAGAAAGTAAAAGAAATGAACTAACCTTCTCCCTAGAAACTACCTTTTAGCAATCGAGGCACTCACCAAGAAAATGTGAATTGAGGGGCCGGGAAGGTGGCGCTAGAGGTAAGGTGTCTGCCTTACAAGCGCTAGCCAAGGAACAGACCACGGTTCGATCCCCCGGTGTCCCATATGGTCCCCCCAAGCCAGGGGCGATTTCTGAGCACATAGCCAGGAGTAACCCCTGAGCGTCAAACGGGTGTGGCCCAAAAACCAAAAACCAAAAAAAAAAAAAAAAAGAAAATGTGAATTGAAATGATTTTGTTTAGCTTTTTTTTCTTCCAAAGGGAGAAAGAAGACAAGTGGGCTTTGGGGCCACGAGTGCTACCCCGAAAATAACAGATGGGGGTAGGCAGAAGTCGAGGGGCAGGGGTGCAGAGCTCAGAACCAAGCACCCCCAGTTGTTCTCAGCAACCCCACTTGGGTTTAGAAAGCATAAGGCAGTCTTCTCACTAAAGGCGGGCAGTCCAGCTCTTGGGGCCCATGTGTCAGGCAGGAGGCACATGGGCCAGAAAGGAGACACATGCACCCGTGCGTGGTGGACACTCACCCTAGCCCTAAATTTGGTGTATTGCTTTGAGCAGGTGCTCAGAGGTTACTCTAGGCCCTGCACTGCTGGCTCAATAAGTGACCATATGGGATGTCTGAGGTCAAACCCTGGTCGGCAGCTTGCAAGGAAAACAACCTCCTCATTTAGCCCTGATCATAGCTCTCTCTTAGGCTCAGGCCCCTTGATCGACCCAAACTTGCAATAAGTGGAGACATCAAAAGATCAAATAGAAGGAAGGACTTTGCGGGGCTTGAAAATAGAAGCATGGGACAGTGAAAAAGAACAAAGAAACCTGCGTGCACCTGGGTTAGATTTTTTTTCTCCAAGAGTAGCCAACCCCTTGACGTGCGCATCCCGAAGGAAAGGGAGTTGGGGAGGTTGGAAAAACACTTCATTTGAATGCAGAAACCGAACTCTCCTGAGGTTCCCAAGCCCGAATCAGAACCGGAAACAGCAGGGGTGACCCAAAAAGGGAATGTCAAGAGCCGCGCATGCAGACATAAGGCCAACCCTCAACCTCAACCTCCCACATCCCCAAATACCATCCCTTGACTCCACGCAGGCGGCCACCCCCAACATCCCCTTCCCAAAGAAATAACCCAAATCCATGCACAAACGAGGATGAACGCAGACCCACGAAGCTTGGCTCCCACTGGGGAGACTTGGCACGAAGGAGTCGCTGACTAAAGGTGCAGAAAAGGGCACTGCGTGGAGAGCGACGGGCGGGCAGTCCAGCTCTTGGGGCGCATGGGCCAGGCAGGAGGCGCATGGGCCAGAAAGGAGACACATGCACCCGTGGGTGGTGGCAGGGGAAGCACACACAGTGATTGCGGACACATGGAACCACACACACAAAAAAAGCAGGGCAAGGAGCGCTCCAAGACTAGAGGCCCATTCCCAATCCCGGCCAGTGGGCATGGACAGCTTGGAGAGTCTAGAGCGCACGCCACATCAGCCAGGAGGGACAACACAGGCAAGGCTTGGGGGACCCCCGACTCACCTCATCCCTGTGGTGCTGACAGAAGTCGAGGCGCTCGGTGAAGACTGCCAGGCCTGCCTCCTGGACCTGCAGTGCAGCCTTCTGCTCGCACAATGGGCAGCTCAGCTTGAGGGGCTTATTATGTGACTGATCCTACTCTCATCAATAATTGTGCCCTACCCTAGAGTGTGACTTGGCATTGTGCTCCCACCCTGGGGCGGGACCTGATTCTGGGCTAAGGGAAACGCCTTACTTCCATGACATCTCTCCGGCCCACCAGGAGTGATTTCTGAGTGCAGAGCACAGAACGAGTATTAACACCCCCCCAGCACTGCTGGGTGTGGTCCAAAAACTAAAAAAGAATTTTATTTTGTGGAGGCAGAATGATAGTACGGCAAGAAAGGCACTCACGCGCACACACACACACGCGCACGCTCGCGCACAGACACACACACACATACATTCACTCAACACGCACACGCTGAGCAGGGGTCTATCTCCGTCACCATCACATATGGTCCCCAAGCCAGCCAGGAGTAATTCCTGAGCACAGAGTGAAAAGGTGTGAAGAAAATAATAAATATAAGTAAGAACTGGAAAATAGCAAACAGAAGAAAAAACTAGGCACCCTCCCTAACTTGCACTTCCTAAGAGAATTAAGCCAAGCCCTAAGCTTCTCTAAGTTCCTAAAGAAAGCTCCCGGCTAAGCACTCTAACTTCCCTAATTTACACTTTAATTAAGTGCCTTAAGAAAGATCCCAACTAAGCTAATTCCTTAAAGTGCCTTAATTTACACTTCATTCAAGCTCACTGGGAACCTTTCCACTTTTCCCTTTCCTCCACTCCCCCACTCCCTGGCTCCCCTTCCTTTCCCTGGGAACCTTTCCACTCCCCCACTCCCTAGCTCCCCTTCCTTTCCCTGGGAACCTTCCCACTCCCCCACTCCCTAACTCCCCTTCCTTTGAACTAACCACCACAATTCGCGGAAGACCCTCATTTTAAATTAGACATATGCCGTCAGGGGAAGGACAAAGATACGCACATGACCCCAGGGGCAAACACTGCCCCATCTGTTACACAGGGAAAACAAAATGCCTCTTTCCTGGGCTCTGACGCATAACTTCTTTTGTGGCGGGAGATAAGGAGAAATGCCTCCTTCCTGGCAGGTGTGTTCCCATGATATGTATAGACTTTTTACCCTATAAAAGCTTTGCTGAATGCTAAAGGGGGGCCGAATCTTCTCTACTCGGTCCTGAGTTATGAGATTCGGTCTCCAGCATGCTGAGATATTAAAATCCCTCGTGTTATTACAGCAAGTCTGGTCTTCGAGTCTCTTTGGGTGCACGCATATCCTGAGCCTGGAGCGGACTTCCCCTGCGGGGGAGTTCTTTCATTTGGGGGCTCGGCCGGGAGATTTGCGACCACCCAGAGACCCCAGACCCACTTGGAGGTGAGCTCTTGTGTCTGTGTCTGTGTCTACTTAGTCTGGGTTCGTTTGCTTCTGGCTGTACTTTTCTCTGAGGTTTGGCGCGATCGCAGTTTCGGCTTTACGGACGCTCAGCAAGTCTGAGGTTTCGTGGATAAAGACAGACGTGTCCGGGTGTCCACCGTCCGATCACCCTGGGAGACGTCCCGGGAGGAAGCGGGGACGACCAGGGACGCCTGGTGTACCCCCCTGGTCTGGAGAGTCGCGAGGAGAATAGCTTCCTCATTGAACTAGGCTGGCGGCGGAGGCCCCTGCCATCCGACTCTTTGAAGTGCCTTTGGGCAACGCGGGAACGGCGCTTGTTCTGGGTCATTTGTCTCTTGATTGTAACTTCTGTGTCAGTTTTCCTTGAAATTAGGACTAAGATGGGACAGACCGTGACGACTCCTTTGACTCTAACCCTTAACCACTGGACTGACGTAAAAGCTAGGGCTCACAATCTGTCTGTCGGGGTACGGAAGGGCCCCTGGCAGACCTTCTGCACCTCTGAATGGCCAACCTTTGGAGTCGGCTGGCCGCCAGAAGGTGTCTTTAACCTCTCTCTTATTTCCGCAGTAAGAAAGGTCATTTTTCAGTCTGAAGGGGGACACCCGGACCAAATACCCTACATTCTCGTCTGGCAGGACCTCGTCCAGAATCCACCAGTGTGGGTCAAGCCCTGGATATTTGGCCGCCCTGAGCCAACTTCCACTATAATGGCAGTAGCCTCAGACCCCGAGCCCAACTTGCCTGTTCCCCCCCGACCTTCAGCTCCCCCGCCCCTCTACCCTGAGATAGACAATGATCTTCTTCTTGACTTCTCCCCCCCTCCGTACTCCCAACCTCAATCCTCTCCCCAGCCGGCACAACCTAACGTGCCACACGTCGCTGTGGGGCAACCCCCGGCGGCCGGTCCACGCGAACCGGGACCAGCAGGGGGAACCCGGAGCCGGAAGGGCCGCAGTCCAGAAACTGTTCGCCCCTCCGAGTCACGGTCTCTTGCCCTCCCCCTTCGGGCAATGGGGCCCCCGCCAGGAGATGACCAGCTTCCCCCTTTACAGTACTGGCCTTTTTCCTCGGCAGATCTATATAATTGGAAGACTATGCACCCCACCTTTTCAGATAATCCCTCTGCCCTGACGGGACTCCTCGAGTCTCTCATGTTTTCGCATCAGCCCACCTGGGACGACTGTCAACAACTGCTCCAGGTCCTCTTCACGACAGAGGAAAGAGAAAGAGTCCTCCTAGAAGCCAGGAAAAACGTCCCGGGGGCCGATGGGACTCCCACTAATCTCCCTAACCTCATAGATGAAGGGTTTCCACTGACCAGGCCAACCTGGGACTTCAATACCGCAGAAGGTAGGGAGCGCCTCACCGTCTACCGCCGGGCTCTCATTGCTGGTCTAAGAGGGGCTGCAAGACGCCCCACGAATCTGGCTAAGGTAAGAGAGGTTGTCCAAGGTCCAGTTGAACCGCCCTCGGTTTTCCTGGAACGCCTAATGGAAGCTTATAGGAGGTACACTCCTTTTGATCCAGCTTCAGAGGGACAACAGGCGGCCATAGCAATGGCCTTTATTGGGCAGTCAGCCACAGATATAAAATGTAAGCTACAGAGGCTAGAGGGACTTCAAGATTATTCGTTGCGAAACTTAGTGAAGGAGGCAGAGAAAGTGTTCCACAAGAGAGAAACAGAGGAGGAGAAAAAGGAAAGAGAAAAGAAAGAGATAGAGGACAGAGAGAACCGGCGTGATCGCCGACAAGAGAGAAATTTAACTAGAATTTTGGCTGCAGTAGTAGGGGATAGTATAGCAGAAAGAGAAAGAAGCAGGCAGACAGGGCACCTGGGCGACAGGGCAAGAAGAACCCCGAGAGGACAAGATCGTCCATTCGATAGAGATCAGTGTGCCCATTGTAAAGAAAAAGAACTTGACCGTCCACTCGAAAAAGATCAGTGTGCCCATTGTAAAGAAAAAGGACACTGGGCAAGGGAGTGCCCGAAAAAGCAACTCAGGAGGAACAAGGTCCTGGCTCTCGATGATTAGGGGGGACGGGGCTCGGTCCCCCTCCCCGAGCCCAGGGTAATGCTTCCAGTAGAGGGGACTCCCATCAACTTCCTGGTGAACACGGGAGCTGAACATTCGGTATTGACCAGGCCCCTAGGAAAATTAGGAACAAAAGAAACCATGGTTGTGGGGGCCACGGGCAGCAAATTCTACCATTGGACTACAAAAAGAAAATTGGACGTTGGGAGGGGCCGAGTAACTCACTCCTTCCTGGTCATCCCTGAGTGCCCTGCGCCCCTCCTGGGAAGAGATTTGCTGACCAAATTAAAGGCACAAATTCAGTTTACCCCTGAGGGACCTGAAGTAACTTTGGGGGAAGCTCCTGTGACTTGTCTGGTAGTCGGACTTGAGGAGGAATACCGCCTCCATGAAACAAAGCCTGGAGAAGTAGTTGCTTCAGAATGGCTTACCCAATTCCCTGAGGTCTGGGCTGAACAGGCAGGAATTGGCAAGGCTAAACAAGTACCCCCGATAGTGGTAGAGCTGAAGGCGCATGCCTCACCTATCTCGGTGAGACAATATCCCATGAGTAAAGAAGCAAAGGAAGGCATCCGTCCCCACATCCAGAGGCTGATACAGCAAGGAGTTCTAGTACCCTGCCGATCTCCCTGGAACACGCCTTTGCTGCCGGTGAAGAAACCTGGCACTGGGGACTACCGACCAGTACAAGACTTAAGGGAGGTTAATAAAAGGGCCCAGGATTTGCATCCCACTGTGCCTAACCCTTACAATCTACTGAGTTCCCTCCCACCGGAGCGGGTTTGGTACACAGTGCTAGATTTAAAAGACGCTTTTTTCTGTCTCCAATTACACCCCAGCAGCCAACTGATGTTTGCTTTTGAGTGGAGAGATCCGGAAGGGGGACACACTGGACAACTGACATGGACTAGATTGCCCCAGGGTTTTAAAAACTCCCCCACACTATTCGACGAGGCACTCCATAGGGACCTGGCCCCCTTCAGGGCTCGGAACCCCCAAGTCTCCCTTCTTCAGTATGTTGATGACCTCCTGCTGGCAGCATCCACCAAGGAAGCGTGTGAAGAAGGAACCAGAGAACTCCTAAAAGAATTGGGTGAGTTAGGGTACCGGGTGTCGGCCAAGAAAGCTCAGTTGTGCCGCAACGAAGTAACATACCTGGGGTATGTCCTGAAAGACGGCAAGAGGTGGCTCACAGAAGCCAGGAAAAAGACAGTAGTTACCATTCCTGTCCCCAAGACTCCACGGCAGGTACGGGAATTTCTGGGGACAGCCGGTTTCTGTAGACTTTGGATACCTGGGTTTGCCTCCCTAGCCGCTCCCCTGTATCCACTTACACGGGATCAAGCTCCCTTTGCTTGGACACAGGAGTGTCAAGAAGCCTTTGAAAAAATTAAAACTGCTCTACTCACAGCACCAGCCCTGGCCCTGCCGGATCTAACCAAACCTTTTACCCTGTATGTGGACGAACGTGCGGGAGTGGCTCGGGGAGTGCTAACCCAAGCCCTGGGACCTTGGAAAAGACCAGTAGCCTACTTGTCAAAAAAACTCGACCCAGTGGCAAGCGGCTGGCCGTCATGTCTGAGGGTAATCGCAGCGGTGGCTCTCCTGGTAAAAGACGCTGACAAACTTACTCTGGGCCAGCATGTAGTTATAGTCGCTCCCCATGCATTAGAAAGTATAATCAGGCAGCCTCCTGACCGTTGGTTGACCAACGCCCGAATAACTCACTACCAAAGTCTCTTGCTAAACGACCGTATAACGTTCGGACCGCCTGCTATTCTTAACCCCGCCTCCCTGCTCCCGGAGACAGACGGATCCCAGCCGGTACACTCATGCACAAACATTTTAGCTGAGGAAACTGGAACCCGGAGAGACCTGACAGATCTGCCCTGGCATGGGGCGCCGAATTGGTACACAGATGGTAGTAGCTTCATCATGGATGGAAAAAGAAAAGCCGGAGCAGCCATAGTGGATGGGAAGCAAGTAATATGGGCCAGCAGCCTTCCTGAGGGGACTTCGGCACAAAAAGCTGAATTACAAGCTTTGACAAAAGCCCTTGAGCTGGCAGAAGGAAAAGTTATTAACATCTACACCGACAGCAGATACGCGTTTTCCACCGCTCACATTCACAGCGCGATCTACAAACAAAGAGGACTCCTCACGGCTGCAGGAAAGGAAATTAAGAACAAGGAAAAAATCCTTGCTCTCTTGGAAGCCATACACCTGCCGAAAAAGGTAGCTATTATTCATTGTCCTGGACATCAAAAAGGAATGAACCCCGTGGCAGCAGGGAACAGAATGGCAAATCACACTGCTAAGAAAGCCGCACAAGGAACTGTCTCCTGTGCCTTATGTGAGCAACGAAAGAAACCCCAACCAAAAGAAGATAATTTCAGTCTAAACTACACACCAATAGACTGTGAGGAAATTGAACGCCTAAAGGAAAAAGGATTATCCAGCGGATTTGACTGCCATGGGATCGCAAAAACTAAAGACAACAAAATCATTTTGCCTCATAAAGAAGGTGAATACTATGTAAAGAGTATCCATCACCTAACACATTTAGGAAAAAAGAAATTGTGCGAACTAGTAAAAGCCTCCAATTATCACGTACTCCGACTACGAACTATAACAGAACAAGTAACCCAGTCCTGTAAAGCCTGTGTTCTAACAAATGCCCACCACCCGCTCGTAGAACCAGGAAAACGGCTGCGGGGAAACAGACCAGAAGTCTTCTGGGAAGTAGATTTCACAGAAATCGTTCCTGGTAGGTATGGCAATAAATATCTTCTAGTCTTCATAGACACCTTCTCCGGATGGGTTAAAGCTTTCCCCACAAAGTCTGAAACTGCCCAGGTGGTCACGAAAAAAATTCTGGAAGAAATTTTGCCCCGGTTCGGGATACCCAAGGTAATCGGCTCCGACAACGGGCCCGCGTTTGTCGCCCAGGTAAGTCAGGGACTGGCCAAACAGCTGGGGACCAATTGGAAATTGCATTGCGCTTATAGACCCCAGAGTTCAGGGCAGGTAGAGAGAATGAATAGAACTCTAAAAGAGACCCTCACTAAATTGGCTATTGAGACCGGCGGGAAGGACTGGTTGGGCCTCCTTCCCTTTGCGCTCCTCAGAGCCCGAAACACACCCGGACGTTTCGGGCTCACTCCCTATGAAATCCTTTTTGGGGGACCTCCCCCCTTGACCAGACCAAACGGAGTATTAGACCCCGCCTTAGATTCCCACTCACCCTCTGCTTTGTTTATCCACCTTAAGGCTCTAGAGGCTGTCCGCACCCAGATCTGGGACCAGATTAAAGAAGCCTATTCACCTGGGACTCCTGCGGTGCCACACGGGATCCAAGTCGGTGATCTGGTCCTTGTTAGACGTCATCGAGTGGGAACCCTCGAGCCCAGGTGGAAGGGACCCTACTTAGTACTGTTAACCACCCCAACAGCTGTGAAAGTAGACGGAATTGCTGCCTGGATCCACGCGTCACACACAAAGAAAGCTCCTGCTGAAAAGCTTAAGGATGAATGGAAAGTGAAAGCAACTGATAATCCTCTTAAACTTCGCCTGCGCCGTCGCCTCTGCCCAGAGCGGTAACCCCCACGCTCCTATGACACTGACCTGGGAAGTCATTTCCCAGGCTGGAGACACTGTGTGGAGCATTTCCAAGGTGGCCCCCCCGTATACTTGGTGGCCACCACTGCGCCCCGAGGTTTGCGCCCTCATTGCTGGTGTAGAGGCATGGGACATCCCGGAAGAGTCACCTGAAACGGTTCCCCAGGAAAAAGTCGTCTTTCAGAAACGAGCCCTCTCACAGGGAGTGTACACTAGGGGCCAGTACGTAGCCGACCTGCCAGGGTGCAGTTCCTTGGCAAAGCAGAGAAAGTTGCGGCAGGCATCGTTCTATGTTTGCCCCAGGGAAAAACAGTCTAAGAGGGAAGGTCGCCGATGTGGGGGGATAGAAAGTTTCTTTTGTAAAGCATGGGGATGTGAAACCTCTGGCACTGCCTATTGGAACCCCTCTTCCAGCTGGGACCTCATTACAGTAGTTAGAGGTAGTAAAGGTGACACCCTAAACATCACTTTCACGCAGAAAGGGAGGGAGGAAAAAGGCGGCTGGATAAAAGGAAAACAGTGGGGCCTGAGATTTTACGTTTCTGGAACCGATCCGGGGTTCACATTCAAACTCAGACTGAAAATTCAAAATCCTCCCTCTCAGCCAATAGGGCCCAACCCCGTCCTAACGGACACCCAGCCTTTACCCAAGCCTAGGCCAACACTAGTCCCTGTTACTCCTGCTTCCTCACAGCCCCTAAACTCGGACCCAACAACCCAGACTCATGAATCTAAAGACGCCCCTGCCCCCCCAGGGATGGAAAACCGCCTTTTAAACTTAATAGAAGGAGCCTTCTTGGTACTCAACCGAACCAATTCTGATATCACCCAATCTTGCTGGCTCTGTTACGCCTCAAGCCCCCCCTACTATGAAGGAATTGCCCAAAATAGAACCTTTAACGAAAGCGAAAGTTCCTCTGTATGTGCCTGGGGAGGGAGCAGAAAGCTAACCTTAGCTGCCGTGTCTGGGCAGGGCCTCTGTTTAGGTACCGTTCCCCCTGATAGAAAGCACCTCTGCAGCTCAACCCTACAATCATCCTTTACACGGGGGCGATACCTCGTTCCCCCTCCAGACACGGTTTGGGCCTGTAACACGGGACTCACCCCATGCATCTCCACCAGCGTGTTCAACAATCTCCAGGATTACTGTATTTTAGTCCAGCTAGTCCCTAGACTCTTGTACCATGATAGCGAGTCTTTTGTGAATGAGTTTGACAGAAAAGCTCGCTGGAAAAGGGAACCTGTAACTATTACACTGGCAGTCCTTCTAGGCTTGGGGGTCGCAGCAGGAATTGGGACTGGGACCTCCGCCCTAGTCCAAATGCCCCACTACTATACTGAACTGCGTGCTGCAATGGATGCAGACTTAGAAATAATAGAGCAATCCATCACTAAGCTCGAAGAGTCTCTCACATCCCTATCAGAGGTAGTCCTCCAGAATAGAAGGGGTCTGGATATCTTGTTTTTAAAAGAAGGAGGAATGTGTGCAGCCTTGAAGGAAAAATGTTGTTTTTATGCAGACCACTCCGGAGTCGTCAGAGACTCCATGGCAAAGTTAAGAGAAAAATTAGACAAACGCAGACTGGAAAGGGATTCTCATCAGGGCTGGTTTGAGGGATGGTTTAACAGATCCCCTTGGTTTACAACTCTTATCTCCACTCTAACAGGACCCCTAATAATCCTATTCTTCCTGCTTACTTTCGGTCCCTGCATTTTAAATAAGTTAGTTAGTTTTGTGAAACAAAGAATAAATACAGTCCATGTAATGGTTCTCAAACAGCAATATCAGCAGAATGAAGGGATGCTCTAAGATTAGAGCTATGTGCAAAAAAAAAAGTGGGGGATGAAAAGGTGTGAAGAAAATAATAAATATAAGTAAGAACTGGAAAATAGCAAACAGAAGAAAAAACTAGGCACCCTCCCTAACTTGCACTTCCTAAGAGAATTAAGCCAAGCCCTAAGCTTCTCTAAGTTCCTAAAGAAAGCTCCCGGCTAAGCACTCTAACTTCCCTAATTTACACTTTAATTAAGTGCCTTAAGAAAGATCCCAACTAAGCTAATTCCTTAAAGTGCCTTAATTTACACTTCATTCAAGCTCACTGGGAACCTTTCCACTTTTCCCTTTCCTCCACTCCCCCACTCCCTGGCTCCCCTTCCTTTCCCTGGGAACCTTTCCACTCCCCCACTCCCTAGCTCCCCTTCCTTTCCCTGGGAACCTTCCCACTCCCCCACTCCCTAACTCCCCTTCCTTTGAACTAACCACCACAATTCGCGGAAGACCCTCATTTTAAATTAGACATATGCCGTCAGGGGAAGGACAAAGATACGCACATGACCCCAGGGGCAAACACTGCCCCATCTGTTACACAGGGAAAACAAAATGCCTCTTTCCTGGGCTCTGACGCATAACTTCTTTTGTGGCGGGAGATAAGGAGAAATGCCTCCTTCCTGGCAGGTGTGTTCCCATAATATGTATAAACTTTTTACCCTATAAAAGCTTTGCTGAATGCTAAAGGGGGGCCGAATCTTCTCTACTCGGTCCTGAGTTATGAGATTCGGTCTCCAGCATGCTGAGATATTAAAATCCCTCGTGTTATTACAGCAAGTCTGGTCTTCGAGTCTCTTTGGGTGCACGCATATCCTGAGCCTGGAGCGGACTTCCCCTGCGGGGGAGTTCTTTCAAGAGTATCCCTTGAATCTGTCAGGTGTGACCCCCCCCCCCCCCAAAGAGAAAAACAAAATTTTTTTGTGTTTTTTTTTTCCGGTCACATTCGGCAGTGCTCAGGGGTTACTCCTGGCTCTATGCTCAGAAATCACTCTTGGCAGGCTCGGGGGCCAGTATGGGATGCCGGAATTTGAACCACCGACATTCTGCATGAGAGGCAGAATGGAGGCCTTACCTCCATGCTATCTCTCCAGCCCCCAAGAAAAATTTTCATCTCAGGAAGGCAGCTTATTTCTAGCAGTTTCCCTCCTCCAGATGAGAGGCCTGTTCCCACATCTGAGCTGTCAGCGCCTTGCCTGTCAAACCACAGGGCAGGCATGGTCCAGGTGTGTCCACTCCCATGGAAACGGCCAGCTTCCCTGGAGGAAGTGGGTAAGTCACCAAGTCTGGGGCCAGAGAATAGATGCAGACATAATCCCTGAGCATGGAACCTGGAATAAACTCAGAGCTCCGCTGGGTATGGCTCAACCCTTCCTGCCCTCCCCGCAAAAGTCCCAAAATCGGACCTGGGCCTCGGATTCTCCTTGTCTATGCCACAAGAATTGCTGCGATAGGGGCTAGACCAATAGCACAGCCTTGCACATGGCTGACCCAGTTTCGATCCCCAGCATCCTATATGTTCCCCCCAAGCCTGCCAGGAGTAATTTCTGAGTGCAGAACCAAGAGTTACTCCTAAGTGTCACTGAGTATGACCAAAACAAAATAAAACAAAAATGAGTTGCCAGAGAGTCTCTCTCTGTCTCTCTGTTCTCTTTTTGGTTTGGGGGGCCATACTCTTCAGTGCTTAGGGGTTACTCATAACTCTACACTCAGGAATTACTCCTCGTGGGTTCAGGGAATCTTATCGGATGCCCAGAGTGGCAGTCACAGCTTTGAAAAGAACGAGAAGTTTTCGCTTTTTATGAATGCATATAGTTTAAGTTTGAAGTTTCTCTAAGCTTACACGGCGTCCTGTTTCATGACCTTCAGAGCCACAAGCTAGCATTGGCTGAGATAAGAACCTGGATCTACTCAAGGAGGACAGTATATGCTCAAATTGCTCCTACTTTCTGTGATCTTTGCTTGCAAAATTGTTAGTAATGTGGAGTAAGAGTAAGGTGGCCACCCCCACCTCCAGCCCTTAAGGTAAAGAAATGGAACCTTAAGTTTAATATTGTTCTGTAGGATAAACATGTAACTTTTAGTGGTGGTCTGTTAAGGTTTTTTTTTTTTTTTTTTTTTTTTTTGGTTTTTGGGCCACACCCGGTGACACTCAGGGGTTACTCCTGGCTATGCGCTCAGAAGTTGCTCCTGGCTTGGGGGGACTATATGGGATGCCGGGGGATCGAACCGTGGTCTGTCCAAGGCTAGCACAGGCAAGGCAGGCACCTTACCTCTAGTGCCACCGCTAGGCCCAGTCTGCTAAGTTTTAGCAGTTGTCTCTGTGTAACTTTTAGTGGTGGTCTGTTAGGCTTTGACAAGTGTTTCTTTGTTTGCTAAATATCTGTCTTTTAACTGAGTTGTGCTGTATTCCTAAGTAATATGTAGCCAACGGAATGTTACTCCCACGACATATGCTGTCCCTTGGGGAAAGTGCTCTATAAAAACACTGCTTCAGTAACGGTTCGGGGTCTTTGCTCTGGGGTTCATCCCTGAGCACTGACCCTGGTGTCACCCTGGCACCAGAAACAGAACTCACCCTTGCAAATTTGCATGGCTTCTGACTCTCCTTGAGAGGTTCGAGACGCCGCTCGAGAGAGGGGAACTAATCCCCGCACCCCAACAGCTTGAGTTAATGCCAGTAGCTCTGGGCATCAAACCCGCAGCAGCCTCACCCCAGCAAGGGTGAGTTGATGCTCCTGAGCCATCCCCAAACCTCACAGATGGCTTTTGGATGGAGGGCAGCGATCAGTCCCAAGGCAAGTTCTGAGTGACTCAGAGTGAGGCATAAAGGGAAAGGAGGATACTGGGGACAACAAAGACTATCTTCACCCCAGTGTCCTTGAAAGCCTTGTATGTATATATATACACACACATATGTGTGTTTATATGTGTATATGTGTGTGTATGTGTGTGTGGCACTACTGGGTTTTCTGTTTTTGTTTTGGGGCCACACCTGGCAGTGCTCAGAGGTTACTTCTGACGAATAACTCCTGACAGGTTAGTGGGACCACATGCCAAAGAAGGAGATTAAGGGATCAAGAGTCAACTGCCCGCTAGGCAACCACCCCGCTGCTGTGCTCTCCTCCAGGCCTTGGGGCTCTTCTGGCTTTGTGCTAGGGAGACATGTGGTGCCAAGGATTAGACTTTTTGGTTTGTTTTTAGGGTTACACTCAGGGGCACTTAGGCTTAGCTGCACACTCAGAAATCTCCCCTGGTAGGTTCGGGGGACCATAAAGAATGCCAGGAATCAAACCCATGACCGTCCTGTGTTAGCCGAGTGCAAGGCAAATGCCCTACTGCTGTGCCATTGCTCAGTCTCCTTAGGATGAAACTGGGCTTGGCTGCATACAAGTCAAGAGTCTTACCTCTCTTATTTACCTTGAATGCTTGATAAGGTTAAATTTCCAGTGCTAGGTATGTTCCACCAAGCATTGCCAGAGGTCACTCCTGAGCAAGGAACTAGGAATGGTCCCTTAGTACCACCACATATGTCCCTCCCAATCTAAAATCACCACCCTCAAATAAAATCCACTATTTCATTTAACTTTTTTTGGAGGTGGGGCTTAGGTCCTAGCCGGCAGCACTCAGGGGTTACACCTGGCTCTTTGCTCAGAAATTGCTTTTGGCAGGCTCGGGGGACCCATGGGATGCTGGGATTTGAACCACCTTCCTTCTGCATGCAAATCGAACGCCCTACCTCCGTGCTATCTTTCCTGCTCCTCTTTTTTTCTTTCTAACTCCCCCCCCCCCACTTATCCTCTGGGGGTAGTCTTGCTGCCAATGACTGCCACGTGCACCTCACTCAGAGCCAGTCTCTTCTTCAGGACCAGCTGCCCAAGTTAACAGCCTAGAACGCAGCACTGGGGCCCTAGGAACATAGTTTTCTATTGTCTGCTGCCCATTTGGAACCACTTTGCTAAATATTCTTGCACCTAGCGGGACCCAATTTTTCTTATGGTACTTATTAAAGATCTTTACCCCAGTTCTGTTGATTCCTTTCCTTCAGGTAGTCACAACCTAGTACCACCAAGGTTTTTTTTTTTTTTTTTTTTTTTTTAAAAACAACCATGAGAAATATTTATTGGCGAAGCTGAAGAAAAGGGCGGAGGGGCTAGGTGAGCTGCCCTGCCTCATCCTCCTGCTTCATCCGGGCCATCAGCTGCTGCCGCTCAGCCGCCTGGCGCAGTCGCATCATGACCAGGCTCTCATAGTCCCTCTCAGACACCGCTGAGCCCTGTGACAGGCCTGGGTGGCTGGGGCCTGCTGTGCTCTGTGGCTGTCCTTCCAACCAGGAAATCTTCAAAGGGTTGTCAATCAGGCCCACTTCATTCTGGACAGCCAGCTCCGCAGCCTTGACAGTGGCGAACTCCACTAAGGCAGTGCCGGGCCTCTTACTGGAAAGTACCAGGTTAAGCACCTCTCCATACTTCTGCAGAAGCCGCAGGAGCACATCTCTGGAGTAGCCGCCCTGTGACTCGTCCTCCTTCTTGCATTTCCATTTTAGCTTCAGCTTGGGGGTCCCTTTGCCTTCAGGATCTTCTGCCTTCCCTTTCAGCCTCTGTTCGCGCTCCTGGCGTAGCTGCTCCTGGATCAGTCTCTGCTGTTCCTGCAGCTGCCGGGAACCCTCTTCTCGCAGGCGTTCGATCTCTTGCTCCAGTGTCCTGGTGCTCCGGCCCTCCTCCTCCTCCTTCTCGCTACCAAGGGTCTGGGCCAGTCGTTCCCGGGCCTCTAGGTCCAACTTCACTTTCTTCCTCCTCTCATCGAGTTTCTGGGTCCTCTCTGCTGCCTGCTTCTTGGCTTTCCTGACCTTGTCATAGGCAGCCCTGGCTGCAGCATCTGTCAGTACCTCCAAGGCCTGAGAAAGCTGGTGGAAGAGTTCCGCTGCTCTGGGATTGTCAGGATTCTTGTCTGGGTGGCAGGAGAGGGCCTTCTGTCTGTACGCCTTCTTTACCTCTTTATCCGCCGCCTTCTCCTCGATGCCCAGCAGCGCGTACAAGTCCATCTGCAAGAGCTCCTTGGCCACCGCCATGGTGCCCGGCCTTGCTGACCACCAAGGTTTTTATATTAAAACTATCTTAAGACCAACCATTAAGTTGGTGAGATACATTTGACATGGAATTGAGTTACTTCAGCAATATCCTGCATTCACAAAATTAACAATATTGTTTAAAAAGGCCAACTACAATAATTTGCAACATTTTCCACCCAATTGTCCATTCCAAGAAACTTTTAAGTCAGAGAAATTTCAACACTCAATTTTTTTTTCTCTTGACTCCAAGCCATTAACTAAAGAAAAGACTTTTTCCCTTAGCTCTGTCCCTCCGTTGATATGTAAAGGAGGCGCCAGAATCACTCTGCCTAAGCCCACACACCCCAGCCAGGTGAGTCAGAAGACAATAGCCCCTGCCCTGGGGGCTGGTGAATTCCTTTTTGCAGATTCAGATAGACTCAAGTTCCTGCAGCCAAAAACTTTTTTTTTTCCAGCCAAAAAGCTGCCCAGTTAGAAATGGCCAGCACCAGCTTCCATGTTTTGGATTCTGCCTTGCCCCTCTGTAGCAAGTCAGCCCCTGAAGAGGTTGACTGATGGAGGGATGGAGAATGAGGCCCTTTTCTTCCAGCTCGGAGCACGCGTCTGCCACCCTGTCTAGCCCCTGGTTCTGAGGTGAAACGGCGGGTAAACAGCTCGCAGTCAGGCTCGTGGAAATATTTGCTTTATTCTGATGGACTAAACTGAAGTCCAAAGACTCAGCTTCAGTTCCAGCCAGCAAAAAGCCCTCGCCTTCCACAGACCCTTGCTCTTATGTAAAGGAAGCTTGAAACAGCCGTCAGGCAAGGACAGGAAAGTGGGCTAGACGTGGCCCTCAAAAACACTGGGGTCGTACAGGCATCCATGACAATTCTGGGAGTTTCCTGACTGCCCTGTTCACCCACCCCCCTTCACAATTGTGGGAAAATGCCAGATGTCATGTACTTCCTAAAGCAAATCAATCTACTGTACTTTTCTATTGTTTAAAATACTATATATAGCTTGTAAGCTCATGGTTCAGGGCTGGCAGTTTCTAGCTTATGCTGGATTCTAGCACAGCCCCTGCATGCTTGTAAGAAAATAAACCCTTTGCTATTGCATGAGAGATTGTGGTCTTGGTGTCTTTGAACGGCGCATCATTCTCCTGGACTTAACACTTATACTCCAGAGTCAGGTCCCACCCAATGGTGGGATCAGATACCAACCAATGGTGGAAGCAGAATCAGGTCCTACCCTAGGGTGGGGGCAGAATGCCAGGTCACACCCTAGGGTAGGGCACAATCACCTAATCAGATTAGGGTGAGCAACATAGTAATCCCCCCAAATATTTACATACACAACACCCCTCTATCTGGCCTCAACTAAAGTATGGCAGGACAGTTGGGTGGTTGCAAAGTCCAGAAATTTTCCAGTGAAAATTTATCCCTGATGGCCATTGAGAAATCTGGGGCTTACAATCTCAGACAGTCTCTGCCATGTCCCAGAAGAACAAAGCAACACACAATTTATGACCTAAGGAGAAGTGGCATTCTCCCTAGTTTCCCTCCATGTTCAGACCAGACAAGATAAGATAGAGAGAAATCTCTGTCATAAAGTGCATGGATAGGACACAGTTCTAGGCAACAAGTCATCATTGTCATAATAACTGGATGAAAGCAAGAGTCGTGGTACCTAAGCCCTCCCGTGCTGCATGCTGACAGCTTTCCTGAGCATGTATATCATCAGGGTAAGTAACAGAGGAGGAGAAATGGCCTGAAAGAGTAATCCTTAGGTTAAGGCTAAGTCAAAGAAATACACGGAACACAGAACCACAAACAAAAAACAGACAGACAATGGCGCCCCACTGAAACCCTAACAAATGCATCCCTGACTGGATCATTCAGCGGGACTCAAACCCACGTGGGTGCCCCCCAAAAAAGTGGGCGCCAGATGCTGGGACCCCTGATGGGACTCGATCCCACTGGATTCCTTTTCACCCCAGGCGGTGACGCGGGACTCGAACCCACGTTTGTGCCACCCTGGTGTGACCCCTGGAGGACATGGGCATCCCTCTAGCCTCCTGCCCAAAGCAGCAGAACTGCCTCTCGTTTTTTCCCTATAGGGCTTCCCTGGAGCTCCATTTTCATTTCTAGGCCTTTACATATCTCGAGGTATCCCAGTGTAAACATGGGACCTGAGAAGCCTTATTGGCGACTGGTCATGTTAGTTCTATCCCGGCAGAGCCCCCCCCCCCAAAAAAATGTAAGGTTCCAGAGTAGAAGGACGAGACCACACAACTGGAATCAAGTTGGAGGAGTCGCTGTCTAAAGGTGCAGAACCGGGCACCACATAGCGAGCTATGGGCGGGCTGTCCAGCTCTTGATGCGCATAGGCCAGGCAGGAGACGCATGGGCCAGGCAGGGGACGCATGCACCCGTGGTTAATGGGCCGGGGAAGCACGCACATTGATCGCAGACATTTGGAACCCCACACACACAAAAAGCAGGGCCAGCAGCGCTCCAAGTCTAGGGGCCCATTCCCAACCCCGGCCAGTGGGCCTGGATAGGTTGGAGAGTCTGGAGCGCATGCGCCACATCGGCCAGGGGGGGACAACGAAAGGCAAGGCTTGGGGGACCCCCGACTCACCTCATTCTTGTGGTGCTGGCAGAAGTCTAGGCGCTCGGGAAGACAGCCAGGCCTGCAGCCATGGCTTTCAGCTCCAAGGCGCAGTACTGCTTGAGGGTGTTATTATGTTACTGATCCTACCCTAATCATTAATTGTGCCCTCCCCTAGGGTGTGACCTAGTATTCTGCTCTCGTCCTAGGGTGGTACCTCATTCTGCTCCACCCTAGGGTGGTACCTGATTCTAGGGTAAGGCAAACAAACACCTTACCTCCATTCCATGTCTCTGTCCCTGCAAGGACTGATTTCAGAGTGCAGAGTACAGAACCAGTAGTAACCCCCCCCCCCAGCACTGCTGGGTGTGGTCCAAAAACTAAAAAAAGTATTGTGGGGCAGAATGATAGTGTAGCAAGAAAGGCACACACACACACACACACACACACACACACACACACATCTCCGTCACCATCACATATGGTCCCCAAGTCAGCCAAGAATAGTTCCTGAGCACAGAGTAACCCTTGAACACTGGGGAGTATAACCCCCTCAAGAGAAAAAAATAATTTTTTTTTGGTTTTTGGTCATACTCGGCAGTGCTCAGGGGTTACTCCTGTCTCTATGCTCAGAAATCACTCCTGGCTTTTTCGGGGGACCATATGGGATGTCAGGATTTGAACCACGGACATTCTGCAGGAGAGGCAGAATGGAGACTTTACCCCATGCTATCTCTCCGGCCCCAAAGAAAAATTTTTATCTCAGGAAGGCAGCTTATTTCTAGCAGTTTCTCTCACCCGGCTGAGATGCTTATTCCCACATCTGAGCTGTCAGCGCCATGCCTATCAACCCACATGGCAGTCCAGGTGTGTCCACGCCCACGGAAACGGCCAGCTTCCCTGGAGGAAGTGGGTAAGTCACCAAGTCTGGGACCAGAGAATAGATGCAGACATAATCCCTGAGCATGGAACCTGGAATAAACTCAGAGCTCCGCTGGGTATGGCTCAACCCTTCCTGCCCTCCCCGCAAAAGTCCCAAAATCTGAGCTGGGCCTCGGATTCTCCTTGTGTATGCCACAAGAAGTGCTGCGACGGGGGTACACCGATAGCACAGCATGGAGGGATTTTGCCTCACACATGGCTGACCAGTTTTGATCTCCAGCATGCTGTATTTTCCCCCGCAATTTTAATCCAAGTCATCATTTCACCTGTTTGTACCTCTCTGTCTTCCCATTAACCTTTGCCAGTGTTATGATTGTATACATTTTTTAAATGCTGGTTAAACAGGAAGGCTTAAAGAATTAAAAGTTTAACAGCCCTTGTGGCCGGAGAGATAGCATGGAGGCAAGGCATTTGCCTTTCATGCAGAAGGTCATCAGTTCAAATCCCGGCATCCCATATGGTCCCCTGTGCCTGCCAGGAGCAATTTCTGAGCATGGAGCCAGGAAGAACCCCTGAGCACTGCCTGGTGTGACCAAAAACCACAAAAAGAAAAAGTTTAACAGCCTAAAACTTTTATTTTGCTTTTACTCAAATAAAGGAATTTTTTTTTTTGCTACTTGAAATTTTGTTCAGTATCATGTCCTATGCTAGAAATATTGAAATGATGGGAAACAAAACGGGACTAATTTGAACTACAGCTGGGCTCTGTTGGTGGAATAGTGATTCATGTCACGAGCTGCAACTGCTGTGGGGTGGCCTGTAGTTAAAAACTAAGACCTCAAAAAGAACTGTGACAGAATCAGCCAGATCTGTAATACTGTCAGGTATTGATCTTGCCATCTTCTTTAAAAACCGTGTCCCCACTCTCATTCCTTAAGAAAGCTGCACCAGGGGCCCGGAGAGATAGCACAGCGGTGTTTGCCTTGCAAGCAGCCGATCCAGGATCAAAGGTGGTTGGTTCGAATCCCGGTGTCCCATATGGTCCCCCGTGCCTGCCAGGAGCTATTTCTGAGCAGACAGCCAGGAGGAACCCTGAGCACTGCTGGGTGTGGCCCAAAAACGAAAGAAAGAAAAGGAAGGAAGGAAGGAAGGAAGGAAGGAAGGAAGGAAGGAAGGAAGGAAGGAAGGAAGGAAGGAAGGAAGGAAGGGAGGGAGGAAGGAGGAGGGAGGGAGGAGAGGGAGGAAGGAAGGAAGGGAGGAAGGGAGGGAGGAAGGAAGGGAGGGAGGAAGGAAGGAAGGAAGGAAGGAAGGAAGGGAGGAAGGGAGGAAGGAAGGAAGGGAGGGAGGAAGGAAGAAGGAAGAAGGAAGGAAGGAAGGAGAAGGGAGGAAGGGAGGAAGGGAGGAAGGAAGGAAGGAAGGAAGGAAGGGAGGAAGGGAGGGAGGGAGGGAGGGAGGGAGGAAGGGAGGAAGGAAGGAAGGGAGGAAGGGAGGGAGGAAGGAAGGGAGGGAGGAAGGAAGGAAGGAAGGAAGGGAGGGAGGGAGGGAGGGAGGGAGGGAGGGAGGGAGGGAGGGAGGAAGGGAGGAAGGAAGGAAGGGAGGAAGGGAGGGAGGAAGGAAGGGAGGGAGGAAGGAAGGAAGGAAGGAAGGAAGGGAGGAAGGGAGGAAGGGAGGAAGGGAGGGAGGGAGGAAGGGAGGGAGGGAGGGAGGGAGGGAGGAAGGGAGGGAGGAAGGGAGGGAGGGAGAGTGAGAGAGAAAGAAAGAAAGAAAGAAAGAAAGAAAGAAAGAAAGAAAGAAAGAAAGAAAGAAAGAAAGAAAGAAAGAAAGAAAGCTGCATCATGGGGCCGGGCGGTGGCGCTGGAGGTAAAGTGCTTGCCTTGCCTGCGCTAGCCTAGGACGGACCGCAGTTTGATCCCCCGGCGTCCCATATGGTCCCCCAAGAAGCCAGGAGCAACTTCTGAGCGCATAGCCAGGAGTAACCCCTGAGCGTCACAGGGTGTGGCCCAAAAACCAAAAAAAAAAAAAAAAAAGAAAGGTGCATCAGATCATTTGTCTGTTTTTGTCCTTGATGCTTATTAAAATTATTAAAATGGAAGGTTTCATCACAGGGTTTCTTGTTTTCATTTTCCTTTGAGCTAGAGAAACGGCACAAAGGAGTGCAATACATGCATTGTATGCCAGAGCCCTGAGTTGAATTCCCTGCACTGCATGGTCCCTTGTGCACTGGAGACAGATCCCAGAACACAAAGTGAAAAGTAACCCCCAGGGGGCTGGAGAGATAGCACAGCAGTAGGCATTTGCCTTGCATACAGCAGGCCCAGGAAGGACATGTTTCCATTTCGATTCCTGGTCCCCCAATGTGCCAGGGGCGATTTCTGAGTACAGAACCAGGAGTAACCCCTGAGACCGCTGGGTGTGGCCCAACAATCCAACAATAAATAAAGTTGAAAGAAAAAGTAATCCACCCCAAGCACTGCTGGGTGGGGCCTAAAACCTAAAACAAGTATGAAGGGGCCGGAGAGATAGCATGGAGGGAGGGCACTTGCTAGGGCTTGGGGTTCCTCTGGGCCCTATGCTGAGAAACTGCTCCTGGCAGGCTCGGGGGACCATATGGGATGCTGGGATTCGAACCACCTTTCTTCCGCATGCAAGGCAAACACGCTACCTTCTTGCTATCTCTCCAGCTCCGTTGCTTTCTTTTCGATGTTGTCTTGTTTTTTTTATTTTTTGGGGGGACACATCCAGCTGTGCTGAAGAGGATATTTCAGGCTGTTTACTCAGGAGTCACTCCTGGTGCGCTTAGGGAATCCTATAGGTTTCAAGGATCAAATCTGGGTCCGTCGCATGCAAGGCAAACACCCTACTCATTGTACTCTCACCTGTCCCAACTGCTTTCAGTAGGAAATCGGATCTTGTTTTGGGGTACTAGCAGCAGCATCTCCCAGAAATCCATCACTGCTAAATCCGAGGCGCTACCATAGACCCATTGAATCAGAATTTGCAATATCTAATGTTAAGTCCAGGAGAACGATGCGCCGATCAAAGACACCAAGACCACAATCTCTCATGCAATAGCAGAGGGTTTATTTTTCTTACAAGCATGCAGGGGCTGTTAGAATCCAGCATAAGCCAGAATCTGCCAGCCCTGAACCATGAGCTTACAAGCTATATATAGTATTTTAAACAATAGAAAGGTACAGTAGATTGATTTGCTTTAGGAAGTACATGACATCTGGCATTTTCCCTCAATTGTGAAGGGGGGTGGGTAATCAGGGCAGTCAGGAAACTCCCAGAATTGTCATGGATGCCTGTACGACCCCAGTGTTTTTGAGGGCCACGTCTAGCCCACTTTCCTGTCCTTGCCTGATGGCTGTTTCAAGCTTCCTTTACATTCCCCCCTTTTCTTTTGTTTGATCTCTAATCCTAGAGATCTGGGTTGTTTGATTAAGTGCCTTATATTGCTGCCTAGTAATCATTAGGTTCTATAGTCAGTAATAGCAGCAGGAGCACAAGCGGGCCTGTAATGGCAGACATTAGAGTTGTTAGCCAGGGGGACTACTTGAACCAGGACTGAAACCAATTGTTTTGAACCCGGAATTTTTGTTTTAGCCTTTCTTGAAGGGGGGTGGGTGATTACTGATTTGATTGGCCCCCCTTAAGAGCGCAGTTAATTAGCACACAATAATGGAAGGTCAAATTAAAAACTTCAAGGGCAATGCAAGGCATTTCTCTTGCCTGACCCCTTCCCCAGCTGCTTTTCAAAAAGTGTGATTTACTACTAATCTGGTTATTACGATTCAGTTCCAACTGGAAGGGAGCTTCCAGTATGCCTGACCGGTGGTTTTACAGTCCCATGCTGTCATCTGGTACAGTAGGTGATCTTCATTTTGCCCCGGTCCAGGAAGTTGAGTCAGATGGATATGCAGGGGGGGTCCTTTGTAGTCTGTCCAGGCCACTGACCATCCAAGCTGCGGGCTTCTGAGAAGTATCTGAAAAAGACTTATGAAGAGGTTTCCCGGGGGGTTTCTTACTTGTTCTGTATCTAAGGTTTTTTACACCTAGTGTGTAACAATTAATGATAACACAAGTTAAACAACAGAAATTAAAGCATTATAGCATTATTAACAAACAGCTCTGAATTATTTTTAGTTAGACTAATGCTTACATTTGTAATTTATGATCTGTTTCAGTACAATTAATAAAAAATGCTTTTACACCTAGGTTACTTTACTTTAATTATAAAAATTATTTTTCTCTCCACCTTCACCTTGCACCTTACTAGATATTTGAAAAAATTTTGGCTCCTTCCTTTGCATAAACACAATATTACTGGAGAAATCTCCATTTGGGGCACTCCCAATACTCACAGAATTTTTGAGGATAGGGTGGGGACACAGCAGATTTGTCACGTTACAGTTACTTAGGCTAGGCTGATGTAAGAACGAGTTGGTTCTCGGATGGCTGTTGTCTTCTCACCCACTGCAGGATTTTCCTAGAAGTAGCCTGTTCCACTCCTCTTCAGGGTTGGAAGAGACTCTGACCTCAAGTTCTTTCTTGAGACTGAGGGTGAGGGTGAGAGTGGTCGTGGCCAGTTAGTGCAGGTTCAGAAATCTCCCATTTCCTTTTTCAGGCCATTCATCTTGATGTTTTCCTGGTTTTGTTAGCCAGATGCCTAACGGTGCCTGCTTGTCACACCACCTTAAGCCTGATTATTTCCCCAAAAGAGGGCTTTGGGGTCCCCTTATTAATTTTAAGATTTCTTGTTTGCACGGGGATTACTCCTCATGCAGAGAGGAAATTTACCTGTTTGTATTTCATGCAAAGCAAACTGATGCCATGACATAAAAATGATATTAAAAGGTGCTAGGACGAGAGAAAAAGCAAATGTTACTTAATTTTGCACAGAAAATTCTAAACCTGATTATTGTCTGGAGGCTTTTACAATAAGATTTACAAAGTTCCTTGTGATACACTTATTAATATTCTTGGCAGTAAATAAATTTACATACAGAGAGTAGAAGTTTGCTTATTCTTCTGGACTTAGCTTAAAGCAGAAAACATATTAGACACCAGCTATTTAGCAATTTATATTTTACAAAATTTTCTGGCAGACTTTAGACCTTTTTTAAAAAAATTTACAATTAACAATTACTATATTTTAAAACACCTTTAAACTGAACTTTAATATTTTAAATTTTTGATTATTTTTTTAAAACCTTTATATATATATATTTTAGGTATTTATAATACCTCATTATTATTTCATTTTCACCTAACAACATATGAACACTATAACATGGTTTAAAACATTTAAAATTATTTTGCACAAAACATTGGCTAATTCCTGATTTAGAGGCATTTTAATAATACTAATAATAATAATCATCATTATTATCATCATCCGACTTAATCTGATAGTTTCTTTTTTAGTACACCTCCTTAGTTCCTTTTACACATTTTTAAATTTTTTCTTTCTAAATTCACTTTACAAATTTCCTTTAGTTTTACCAACTGGCTACTCTTTTTCAGAGTTTTATTTTTTTTCAGTATTAAATTTATATCTTTTTATTTTGCATAACCACATATTTTCCTACATAAATAATATTTGATAAGACTTTTAATTAAAACATTAAACAAATTTTTAAAAGCTATGCTTTAGACCAAAGCAAAACATAAATTTTCTTAAAAGTATTTTAAATTTACAATTTAGAGGAGTTATAGTTTTTAAAGTTTGATTTTTTTTACTCAATTTTAATTACTTTACTTTTCTGAACAACTTAGTACATTATTCAAAATGGTTTTTTGTTTTTTAACTATTTCAAACATAGCATTTTGCAGTTTCTAAAAATTTATTTTACAATTTTTTACTACTTTATAACTTATCATAGGTTCAAATGAGTTTACTACAAATATACCCTGTTTATTGATTAAAATGCCAAATTTATGACAGTGTCCAGAACATATTATATTTTAAATTCCAGTTACCAAGTTACTTAAGCTTTACAAGATGCAACTTCAGCAAATGAGAGGTAGGTATTGTAACCATTCAAGCACTACAGTATAACTTAAGTTATAAAAACCTTAGAGATATTAAATATGACTAATTTTACTTTAATTTTAAAAGGTCTGCACTTTATACAAATACCTAAAACTTTTATTTCTTTTATTTTTCCCAATTAGAAAACAAATTGCTAGAATTACTTTTATCTGACAGGACCAAATTTTCTTTGTTACACTTAGTAAAGACAATTTAGGCATTTTTACATTAAGACCTTAAAACTACATTAAATTTTATATTGTTATCTAGATTTAGGCATTTCAACAATATTAAGCGTTCACAAGATTAACAATATTATCAAAATGCTAACCACAACATTTTTCACACAGTTTTGGCCTTTTAAAATTAATATTATTTTTAACAGACATAGAAATACAAAAATTTGTATTATTCCCACATTACAATGCTGTTGGAACCTGTTTCTGAACTGATTGATAATTTCTTAGAGTTGGTGAAATTCCTTATGGCAGGTGGCATTTTCCAGTCTGTATTAGAACTTAGTTTCATCAGAAAAGTTAATTACAATAATTTGCAACATTTTCCACCAAATTATTCATTCTAAGAAACCTTTAAGTCGGAGGAATTTTTCAAAGAGATTTAAAGACCCAATTTTTCCTTCTGGACTCCCAGCCACTCCCAATTTCTTCTTCGATATGTAAACCAGGGGGGGGAAGGGAGTTTGGTAAGTCTTCCTTTCTTGGATAAGCTCCAGTAAAGAATTTTTTTAACTGACTAATTTCTTAGCTTCCCAGCCAGAAGCAACAAGACGGCAGCTCCCAAGATTTTTCTGATTTTTACCTTTTGGCTGAGGTGTTTAGTTACAAAGTCCAGCCCCTCCAGGACAAATTTAAGTCCTGCTGGCCAGCAAAGAGGCAGAGTTTGCGACCACCACCTTGCCCTGTCCCTAACAGAGCCTGCCTTGAAATACAAAAACACAACGAAACAGAAAATAACAAGGAAGTATAGAAATTGCCACTCAACACCAATTTTTGCACCTCTGGGAAGTTTTCCAGCAAGAGACCTTGGACTGAGCAGTCTGAGCCTGCTTCATGGTTGACTGAGAAAAGGCAATAGATAATAACAATCAAGAAATCAATTATCACACAAATTCCCCACACATTTTGCCAAGCACTTCACCACTCACACTGACCAGTCTTCACTCTCACGTTAAAATTTACAAATTTCTTTTGCTCTCTGGGCCATGCCCAATGAACTCCACACCTCTCCAGGACTGGAAGGGATTTTTCCCTCACTGAGTAACTTCCAGTTTTTGAAGAGAGAGACAGGAGAAAATGAACCAGAGAAGTGGAAAGCCAAAAAATAAACCAAAACTAAAAATGAGATCAAAATGAAATCAAACCAACCTGAAGGATCTGCGAAGGGCTCACGCCCACTTTGGAAAGCCCGGCCGGGACTTGCACTGATCCTTGGAGCTCCGTGGAGTCTCCTACGTTTGGAGCCAAGATTTCTGTTCCCTGCTGAGGAGGCCTCGCCGGACCTCCTCCCTGATGAGAAGGGCCCCACTGGCCACTTCTCCCTAGGGCTCCTCAATAAAACCAAGTCACACAAGACAAGGAGAAACAACTCACACAAAACAGTAGACAGACAAACAGAATCTGACCTAGGTCCCGATACTTGGGCAGTTTACCAATGTATACCCCACTAAGGGTCATACATACAGAAGGGCTCCCGAGCGTCCTCGGGATCCCCAAACTTCACTGAGGCGTCCCTCAGATCTGTGACCTGCGGCCCCCTAGACACGTCTGTCAGCCGCCACCGAGAACCCTCACGGGCTCGTACGGCAGTCACACTGCCCACACCAAGTGCACATTTTACCTCCTAGGCGCCGGTTTTCTCAAAACCCCGAGGTGAAGCGTTGATGTCCCTGAACAGGCGTGAATATCTCGCTGGGGCCTCCAAATGTTAAGTCCAGGAGAACGATGCGCCGTTCAAAGACACCAAGACCACAATCTCTCATGCAATAGCAGAGGGTTTATTTTTCTTACAAGCATGCAGGGGCTGTCAGAATCCAGCATAAGCCAGAATCTGCCAGCCCTGAACCATGAGCTTACAAGCTATATATAGTATTTTAAACAATAGAAAGGTACAGTAGATTGATTTGCTTTAGGAAGTACATGACATCTGGCATTTTCCCACAATTGTGAAGGGGGGTGGGTGATCAGGGCAGTCAGGAAACTCCCAGAATTGTCATGGATGCCTGTACGACCCCAGTGTTTTTGAGGGCCACGTCTAGCCCACTTTCCTGTCCTTACCTGATGGCTGTTTCAAGCTTCCTTTACACTAACAAGTGCCCAAGTGACTCATGTCTATTCTAGTTTATGATTCCTATGTTTGTTCTGGGAAGTGCATCGACCCCGATGTTATTGATCCTTCATGGTACTTAGATTTCAAAATCTTTTTAGTTTAGAAACTAAACCACTTTGACCGCTTTCCAGTTGGTAGGCCTGTTTTGAAATGACACATTCTCATAAAAAACGTACAACAAGGGGCTGGCTGGAGAGATAGTCTAAAGTATAGGCGTTTGCCATGCATGCAGAAGGTCGGGGGTTCGAATCCCGGCGTCCCATGTGGTTCCCCCATGCCTGCCAGGAGCGATTTCGGGGCTTGGAGCCAGGAGGAACCCCCGAGTGCTGAAGGCTGTGACGCGCAGGCTGGGGCTGGGTCGGCACCCGGGGCGCAGCTGGCGGGGCTTCCTGGCCGCGAGCCCGCCTGCCAGTCAGTCCACCAGTCAGTCCGTCCTTCCGTCCATAGGAGTCAGTGGCCTGCTTGCCGGGGGAGATGGTTGGGGCGGTGGCATGAGGCGCGGGGAGGCACAGCACACAGGACACTCGCTGGGATCGCCCCGTCTGCCATGTGGCCGGCGCCCTGTGGGGCCTAGGCTGGACCCCAAGGCCAGGCCCACCCGGAGGAAACTCCTGCTGGCCTTGCTGCCTGGCTGGGGCTGTTGAGGCTCACGGGGTGCCCCGCCCCGCCCGTCCTATCCGGTCCCGTCCTTCCTACGTCGTCGTCTCTCTCTGCAGGCTGCATTGCTTTTCTTTTCCAACGCTCCAAGACCCAGTAGACAGGCGCGAGGGGGATAGAGGGGAGAAAGCCACGCAAAGGCAAAGGCGGCGTTGTTTGGGTCGTCCCAGGGGTGCAAATGCCCCGATCCCAACCGAGGATTGGTTTTGGGGGGCACACCCGGCTCTCGGCTCAGGACTGGCTCCTGGCAGGCTCAGGGCGGGGGTCGGGTGGGGGGGACCCTATGGGATGCCGGGATTCGAACCACCGTCCTTCTGCATGCAAAGCGAACCCCCCACCTCGGCGCTCTCTCCCCGCCCCCCAGGAGCAGTTTTGAAACTGCCGCCGATGGCTGCAGGGGCCCCTTAGTGACAGTGAAGAGGGACAGGAGGCAGGCCGTAGTGTCCGCTCCCTGCCAGGACCGACGGTTTCCCAGGAGCTTCCTTCCTTCCCTCTTCAGTCGAGACTCAAAGGTCCAGTGCCTTTCCCCACTCTCCACCTCTCAGCTGTGCCCCAGAAAAGTGGCAGGTGCAGGGTGGGTGTCCTGGTCTGCTCTGGTCAGCCTGGCCCCCCTCCTGGTTGATACAATCAAGTCGTGGAGAGCTGGGTCACCGCGTGGCACGAGGACCAGATAGGACAAGACGAGTCAAAACAACTCTGCTAACTGACCGTTATCATGAAGTGCAGGATGGGTTTGACAAAATACTCTTTGCCAAGCCGCCTGCTGCAGTGCCAAGACAGGTAAGGAAGAAGTCAATGAAAGGCGCAGCAATTGCACCGCAGACAGTTAGTTGTTCCAGGAACTCTCTTCTTTCTCTGTTCGGAGGACTGGGACTGGGACTGGTCTGAACTTAAGTCTCTGGTCTTTATACGAAGAACTGTTTTTTTTTGTTTGTTTTGTTTTTTGTTTGTTTGTTTTTGGGGTCACACCCGGCAGTGCTCAGGGATTCCTCCTGGCTGTCTGCTCAGAAATAACTCCTGGCTGGCACGGGGGACCCTATGGGACACCGGGATTAGAACCAACCACCTTTGGTCCTGGATCGGCTGCTTGCAAGTCAAACGCCGCTGTGCTATCTCTCTGGGCCCGAAGAACTCTGTTTTGAAGTGAACACTTGGCAGCTTTTTCCCTCTTCTTTATTTTTTGATTATTTCTTGATGTGCCACAAGGTCCCCCAGGTAAAGGGTAAAGGTCAGTGGTTTGGAAGCTTTGGTGGTGGGAGAGGACATTTCCTTAACATCTGACATGCCTCCTAGGCTTCACAGGAGGGCTTTGTGTCAGTGCTGACCTGGGTTTCGTGGCTCTGCGCATCATCTCCAGGGAGTACCGACTTGGGGGACCACTCCAGAGTTATGAACCTTCCAGAGAAACTGGGGTCCTGAGCATTTTTGAAAACGCTTGGAGCTCCTAGCTACTGACCCCGCTTCGGTCTGCACCAGTCACCACAAATTGGGCACTTTCTCTGCTGTGGTGCACTCGGGGGCTGCAGATGCGGTGGCTGGTTCTCTGCGACAGCCGGGAAGGAGACTGAGCTATGGAAATGCGAGATATGCAAGCTGGCACCAGATTGGCTGGAGGTCTCGAGTCCCAGTGAAAGTTGTAGGCCTCCGTGAGACATCCCCGGGTCCCCTTGCTCCTCTGTCTGGAACAGGTTTGTGCATTGCGGGTTATTCGGTGTCGCTGCTCGTTTTCCTTTTACTAGAGCTTTGTTTTATTGATTCAACCACCTAATGAAGAATTTCTTTATGGGGTCTTCTCTGAAAGCCAATAAAACCCCACCCTGAACTTGTTCCTAAGAAAGAGCCTGATTGCTTTTCTGTACTATGGTGTTTCCAACACTTTCCATGGGATTGTTTGTCTCCTACTGACTTTCACTTTTTTGTTTGTTTGTTTTGGTTTTGGAGTCACATCCACCATCGCTCAGGGGTTTCTCCTGGCTCTGTGCTCAGAAATCATTCCTATGGGGCCGGAGAGATAGCATGGAGGTAAGGTGTTTGCCTTTCATGGAGGAGGTCATCGGTTCGAATCCCGGCGCCCCATATGTTCCCCTGTGCCTGCCAGGAGCTATTTCTGAGCAGACAGCTAGGAGTAACCCCTGAGCACTGCCGGGTGTGACCCAAAAACCACACACACACACACACAAATAAAAAAAAAAAGAGATCATTCCTAGCTTGCTCCGGCGACCATATGGATACTGGGATTTGAACTACCGTCCGTCCTGGGTCATCTGCTTGCAGGGCATACCTCCCTACCACTGTGCTGTCTCTCTGCCCCTGGCTTTCACTTTTATTCTGACCATGTATGTATCTCTAAGGAGTAGTGATTTGGGAGTGGACATGCCTTGTCTCGGGGCTTACCCCTGGCTCTACTTCAGGAATTAATCCTGGAGGGCTTAGGGGACCTTATGGAATGCTAAGGATTCTACTCAGGTATGCCATGTGCAAAGCTAGTGGCCCACCTGCTGTACTCTTCAGTCCCAAGATAAATTATATACATATATACATATACATATATATGTATATATGTATTTGGTTTTTGAATCACACTAGCAGCACTCAAGGATTACTCCTGGCGCTGCATTCAAAAATCTCTCCTGGCAGGCTGGGGGACCATATGGGATGCCAGGAATCAAACCTGGGTGCGTCCAGGGTTGGCCTTGTGCAAGGCAAACATCCTACTGCTGTACTATTTCTCTGGCCCCAAGTTAACGGTTTATTTTTGTTTGTTTGTTTTTGGTTTTTGAGTCACACCCAGCAATGCTCAAGGGTTACTCCTGGCTCTATGCTCTGGAATTGCTCCTGGCAGGAGGTCGAACCCTGGTCGCAGCTTGCAAGGATAACACCCTCCTCATTCAGCCCTGATAATAGTGCTCTCTTAGGCTCAGGCCCCTTGATTGAACAAGAACCAGCAGGGGTGACCCAAAAAGGGAACCTCAACCTCAGCCTTCCACATCCCCAAATACCATCCCTTGACTCCACGCAGGCGGCCACCCTCAACATACCCTTCCCAAAGAAATAACCCAAATCCATGCGATTGGCGGGCAGTCCAGCTCTTGGGGCACATGGGCCAGGCAGGAGGCGCATGGGCCAGAAAGGAGAGCGCGCCACATTGCCAGATCTTTATTTCAGCTTTTAACTAAACATTAAGCTATAGATGGACTCCCAGGAGAAAGAAAACCAAATTATTCAGCTTGAAAATCAAAACTAGAGGACTTCCTTCCTTCCTTCCTTCCTTCTTTCCTTCCTTCCTTCCTTCCTTCCTTTCTCTTTCTTTCCCTTCCTTCCTCCTTCATTCCTTTCTTTCTCTTTCTTTTCCTTCGTTTCTCCTTCCTTCCTCCCTCCCTCCCTCCCTTCCTTCCTTCCTCCCTGCCTCCCTCCCTCCCTTCCTTCCTTCCTCCCTCCCTTCCTTCCTTCCTTCCTTCCTTCCTTCCTTCCTCCCTCCCTTCCTTCCTTCCTTCCTCCCTTCCTTCCTTCCTCCCTTCCTTCCTTCCTTCCTCCCTTCCTTCCTTCCTCCCTCCCTTTCTTCCTTCCTTCCTTCCTTCCTCCCTTCCTTCCTTCCTCCCTTCCTTCCTTCCTCCCTTCCTTCCTCCCTCCCTTCCTTCCTTCCTCCCTCCCTTCCTTCCTTTCTTCCTCCCTTCCTTCCTTCCTTCCCTCCCTCTCTCCCCCCTCCCTCCCTTCCTTCCTTGCTCCCTCCCTCCCTTCCTTCCTTTTTTCCTCCCTTCCTTCCTTCCTCCCTTCCTTCCTTCCTCCCTTCCTTCCTTCCTTCCCTCCCTCTCTCCCTCCCCCTCCCTCTCTCCCCTCCCTCCCATCTTCCTTCCTTCCTTCTTTCCTTCCTTTCTTCCTTTCTTCCTTTTTTCTTCCTTCCTTCCTTTCTCTTTCTTTCTTTCTTTCTTTCTTTCATTCTTTCTCTTCTTTCTTTCTCTCTCTTCTTCCTTTCTCTCTCTCTTCTTCTTTCTTTCTTTCTTTCTTTCTTTCTTTCTTTCTTTCTTTCGCTCTCTCTTCTTTCTTTCTTTCTTTCTTTCTTTCTTTCTTTCTTTCTTTCTTTCTTTCTTTCTTTCTTTCTTTCTTTCTTTCTTTCTTTCTTTCTTTCTTTCTTTCTTTCTTTCTTTCTTTCTTTCTTTCTTTCTTTCTTTTTGTTTTTGGGCCACACCCGGTAATGCTCAGGGGTTACTCCTGGCTATGTGCTCAGAAGTTGCTCCTGGCTTGGGGGACCATATGGGACACTGGGGGATCGAACCGCGGTCTGTCCAAGACTAGCGCAGGCAAGGCAGGCACCTTACCTTTAGCGCTACCGCCCGCCCCCCCCTCCTTTCTTTCTTTCTTTCTTTCTTTCTTTCTTTCTTTCTTTCTTTCTTTCTTTCTTTCTTTCTTTCTTTCTTTCTTTCTTTCTTTCTTTCTGTTCTTTCTTTCTCTCTCTTTCTCTTTCTTTCTTCCTTCTTTCCTTCCTTCCTCTCTCTCTCTTTTTTCTTTCTCTCTCTCTTTCTTTCTTTCTCTCTCTCTCTTTCTTTCTTTCTTTCTTTCTTTCTTTCTTTCTTTCTTTCTTTCTTTCTTTCTTTCTTTCTTTCTTTCTTTCTTTCTTTCTTTCTTTCTTTCTTTCTTTCTTTCTTTCTTTCTTTCTTTCTTTCTTTCTTTCTTTCTTTCTTTCTTTCGTTTATTGGGTCACACCCGATGGTGCTCAGGAATTACTCCTGGCTCTGCACTTAGAAGTCTCTCACTGGCAGGCTCCAGGACCATATGGGATGCTGGGAATTGAACTCAATTCCATCAGGGATGGCTGTGTGCAAGGCAAGCACCCTACCGCTATGCTATTGCCCCAGTCCCTAGAGGACATACATTTTTTATTTGTAGAAGAAAATTGTAAATTTGTTTATTCAAAAACTGCCATTCATTCATTTTGCAGAGTTAAACAATAAAGAAAACCTCTTTGACAGGCATGATGCTGGCATCTACATAAAAGAAGGCACATTTGGGCTGGAGAGATAGCATGGAGGTGGGGCATTTGCCTTGCATGCAGAAGGATGGTGGTTCGAATCCCGGCATTCCATATGGTCCCCCGAGCCTGCTGGGGGCGATTTCTGAGTGTAGAGCCAAGAGGAACCCCTGAGCGCTGCTGGGTATGACCCCAAAACAAAACAAAACAAAAAGGCACATGTTATTTTTATTTTATTTTTATTTATTATTTAATTAGGCACCATGTTTTCTAAAGTTGTTCATGGTTGTTTTAAGCATTCAAGTTTCCAGGATCAACTTCCTTCCATCATATCCCCATTTACCCTCATACCCCACAACATGCCTTTTTGACAGGCACACTTTTGGTTCATTTTTCTTTTGAGGTTTGAGGGCCATACCTGGCCGTGCTCAGGATTTATCCTGGCTCTGCAGTCAGAGATCACTTCTGACAATGCTCAGAGGACCAAATGGGGTACCAGGGATGGACTCCCAGCAAATCACGTGCAACTATTCAGCAAGAACATTTTAAGTTTGGTTAGGAAGGTACAGCAATACCCTTAAAAGGTCAGACTCTTTTGATCTGGTCTCTAGCCACCCCAAAACAGCTGTTGGCAGATACTGCAAGAAATCTATGATGGAGCCCCAATATGACTGTGGACAGGTGACTGTGCCCCTCTGAAGTAGTGTATAATTAGGGGATAATAAGAATAAAAGTTCTTATTCCTCCAGCTAGAAATGTTAAAAGAATTCAGTAAGGGGCGGAGAGATGGCATGGAGGTAAGGCATTTACCTTTCATGCAGAAGGTCATTGGTTCGAATCCCGGCGTCCCATATGGTCCCCCGTGCCTGCCAGGAGCAGTTTCTGAGCACAGAGCCAGGAAAAACCCCTGAGCACAGCCGGGTGTGACCCAAAAATCACAAAAAAAAAAAAAAAATTCAGTAAGCTTGTCTTCTACACTCAGAGTGCAGTCTGGGAGAGCAACTATCTTGATTCTCTTATCACTTCCATCATTATACTTTGAGGTGCTCTTGAGTGCCCAGGTGGGTGGGTGGGGTGGGGTTATCTTCAACCCTGTCACACTGCCATTTTGAACTGCAAACATGGCACTTCAGCCCCCCAAAACCACTTGCAGTACGGTCCACATATAGGCCCTCTCAAAATCAGGGCAGTTTACCCAATTCAGAAGCAATTTCTTCTTCATCATTAGTACCCTACTTCCCTGATTCCTGGGGACCCCTTTAGTTTCAACGTGATTTATTTTATTTTATTTTATTTATTTATTTTTGCTTTTTGAGCCACACCCGGTGACACTCAGGGGTTACTCCTGGCTAGGAGCTCAGAAATCGCTGTTTATGACTAAAACCCAATTACAATCATACTTGTAATTATGGTGCTTAAATAAAGATTGTATAAAAGAAAAAATCACTCTTGGCTTGGGGATCATATGGGACACTGAGGGATCGAACTGCAGTTTATCTTGGGTTGGTCGTGTGCAAGGCAAACTCCCTACCGCTTGTGCCACCACTCTGGCCCCTCAATGTGAGTTCTTTAAAATTTTTTGTTTGAGCTATACTCAGGGACTTTCCTGGCTCTATACTCAGAAATTATTCCTGGCAGTGTTCAGGGAATCATATGGGATGCCGGGATTCGAACCAGGGCTGGCTGCACGCAAGGCAAGCAACCCTACCCACTACTATATTGCTCCAGCCCTCATCCTAATTTCTAAAACTGGCTTGTTTGATCTGTCAACCTACCAACCATGTGTGGTTTCCTAGGGTAGCATTATCCGAGAGAAAATGATGAAAGTAGAGCATAGCGGATTTAGAAATATCCGGTTGTTTTTCAAGACACATCTATCCCAGGGGGCCAAGTTGTTTTCTCAAGATATGGGCCACTGCCATTTCTTTTTAGCAAGCATGTTGGGCAACAGTGTGAGCTTCTGCCCAGGCACACCCTAGAAAGCTCTTGAAACCACAAAACACGCTCTGCAGGAAAATGACTCAGACCCACGATTTCCTCATTTATTTAGGTAGAAAAAAAGTTAAACACTAATTTGCATTTTTACAATATTCATTATGATTGCTCCATTTTAATATGACATACACCCTTTATATCTTTTCCAGTTCTTTTTGTTTGTTTTTATAGTGCCAGGGACCAAACCCAGGTCTTATGCATGCAAAGCCCTTGATTTACAGCACAGAAAAATATAAAAATCAACGAAAGAATAAAAAATTAATTATGCAATATTCTACTACAAGAGATACCTACCTGTTGCTTAATCCTGAGGTAGTTTATCTAGCCTTTTTTTTTTGAGGGGAATAAAATTAGAGAAAAAGAATTAAAGGTATTGAGATCACAAATTCATAGTTTTATATGTATATTTACATTTTTTCCTCAGCATCTGATATGGTCTCCTTAGCACTGCCAGGAGTAATTACTGAGTAAAAAGCCAGGAGTAATCTCTGAGCACCAAAATAAAAACAAAATTATTAAAACAAAATAAAAAATTAGTTAAATTTTAATTAAATTAAAATAATTTATAAATCTTTTTTATTATATCTTTATTTAAGCACCATGATTACAAACATTTATAGTTGGTTTCAGTTATAGAAAAGAACACCCTCCCTGGGGAACGGAGAGATAGCACAGTGGTAGGGCGTTTGCCTTGCTTGTGGCTGACCCGGTAGGGATCTAGTTTGATTCCCGGCACCCCATATGATCCCCCAGCCTACCAGGGGCAATTGCTGAATGCAGAGCCAGGAGTGACACCTGAGACTGCTGGGTGTGACCCAACAACCAATCAATCAATAAATAAATTAAAATAAAGTTTAAAAAATAAAACACCATGGCTATATTAGAGACAGGCATTTTATTTCTCTCATTCACTACCATTGTCATGATAGCTGTTGGTGTAGTTATTTCTCTAACTGCACTCACCACTCTGTGGTGAGATTCACATCATGAGCCAGTCCTTCAGCCCTCATCTCTATTGTCTTTGTGTATGATTACAATGCTGTCTTTTATTTTTCTCAAATGCCATAGATGAGTGAGACTATTCTGTGTCTCTCTCTTTCCCTCTGCCTTGTATAAATCTTTTTGTCATTTTGCTTAACACTATAGATTAAACACGCCCTTTTGTGTTAAAGTCAAACCTAAATTCTAAAGGCTATAACATGAGTTCCTATATCTAGATTAAACTAGATTAGCCTAATCCCTGCTGGTGGACAGGGATTCATCACCCACTTTTTCATCAACTGAGATGGAGATAATCTTTCTGTAAGAGAATATTGCTGGATCAGTGGACTTAAGCATCTGTGTGCAGCTAACTAGCTACTACAATATCAAGTTTATAAAAGATCACAGTTTTTTGAGGACACATCAAGAGCCCATTCTCTCACTTTACTTTGCCCAGCCCCCCTTTTTATTAGGGGGAGGGATATCAGGATATTGTTGATTTGGTTACTTTACAAAATATTGAGTTCTAGAAGCAGAAAGGAAAAATCCTATTCTTTCAAGGTAAAGTCTATTTATTCACACACAGAAAGAAAACAGCATGTGTGGGGGAGTCTGAGACTGTGACCCCTGCCTGCTCTTGTGAAGGGAAGGAAATTCCCCAGCAATTGAGTTATGGGAATATAGGGAGGCCACCAAATCTCGAGGGAGGGAAGGGATCGTGGAGGGATTATGGATAAATGCTACAGAATTCTGTTTTTTTTCAGGATGAAGAGTTGTGAAAATAAATAATGGTCAAGACTGCACAATAAAGTATAGAAACTTAATACCACTGTACTGTACATTCAAATGTGGTGAAGACAGTAAATTTCATATTGTGTATATTTTTAACACAACAAACATCTGGGGTTCTAACAAAATACAGGAAGAGAGACATCACGACATTTGCTCCTGGAAGAGAGGGATTTCTTCGAGGGAGAAGCAGACCTTAATCGGGCTTCCAGAGAATCCTTATGCAAGTTAAGTGTTTAAAATTCATGTATCTAAAAGATATCTGCAAGCTGCAAATGTCAATCAAGCAGGAGTTGATTAAAGATCTAGGACAGCTGATTTTAATTTTGAAAACACTTCGAAATGGCTATCTCAGTATAATACAGATTCGTTACCTGACAAAATCAAGGGGACCAAAAGCACTGGCAGGGATATGGGTCAGTGAATATAGCTCACTGGTATACATACTTTGCTTATCTAAGGCCCTAGGCTTGATCATACTGCAGGCAGAGATATAGGGGGGCCCTGGTAATGCATAGTGTGGAAAAACACTGTCTGGAACATAGACCAGCCTAAATACATGAAGACCTTTGAGAGACACGACCCTTTTATGGAAACCAGCGTGGAAAATAACTTTGAAATGCAGAATTCCAGGCCCAGAGCACTAGACCCCATAAGAGGAGAGGCTCCATAACTGGAACAAATGTACGCTAAGATCACCAAAGGCAAGGGGCAGACGCTATAATGTAGGTGATACAGCACTTGCCTTACATCTTGCCAACCCAGTTTGGATCTTCAGCATCCCATATGGTTTCCTGAGTCCACCGGGAGTGACCCTTGAGCACAGAGAAACAAATAAGCCATGAGCGCCACCAGGTGTGCCTTCCCCGCCCCAAAGATCAATATAAATATAAAAAATATCAAAGACCACCAGTAGCTCCAATTTATATTTTCTCTGTATTGTGATAGAATATTAAAGCCAGTTTGGAATCAGAAGTGGAGATTCTCAAGTTCAGACATGGGCAAATCATTGAACCGAAGAGTAAACAGCAGAATTCCTAGAGATCAATGATACGTAAAGCAACCGTCTTAAAAGGCTAGGTACTCTACTTATTTACTGTGAGCCTGTTTTAGCAAAAGTAAGCTGAAAGTTTTCTAAATTGGCTAATGAGACTATAAAAAATTTTTGGAATTGTTTTATCTAAAATCTTTATTTAACTACCATTGATTACAAGCATGATTGTAGTTGGGTTTCAGTCAGAAACAGAATACCCCCTTCATCAGTGCAACCTAAAATTGGAATTCTTGACTTAAATATCCTATTGGGAAAAATGTAATATACTGACACCTGAAATTCTTTGTTTTTGTTTTTGTTTTTGTTTTTGTGCCACACCCGGCGTTGCTCAGGGGTTACTCCTGGCTGTCTGCTCAGAAATAGCTCCTGGCAGGCATGGGGGACCATATGGGACACCGGGATTCGAACCAACCACCTTTGGTCCTGGATTGGCTGCTTGCAAGGGAAACACCGCTGTGCTATCTCTCCGGGCCCACCTGAAATTCTTGACTGTCAAAATTTGTACCCTTGAAAGAGATGCAGAAATGAGTTCGAGATAAAATGAGATTAATTATAAGACTTTATCTTGCAGGCCTAAACCAATTTAAGAAATTAGGCTATACAAAATAATTAACATTAAATCCAAGACTTTTGAGTTTATTACACAAAGTCTGTAGTGAAAGAAAACATGTAAGCTGTCAGACTTTATATCATACATTCAAGACCCTTTAATTTAATGTTAACATACAGAGGTTTCAATATTGCTAAAGTTATGCCTCTATTTTTAAAACAACTTTATTTCTCACTTAAAGTTGTTCTTTGAGGACAAGAAAAAAATCTCTGCAGTGGAAATACACTGACAAAAGGTTAGAGTTGGATCCTGGGTTCTGAGCAAGAAAGGACGTCATGGGCCGGGAGAGATAGCACAGCAGTGTTTGCCTTGCAAGCAGTCAATCCAGGACCAAAGGTGGTTGGTTCAAATCCCGGTGTTCCATAAGGTCCCCCGTGCCTGCCAGGAGCTATTTCGGAGCAGACAGACAGGAGTAACCCCTGAGCACTGCCGGGTGTGGCCCAAAAACAAACAAACAAACAAAAAAAAAAGAAGAAGAAAGGACGTCATTTTGTAAAGGGCACATGTCAGGTTCTCTTTGGTTCTGAACAAGGAGGGACACCATTTTGTACAGATGACATGCGAGGTTTTCCTCAAGCTTTTTCCATTAACACCACCCCAAGCTACTTGGCCATACCAGGTAGCCTATGGGGGGAAGGACACAAGGGAGTAGTAAGAAGGTACCCCTTGACAACAGTCAATCATTTTAAAGATCATCAAAAAGCTAGAACCTCCTCCTGTATAATCCACATTATACAATATTATCCATACAAAGTTCATATTATTTTTCCAAAAAGTTGGGCCAGCCTACATTCCCACCAGCAGGTGAATGAGAGTTCCGTTACCCCATTTGTGCCAGAATTGGTTGTTGTTTTGCTTCTTGGTGTGTCCCAGTCTCTATTGTATTGTTATTTTGGTTTGCATTATCCTGATGATTGATCATGTGTAGAATTTTTTCATGTGCCTTTTGGACATCTGTATTTCTTCTACGATGACATTTCTGTTCATCTCTTCTTACTGTTTTTTGACGGGGTTGGATGCTTTTTCCTAGTTAATCTATACCACTGTCTTATCAGATAGGCATTGGGTGAATAATGGGTGTACCCCATTCTGTGGGTGGTCTTTGTATCCTCCTCATTGTTTCCTTTGAGATGCAGAAGTTTAGTTGTATTTGTTTATCTTGGCCAGTGGTGTTTCATCTTCGAAGATGTTTTTAGCTTCAATGTCGTGGAGAGTTCTACCTATGTTTTCCCCTACTAACTTTATAATTTCAGGTCTAATATCAAGGTTTTTTTTTTTTAACTTTATGGATTGATTGATTGGTTGGTTGGTTCTTGGGCCACACCCAGTGACGCTCAGGAGATATTCCTGACTCTGCACTCAGACATTGTCCTTGGCAGGCTGGGGTACCATATGGGATGCCAGGAATCAAACTGGTCCCTCCTAGGTCTACCATGTCCTACCGCTGTGCTCTCTCTAGCCCTATCAAGGTCTTTAATTCATTTTTATTTAACCTTTGTGCATGGTGTTAGAAAGAGGTATGAGTTCCGTTTCTTGTATGTAGCTGACCAGTTTTCCTAGCATTTCTTGTTAAAGAGACTTTCCTTGCTCCATTTTATATTTTTTCTCCTTTATAAAAAATAATTTGTCACACAACTGGGGCTATGTCTCAGGATATTCAATTCTAATACACTAATCTGAGAGTGTCTTTTTCCAATACCATGCTGTTTTAATTACTGCTTTCTAGTACAGTTTGAATTTGAGGAAGGTTATACTCCCTATCTTCTTTTCCCCAAGGATTTCTTTAGCTATTTATGGAGGTTTATTGTTCTATCTAAACTTCAGAAGTGTTGAGTCTATTTCTTTGAAAATCATGATGAATATCTTTATATGAACTGCATTTGATTTGTCAATGTTTTGGAGGAGTTTTGCCATTTTAATTATGTTTAATCCTCTCAATCTATGAACAGTGTATCTTTTCTTTCTTTTTTTATCTATGTTTTTTTTTTCATTTCCTCATGTCCTCTTTCACTTCTTGAAGTAATGTTTTGTAGTTTTCTCTGAAAGAAGTCTTTTACTTCTTTAGGTGAGTTGATTCTGAAGAACTTGATTTTCTGAGGTACAATTGTAAATAGGATAATTTTTAATATATCTTTCCTTTCCTCCATTATTTGTATATAGGAAAACTGGACTTTTGCTTGTTTCTTTTGTAGTCTGCCACTTTACTGTAACAATCTATTGTTTCTAGGTTTATTTTTAGTCTTTAGGATTTTCTAAATATATTGTCATCATACACAAATAGTGACAGCTTGACTTCTTTTCTTCATATATATACACACACTTGCCTAATTGTAAAGACAAGTACTTCCAATACTATATTGAATAGAAGTGGCAAGAGTGGGAAACCTTGTTTTGTGCCTAATCTTGAAGGAAAAAGCTTTTAGTTTTTCCCCCATTAAGTATAATGTTTACTGTGGGCTTGTCGTAAATGGTTTTGACTATATTGAGGAATGGTTTTTCATTCTCATTTTGTTGAGAGCTTTTATTGTGAATGGATACCTTCTCTGCATCTATTAATATGATCATACAATTTTTTTCTTTTATTGATATGGTATATTATCTTGATTGATTTACATATGTTAAACCATTCTTTCATTCCTAAGGTGTATTTTTTTATATAATCTTGGTCATGGTATATGACTTTTTTATACATTGTTGGATTTATTTGCTCATATTTTGGAGTATTTTATTGTTTGGGGGCAGTACATCTGGCAGTACTTAGGACTTATTTCTTGCTCTGTGCTCAGAAACTATTCCTAGGGCCCGGAGAGATAGCACAGCGGCATTTGTCTTGCAAGCAGCCGATCCAGGACCAAAGGTGGTTGGTTCGAATCCCGGTGTCCCATATGTTCCCTTGTGCCTGCCAGGAGCTATTTCTTAGCAGACAGCCAGGAGTAACCCCTGAGCACCGCCGGATGTGGCCCAAAAACCAAAAAAAAAAAAAAAAAAAAAAGGAAACTATTCCTAAAAGATTTGGGGGACCATATGGGATGCCAGGGATCAAACCCAGGTTAGTCACTGCAAGGCAAATGCCCTCTCCCTATTTCCTAGCATTGAAGATCTTTGCATCTGTGTTCATCAAGGATATATCAGGTTAATGTTTGCATTGTAGAAACTATTTGGAGAAAAGTTTGAAAGAATTTACTAATGAATCCATCTGGGATAGGGCTTTTGTTTGGGGAAATTTTTTTCATTAAATATAAATCTGAATTTTGTTTTCATATAAAAGTCTTACATCAAATTCTTTTTCTGTATGTGATCTAATTTTTTTCACAGTTACAAAGTTGTTCATGATTGAGTTTCAGTCATACATTAGGACACCCTTCACCAGTGCACATTTCTGCCACCAATGTCCCTGATTCCTCCCGCCCTTGGGGAAGACTTTTGATCGCCTTTTCAATGTCCTCCATGGTGATAGTTCTGTTCAGGTACTACAACTCGTCTTGGTTCATCCTTGGGAGGTTATAGAAGTCCAAGTATGTATATTTTAAATACTAAATCATTGTTACATAAGTGGTGAGCAAAAGTTCTCTCCAGTCTTTGGGGTATCATCTTATTCCAATGATTTCTTTTGTATGGTGATTATTTCTTTTAGAGCATAGTTTCTTTTTTTTAATTGTAAAATAAAAACAGATTTTATTAAAAAATTTTTAAGGACGTGCAGATGTAGAGGGAGTGAAAGAGAGAGATTAGAGAGAGGTAGAGGGAGAGAGAAAGAGAAAGATAAGTGCTTGAGAGAATGGAATCTCCAAAGGTGGGGAGAGCCAAGTACACTTTCCAGCAAAGTAGAAAAGCACACTTCTTAAGAGAGGAGATGTGGATGACATGTGTCTACATACTATGTATTTCGATAACACATGTATCAGTGCAGAGTTTCTTTCTTTTATCTTTTAATCTCCCTCTTTCCAATTCTTCCACCTAAGAAGAATAAAGTCAACCTGCTGAGGCCCATATTCTTATAATAGTTTATTTTTGATAGCCAAGGAGCTGATTTAAAGGGCTTGTTTTACACAGGAGCACTGAGTTCATCCTTGGAACCTCATGACCCCTAAAGATGGTGTTGGGTGCTCCAGCACAATGCTGTGTGTGTCCTACACCTCAAAAAAAGAACTTTATGTTATAATTTACAATTTACAAATTATCTTCAGTAATAGTTTTACCCCATTACAGTAACATATTATGATTAATTTTATAGTTCATAGATATCTTTTCTTTAAACATTGGAATAATTATTGATTTAAAATATTGATCTTTACTCATTTTCTTCCTGGACATGTTTTATTCATGTCAATTATAATGGAAGATGAAAAATATTTATTTGTGGAGTGTGTGGGGTGTGGGATCAGGCCATCCCAGCAGTATTCAGGAGCTTCTCCCAGCGCTGTATTGGGGTTTGCTCCCAGTTGTACTTAGGGGACTCATAGTGCTGGGGTTACAACCCCATCTTCCTGCAGGCAAGGCATGTAATCAGCTCATTAGTTCAGCTCTCTGACGCCAGAATATTTTTCTTTTTTAAAAAATTTATTTTATCAAAACCATTGTGATCTACAAAGTCCTTCTTAGTTGGGTTTTAGACATACAGTGACTCAGGGTTAATCCTACCACCAGGGCCCACTTCCCTTCACCAATGTTCCCCAAGGGCATCCCATACCATCCCCTGACCACTTCCCTCCTCCTCCCCCCCAGCCTGCCAGAGAACAGACACATTTTAAGTTCAGATTGTTAAAGTTTGGGTTCTTGATCCCGTTGTTGTTGCCTTTGGCTTGAATATTTAGTTCTGTCTTTTTTTTTAACATTACTCGTGCACCTAAGACCACTTGGCACCTTGCCCTCATACTTTCATATTTGTGTTCCTCATCCTCCACTTAATAGGACCACTAGAGGCAGACACTGAACAGGGAGAGGGGGCACCTCCAAGGAAAGATGGCTGGGGTTTAGTGCTTAATAGTACCACTAGAGGGAGACAGTGAACAGGGAGAGTGGGCGCCTCCAAGAGCAGCTGGCTGGGGTGCAGTACTAAATAGGACCACTAGAGGGAGACAGTGAACAGGGAGAGTGAGCACCTCCAAGATCAGCTGGCTGGGGTGCAGTGCTTAATAGGACCACTAGAGGGAGACACTGAACAGTGACAGGGGATGCCTCCAAGAGCAGCTGGCTGGGGTGCAGTATTTAATAGGACCACTAGAGGGAGACACTGAATAGGGAGAGGGGGCACCTCTAAGAGCAGCTGGCTGGGGTGCAGTACTTAATAGGATCACTAGAGGGAGACACTGAACAGGGAGAGGGGCGCCTCCATGAAAAGCTGGCTGGGGTGCAATGCTTAGTAGGACCACTAGAGTGGTCCGAAAAACCAAAAAAAAAAAAAAAAAAAAAAAAAAAAAAAAGGCGCCAGCCCCCTCCCCTGCCTGTTGGACTTGCGGGTAGATGTTGAGATTGGAATCCTTCCTTTCCTGGAGTTGGCAGCATTGACATGCTAAAACAAAATAGGGAAGTGAATCATCTGCATTTCTATTATTTTCCAGGAGTCAGGGTGGGCATGGGAAGGTGGGCCTCATCCCTCAGAAATGTTTGATGATGGGAGGAAATCGCATAAAAGGTGGAGCACATGGTTTGCACAGGAAGTCCAGGTTCCATCCCCAGTATTTCATGGTCCTCAGAATGTAAAATTCCCTCCACACCCATTCTCCAATTCCAGGTGAACACATCTGAATCAGGGTCACGCATGAAATAGTCCAAACCAGGCTGAGGGTAAAGCAGATATAGTCTGGCAGTCTTCTGCCTTGCATGGAGAGGCAGCTGCCTGCCATAACTGTCATTTTTATTGTTGAGAACAGAAACCACCCCTGGGTGGGACAGTAAGGACAGTGTAAGGACAGATAGCTCAGGCCATCCTGAGCCAGTCCCACCCAGACTTATAAGTTTCAAGGTAAATCTAAGTGGTAAACAAACATACAAAGGAACCAGGGGTGATGTTTGTTGTGGGTAAAATAAGGTGTAATCTAACACTCAGAACAATGCTGAAAATAAGCCTAGTACACCGAAGGCAAAAAATAAAAATAAAACAAAAACATGTTTACAGCTCTCACATGTATGAAAACAACCATGAAGAGAATCTGCAATAGATAAAATGACATTTGGGGCCAACAGGTAAGGATGCTTGCCTTGTGTGTGACCAACCAGAGTTCTATCCCTGGCACCCCACATAAGTCCCCTGAGCCTACCAGGGGTGATCCCTGGGAACAAAGCTAAGAAGAAGCCCTGTCCACAACCGGATATGGGCCAAAGGCAAAGGGAATACTAGATTGAAGTTCATCCCAGGCTCGAGAAAAACTGGCATCAGCACAGGACTGGCCTGGCCTGAAAATTCCCGGCGCACTCCCAGCTTCCCTCCCCAATCCTAATCTGATCTGCGTCCCAATGAGCATGTGTGGCTCCCCAAACTCGGGCATCCTGAATGATGTAGGGGGCACAGGCTTCAGGGACCGAGCGCCCTTCTCATCCTGCTCCCATGCTACAGAGGATGAAGGATGAAGGGGAGGAAGTTGAACCCTGCTAGCAGGCAGGGAGCACGGCACTCACAGAATCCCTCAAGAGCAGCTGGTAGAAACGGAGGGGTGGAAGGGAAGGCCAGGGCGAATGTGGACGTGGGGTATGGGTGGGATTCCATACCATATGGCATACGATACAGACATGTTGGCGTGGGGTAGCCTCTGGTTAGCCACTTCAGGCCTCAAGGCTGTGGCTGCAGTGCTGAATCAGAAGGAGCCTCTGAAACTGAGTGGCTGCCTGGTGTTCTTGGTCCAAACTCAGGGGCTCTGGGGTTTCGCTTGCAGAGCTGAAAAGCATGCTGAGCTTGCTCTCTGTAGCAGGACAGCTCCTGCAGGCTAGCACCATCATGCTGTTCTTCACCGACTCTTCTGATCGGTTCCCTGCTGTCCTCAGATACAGGCATGAGCTGTAGAGGGCTGGTGAGCATGGTGGTGATGGTGGGGGCTGGGAGAACAGAACGGGAGAAAAAAGAACCCCAACCGCTTTCTCATGGTGCTTTCTCATGACCAGCACAGAGCTAAGTGATTGTCCTGCATAACCCCTGTTGAACCCTCACTCCAAATCCCCCCAAAGCCTGCCTTTCGCCTGTTTAGAGGATGGAATGAGATGAAAAGACACTGACTGCAGTGCTCAGGTTCAGAGCATGGCTCAGGGCCTTCACCAGGTGGCACCAGGTCCCCACCCAGCTAGCTTCTGCTCAGCTTCCTCCTACCCCATTCAGCTCGGAGCAGCCTTCCTACTCTGCCCTCCTCTCTGAGGGCAGGCCTCTAAGACATGACCATTGCGGTTGAGCGGTTGTATGGTGTAAAATCTTTGCCTCGAGTACCAGATCCTGAGCACCACACATGGCTCCTGAGCACTTCTAGGTTCACTCCTGAGCACAGAGCCAGAAGGAGAGCACAGCCAAGGGACCATAAACTCGCCCTCCCAATAGAAAGAGAACATGACTCTCAGAGACTACTCAAAACACTGGGATGGGCCCGGAGAGACAGCACAGCGGCGTTTGCCTTACAAGCAGCCGATCCAGCACCAAAGGTGGTTGGTTCGAATCCCGGTGTCCCATATGGTCCCCCGTGCCTGCCAGGAGCTATTTCTGAGCAGACAGCCAGGAGGAACCCCTGAGCACTGCCAGGTGTGGCCCAAAAAACAAAAAAAAAAAAAAAAGGACTGGGACACGAACTTTGTTTAGTCTTAATTTTAGTGCCACACTCGGCTGTGCTCAGGGATCACTCTGGTTCTGTGCTCACGGATCAGTCCTGGTAAGGCTCAGGAAATATGCTGAAACTAGAGCCTGGGTCAGCTGCATGCAGGGCAAGTGCCTTAATTCCTTTCCTGTCTCTCTAGTCCCCAGAGTACCGGTTCCCTGCTCTGAACCTGCACCACCAGAAGTGAGCCCTGAGCACTGATCTGGGGGTAGCCCTTAGGCATTACCAAGTCGAAAAGCAAGATGGGAAAAGGGAGGAGGAAGGGGAAAGAGCAGGACACTGCTGGGAAGCTAAGGAGGACCCAGGTGTCCAAGGCGGGCCAGTGACTGGGTTAAGGCGTGTGTGGGAGAACTCGAGGGCCTAGGGCTTAGGGGAACGGTTTCTTGCTCACCACGTAGCCTCTGGGCTCCCTGACAGGGCGACAGGGCTGAGCGTGGTGATGCTGGTCATGGCGACGGGATCCACCGCGGCTCTGATGCTCCTCAGCCTGAGCAGCAGTCTCCTTACCCGACTTCCTGCGCTGCTTTTTCTCCTTCCTGGCCCTGGCCCTCTGCCGCATGCTGCCGAGGTGAAAGACCAGCCCCTCTGTGACTTCCCTGAGCACCTGCCCAAGAGATGTGTGAGTGTGGGCCCCGAGCTCTACTTGCCTCGGGGTCTGGCGCTCAAGCCTTCCTTGGCCCGTCAGGCACCACGTCTCTACCCCTTGCCAGCAAGGCCTCTGATGCAGCCTCTGCTCGTGGCTTCCTGCCTCTGCCAGCCCCTGCCTTGCCCTTACCTGGCTCCAGTCACTTCTACTCTTCTTTTCTGCACTGGAGTGCTATCCTTGCTTGGAGATGTTCTCCTGCACCAATCCTTTCTCTCGCAGCTCACTGAGCACCTCCTCTCACTCCCTCTTTCTCCACCCTCTCCCTCCTTTTTTGGGCCACACCTGGCAGTGCTCAGGGGATACTCCTGGCTCTGCACTCAGAAATCACTCCTGGCTCAGAGGACTATATAGGACATCAGGGATCGAACTTGGGCTGTCCCGGATTGGCAGCAAAAATTACTCCTGGCTTGGGGGACCATATGGGATGCCAGGGATCAAACCTGGGCCCATCCCAGGTCAGCTGCTTGCAAGGGAAATGCCCTACCGCTGTGCTGTCACTCTGGCCCTCCTCTCTGAGCATGTCAGATTCTATTCTTCATCTGGACGCTAGCCTACTGATTCCATAACCCTAGGTCCCCGTGGGTGCTTCTGGCCTTAAGTCTCCTCCATGGCCTTCATGTCCTACCCCATGTCTTCATCTCATGACAGGCAGAAACATTCTATTCCTTCTGGGAGTTAGGCCCATGGAGTCTCCCCCTAGACAGGAGGACTGGGCAATGGCTTTGGGCAGAGGCTACTGCCATCTGTCAGTGCTCTCAGCTCATAACATGGATTGCTGCCTCCGATTTTCTGAATTTGTGTGCTTAAAGAGCAAAGTCCATCAAACTTTCCTCCTGACAAGGAAGCTTTCAATGACCATCCCCGAAGCCACACAGGTGACTTATTGAACCACTCTCAAACTGTTCCAAACCTCGCTGCCCTTCATGGTGGCACAGACAGTCATGAGGACAGGAGACAGCTCCAGGGGGCAGACAGAGCCCTGAGAGCTTCTCAGATCGCATGTGCCAAGTGGCAGACAGCTAAGGCGCAGGGATTCCAATACCCTGGGTGCTGCAGGCAGGTTAGCTTGGTTAAGCAGAACCTTCGTGGGTTTCGGGAGCCTTTTCGCGGAGGAGAGAAGCGTGAGCACGAGTGGATGAATATGAAATATGAAATCATTGAGACCAAACCAAATACATTGTAGGGGGACCCTCGCCCAAGGGACGAGAGACTAATTTATTTTTCAGCCGATGACATTTTATAAGGACAGATTCTGGAATGCAGGGTGTTCTCCAAGAGCAGGAGAGCGAAACAAGCCTGAACATATTAAAGGACCGTTTTTTCAAGTGAGAAAGAACTCTGTTGGAGGGCAGCAAAACCAGAGCTGGGGATGTTGATGGTTAGCAAAAAGCAGGTTTTTCAAGATTCCAGGAGGAGAGAGACAGAGATATTTTGGATGTCTATGTAGTAGCTGCAAAATAGATTTTAGGGGAGATGGAAATAATTGTTTATCATCATAGAGCTAGACTTAGAAAAACAAGCTGTTGGCGCCAGGTTATGCGAACTAGCCAGCAGGGGACTTTTGGTGGGCTTTTGGTAGTGACATTTCTTTGTCTGTAGTAGAGCTGCGGCTGGTTTTCTACAGTGGCCAAATAGAGAGAAAAATGTCATCTTACAGCCATGTTGGAATTACCGCCAATGATCCACGCAAAGGGTCAAATGATTGACTTCGCTAAGCGGGCCTTTTGGCAAATAATTCTTTTAGAGGAAAGCACTGCACCAGAGAAGGGGAAAAACCACGTCTGGTGCGTGCTTTCCTTAGATGGGAAGTAACACCTGGGAATCTTTCTGTCCCTTTGCTGCCATCCTGCCCACTTGCTTCTGACCACTGACTGTCCTCTCTGCCTGTGTCACCTTGCAATGTTCCATGCACCCAAGACTGATTTCCAGTTTTCTCCGCAAACAGCCCAACTCTGAAACCCAGGATCTGGAAAGATTGCACAGCACTTGAGCGTTTGCCTTGCACCCTGCCATCCCGGGATGGATCTGGGTTCAATCCCCAGCATCCCATGTGTTGCCCCAAGTCTTCCAGGAGTGAGCCAGGAGGAACCCCTGAGCGCCACCGGGTGTGGCCCAGAAAGCAAAAAACCCAACTCTGAAGCCCAGCTTTGGCCAAGTCGGGCCCTCCCCCAATGCGGCCCGCTTCTCCATCATTTGCCACCATCACAGTGCTGTCCTCTGCACGTGTGGTTCACTCTTCACCCCATACTGCCATCCACAGAGGACAACAGAAAGGATCCCTCAAGACACTCCCACCTCCCCCAGCTCTGTGGGATCCTACCTGTGTGGTTCTCACTTGGCTGTGAGGGGTGGTTCTGTGTCTGTGAGGGGCACTGGTTCATTCGTTCCAGATGAAATATTTGGAAGTAAGTTTCTGATACAGCAGGTTGAGTTGAAAAGAGTAAATTATGGGGCCGGGACAGTGGCGCTAGAGGTAAGGTGTCTGCCTTGCAAGCGGTAGCGTAGGACAGACCATGGTTCGATCCTCCAGTGTCCCATATGGTCTCCCCAAACCTGGAGCGATTTCTGAGCGCATAGCCAGGAGTAAGCCCTGAGCGTCAAATGGGTGTAGATCAAAAACCCCCCCCCAAAAAAAAAGAGAGAGAGAGAAAATCAGTAGCCAAATATGGGATTGAAAATATCTTTATTAAAATTAATTAAAATAATGTACAGTAAGAACTTTCGGGATGGAGAAGATCGGAAGTTTCTTCCTCCGCCATGGAAGAAGAAAAAAGAGCGTTCTGTTACAGGCTCATAGGTTCCTCTTGCCTCTTGCCTCAGAAATCGCCCCTGGCAGACTGGGGAACCCTATGGGATGTGGGATTCCTATGGCAGTCCCTTTTGGATGGTCTGCTTGCAAGGCAATTGCCCTCCAGCTGTTCTCTCTGTTCTTCTCTTCTCTTCTCTTCTCTTCTCTTCTCTTCTCTTCTCTTCTCTTCTCTTCTCTTTCTCTCTCTCTCCTCTTCTCCTCTCTCTCTCTCCTCTCTCTCTCTCCTCCTCTCTCTCTCTGCTCTTCTCCTCTGTCTCTCTCTCCTCTTCTCCTCTCTCTCTCTCTCCTCTTCTCTCTCTCTCCTCTTCTCCTCTCTCTCTCCTCTTCTCCTCTCTCTCTCCTCTTCTCCTCTCTCTCTCCTCTTCTCTCTCTCTCTTCTCTCTCTCTCTCCTCTTCTCCTCCCTCTCTCTCTCCTCTTCTCCTCTCTCTCTCTCCTCTCTCTCCCTCTCTCCTCTCTCTCCCTCTCTCCTCTCTCTCTCTTCCCTCTCTCCCTCTCTCCCTCTCTCTCTCTCTCTCGTGGCCCCAAAGGCATGACCGGTACGTCCGCTGTCTCCTGCTACTGCGGCCTGTGTGCTCTTCTTGGGCCTGGGTGCGGGGAAGGGCTGCTGGAGGGGGGCCATTGGCTCGGTCCCGCACCCTGCCGACAGGGCCTGCGAGTGACAAAGCGAGTGTCCTAAGAAACTCCTTCCCAAGGGCAAGGACCCAAGGGGCTTTCTCTCCCATTGAAACTGTTCTGGGGCCCTGAGAGAAAGCCGGGCATAGGGCGTCGAATCCCGGCATCCCGTAGGGTCCCCCCACCCAGCAGACCAGGAGGAAGCCATGAGGCGTCGGGTGTGCCCAAAAGCCAGTGGCCCCGGGGATGGTGGCCTACCTCTGAGTGCAGGCCCTGCGGCTTCAGGGGCTGCGGCTTCGGGCCCATGCCCCGGGGGCGCCGGTGGTCTTTTGGCCGGCTCCGGGGCTTCAGGGCCGCAGCTTCGGGTCCATGCCCCGGGGACGCCACTGGGGCTTCAGCGGGGGCGACTCCCGCCGCGTCCCCTCGGCCTCATGGTCCAGGATATGGCGCAGAATTTGAGCCCCTTGACTTCAGTCACGGCCTCCACCACCTGGTGACGGACCTCGAGCACTGATCGCAGCACAATCTCCTGCTCACCCTGGGCGAAGTCCACCGTCATTCGAAAGCACTGCCGGTACTCCCAGCTCCGGCTGTGGCCCAGAAACCAAAAGAAGGAAGGCAACTGCTCAGCCGACCCGGTGGTGGACTAAGGGTCCCGCGTGCCAGAGGCTCCCCGTGTCTGAACAGAAATCAGTGCTCCCCATGTTGGTGTGGGGAGGGGAGGGGAGGGGAGACCGCTCTGGGCCCAGCCTGGCTCCCGCAGCCCCAGCAGCCTGGCATAGAGACCACCCCGAGGTGGCTGGTGCCGGCCATTTCTAACTGGCAGCTTTTTGGCTGGAAAAATAAGAGTGCCTTTTTGGCTGCAGGACTTGAGTCTACCTGAATCTGAAAAAAGGAATTCACCAGCCCCCAGGGCAGGGGCTATTGTCTTCTCTGACTCCACTGGCTGGGGTGTGTGGGTGTAGGCAGAGTGATTCCAGCGCCTCCTTTACATATCAACCTAGGGACAGAGCCAAGGGAAAAAGTCTTTTCTTTAGTTAATGGCTTGGAGTCAAGAGAAAAAAATTGTGTTTCAATTTCTCTGACTTAAAAGTTTCTTAGAATGAATAATTGGGTGGAAAATGTTGCAAATTATTGTAGTTGGCCTTCTTAAACAATATTATTAATTTTGTGAATGCATGATAATGCTGAAGTAACTCAATTAAATGTCAAATGTATCTCACCAAACTTAATGGCTGGTCTTAACATAGTTTTAATGTAAAAACCTTGGTGGTACTAGGTTGTGACTACCTGAAGGAAAGGAATCAACAGACCTGGGGTAAAGATCTTTAATAAGTACCATAAGAAAAATTTGGTCCCGCTAGGTGCAAGAATATTTAGCAAAGTGGTTCCAAATGGGCAGCAGACAATAGAAAACTATGTTCCTAGGGCCCCCGTGCTGCGTTCTAGGCTGTTAACTTGGGCAGCTGGTCCTTAAGAAGAGACTGGCTCTGAGTGAGGTGCACGTGGCAGTCATTGGCAGCAAGACTACCCCCAGAGGATAAGTGGGGGGGGGGAGTTAGAAAGAAAAAAAGAGGAGCAGGAAAGATAGCACGGAGGTAGGGCGTTCGATTTGCATGCAGAAGGAAGGCGGTTCAAATCCCAGCATCCCATGGGTCCCCCGAGCCTGCCAAAAGCAATTTCTGAGCAAAGAGCCAGGTGTAACCCCTGAGTGCTGCCGGCTAGGACCTAAGGCCCCCCTCCAAAAAAAGTTAAATGAAATAGTGGATTTTATTTGAGGGTGGTGATTTTAGATTGGGAGGGACATATGTGGTGGTACTAAGGGACCATTCCTAGTTCCTTGCTCAGGAGTGACCTCTGGCAATGCTTGGTGGAACATACCTAGCATTGGAAATTAAACCTTATCAAGCATTCCAGGTAAATAAAAGAGGTAAGACTCTTGACTTGCATGCAGCCAAGCCCAGCTTCATCCTAAGGAGACTGAGCAATAGCACAGCAGTAGGGCATTTGCCTTGCACTCGGCCAACACAGGACGGTCATGGGTTTGATTCCTGGCATTCTTTATGGTCCCCCGAACCTACCAGGGGAGATTTCTGAGTGTGCAGCTAAGCCTAAGTGCCCCTGAGTGTAACCCTAAAAACAAACCAAAAAGTCTAATCCTTGGCACCACATGTCTCCCTAGCACAAAGCCAGAAGAGCCCTAAGGCCTAGAGGATAGCACAGCAGCGGAGTAGTTGCCTAGTGGGCAGTTGACTCTTGATCCCTTAATCTCCTTCTTTGGCATATGGTCCCACTAACCTGTCAGGAGTTATTCGTCAGAAGTAACCTCTGAGCACTGCCAGGTGTGGCCCCAAAACAAAAACAGAATAACCCAGTAGTGCCACACACACATACACACACATATACACATATAAACACATATATGTATATATATATATATACAAGGCTTTCAAGGACACTGGGGTGAAGATAGTCTTTGTTGTTCCCAGTATCCTCCTTTCCCTTTATGCCTCACTCTGAGTCACTCAGAACTTGCCTTGGGACTGATCGCTGCCCTCCATCCAAAAGCCATCTGTGAGGTTTGGGGATGGCTCAGGAGCATCAACTCACCCTTGCTGGGGTGAGGCTGCTGCGGGTTTGATGCCCAGAGCTACTGGCATTAACTCAAGCTGTCGGGGTGCGGGGATCAGTTCCCCTCTCTCGAGCGGCGTCTTGAGCGTCTCAAGGAGAGTCGGAAGCCATGCAAATTTGCAAAGGGTGATTTCTGTTTCTGGGGCCAGGGTGACACCAGGGTCAGTGCTCAGGGATGAACCCAGAGCAAAGACCCCGAACCGTTCCTTAAGCAGTGTTTTTATAGAGCACTTTCCCCAAGGGACAGCATATGTCATGGGAGTAGTATTCGTTGGCTACATATTACTTAGGAATACAGCACAACTCAGTTAAAAGAAAGATATTTAGCAAACAAAGAAACACTTGCCAAAGCCTAACAGACCACCACTAAAAGTTACACAGAGACAACTGCTAAAACTTAACAGACTGGGCCGAGCGGTGGCGCTAGAGGTAAGGTGCCTGCCTTGCCTGTGCTAGCCTTGGACAGACCACGGTTCGATCCCCCGGCATCCCATATAGTCCCCCCAAGCCAGGAGCAACTTCTGAGCGCATAGCCAGGAGTAACCCCTGAGTGTCACCGGGTGTGGCCCAAAAACCAAAAAAAAAAAAACCTTAACAGACCACCACTAAAAGTTACATGTTTATCCTACAGAACAATATTAAACTTAAGGTTCCATTTCTTTACCTTAAGGGCTGGAAGTGGGGGTGGCCACCTTACTCTTACTCCACATTACTAACAATTTTGCAAGCAAAGATCACAGAAAGTAGGAGCAATTTGAGCATATACTGTCCTCCTTGAGTAGATCCAGGTTCTTATCTCAGCCAATGCTAGCCTGTGGCTCTGAAGGTCATGAAACAGGACGCCTTGTAAGCTTAGAGAAACTTCAAACTTAAACTATATGCATTCATAAAAAGCGAAAACTTCTCGTTCTTTTCAAAGCTGTGACTGCCACTCTGGGCATCCGATAAGATTCCCTGAACCCACGAGGAGTAATTCCTGAGTGTAGAGTTATGAGTAACCCCTAAGCACTGAAGAGTATGGCCCCCAAAACCATAAAGAGAACAGAGAGACAGAGAGAGACTCTCTGGCAATACATTTTTGATTTGTTTTGGTCATACTCAGTGACACTTAGGAGTAACTCTTGGTTCTACACTCAGAAATTACTCCTGGCAGGCTTGGGGGGAACATATAGGATGCTGGGGATCGAAACTGGGTCAGCCATGTGCAAGGCTGTGCTATTGGTCTAGCCCCTATTGCAGCAGTTCTTGTGGCATAGACAAGGAGAATCCGAGGCCCAGGTCTGATTTTGGGAATTTTGCGGGGAGGGCAGGAAGTGTTGAGCCATACCCAGCGGAGCTCTGAGTTTATTCCAGGTTCCATGCTCAGGGATTATGTCTGCATCTATTCTCTGGCCCCAGACTTGGTGACTTACCCACTTCCTCCAGGGAAGCTGGCCGTTTCCGTGGGAGTGGACACACCTGGACCATGCCTGCCCTGTGGTTTGACAGGCAAGGCGCTGACAGCTCAGATGTGGGAACAGGCCTCTCAGCTGGAGGAGGGAAACTGCTAGAAATAAGCTGCCTTCCTGAGATGAACATTTTTCTTGGGGGCCGGAGAGATAGCATGGAGGTAAGGCCTCCATTCTGCCTCTCATGCAGAATGTCGGTGGTTCAAATTTCGGCATCCCATATGGGCCCCCGAGCCTGCCAAGAGCGATTTCTGAGCATAGAGCCAGGAGTAACCCCTGAGCACTGCCGAGTGTGACCGAAAAAACAAAAAAAAATTTGTTTTTCTCTGGGGGGGGGGGGGTCACACCTGACAGATTCAAGGGATACTCTGTGCTCAGGAATTACTCCTGGCTGGCTTGGGGACCATATGTGATGGTGACGGAGATAGAACCCTGCTCAGCGGGTGCGTGTTGAGTGAGTGTGTGTGCGTGTGTGTGTGTGTGTGTGTGTGTGTGTGTGTGTGTGCGCGCGCGCGCGCACGCGCCTTTCTTGCCATACTATTATTCTGCCTCCACAAAATAAAATTCTTTTTTAGTTTTTGGACCACACCCAGCAGTGCTGGGGGGTGTTAATACTCGTTCTGTGCTCTGCACTCAGAAATCACTCCTGGTGGGCCAGAGAGATGGCATGGAAGTAAGGCGTCTCCCTTAGCCCAGAATCAGGTCCCGCCGTAGGGTGGGAGCACAATGCCAGGTCACACTCTAGGGTAGGGCACAATTATTGATGAGAGTAGGATCAGTCACATAATAACCCCCTCAAGCTGAGCTGCCCATTGTGCGAGCAGAAGGCTGCACTGCAGGTCCAGGAAGCAGGCCTGGCAGTCTTCCCCGAGCGCTTCGACTTCTGCCAGCACCACAAGGATGAGGTGAGTCGGGGTCCCCCAAGCCTTGCCTGTGTGTGTCCGCCCTGGCCGATGTGGCGCACGCTCTAGACTCTCCAAGCTGTCCATGCCCACTGGCCGGGATTGGGAATGGGCCTCTAGTCTTGGAGCGTTCCTTGCCCTGCTTTTTTTGTGTGTGTGGTTCAATGTGTCCGTGATCACTGTGTGTGCTTCCCCGGCCACCACCCACGGGTGCATGTGTCTCCTGCCTGGCCTATGCGCCCAAAAGCTGGACTGCCTGCCTTGAGTGAGAAGACTGCCTTGTGCTTTCTAAACCCAAGTGGGGCTGCTGGGAACAACTCGGTGCTTGGTTCTGAGCTCTGCACCCCGCCCCTCGACTTCTGCCTACCCCCAACCTGTTATTTTCGGGGTAGCACTCGTGGCCCCAAAGCCCACTTGGCTTCTTTCTCCCTTTGGAAGAAAAAAAGCCAAACAAAATCATTTCAATTCACATTTTCTTGGTGAGTGCCTCGATTGCTAAAAGGTAAATTCTAGGGAGAAGGTTAGTTTATTTCTTTTACGTTCTGGTGGTACTTGGAATCGGGAAAATTTTATTTCCTTGTCCATTTGGTTGGCGGGAGGATATCTGCTAGTATGTTCTTTCATCGTATCTAGAAGCTGTGAAGGATTGAGCCTTAATGCCGTCCCGAAATTCCCTGGAATGGCAAGATGGAGACGATTCACTCTAAAATTAGCCTCAGATGAGGAGGGGGGAGGATGGAAGAGGTGTTTCTAGAATTCCAATTCGAACCAAACCAGCAGTTGAGGTGAAATGTCAGGTTTTATTTAGATTGCCAGTTAAAGATTCACAGATGTTTTATTGGGCCCAGTGTAGCCAGACTTGTCAAAGAGGTTTATATTCCTTTTAAATTATAATCCCATTCAAGCTGATAGAGAAGAGTCCTGAGAAAGAGCGAAGACAAGCTCCCCTGGCCTTAGCAGCCAGCTTGGATCACTTGAAAAGGCATTTTTTCTCTGCCACCTCGGGGTGGTCTCTATGCCAGGCTGCTGGGGCTGCGGGAGCCAGGCTGGGCCCAGAGCGGTCTCCCCTCCCCTCCCCTCCCCACACCAACATGGGGAGCACTGATTTCTGTTCAGACACGAGGAGCCTCTGGCACGCGGGATCCTTAGTCCACCACCGGGTCGGCTGAGCAGTTGCCTTCCTTCTTTTGGTTTCTGGGCCACAGCCCGAGCTGGGAGCACCGGAAGCACCTTCGGATGATGGCGGACTTCGCCCAGGTTGCAGAGGAGATTGGGCCGCCCCCGCTGAAGCCTCAGGGCCGGCCGAAAGAAGACCACCGCTGCCCCTGAAGCCCTAGGGCCTGCCCACAAAGGAAGAGCACCGTCGCCCCCGGGGCCCTGCCCGAATGGTCAGTGGAAAAAACTGGCCTGTGCCAGAAGCAGAAGCAGGCTGTCCCCTGGTGTGTTTGCAGGGGCTTCGCGAGCCAGGCCGGGCCCAGAGCGGTCTCCCCTGCTTTCCCCTCCCCACACCAACATGGGGAAACACTGACTGCTGTTCAGACAGCCGGGGGAGCAATGGGACGCGGGGTTCGAGCCACCGGGGTTGGCTGAGCAATTGGCTTTCTTTTTTGGTTCTTGGGCCACAGCCCGAGCAGTGCATGACTTTCGAATACAGGGCTGCTGCAGCAGAGTTTGCACTCAGGTGGGCAGAGGAGATGGGGTTGGGTGAGCAATTGTCTTTCTTTTTTGGTTCTTGGGCCACAGCCCGAGCTGTGCATGCCTTTGGAATACACGGATGCTGCAGCAGAGTTTGCACTCAGGTGGGCAGAGGAGATGGGGTTGGGTGAGCAATTGTCTTTCTTTTTTGGTTCTTGGGCCACAGCCCGAGCTGTGCATGCCTTTGGAATACACGGATGCTGCAGCAGAGTTTGCACTCAGGTGGGCAGAGGAGATGGGGTTGGGTGAGCAATTGTCTTTCTTTTTTGGTTCTTGGGCCACAGCCCGAGCTGTGCATGCCTTTGGAATACACGGATGCTGCAGCAGAGTTTGCACTCAGGTGGGCAGAGGAGATGGGGTTGGGTGAGCAATTGTCTTTCTTCTTTGGTTTTTGGGCCACAGCCCGAACTGGGGCAACCGGCAGCACATGCTGATTGCAGACCTCACAGATGCTGCAGCTGAATTTATAGTAAGGGGAAACATGACACCGCAGGCCAGGTCGCCCAGGCAGTTGCAGTGCAGACATGACCCGCGGGGTTCGAGCCGCGGGATTCCTTAGTCAACCACAGGGGTTGGCTGAGCAATTGTCTTTTTTTGGTTTTTGGGCCACAGCCTGAGCTGGGACCACCGGCTGCGCATTACTTTGGAGTATATGGATGCTGCTGCAGAATTCGCACTCAGGTGGGCAGAGGAGATCGCAGGACAGGGGGTGGAGCCAGCGACAGGAGTCCAGGAGCTTCAAGTGTGCTCCTTATCGTGGACTAGGAGGCCGAGGGCGCGGGTGTTGCCCCCGTGGAAGCCCCAGCAGCGCCCCCGGGGCCCCTGCCCAAAGCGGCCCAGGGAGGCCCAAGGGGGAAGCGGCCACTGGGTTTTGGGCTCAGGGCTTCCTCCTGCTGTCCCGGGATGCCGGGATTCGCCGCCCTATGCCCGGCTTTCTCTCAGGGCCCCAGAAAAATTTCAATGGGAGCAAAAGCCCCTTGGGAGGGATTTTCTTTCTTTTTTTTGGGGGGGGGAGGATTTTCTCAGGAGACTCGCTTTGTCACTCGCAGGCTGTGTGGAGAGGGAGCCGGGCCGAGGGTGGGGCCGTGCCAGTGGCCCCCCTCCATCACCCCTTCCCGGCACCAAAGATGCCAGCTCTACAGACAGCAGGACGTACCGGTCATGCCTTTGGGGCCACGCCTGGTGCGCTCAGGGCTTCCTCCTGGTCTCCCGGGATGCCGGGATTCACCGCCCTATGCCTGGCTTTCGCTCCGGACCCCCAGAACAAGTTTCAATGGGAGAAAAAAAAACCCTTGGGAGAAATTTTCTTTCTTTTTTTTTGGGGGGGGGAGGATTTTCTTAGAAGACTCGCTTTGTCACTTGCAGGCCCTGTGGACAGGCAGCCGGGGCGAGGGCGGGGCCGTGCCAGTGTCCCGCTCCACCACCCCTTTCCAGCACCAAGACCGCTGTGGCTTTGGACCAGTGCTGGATGCCACGGGCTGGGGCCTGCTGGCTCTCTCCCGCTGCCCTTCACATTCCAGTTCCTCTGCGTCCCCCATCTCCCATGTCCCTCCTGGAGGAGCCTCGGCCTGGTTCTGCCACCCTGTGTGGGTCTGGTGAGGGAGGGAGGCAGGAGGTCAGGAGGAGGGGAGCAGGTCGTGGACTTCAGGTGCATCTATCTTCTCCTTGCAGATGCCATGTCTGTGCCATGCTTTTTTCCATGGAAAAAACTGGCCCCGTGTCAGAAGCAGAAGCAGGCTGTCCCCTGGTGTGTTTGCAGGGGCTTCGCGAGCCAGGCCGGGCCCAGAGCGGTCTCCCCTGCTTTCCCCTCCCCACACCAACATGGGGAAACACTGACTGCTGTTCAGACAGCCGGGGGAGCAATGGGACGCGGGGTTCGAGCCACCGGGGTTGGCTGAGCAATTGGCTTTCTTTTTTGGTTCTTGGGCCACAGCCCGAGCAGTGCATGACTTTCGAATACAGGGCTGCTGCAGCAGAGTTTGCACTCAGGTGGGCAGAGGAGATGGGGTTGGGTGAGCAATTGTCTTTCTTTTTTGGTTCTTGGGCCACAGCCCGAGCTGTGCATGCCTTTGGAATACACGGATGCTGCAGCAGAGTTTGCACTCAGGTGGGCAGAGGAGATGGGGTTGGGTGAGCAATTGTCTTTCTTTTTTGGTTCTTGGGCCACAGCCCGAGCTGTGCATGCCTTTGGAATACACGGATGCTGCAGCAGAGTTTGCACTCAGGTGGGCAGAGGAGATGGGGTTGGGTGAGCAATTGTCTTTCTTTTTTGGTTCTTGGGCCACAGCCCGAGCTGTGCATGCCTTTGGAATACACGGATGCTGCAGCAGAGTTTGCACTCAGGTGGGCAGAGGAGATGGGGTTGGGTGAGCAATTGTCTTTCTTTTTTGGTTCTTGGGCCACAGCCCGAGCTGTGCATGCCTTTGGAATACACGGATGCTGCAGCAGAGTTTGCACTCAGGTGGGCAGAGGAGATGGGGTTGGGTGAGCAATTGTCTTTCTTTTTTGGTTCTTGGGCCACAGCCCGAGCTGTGCATGCCTTTGGAATACACGGATGCTGCAGCAGAGTTTGCACTCAGGTGGGCAGAGGAGATGGGGTTGGGTGAGCAATTGTCTTTCTTCTTTGGTTTTTGGGCCACAGCCCGAACTGGGGCAACCGGCAGCACATGCTGATTGCAGACCTCACAGATGCTGCAGCTGAATTTATAGTAAGGGGAAACATGACACCGCAGGCCAGGTCGCCCAGGCAGTTGCAGTGCAGACATGACCCGCGGGGTTCGAGCCGCGGGATTCCTTAGTCAACCACAGGGGTTGGCTGAGCAATTGTCTTTTTTTGGTTTTTGGGCCACAGCCTGAGCTGGGACCACCGGCTGCGCATTACTTTGGAGTATATGGATGCTGCTGCAGAATTCGCACTCAGGTGGGCAGAGGAGATCGCAGGACAGGGGGTGGAGCCAGCGACAGGAGTCCAGGAGCTTCAAGTGTGCTCCTTATCGTGGACTAGGAGGCCGAGGGCGCGGGTGTTGCCCCCGTGGAAGCCCCAGCAGCGCCCCCGGGGCCCCTGCCCAAAGCGGCCCAGGGAGGCCCAAGGGGGAAGCGGCCACTGGGTTTTGGGCTCAGGGCTTCCTCCTGCTGTCCCGGGATGCCGGGATTCGCCGCCCTATGCCCGGCTTTCTCTCAGGGCCCCAGAAAAATTTCAATGGGAGCAAAAGCCCCTTGGGAGGGATTTTCTTTCTTTTTTTTGGGGGGGGGAGGATTTTCTCAGGAGACTCGCTTTGTCACTTGCAGGCTGTGTGGAGAGGGAGCCGGGCCGAGGGTGGGGCCGTGCCAGTGGCCCCCCTCCATCACCCCTTCCCGGCACCCAAGCTGCCAGCTCTACAGACAGCAGGACGTACCGGTCATGCCTTTGGGGCCACGCCTGGCGCGCTCAGGGCTTCCTCCTGGTGTGCTGCGCTGCGGGGTTGGGGGATCCTACGGGATGCCCTGATTCGCCGCCCTATGCCCGGCTTTCGCTCCGGACCCCTAGAACAAATTTCAATGGGAGAGAAATCCTCTTGGGCCCTTGCCCTTGGGAAGGACTTTCTTAGGAGACTGGCTTGCTTTGCTTGCTTGCAGGCCTTGCCCCTGACAGCCCCTAGCCCAGAAGGAGGAACAGAGGAGCCCACGCGCCACACAGAGCAATGGGTATTACGCGGTCATTCCCTTTGGGCAACACCTGGCGACGCTCAGGGCTTCCTCCTGGCCTCCACTCGCAGATCGCCCCTGGCCTGCTGGGGGGACCCTAGCGGACGCAGGGATTCGACCACCATGCTTCCGCATGCAAGGCAAATGCCTGCCGCCATGCTCTCTCCCCAATTTTCCCAGAACAATTTTTAATAGGAGAAACAGACCCTGGCGTCTGGGAAGTCGCGGTCAGTTCGTGTTGCACGCTCCACCTGGGTTCAAAGATTAAAAAAAAAAACAGCGGGAGGGCAATTGCCTCGCAAGCAGACCATCCAGAAGGGACTGCCATAGAAATCCCGCATCCCATAGGGTCCCCCAACCTGCCAGGGGCGATTTCTGAGGCAAGAGGCAAGAGGAACCTATGAGCCTCTGACAGAACGCTCTTTTTTTTCTTCCAGGTTCCAATCTCCATCCTTCTTATTTTAGAGTATTTTTATAAATAAAAATAAAGCTATTTTTCCATAACATATTTGGCTACTGATTTTCTTTTTTCTTTTTTGTTTCAGATCTACACCCATTTGACGCTCAGGGCTTACTCCTGGCTATGCACTCTGAAATCGCTCCAGGTTTGGGGAGACCATATGGGACACTGGGGGATCGAACCATGGTCCGTCCTACGCTGGCGCTTGCAAGGCAGACGCCTTACCTCTAGCGCCACCTTCCTGGCCCCGAACATTTTTAACAGTATCTCAGAGACAAGAGAGATGAGGGCTGGTAGGTGCAGCTCATGACATGAAGCTCATGACATAGAGTGATGAGTGCAGTTGGAGAGATGACTACACTGAAAACGATCATAACAATGTGAATGAATGAGGGAAGTAGAAAGCCTGTCTCGAGTACAGGTGTAGGGGGGTGGGGAGGAGGGATATCTGGGAACTTGGTGGTGGGAATGTTGCACTGGTGAAAGGGGGTGTTCATTACATGACTGTAATCATACAACTATAATCATGTTTGTAATCATGGTGTTTAAATAAAGATAATTATAAAAAGAGAGGGGAGGGTGCAAAGAGGGTTATATGGTGCCATGAGCAAAGGGTGTGGTGCCATGATTGGATCCAGCAAGAGTGTGCATGTGAAACTAAACCTAATAAGAAGTATAGGAAGGTGTGTGTGGGGATATGTGGGGGGGGGGCAGGGACTGAACCTAGTAAGAGGGTATGTGAGCACATGTACTCTGGTATCAGGAGCAAAGCCAGCTGTGGAGCCAGGAGTAACCTCTGAGCACCACCAAGTGTCACTCAAAAACAAAAACTAACGAACCAAAAAAAATAATCAAGCAAAATTGAGAAAAAACATATCAGAGAACTCTTTCCTTGGGGGGATGGGGAGACACATAGTGGTGTTCAGGTTACTCCTGGATCAGTGCTCAGGGGCTCCCTCCAGTGGTGCTTGAGGACCACTAGGATCAAATCTAGCCATTCTATCTGCAAAGCATGCACCCAGTGACATGGAGCTATATATAGCTCCAACCCTAACTCCTACAACTTAGATTTAGAAAACTCAAATTAGAAAATAAAAAACCTGGGCCGGAGAGATAGCGCAATGGTAGGGCATTTGCCTTGCATAGAGCCGATCCAGGATGGGCGGTGGTTTGAATCTGGGCATCCCATATGGTCCCCTTACCTGCCAGGAGAGATTTCTAAGCACAGAGCCCTGAGTGCCGGAGAGAGAATATGTGGTTAGACACATGCCTTTAAAGGGTTCAGGGCTTGCATGTAATCAATCCCAGTTTGATCCCCAACCACGGCTAAGAGTGATCTCTGAGCACAGTCAAGCGTATCGAAACTCCGCCCAAAATAAAAGTAAGCAAATAAAACTCAGCAGGAAGGGGCTGGAGGGACAATACACAGGGGAAGGCATTTGTTGCACAGAGTTGGCCTAGGTTTGATCCCCAGTTTACCAGATGGTCCCCTGAGCCCACCAGGAGTAACCCCTGAGCACCGCAGGGTATAGCAGGGTGTGAACCCCCCCAACACACGCGTACACACACACACGAGAGAGAGAGAGAGAGAGAGAGAGAGAGAGAGAGAGAGAGAAAGAGAGAGAGAGAGAGAGAGTGAGACAGAGAGAGAGAGAGAGAGAGAGAGAGAGAGAGAGAGAGAGAGAAGCCCCTAAATCCTTGAAAAGCAAATCTCTCATTGGGGCTCCCTTCATGACTCACTTGGCTGGGTCGGGTAGATGATGAAATAATCGCTGAACTTGGGCAGCTGGCACTTCTCTTTGACAGCATCATAGTCCATGGGCTCATCACCCGTCTCGACACCATAATCTATCTTCTCTGCGTTTTAGGAATAAAAACAAACGGATGCCTCAAAAAACTAGTCATTGCATTCTATTTGGAATATACCCTAAGAGCCACAAAACATGACTCAGAAAAGACATCTGCACTTCTACATTCATGGCAGCACTATTCACAATAGACAAACTATGGAAACCAACCCAAGTGGTCAAGAAGTCATGAAATTTACTATGACACAAATGATGGAGAATATTCTGCTTAGTGAATTAAGTCAAAGGGAAAAGAACAGACACAGAATGTTGGCACTCATTTGAGGGATGTAAAGAAACATTATAGGAGAAAAATACCCAAAGGCAATAGAACAAAGGTCAAGGGAAGAACGTTTCCAACAATGGAGGGAGGTTGCTTAGGTCACAGAAGGGACCATGCTAGCAGTGATAGTACTACTCTATGGACAAGACACTGGCTGCTGAAAAGAGGTTACAACATACATCTGTACCGTGTATGTCAGTATTTCAGTAATAGCATCATAAAGCACACTACCTACAAGGTAAAACGGAAGAAGAAAGGTGTCTGCTCTAGCGGCAGTGTGAGGGGCAGGAAATCAACTGGGGACATTGGCAGAGGAAGTGGACACTGGTGAAGGGATGGGTGCTAGAAAATGGAACAACTTTGCATCTGTATCTCATGGTGATCTGATGCATTTTTTAAAAATATACTAACTCCAAGAGGCTGGAGCGGTGGTGTGGAGCGGTAAGGCGTCTGTCTGCCTTGCCAGCGCTAGCCTTGGACGTCGCATACAGTCCCCCAAGTCAGGAGCGATTACTGAGTGCATAGCCAGGAGTGGCCCTTGAGCATCACCGGGTGGGGTCCAAAATACAAATAAATAAATACTAAGTCCCATATACCTTGACACTAGTGGCCCTTACTAAAAAAACATTTCTCTCCCAGGCATGACTTTCCTGCCATTCTTTTTTTTTTTTTTTTTTTTTTTGGTTTTCGGATCATACCTGACAGCCCTCGGGTTACTCCTCAGAAGTCACTCCTGGCAGGCCCAGGGGACCACATGGGATGCCAGGATTCATACTACCGTCCTTCTACATGCAAGGCAAACACCCTACCTCCATGCTATCTCTCAAGCCCCATTCTGTCATTGTTTTTCCAGTTCCAAGCCCAAGAACCCTAGACAGCTGATGTAAGTTATATCAGCCAAGTTATATCAGCTACTTAAAATATGGGGCTGAAGAGAGAGGAGAGAGAAATAGTATAATGGGTAGGACATATGCCTTGCACCCGGCTAAACCTGAGTTCAACTCCCAGCATCATCCCTATAATCCCCTGAGCACTGTCAGGTATGTTTCCTGAAAGCAGAGCTAGGAGTAATCCTTGAACAACACCACATATGGGACAAAGTCCTCTCCCCCCAAAAAATAAAAATAAAAATCATAAAAAGAGGGGCCTGGGCGGTGGCGCAATCTTTATGGCGTCTGCCTTGCATGTGCTGCCTAGGACAGACAGAGGTTTGATTCCCTGGCATCCTATATGGTAACCCAAGCCAGGAGCGATTTCAGAGCGCATAGCCGGGAGCATCACCAGGTGTGGTCCAAAATCAAAACATAAAGAGGACTGGAGTGATAATACAGTGGTAGGACGTTTGTCTTGCATGCTGCTGACCAGAACAGACCCGGGTTTGATCCCCAGCATCCCATATGGTCCCCCCTAACCCCAGCCTTCCAGGAGCAAATTTCTGAGCTCAGAGCCAGGAGTAACTCCAGAGCAACACCAGGTGTGGCCCAAAAACAAACAAGTCATAAAAAGATAGCAGAGGGGCCAAGACCCTTCCCTAAGCATGGTAAGCCCTGGAAACTAAATGGGTATGGCCCCCAAACTAGCAAAGTAAATAAAAATGCATGCATTTACTTAATTCTCAACTCTCCACAGGAGATTTTCCTAGAAACACACTGTACAACGAACTTCCACACATACCTCCCCTGCACGCCTGGACGATGAAGATCTTGGGCTTCCTCTGAAGGGCCGGACAGTTTTTATTGTTGAACATTTCAAAGATTTTTTCCAGGCTCACTTTCTCACCATCTTTCATTTTAATAAAGCCTTGCTCGCCGTGGGACATGAGAGTCACAATGCAGCAGCCAATCTCATCTTTCATTTCATTGAGCTCATCCCGAAATGATGTTATTTTTTCAAGGAACTCCTGCAAAGCAAGGAAATTTCAGAGAAGAGAAGGTGGGAAAATCTCAAATGCTAGAAATGGCTCCGATGCTAAGTAGTCTGGGGAGATTAATAACAAAATTATCTAAATTCCAAAATAGAGTGTAATATCAGCATATCTGACTCACTTAGTTTTTGTTTGCTCTCAGAATTGGTGTTTGTTTTTGGGTCACTGATACTTCTTTGATTAAATTAGTATGGGCCCGGAGAGATAGCACAGCGGCATTTGCCTTGCAAGCAGCCGATCCAGGACCGAAGGTGGTTGGTTCGAATCCCGGTGTCCCATAGGGTCCCCCGTGCCTGCCAGGAGCTATTTCTGAGCAGATAGCCAGGAGTAACCCCTGAGCATCACCGGGTGTGGCCCAAAAACCAAAAAAATAAATAAAAGATCTAACCATTTCAATAAAGTCAATATTGATGGGGACCAGAGAGATAGCATGGAGGTAAGGCATTTGCCTTGCATGCAGAAGGACAGTGGTTCGAATCCCGGCATCCCATATGGTCCCCCAAGTCTGTCAGGAGTGATTTCTGAGTGTAAAGCCAGGAGGAACCCTGAGCGATGCCGGGTGTGACCCAAGGGGAAAAAAAGTCAATACTGATGGACCTGAGTGGTAAGTGGGGTGTTTGCCTTGCATGTGGCTGACTCAGGATGGACCCTGATTCAATCCCCAGCATCCCATATGGTCCTCGAGCCTGAGAGGAATGATTTCTGAGCACAGAGCCAGAAGTAACCCGAGTGCCGCTGGGCATGGCCCCCAAACCAAAAAAAAATCCCAAAAAGCAAAAACCAAAAACCTACCAAAAACATAACCTGTCAATATTGATAAAGTTCTAAGACCGAAGCGATAGCACAGTGGTAGGGTGCTCGCCTTTCACTTAGTCAATCCAGGATGGACCTCAGTTCGATCCCCAGTGTCCCATATGGTCCCTCAAGCCAGGAGCGATTTCTGAGCGCATAGCCAGGAGTAACCCCTGAATGTCACCAGGTGTGGTACCAAAACAAAACAAAATATTGACAAAGTTTTATATTCTATATTCAAAGAGACAAAAATTATTTACATGTTGAAAATTGGGTTAGAGAGGTAATATGAAAGTATTTCAGCAATACCACAACAGGTACAAAATAGCACAGCTGTTTTGTACACAGCTGACCCAGGTTCAATTTCTGGCGCTTAGACCTTAGCCCACCAGGAGTGATTTCTAAGTGCAGAGCCAGGGTAACACGTAAGCACCATCACACACACACACACACACACACACACACACACACACACACACACACACACACACAAAAACAAGGTTAGGCAATGCATGTTGCCTTGTACACAGCCTTGTACTGATGCTGATTCCATTCCCAACACTACACATGGTCCCCTCAAACACTAGCAAAGATCTCACTCTCCTGAGCAAAGAACCAGGAGCAGCACTGCTGGGTGTGGATTCCCCCCAAACCCTAGCACTATAAAATAAAAAACTGCAAAAATGATTATGAAAAATGAAAACAGTAGAGAACAGTAAGTTAATCCGATGCAGGATTAATTTACAAAAAAGTCCCAATCAGGGGCCAGAGAGATAGCATGGAGGCAGGGCGTTTGCTTTTCATGCAGAAGGTCGGTGGTTCGAATCCCGGCATCCCATAGAATCCCCCGAGCCTGCCAGGAGTGATTTCTGAGCATAGAGCCAGGAGTCCCCCTGAGCGCTGCCAGGTGTGACCCCACAACAAAACAAAACAAAAAAGTACCAATCAAAATCCCAAAAGATTTCTGTGAAACTACACCATTTGACTTTCAAGATCATAGAGAATAGGGAACACGGGATATGAGTAAGTCTCGCACTGGCTGACCTGGGCTCAACGCCAGGTCTTATGGTCCCCTGAACTCACACGAGGGGTGGTTCCTGAGTGTAGAGCAAAACCTAGGTTCGATCCCTGGCACTGCATGATTGTCCCCCACAAGCACTACTCGAAGTGATCCCCAGTTAGTGCATCGGGAGAGTTCCTGGGTGGAACCCAAGACCAAGAGATAAAACAAAAATGCAGGGCCAGAGTGATAGCACAGAGGTAGAACATTTGCCTCGCAAGCTGTTGACCCGGGATGGACCCGAGTTTGATCTCCGGCATCCCATATGGTCCAGCAAGACATCCAGGAGCGATTTCTAAGCATACAGCAGGGGTAACCCTTGAGTACCACCAGGTATGCCCCCAAAACAGACAAAAACAACTCTAAAAATTCAAAAAGTTGATCCACGTATTATAGGAAGTCGGTTCATGATAAAATAGGAACTTTAGGTACCAAAAGGATATAGCATTCAATCAATGTCAACAACCAAGAATAGGCTAGAAAACAAAGATAACTTCTCTCTCACATTGTCTTAAAATTAAAATTCCAGAGAATAGAAGGCTAACCTTTAAAAAATCCTACACATATTCCAGAAAATATATTTTTTCAGAAAAAAAAATTTTAAATATTTACTTTGGGCACCTGAGCACAGAGCCAGGAGTAATCCCTACCCAAAAAATGCTAAATAAATAAAATGATTAGGTGTGTCAGGCCTAGGGTTCCATATCTATGGCATAATAAAGACATGAAAACCAAGAAACCAGAAGTAGAAGTTTAGTCACAAAAACTAAGGTTTCTGTCTGACAAGAACACGAAAGTGAAAAGGGAAGCAGCGGAGAGGACTGAGAGGCTTCAGTGGCACTGGACAAGCAATGAGGCCAGTTTTCTTCCCAGCCATTGCCCTAATGGAAAATTTTTGATCCAAAATGAAGTGAGGGGGATGAAGCCCTGGGCTCAATCTCTGGCACCACACACACAAAAAACGGTAGAGAAAAAAACAGATCCTATATTTTATAAGTGAGTAATATTCAGGGAAAAAGAACAATAAACATTTAAAAAAGGAAACCAGTGAAAAGGGGCAAAAGGGGTTAGGATGTAACTTCATGGTAGAAGACAAGCCTTCTTGCATGTGAGTCCCTGGGTTTGAACCCCAGCTCCAGAGAAAAAGTGTTTGTGTAGTTGCAAATGAGCAAAGGATAGCAATTTACAGAAAGAAGAAATACAAAGGCCAAAAAATGAGGCCGGAGTGATAGCACAGCGAGTAAGGTGTTCTACTGGCATATGGCCTACCTGGGTTCGATCTCGGCACCCATATAGACCCCTAAAAAGTAATTTCTGAGCACAGAGCCAGGAGTAATCCCTGAGCACCACCATCTGCGGTAACCCCCTAAAAAAGATACCCCAAAAGGGGGGGGGTAAAAGCATGTTTAACAGGGGCTGGAGAAATTAGAGCAAAAGTTTAGCAGCAATCTGACTTAAGAATGACCATGGTCTGATTCCCAGCATGGTTTATGGTTGACCAAGCACTGCTAGGTGTGTTCCATGAGCACAGAGTCAAGAGTAAGCCCTACGGCAGTCAGGGATGGTCTAAATTTAAATGAATAAATAATAGGGGCCCTTAAGAATAAAAAATTAAAAAAAAAAGAAGAAAAAAATAGGGACCAGAACAATATCACAGCAGGCAGGCCATCTGCCTTGCCCTCAGCTGACCCTGGTTTGATCCCCAGCATCCCATAAGGTCCCCCTGAGCCTTCAAAGGAGAGAACTTCTGAGTTCTGCTGTTATCTGTGGCCCAAAACCCCCCCACCAAGGATAGAGGGTCAGAGCCATAGTACAGCAGGTAGGGCATTTGCCTTGAACATGGCGGACCTGGTTCAATCCCCAGCATCCCATATGGTCCCCCAAGCACCACCAGGAGTAATTCCTAAGTGTAGAGTCAGGAGTGATCCCTAAGCATTGCAGGCTGTGGCCCAGAAACAAAACAAAAAAGAAAGAGAAAACTTGTCCAACCAAACTAACGATTGGGAAAATAAAGCAGTGAAATATTTTTGCCGGTGAACTACTACTAAGCATGTATAAACAAATATTAACAGAGGTAGAGAAAGTCGCTAGGAAGACAATTCTAGACTCTAGGAAAAATAAACTGCCACAGACTGAACTGAAAATTGAGCTGGACAGTCAGGCTGAAGCTCCCAGACAGTAACTGTCAGCCAGTCATCTGGGGAAATGAAAAGCCATAGAATAATCAAGAAGTGTTTGAAGAGACAAGATACATTTTGATTTTGTTTTGTTTTTCCGCTACACCCAGCAGCACTCAGGGGATACTCCTGGCAGACTCGGGGACCATATGGGATGCCAGAAATCAAACCAAGGTCTGTCAGGGGTCAGTTGCATGCAAGGCAAACATCCTACCTCTGTGGTATCGCTCTGGCCCACCAAGATATATTCTGAAAAGGAGTATGCAGCTCATCACTCTGAGTCCCCTAGGGAAGGAACAGGGCAAGTTCCTTCCTCTGCTGCACACACAGACACACCCTGTCACTGCCATCACCCCAACGGCCCAGCGTCAGGACTTTTCCACTAATCTCTGCAAACACATAACTACTAAAAACTCCAGGAATGCTGGATTTGTGGCTGACATCTCCGGGGATTCCAGGGCAGGCACCCTCTCGCCTCTCCCTGCCCCTCACCTCTTCCCCATGCCTCTGGGCTTCCAGAAGTCCCAGCAGCCACACACATGATCCAACACTGCCAGCATCTGAGCTCATCGAAGAAGTCCTGAAATGCTCGGCTGCTTACATGGCCGTGAGACATCTCTGTAGTTTCAATACTGACATCCCAGTATGAACAAACCAAATTAGATGTGAAATTTCATACAAGCCACATAAGCTCAACAAACAGTTTAGCAGGCCTTCAGACAATGACGGAAGACTCCATTGCAAGGTAAGCTAGGTTCCACACATTTTCTGTTAATCGAGAGTTTTTTAGTTTTTTGGTTTGGGGGCCATACCTCACGGTGCTCAGGGGTTACTCCTGGCTTTGTGCTCAGAAATTGCTCCTGGGGGCCGGAGAGATAGCATGGAGGTAAGGTGTTTGCCTTTCATGCAGGAGGTCATCGGTTCAAATCCCGGCGTCCCATATGGTCCCCCGTGCCTGCCAGGAGCGATTTCCGAGCATGGAGCCAGGAGTAACCCCTGAGCACTGCTGGGTGTGACCCAAAAACCACAAAAAAAAAAAAAAAAAAGAAATTGCTCCTGGAAGGCTCGGGGGACCATATGGGATGCTGGGAATCAAATCTGGGTCCATCCTGGGTCAGATGCATACAAGGCAAATGCTAGTATGCTATCTCTCTGGCATCAAGGGTTTTTTTTTAATATAACTCCATTATCATTTAATTGTAACAAGCAATATTAAGCAAATTATTTACTTACTTGTTATTGATATAACAGTATAACATTAATATTATATAATGATAATATTATTATTGACAAGGGGCAGGCTTGGGGGAGGTTGAAAAACCTGGGACAATGGTAAAGGGAATGTTATACTGGAGGTGGGGTTGGTGTTGGAATATCGAGTTCCAGAAAAAACTATTTGCATTATTAATAATTTACATATTATTAATTTTATTATTAATAATGCATTAATTCTGTAACCACAGTGTTTAAAATAATGAAATTTTTTTTGTTTGTTTGTTTTTTAAAAAGGATTATGGAGCTACAACCAAGGAAACCAGACAGTTGGGAGATAACTGACAGGCTGGGCATAGGTTTGACAAAACGAAGAACCAAGAAACTGCCAAGGTCAAAAGGCCTTTTTGGACTAGAGAGAACAGGAATGAAATAGAAACAACAGGCACTCTGGTACCATATGTCCGCCCACCCTCCCAGGTCCACCAAGAGTGACCCACCAAACACAGAGCTGGGAGCACTGCCTTTAATCGAAGCACCACCAGCTGTGACTCAAAACAGAAACAAAAACAAAATGTCCTTCTCCCTGGCAATTGCCTAGAAATCATTTCCTTCTCCTTGACCCTCAGTCCAAGGTGAAGCAGTCTGGAAAATCCCTGGAAAATCAGCTTTATAAAGCAAGCCTGGCCCTCCAGCCTGTGTCCTGGGTGGATCTCTTCTTCCTTCGACTAAAGCTCTCCTGACTAAGCCTGGCCCTCCAGCCTGTGTCCTGGGTGGATCTCTTCTTCCTTCGACTAAAGCTCTCCCGACTCTGGCCCTGGTCTCCTCCCAGGGAGTGAACTTCCTTTCCTTCAGGGGCTCTCTTTTCTCTTTCAGGAGAAACCCACTCGTGCAAATCCCCTTCCACAAAAAAGCAGCTTCAATGCTCTATGATCTGTCTTCTCTGGAAGTTCTTTTCTGTAATTTAAACAGATGAAACCCAGACTGATTTCTTTCCTGCAGAGAGCCACTGCCCTCAAACCACAGCTCCCCCAAAATCTGAGTGGCAGAGTCTAGAGAGACACTATAAGGTTAAGATTTGATCTGTGGCCAATGTAGAAGATCCCTCTGTGTTGCCAGGAATGACTCCTGAGCACAGAGCCTCTGAGGTCTGCTGGGTTTGGTCCCTAACACTCCCTCCCAAATGTGTTTTACCCTTCCACCACCATCCTTGGGCTACACATTTCTGTCATATTTAAATATTAACACTTCTGCCCAGGCCATGCAGGTTTCTATCCCTGTACAGACTTTTGCACCTCTCCAAGTGAACCCCTAAAAGACTTTTCCAATCCCCTAGGTGCCAGGTTAGCTGGACTGCATCTGGAGGGCCACAGGGGGACCTCTCACAGCTGCTTCTGAAGTCTACACTGTTCCTAAGGGCTCTAGAACTCTCTCCTTCTGGACTCCCCATGGCTGATCCTCCACATCTCCTCGTCTACCTTGCTAGGACACGTTCTCAAAATCCCATTCTTCGATGGCTCCAGTCCTCTCCTTAGGGCTAGAGCCTCAGAGGTTCTTTCCAGACTGACAGGCAGGCTTGGCTCTCCCCCAGCAAGGAAGAGGGCCAAGGAGCAGGGCAGCCCCACGGTACCATGTTGTCGGGATCGATGCAGGCCGTGTACTCAAAATGGCACTGGCCCAGCCACTCCCTCATCAGCTGGACGTCCTAGTGCGCTCCTGGCCTGTGTTTCTTCACACACATGAGGAAGGCCTGCCGTTTGCCACTCAGGTCGTAACAGTCCTAGGGGCAGGGAAAGCCAAACACTATAGACCCACCCACAACACAGAAAATACAATCTTTGAGGGACACAGAGAGATACACACTCATATGCATAGACACATATTATATACAAATTCATCCGTGTGTGTATATATGTATAGATGTGAAGCGATGGGGAAGCTGTTTTGTTAGTTTTCATGTCCAGCATCCCACCAAAGCTCAGAATCTTGTCCTAGCAGCGTTTAAGGATCATGTGACCAAACTCCTGCCTTCTGCATGTAAATCATGTGTTCAGCCCCATAGACATTCTCTCTAGGCCTGAAGTGATGAGTTTCTTGTGAGATTAATAGTGAAGTCTCGCCTCAGATAAGGAACTGCCTCTCATCAGATTTATTACAAGGATTTATTATAGTTCTTCAAATATCTTCTTCAGTCTAGCACTGAAAAGTTAATCTCCTTTTTTTTTTTTAGTTGTTTTGGGCCACATCTCCTGGTACTCTGCACTAACTACTGACCCTGTGCTAAGGAGGACTATATGTGGAGCCTGGGATCGAATCCTTGTTCGACTGTGTACAAGATAAGAGCCCAGCCTGCTAAACTATCTCTCTGACCCTTCAATCTCAGTTTGAAATTCCTAAATACAGCCACAACTACTAGTTTGAGGAAACAGAGTAGAGGAAAGGGGGGAAGGGCAATAGAGACCGCTCACTTGGGGGAGCTCAGGACCTCTGCCATGCCAGGGCTCAAGTGGAAACTCAATCTTTGAGCTAACTCCCTGGTCCACCTATATAGCTCATTTCTTTTTTTCCCTTTTTTTTTTTTTTTTTGCTTTCTGGATCACACCCAGGCAGCTCTCAGGGGTCGCTCCTGGCAAGCTCAGGGGACCACGTGAGATGCCGGAAATCAAACCCATGTCCGTCCGGGTCAGAAATGTGCAAGGAGATACCCTAAGGCTTTGCTATCTCTCGGGTCATTTTTTTTTTTTCTACTGCCCATTTTTGTGGAAGGGTGTTGGGGTCATACCAGCAGAGCTTAGGACCATTCCTAACAGAGCTTGAAGAGTCATATAAGGTGTCAGGGGCTAAATCCAGGCTGACGATGTGCACTGAAGTTTAGTTTCACTTTTATTTAACTGTACTTTTTGTTTTGTTTTGGTGCTACCCCGTGGAGCTGAGGTGCTCCCAGCTCAAATGTTCAGGGAACCATGAAGAGGACAGAATCAAAGCCCAGAAAAGGAAGATGGATTTAAAGAGTGATTTGTCTCAGCGCTGGCAAGAACCTATTTTTTTTTTTTTTTTTTTTTTTTGGTTTTTGGGTCACACCCGGCAGTGCTCAGGGGTTACTCCTGACTGCTCAGAAATAGCTCCTGGCAGGCACGGGGGACCCTATGGGACACCGGGATTCGAACCAACCACCTTTGGTCCTGGATTGGCTTCTTGTAGGGCAAACGCTGCTGTGCTATCTCTCCGGGCTCTTTTTTTTTTTTTTACACCTATTTACATATTTATTTTACTATCTAGGGGAGGAGGGTGTCCCCTTCCTGCAGTACTCAGGATCTGTCCCTGGCTCTGCACTCAGAGGTCACAACTGGACGGTAGTATCCAGGGAACAATATGCAGTGCCCAGGGTCAAACTGAGGTCTTCCATATACAGGGCAGGCACCTGATCCTCTGAACCATCTCTGGCTACCCAAGGTCTCTTCAAAGAGACCCGAATTCACCAGGACCCTGACACAGTCCATGAAGGGTATGGGGGAGTAGAGTTGAGGGGTGCTTCTGTCCATCTGCTCCTCTACTCAAAAGCCCCCCAAATACCCTCCGTTAAGATCCTCCAGAAGAAAGAATCTCTACTCTGCAAGCCAAGTTGCTCAGGTCTCCTCTGACCCAGAGATGCCCAGATGTTAGTGTCTTCTTTTATTGTTTGTTTTGGGGCCATACCCACCCGGCAGCGCTAAGGAATTACTCCTGGCTCTGCATTCAGGAATCACTCCTTGGCAGGCCTTGAAAGTGTCAGGGAGGGCCGGGCGGTGGCGCTAAAGGTAAGGTGCCTGCCTTGCCTGCGCTATCCTTGGACGGACCGAGGTTCGATCCCCTGGTGTCCCATATGGTCCCCCAAGCCAGGAGCAACTTCTGAGCACATAGCCAGGAGTAACCCCTGAACGTTACTGGGTGTGGCCCAAAAACAAAAAAAAAAAAGTGTCAGGGATCAAACAAGGATTGGCCACATGCCAGGCAAGCACCCTAACCACAGTACTATCTTATCTGGACCCTGTTAGTGTCTTGTCTTTTCTTTTCTTTCCTTCTTTCCTTCCTTACTTTCTTTTCATGTCTTCTTAAAGGGTCTTTCTACTTGTCTTTGAAGCTAAAAATCATGAAGACTCTCCTTTTGACCCAATTGTCCACCAGTGACCTCTGACGTGCCATCAGGGCCATCAGCTTCACCCAAGAGAAGAGTGGAAGGAAGTTACTCTCACAGAAACCTCCCCAGGGATGTGCTGCAGGAGAAGTAACAGAGCCAGAAGGCAATAGAAAATGAGAGGCCTCAAACCAATGTAATTACTTGGTTAGTACAAGTAAGCCCTTCGGGCCCGGAGAGATAGCACAGCTGCTTTGCCTTGCAAACAGCCGATCCAGGACCAAAGGTGGTTGGTTCGAATCCCGGTGTCCCATAGGGTCCCCCGTGCCTGCCAGGAACTATTTCTGAGCAGACAGCCGGGAATAACCCCTGAGCAACGCTGGGTGTGGCCCAAAAACAAACAAACAACAAAACAAAAAAGAAGTAAGCCCTTCAAGAATGGGCAATGCAACTTAAAAGAGATTCAGCATTTTAGTCAGTAAGTTTCGGACAGGAAGCAGCCCTTCAGCTCTGGCTGGGAAGGAGGGAGAAAAGGAAGGAGGGAGGAGAGGGAGGAGAGGGAAGAGAGGGAAGAGAGGGAAGAGAGGGGAGAGAGGGGAGAGAGGGGAGAGAGGACAGAGAGAGGGAGATAGGGAGGAGGGAGGGAGGGAACAGCCATTCTTTAATACAGAGAAATGTGTATGGGGTTGCTTATGAAGCCAATAGAGTAACAAGAGCTTCGTTCCTCTACTAGAAAAATACTTTGACTAAATCTTTTACACTTAATATCCAAAAGTAAAGAAAGAGAAAAAAGATATTTACCAGGTCTTCCTCAACACAGTCATGGTTTCTCTTTAGAATCTTTCTTGAAGTCACTAAATTTTTATTTTAAAAAAAAAAAAAGAAAAGAAAAGAGCATTATTTTTCCCTTTTTTATTTAAAAAAATCAAGATGTTGTTATTCCTATGACCAGAAAACTTATCCCAAGGAAAAGAACAAAACAAAACAAAACCAAAACAAACTTTTTCCATAAACTTTTATAGCTCTGGATCCAGAAAGTTTCGATCTCATTTTATTTGCCTTGGGTTTGGGGCCCGATTAGGCAGTGTTCAAGGGCTACTCCTGGCTCTGTGCTCAAAGGTCACTTCTAGTGGTGCCAGGAATGGAACCAGTGTTGGTTGGAAGCACACAAGGCAAGCCACTTAACCCCTATGCTCTCACTCTGGTCCCCCTCAGCCTCAGAATAGGTTCCTGCACAGGGGAGATGTATTCATAGGCTAGAGCCATGCTGGGCTTGCTGGCAGGAATGGGGCTGAGACTGATCCCAGGGGCTGCATGGTCTTCCAGCCTCACCAGAAGAAACCCCACCCCCCACCCAGGACCAGCAAGGAGTAGTCCTGGGTACCAACTGGTACGACCCAATAGACAAAATAAAAGATTTCTCAGAGTGGGGCCAGACTGATAGTACAGTAGGCAAGGTGCTTGCCTTGCATGTACTTGGCCAGGGTTTAATCCCCAGCATCCTATATGATCCTCTGAGCTCACCAGGAGTAATCCCTCTTCATCAATGAGTGAGTACAAAAACCCCCAAACAAAAAATTTTTAGAAATGAAAGAATGTTAAAACGAAAGTGGTTCCCAAGGTTTGGGGAAGTCTGCCCCCTCCCCCTGAAAAAGCTTCCTTATAGAGCAAACCCTGAGGCTAGAAACCTAAAACAACAAATCCTTTACAAGTCCCATTAGGAGTAGGGGCTGAAAGATTCCGGGGAAGAAATGAGAAAATAAATCAAAACAAAGAACAATTAAATACAACTGAAAGACTTGAAATTCACAGTGACCTCAATAAACCTCATTAAAAGGAGGGGGAGAACTAATTGCATTGATTAACCACACTTGGTCCTTTAAGAGACCAAACATCCACCAAGGGAAGGAGATAAAACAAAGGAAACTGCTGTTTCTTGTTCAAGTACTTAGTGGGCCCCTGCAAAGCCATGATACTGAGCAACTCGGATAATTCTGGGTAAAATGGACAATGTATTCTCAACAGCAAGAAGCTCCGGTCTCAATGTGTAGTGGTGCAGTTAGAGAAATAACTACGCTCACAACTACCATGAGAGAAGTAAAAGCCTGTCTGAAATACAGGCAGGGGGTTGTATGAGGAGGGAGTTGGGGGACGCTGCACTGTTAAAGTGAGGTGTTCTGTTTATGACTGAAACCCAACTGCAATCATGCTTTTTATCATGGTGCTTAAAGATTATTTATATTTAAAAAAATAAAAAAGATGCATCCCCTGTCTAGTGGGCCAGAGTGCTAATATAACTGGTAAGGTGCTTGCCTTGCATGCCCCCACATGGTCCCCGGAGCTCACCAGAGGTAATTCCTGAGTACGGAGCCTTGAGTTACCACAGAGCATTGCCGGATGCACCCTCTTCCCACAGGAAAATTAAAAAAAAGTAATAACTCCAGCTGTAACAGTGTGATGACCAAAGTTCAAAACTGAAACCGCTCAAGCTGGGGTAGTAGGAGCAAGTGCCCGGAGTCCTGGTCCAGGAGGGCTGGCAAGAGGGTCCTGGGCCAGTCTAGACTCTCAGGCTGTGAACACTGACAGTTGTCATCCATTGCAAATAAAAAATCCAGTCACCTTTGCCTCCCTCAAAACGCACTCAGATCCTGAGGGAGCTTAGGGACAGGGAGCCACTGATGCCCATTGCAGGGCCTATCTCCATGCCTTGCATGTACACACACACACACACACACACACACACACACACACACACATACATGCATACATGCACACCCCACTTTTTTCCGTTTTTCTGTCTTCTTCGGGGTCCGCACCCGGCAGTTAGTTCTCCAAGTTTCCTCCAGCCTCTGTGCTCACAGAACCAACCCTGCATGAAGGCATAGAAACCTAAAAATCGAGCCCATCAATGCCTTCCTTAGAGCCCCATCAGGAGCAAGAAGTGGGGAAAAAACTAACAGCCAATGCAACCCCATCTCTGGGGCCCACCCAACCAGCACCCCAACTTGCAGCCACTGATCCATGGCATGCTGGAGGTCCCCTTCCCCAGGGGCACAGTCACTGCAGGAGGAGGTGACCTGGGCGTCCTCTTTCCCAGGGACGCCAGGAGGAGGCAACTTGGCCTTTCCGGGAGTTGCACCTTCTAGAAACTTCTTCCATCCTCAAGGAAGCCTAGAAACCTACAACTCGAGCCAATCAATGGCTTCCTTAGTCCCCCATCAGGAGCAAGCACTAAGGACATCCAAGTCCAGCTTTAGCACCCAGCCCAGCCAGCCAGCGCCCCAATTTGCAGCCCCTGGCCCATGGCATGCTGGGGTCCTCTCTCCCAAGGCACAGGAGGAGGTGACTGGGGATGGATGATCCTCTTACCCAGGGGTTGCAGGAGGAGGTGACCAGCACCCCAATCTGCATGCACCAACGGGATCCCTGGCATGCTGGGGGTCCGCTTTCCCAGGAGCAAGGGAGGGAGGTGGCGACCTCTCCCTTTGTACCCTTGGCACCTTCTAGAGACTTCTCTCCACGCCCCCAAACCAATCAGGACGTCCGGGTTCTAGGCCACGCCCCCGAGCCCAATCAGATGGCACAGACAAGCCCCAGTTTGCTGCCTAAAATTGGAGCCACCTTGGCAGTATCATGAGAAGGAAACTGAACTGGCAGTGGGGGGTGGGGACAGAGCTGTCTGCTAGAGGGAGACACACAGAAACTTCCATTTAAAGGACTGAAGCATGGGCCCGGAGAGATAGCACAGCGGCATTTGCCTTGCAAGCAGACGATCCAGGACCAAAGGTGGTTGGTTCGAATCCCGGTGTCCCATATGGTCCCCCGTGCCTGCCAGGAGCTATTTCTGAGCAGACAGCCAGGATTAACCCCTGAGCAACGCTGGGTATGGCCCGAAAACAAACAAACAAACAAAAACAAACAAGTAAGACCTTCAAGAATGGGCAATGCAACTTAAAAGAGATTCAGCATTTTAGTCAGTAAGTTTTGGAAAGGAAGCAGCCCTTCAGCTCTGGCTGGGAAGGAGGGAGGAAAGGAAGGAGGGTGGGGAGAGAGGGAGGAGGGAGGGAGGGAACAGCCATTCTTTAATACAGAGAAATGTGGATGGGGTTGCTTATGAAGCCAATAGAGTAACAAGAGCTTCCTTCCTCTACTAGAAAAATACTTTGACTGAATCTTTTACACTTAATATCCAAAAGTAAAGAAAGAGAAAAAAGATATTTACCAGGTCTTCCTCAACAGTCATGGTTTCTCTTTAGAATCTTTCTTGAAGTCACTAAATTTATATTTAAAAAAAAAAGAGCATTATTTTTCCCTTTTTTATTTAAAAAAATCAAGATCTGTTGTTATTCCTGTGACCAGAAAACTTCTCCCAAGGAAAAAAACAAAACAAAACAAAACAAAAACAAACTTTTTCCATAAACTTTTATAGCTCTGGATCCAGAAAGTTTCGATCTTATTTTATTTGCCTTGGGTTTGGGGCCTGATTAGGCAGTGTTCAAGGGCTACTCCTGGCTCTGTGCTCAAAGGTCACTTCTAGTGGTGCCAGGAATGGAACCAGTGTTGGTTGGAAGCACACAAGGCAAGCCACTTAACCCCTATGCTCTCACTCTGGTCCCCCTCAGCCTCAGAATAGGTTCCTGCACAGGGGAGATGTATTCATAGGCTAGAGCCATGCTGGGCTTGCTGGCAGGAATGGGGCTGAGACTGATCCCAGGGGCTGCATGGTCTTCCAGCCTCACCAGAAGAACCCCCAGCCCCACCCAGGACCAGCAAGGCAGAAGTAGTCCTGGTACCAACTAATATGACCCAATAGACAAAATAAAAGATTTCTCAGAGTGAGGCCAGACTGATAGTACAGTAGGCAAGGTGCTTTCCTTCCATGTAGTTGGCCAGGGTTCAATCCCCAGCATCCTATATGATTCCCTGAGCTCACCAGGAGTAATCACTGTGCATCCATGAGTGAGCACAAAAACCTCCAAAGAAAAAATTTTTAGAAATGAAAGAATGTTAAAAATAAAGTAGTTCCCAGGGTTTGGGGAAGTGTGCCCCCCTCCCCCTGAAAATGCTTCCTTATAGAGCAAACCCTGAGGCTAGAAACCTAAAACAACAGATCCTTTAGACTTCCCATCAGGAGTAGGGGCTGAAAGATTCCGGGGAAGAAATGAGAAAATAAGTCAAAACAAAGAACAATTAAATACAGCTGAAAGACTTGAAATTCACAGTGACCTCAATAAAACTCATTAAAAGGGGGGGAGAACTAATTGCATTAATTAACCACACTTGGACCTTTAAGGGACCAATCATCCACCAAGGGAAGGAGATAAAGCATTGGAAACTGCTGTTTCTTGTTCAAGTACTTACTGGGCCCCTGCGAAGTCATGATACTGAGCAACTCAGATAATTCTGGGTAAAATGGACAATGTATTGTCTTTTTTTTTTTTTTTTTTTTTGGTTTTTGGGTCACACCCGGTGATGCTCAGGGGTTACTCCTGGCTGTGAGCTCAGAAGTCGCTCCTGGCTTGGGGGACCATATGGGATGCTGGGGGATCGAACCTCAGTCCGTCCTAGGCTAGTGCAGGCAAGGCAGGCACCTTACCTCTAGCGCCACAGCCCTGCCCCCGTACAATGTATTGTCTACAGCAAGAAGCTCTGGTCTCAACGCGTAGTGGTGCAGTTAGAGAAATAACTACACTCACAACTACCATGAGAGAAGTAGAAAGCCTGTCTGAAATACAGGCAGGGGGTTGTAACAGGAGGGAGTTGGGGGACGCTGCACTGTTAAAGTGAGGTGTTCTGTTTATGACTGAAACCCAACTGCAATCATGCTTTTTATCATGGTGCTTAAATAAAGATTATTTATATTTAAAAAAATAAAAAAGACGCATCCCCTGTCTAGTGGGCCAGAGTGCTAATATAACTGGTAAGGTGCTTGCCTTGCATGCCCCCACATGGTCCCCGGAGCTCACCAGGGGTAATTCCTGAGTACGGAGCCTTGAGTTACCACAGAGCATTGCCGGATGCACCCTCTTCCCACAGGAAAATTAAAAAAAGTAATAACTCCTGCTGTAACAGTGTGATGACCAAAGTTCAAAACTGAAACCGCTCAAGCTGGGGTAGTAGCAGCAAATGCCCGGAGTCCTGGTCCAGGAGGGCTGGCAAGAGGGTCCTGGGCCAGTCTAGACTCTCAGGCTGTGAACACTGACAGTTGTCATCCATTGCAAATAAAAAATCCAGTCACCTTTGCCTCCCTCAAAACGCACTCAGATCCTGAGGGAGCTTAGGGACAGGGAGCCACTTATGCCCACTGCAGGGTCTATCTCCATGCCTTGCATGCACACACACACACACACGCACACACACACACACGCACACACACATATGCATACATGCACACCCCACTTTTTTCTATTTTTCTGTCTTCTTTAGGATCCGCATCCGGCAGTTAGTTCTCCAAGTTTCCTCCAGCCTCTGTGCTCACAGAACCAACCCTGCATGAAGGCATAGAAACCTAAAAATCGAGCCCATCAATGCCTTCCTTAGAGCCCCATCAGGAGCAAGAAGTGGGGAAAAAACTAACAGCCAATGCAACCCCATCTCTGGGGCCCACCCAACCAGCACCCCAACTTGCAGCCACTGATCCATGGCATGCTGGAGGTCCCCTTCCCCAGGGGCACAGTCACTGCAGGAGGAGGTGACCTGGGCGTCCTCTTTCCCAGGGACGGCAGGAGGAGGCAACCTTGGCCTTTCCGGGAGTTGCACCTTCTAGAAACTTCTTCCATCCTCAAGGAAGCCTAGAAACCTACAACTTGAGCCAATCAATGGCTTTCTTAGACCCCCATCAGGAGCAAGCACTAAGGACATCCAAGTCCAGCTTTAGCACCCAGCCCAGCCAGCCAGCGCCCCAATTTGCAGCCCCTGACCCAAGGCATGCTGGGGTCCTCTCTCCCAAGGCACAGGAGGAGGTGACTGGGGATGGATGATCCTCTTACCCAGGGGTTGCAGGTGCAATCTTCATGCACCAACGGGATCCCTGGCATGCTGGGGGTCCGAGTTCCCAGGAGCAAGGGAGGGAGGTGGAGACCTCTCCCTTTGTACCCTTGGCACCTTCTAGAGACTTCTGTCCACGCCCCCAAACCAATCAGGACGTCCGAGTTCTAAGCCACGCCCCCGAGCCCAATCTGATGGCACAGACAAGCCCCAGTTTGCTGCCTAAAATTGGAGCCACCTTGGCAGTATCATGAGAAGGAAACTGAACTGGCAGTGGGGGTGGGGACAGAGCTGTCTGCTAGAGGGAGACACAGAAACGTCCATTAAAAGGACGGAGCCAGAGTATGGTGGTCAACCTGTGTTCCCTTCTGGGCATCCTATGCAATCCCTTGAGCCCTGCCAGCAGTAATCCCTGAGCATTGCCAGCTGTGGTCCCAGAACAGGGCTGGAGAGAGTACAGGGTGAAAGGAGCTTGGCTTACCACCAGAGACCCTGATTTATCCCAACACTCATGTCCCCTGAGCACTGCCCGGAGCGATCCCTGAATAAAGACTCAGGATTAAGCCCTGAACACTGCAAACAGTAGGTTTTCCAGAATAATTTCTAATAGGAGAAACAGCCCCTGGCGTCTGGGAAGTCGCCACTAGTTTGTGTTGTGTGCTCCAGCTGGGTTTAACTCAACTCGAGGCTGTTTGGCTCCCACAGCGATGCCTGCACTGGGAAGCAGCCCCGAAGCACTGCCACGTGTGAGGAATAAACAAAATTAGGGGCGCGAGAGAGATTAGGGCCACAGCAGGAGGGCCTTGGCCTTGCCAGCAGGCCATCCATTTGGAATCTGGCATCCCAGAAGGTCCCCCATCCTGCCAAGGGCGATTTCTGAGCCAAGAGGCAAGAGGAGCCTGTGAGCCTGCGACAGACTGTTCTGTTTTGTTTTTTCTTCCATGGTGAAGCGATTATGCCATGTGAAGTTTTATTGTTTTTAATTGAATTTGATGGTAATTCGGACACCCTGACTCCTGGCAAAGAATACAAAAGGGGTATCAATTCTTGGGCCGAGGATGTGGCACTAGAGGTAAGGTGTCTGTCTTGCAAGCGCTAGCCAAGGAAGGACTGAGGTTCGACCCCCCCTCCAGCCCCCTCTGCGTCCCTGGCAGTGCTCAGGGGTTCCTCCTGGCTTGATGCTCTGGAATCGCTCCTGGCAGGCTCGGGGGACCCTATGGGGTGCCAGGATTCGAACCAGTGACCTTCTGCATGAAAGGCAAAGGCCTTATCTCCATGCTATGTCTCCGGCCACAAGCCCTGTAATTGTTAATTATAAAAATCACCTGAGCATTATAACCCCTTCGTCTAAAATCTTATGAGTCACATATGTTTGTAATTAGGGGTGGGGGTTCCAGGGGTGGCCCATACCTGTCCTTACTGAGTTTACTCCCAGCTCTGCGCTCAGGGATCACTCCTGACAATGTTCAGGGTACAATATAGGCTGACTCGGATTCAACCTGGTCAACACACTCAAGCCAAGTGCCTTCCCTACCCTCAACTAGGATGTCTCCAGCCCCTGGCTTCTCCTTCTTAAATGACAGCTAACTGTCATCAGTAGCTGTCCCTGCAAGTGACGTGTTTGGCTTACTTTTGCAGATGAAGCTGCGCATCTGCAAGGCAGGATGGAAGGACGGCCGGCCACGCCCCAACCCACGCCAGGAACAACATTTCAAGTGGTGAAAACAGAATTCCTTTATTTCATTAAAAGCCAAACACAACTTTTCTTGCTAACCCTGCCAAACCATTACAAATAGAATTGAAACATATTGTGTGTTGATCAATGGTAAGTCCCAAAAGCTATTTCTGTAAACGTCCTTTCGGTGATGAGGACGGTCAGTCTGTCCTTTCTTAGAGACCCACTTCAGTCACTGTCCGGAATTGGTTCCTCCAGAGCCCCTCTGTGTGCCCGTCACTTCCCCAGCAGCATGCCCATCTCCCTCCTGACTGTCTTCCCGGAGTGCCTCGACTTCTGCCCACACCACAAGGACGAGCTGAGTCAGGAGTCCCCAAGCCTTGCCCTCTGTGTGTCCCCCCTGGCCAACATTGCGCGTGTGCCAGACTATCCAAGCTCTCCAGGCCCACTGGACAGGCTTGGGGACTGGCCGAGGATTGGAGCGCCCCGGAGTGTGTGTGTGGGTGTGTGGGTGTGGTTCCTCTTGTCCATGATCAGCCCACACTGATAGGTTGTTGGGACCTGAATTCTGATTGGGAGGGATGCCATTGTGTAAAAGCCATGTGGCAGGCACCATTTAGTAAGGACCACATGTTGTGAGCCTATTTCCATAGACCCCGCCTCAGTCTACCTGGTTGTGCCAGGTAGCCTATCAGGGAAGGACAAGGGAATTGTAGGAAGATACACCTAAACAAGAGCTGATCATTTTTTTTTTCTTTTTCCCAAAAACCATTAAGGAAGAAGGGAGGGAGGGAGGGAAGTAAGGGCGGGAAAGAGGGAGGGAGGGGAGGGAGAGGGAGTCTGGCATTAGTGGAGGATGTATCTACCAGAATTGGATTATATCTTGTTGATTTTTATTCCTTTTCATCACTTAATGGGGAAAAAAGGGAGAGGGAGAAAGGAAGGGAGGGAGGGAGGGAGGGAGGAAGGAAGGGAGGAAAGGAGGGAGGGAGGAAGAGAGGAAGGGGGAGGAAGGGAGGAAGGGGGGAAGGGAGGAAGGAAGGAAGGAAGGAAGGAAGGAAGGAAGGAAGGAAGGAAGGAAGGAAGGAAGGAAGGAAGGAAGGAAGGAAGGAAGGAAGAAAGGGAGGGAGGGAGGGAGGGAGGGAGGGAGGGAGGAAGGAAGGAAGGGAAGGGAGGGAGGGAGGAAGGAAGGAAGGAAGGAAGGAAGGAAGGAAGGAAGGAAGGAAGGAAGGAAGGAAGGAAGGAAGGAAGGAAGGAAGGAAGGAAGGAGAGCCAATCATTTTAAGGATCTAGAAAGCTAGAGTTGGGCCCGGAGAGATAGCACAGCGGCTTTTGCCTTGCAAGCAGCCGATCCAGGACCAAAGGTGGTTGGTTCGAATCCTGCCAGGAGCTATTTCTGAGCAGACAGCCAGGAGTAACCCCTGAGCATTGCCGGGTGTGACCCAAAAACCAAAAAAAAAAAAAAAAAAAAGAAAAGAAAAAAAAAAGAAAGCTTAAACCTCCCTATAATCCTTCCCTATAGAATCCTCCTCATGACCTTGGGTGGGGCGCATGACCTTCAGGGGATGGCCCCTGGCTGGCCAGGCTGGGGAATAGCTTGGCAGACGGATTAAAGTGTTAAAAACTTGATTCTAGTTGTGTGGTCTTGTCCTTCTACTCTGGAACTGTACATTTGGAGGGGGGGCTCTGCTGGGATAGAACTGACATGACCAGTCGCCAATAAGTCTTCTCAGGTCTCATGTTTACACTGGGACACCTCGAGATATGTAAAGGCCTAGAAATGGAAATGGAGCTCCAGGGAAGCCCTATAGGGAAAAACGAGAGGCAGTTCTGCTGCTTTGGGCAGGAGGCTAGAGGGATGCCCATGTCCTCCAGGGGTCACACTGGGGTGGCACAAACGTGGGTTCGAGTCCCGAGTCACCGCCGGGGGTGATAGATAGGGAATCCAGTGGGTTCGAGTCCCATCAGGGGTCCCAGTGTCTGGCGCCCACTTTTGGGTGGGCACCAACGTGGGTTTGAGTCCCGCTGACTGATGCAGTCAGGGATGCATTTGTTGGGGGTGTTCCAGTGGGGCCTCATTGTCTGTTTTTTATTTGTGGTTCTGTGTTCCATGTATTTCTTTGACTTAACCTTAACCTAAGGATTACTCTTTTAGGCCATTTCTCCTCCTCTGTTACTTACCCTGATGATATACATGCTCAGGAAAGCTGTCAGCATGCAGCACGGGAGGGCTTAGGTACCACCACTCTTGCTTTCATCCAGTTATTATGACAATGATGATGACTTGTTGCCTAGAACTGTGTCCTTTCCATGCACTTTATGACAGAGATTTCTCTCTATCTTATCTTGTCTGGTCTGAACATGGAAGGAAACTAGGGAGAATGCCACTTCTCCTTAGGTCAGAAATTGTGTGTTGCTTTGTTCTTTTGGGACAGGGCAGAGGGTGTCTGAGATTGTAAACCCCAGATTTCTCAATGGCTATCAGGGATAAATTTTCACTGGAAAATTTCTGGACTTTGCAACCACCCAGCTGTCCTGCCATGATTTAGTTGAGGCCAGATAGAGAGAAGGGGAAGGCAAATCCAAAACAGGGAAGCTGGTGCTGGCCATTTCTAACTGGGCAGCTTTTGGCTGGAAAAAAAAAGTGGTTTTTTGGCTGCAGGAACTTGAGTCTATCTGGATCTGAAAAAAGGAATTCACCAGCCCCCAGGGCAGGGGCTATTGTTTTCTCCGACTCACCTGGCTGGGGTGTGTGGGTGTAGATTGAGTGATTACAGGGCATCCTTTACATATCAACGGAGGCACAGAGCTAAGGGAAAAAGTCTTTTCTTTAGTTAATGGCTTGGAGTCAAAAGAAAAAAATTGAGTGTTTAAATTTCTCTGACTTAAAAGTTTCTTAGACTGAACAATTGGGTGGAAAAATATTGCAAATTATTGTAGTTGGCCTTTTTAAACAATATTGTTAATTTTGTGAATGCATGATAATGCTGAAGTAACTCAATTCCATGTCAAATGTATCTCACCAAACTTAATGGCTGGTCTTAAGATAGTTTTAATGTAAAAACCTTGGTGGTACTAGGTTGTGACTACCTGAAGGAAAGGAATCAACAGAACTGGGGTAAAGATCTTTAATAAGTACCATAAGAAAAATTTGGTCCCGCTAGGTGCAAGAATATTTAGCAAAGTGGTTCCAAATGGGCAGCAGACAATTGAAAACTGTGTTCCTAGGGCCCCCGTGCTGCGTTCTAGGCTGTTAACTTGGGCAGCTGGTCCTTAAGAAGAGACTGGCTCTGAGTTAGGTGCACGTGGCAGTCATTGGCAGCAAGAATGCCCCCAGAGGATAAGTGGGGGGAAAAGTTAGGAAAAAAGAGGAGCAGGACAGATAGCCCGGAGGTAGGGCGTTCGCTTTGCATGCAGAAGGAAGGTGGTTCAAATCCCGACATCCCATGTGGTCCCCCGAGCCTGCGAAAAGCAATTTCTGAGCATAGAGCCAGGTGTAACCCCTGAGTGCTGCCGGCTGTGACCTAAACCCCTACTCCAAAAAAAGTTAAATGAAATAGTGGATTTTATTTGAGGGTGGTGATTTTAGATTGGGAGGGACATATGTGGTGGTACTAAGGGACCATTCCTAGTTCCTTGCTCAGGAGTGACCTCTGGCAATGCTTGGTGGAACATACCTAGCATTGGAAATTAAACCTTATCAAGCATTCAAGGTAAATAAGAGAGGTAAGACTCTTGACTTGTATGCAGCCAAGCCCAGTTTCATCCTAAGGAGACTGAGCAATGGCACAGCAGTAGGGCATTTGCCTTGCACTCGGCCAACACAGGACAGTCATGGGTTGGATTCCTGGCATTCTTTATGGTCCCCCGAACCTACCAGGGGAGATTTCTGAGTGCTCAGCTAAGCCTAAGTGCCCCTGAGTGTAACCCTAAAAACAAACCAAAAAGTCTAATCCTTGGCACCACATGTCTCCCTAGCACAAAGCCAGAAGAGCCCCAAGGCCTGGAGGAGAGCACAGCAGCAGGGTGGTTGCCTAGCGGGCAGTTGACTCTTGATCCCTTAATCTCCTTCTTTGGCATATGGTCCCACTAACCTGTCAGGAGTTATTCGTCAGAAGTAAACTCTGAGCACTGCCAGGTGTGGCCCCAAAACAAAAACAGAAAACCCAGTAGTGTCACACACACATACACACACATATACACATATAAACACATATGTGTATATATATATATACATACAAGGCTTTCAAGGACACTGGGGTGAAGATAGTCTTTGTTGTTCCCAGTATCCTCCTTTCCCTTTATGCCTCACTCTGAGTCACTCAGAACTTGCCTTGGGACTGATCGCTGCCCTCCATCCAAAAGCCATCTGTGAGGTTTGGGGATGGCTCAGGAGCATCAACTCACCCTTGCTGGGGTGAGGCTGCTGCGGGTTTGATGCCCAGAGCTACTGGCATTAACTCAAGCTGTTGGGGTGCGGGGATCAGTTCCCCTCTCTCGAACGGCGTCTTGAGCAATCTTGAGCGTCTCAAGGAGAGTCGGAAGCCATGCAAATTTGCAAAGGGTGAGTTCTGTTTCTGGGGCCAGGGTGACACCAGGGTCAGTGCTCAGGGATGAACCCCAGAGCAAAGACCCCGAACCGTTCCTTAAGCAGTGTTTTTATAGAGCACTTTCCCCAAGGGACAGCATATGTCGTGGGAGTAGTATTCGTTGGCTACATATTACTTAGGAATACAGCACAACTCAGTTAAAAGACAGATATTTAGCAAACAAAGAAACACTTGTCAAAGCCTAACAGACCACCACTAAAAGTTACACAGAGACAACTGCTAAAACTTAACAGACTGGGCCTAGCGGTGGCACTAGAGGTAAGGTGCCTGCCTTGCCTGTGCTAGCCTTGGACAGACCACGGTTCGATCCCCCAGCATCCCATATAGTCCCCCCAAGCCAGGAGCAACTTCTGAGCGCATAGTCAGGAGTAACCCCTGAGTGTCACCGGGTGTGGCCCAAAAACCAAAAAAAAAAAAAAAACAGAAAAGAAACTTAACAGACCACCACTAAAAGTTACATGTTTATCCTACAGAACAATATTAAACTTAAGGTTCCATTTCTTTACCTTAAGGGCTGGAGGTGGGGGTGGCCACCTTACTCTTACTCCACATTACTAACAATTTTGCAAGCAAAGATCACAGAAAGTAGGAGCAATTTGAGCATATACTGTCCTCCTTGAGTAGATCCAGTTCTTATCTCAGCCAATGCTAGCCTGTGGCTCTGAAGGTCATGAAACAGGACGCCTTGTAAGCTTAGAGAAACTTCAAACTTAAACTATATGCATTCATAAAAAGCGAAAACTTCTCGTTCTTTTCAAAGCTGTGACTGCCACTCTGGGCATCCGATAAGATTCCCTGAACCCACGAGGAGTAATTCCTGAGTGTAGAGTTATGAGTAACCCCTAAGCACTGGAGAGTATGGCCCCCCAAACCAAAAAGAGAACAGAGAGACAGAGAGAGACTCTCTGGCAACTCATTTTTGTTTTATTTTGTTTTGGTCATACTCAGTGACACTTAGGAGTAACTCTTGGTTCTACACTCAGAAATTACTCCTGGCAGGCTTGGGGGGAACATATAGGATGCTGGGGATCGAAACTGGGTCAGCCATGTGCAAGGCTGTGCTATTGGTCTAGCCCCTATCGCAGCAATTCTTGTGGCATAGACAAGGAGAATCTGAGGCCCAGGTCCGATTTTGGGACTTTTGCGGGGAGGGCAGGAAGGGTTGAGCCATACCCAGCGGCGCTCTGAGTTTATTCCAGGTTCCATGCTCAGGGATTATGTCTGCATCTATTCTCTGGCCCCAGACTTGGTGACTTACCCACTTCCTCCAGGGAAGCTGGCCGTTTGCATGGGAGTGGACACACCTGGACCATGCCTGCCCTGTGGTTTGACAGGCAAGGCGCTGACAGCTCAGATGTGGGAACAGGCCTCTCAGCTGGAGGAGGGAAACTGCTAGAAATAAGCTGCCTTCCTGAGATGAACATTTTTCTTGGGGGCCGGAGAGATAGCATGGAGGTAAGGCCTCCATTCTGTCTCTCATGCAGAATGTCGGTGGTTCAAATTCCGGCATCCCATATGGGCCCCCGAGCCTGCCAAGAGCGATTTCTGAGCATAGAGCCAGGAGTAACCCCTGAGCACTGCCGAGTGTGACCGAAAAAGCAAAAAAAAATTGTTTTTCTCTTGTGGGGGGGGGTGGTCACACCTGACAGTATTCAAGGGATACTCTGTGCTCAGGAATTACTCCTGGCTGGTTTGGGGACCATATGTGATGGTGACGGAGATAGAACCCTGCTCAGCGGGTGCGTGTTGAGTGAGTGTGTGTGCGTGTGTGTGCGTGTGTGTGTGTGTGTGTGTGTGTGTGTGTGTGCGCGCTTCGACTTCTGCCAGCACCACAAGGATGAGGTGAGTCGGGGTCCCCCAAGCCTTGCCTGTGTGTGTCCCCCCTGGCCGATGTGGCGCACGCTCTAAACTCTCCAAGCTTTGCTGATTACAGTGTAAATAAACAAAATTTTATGAATACATATCACAAACTACTGAAGAACAGTAAAAAATACAAGCAGATCAAAAGCTTGGACAAAGATGGAACCAAAACAGCCATGCTGAATGTCCCTTTGCACTTTGGAAAGTAACTTCTTTCCGGTTTGCACTAAGAACACCAATGTTTGGAAGTTAAAAACTAAGTCATATCATTATAAACAAGGGGGAAACCCTACTTTTACTGCTAGGGTGTACATTCTTTTTGGGGGTCACACCCGGCAGTGCTCAGCGGTTACTCTTGGGTCTTTGCTCAGAAATCGCGCCTGGCAGGCACGGGGGACCCTGTGGGATGCCGGGGTTCGAACCAATGACCTTCTGTGTGCAAGGCAAATGCCCTACCTCCATGCTCTCTCTCCGGCCCCCAGGAAAACTTATGATTTTTGGCAAAGGCTCCCTGTGCTCTGCAGGACCCGACCCCAGAACCGGAGCGCACTGCTCGCCCAGTTCTGGTTTCCAGGACAGCACCAAGAGCTGCTTCTGCGAAGAGGCCAAGACAACGAGCAGCTGGGACAGCAGCGCTGTGCAGGGCCGCGCCCGTAGAGGGCGAGCTTGGGCCCTCCATGAAGTCAGGGGAGAGCTGTGCCTAGAGGGCAGCGCTGTGGGAAGAGATGTCTCTGGAACATGGCAGAGGGAAGGAGCACAGTGCTTAGCAGGGCGGGTCTCCTGCCTGCGTCACCAAGCTGATGCTCACCCTCCATGGGACCTGCAAACCTGGAGTAAAATTTGCAATTATATTTACCCTTTAACCTTCCCTCTTATTTTTTTTCAAGATGACCTTGGCTGTGCTAGGTATCTTGAGTTTTCACATGAATTTTATTTTTTTGAAGAAATAAGGCCAGAAACAGTGGATCCTAAATGAAGTCCGTGTGTCTGTGGGGGAAATGATACAGAAATATCTTTCTCTCATGTGCAAGATATAAAGAAACATAATAGGGGCCAGAGTGATAGCACAGTGGATAGGGCATTTGCCTTGCACATACATGGCCTACCGGGTTTAATTCCCAGCCTCCCATTTGGTCCTCTGAGTCTGCTAAGTGGAATTCTTCCTGAGCCCCACTGGGGGTGTGCCCCCTAAATAAAATAGAGACATAATGGTGGAATAATGAATACCCAAAGACAATGAAAACAAAGAACATGAGAACTGGTTGGAGACATACGAAGGGGGTTGGGCTTCAGATTGGGAGAGGCAATGACTATGGTATAGGGGAGTGTTTAACTGGGAGAAGATGGATACTGAATGTATGAGCTTCAATAACTGTATTATAAATCATAGTGCAAAAGAAATAATTAAAGAAAGAGAAAGAAAAAGAGAGAAAGAAAGAGGGAAAGGGGAAAGAGAAAGAAAAAGGGAAAGAGGGAAAGAAAGAAGGGAGAGAGAGAAGAGAGAAAGAAAGAATGAATGAAAGAAAAAGGAAGATAAAAGAAGAAAGAAGAAAAGAAACAAAGAAAGAAAGGAAGGAAGGAAGGAAGAAAGAAGAAAGAAGAAAGGAAGGAAGGAAGGAAGGAAGGAAGGAAGGAAGGAAGGAAGGAAGGAAGGAAGGAAGGAAGGAAGGAAGGAAGGAAGGAAGAAAAAGAGAAATCAATCTATCTACCTCCTACCTATCTATCACACACAATAGTTTCTGATGCACCATTGTACATGCATCATTAGTGTACCCATCTTCCTTTCCCACAAACCTCTACACCCCTCCGTCTCAAACCCTCCAACACCAATCCAATTGCATGGATCAGTTCTCTTCTTAAGTTGCCTTTGACCCTTTGCTGTCCTATTCTTGTGTATCTTTAAGTCCCATATATGAAAAAAGACATTCTGTGGGTGTTCCTTTCCTTCTGGCCAACTTTACTCAACATGTGACGCTCTTTTTGCCTTAAGTACTAGTTTTGACCTTTCAGATCATCCAACTTCCCAACACAACACGAGAATATTCCCCTTTTCTCTTCCCTCTTGATTTTAAATAAAATACAAATGTTAATTGCTTGCTCATTTTTCACACTAAGTCTCTTCCCCTTTTACATATTTTTTTTTTTTTTTTTTTGGTTTTTGGGCCACACCCGGTAACGCTCAGGGGTTACTCCTGGCTATGCGTTCAGAAGTCGCTCCTGGCTTGGGGGACCATATGGGATGCCGGGGGATCGAACCGCGGTCCGTCTCCTAGGCTAGCGCAGGTAAGGCAGGCACCTTACCTCCAGCGCCACCGCCCGGCCCCCTCCCTTTTACATATTATCTAAAGTAGCTTTTACTCTTTTTATGTGATTTTTATTATTTATCGATGCTCCAACTGCAAAATGCCTCTTGGGTACAAATGCTTTTTCCATTGGCATTTATGTTTTGTTTCATTAGATCCTTTGGGTATTGTTCTCTTTTTAAAATGTGTTTGTGAGTGATATACTTTCCAAGCCTCTATGTCTTGGAAGACAAACATGTCTTCCTAGGGGCCGAAGAGATAGCATGGAGGTAGGGAGTTTGCCTTGCATGCAGAAGGACAGTGGTTTGAATCCTGGCATCCCATAGGATCCCCTGAGCCTGCCATGAGCGATTTCTGAGCCTAGAGCCAGGAGTAACCCCTGAACACTGCCGGGTGTGGCCCGAACACCAAAAAATAAAGTCTTCCTGTGACTTTAGATGGCATATTTCTATGACATAATTATCTTCCTTTGATTTCAAAATCAAAGCTCAGAAATGGGAGCTAGAGGGTACAGTGGATAGGACATTTGCCTTGCATGTTGCTGACCCAAGTTTGACTCCTTGCAACTCAAATGGTTCCCAAGCTGCCCCCAAAAATTCTAATTTAGGGTTCAGAGATATAATGCAGCAGGTTAGGCACTTACCTTGCACATGGCTGGCTGTAGTCGATCTCCAATATCCCATGTGGTTTCCAAATCCTGCTAGAACTAATCCCTGAGTACAGAGACAGGAGTAAGCTCGGAGCATTGCCAGGTGTAGCCCAAAAACCAAACCAAACAAACAACAAAACAAAAACAAAAGGTCAGGTATATGGCTTGAAAATGAAGCATGTTGGGGGCCGGGCGGTGGCGCTAAAGGTAAGGTGCCTGCCTTGCCTGCGCTAGCATTGGACGGACCGCGGTTCGATCCCCCGGTGTCCCATATGGTCCCCCAAGCCAGGAGCAACTTCTGAGCGCATAGCCAGGAGTAACCCCTGAGCGTTACCGGGTGTGGCCCAAAAACCAAAAAAAAAAAAAAAAAAAAAAAAAAAGAAAATGAAGCATGTGGGCCCGGAGAGATAGCACAGCGGCGTTTGCCTTGCAAGCAGCCCATCCAGGACAAAGGTGGTTGGTTCGAATCCCGGTGTCCCATATGGTCCCCCGTGCCTGCCAGGAGCTATTTCTGAGCAGACAGCCAGGAGTAACCCCTGAGCAATGCCGGGTGTGGCCCAAAAACCAAAAAACCAAAAAAAAAAAGAAAAAAAGAAAGAAAAGAAAATGAAGCATGTTTATTTTATGCATGACATTTGCACAACAAACAAAACAAAAAGCAAAATGAAACCAAATGATGCTCATTGTATTTGAACTGAATTGAAAGAAATTCTGCATCCTTGCCTCTGAGAAGAACTAAATATGGGACCAGAGAGATATCACAGTGGTAGAGCATTTGCCTTGTGTGTGACTGACCCGGGAAGGACCCGGTTCGATTCCCAGCATCCCATCTGGTCCCCCAGCCTGCTAGAGGTGACTTCTGAATGCAGAGCCAGGAATGGCCCCTGAGCACCACAGGGTATGGGCCAAAAAAAATCATTCAATAAGTAAAGTTTTTTAAGAAAAAGAACTAAACAGAATTCCAGCCAAATTCCAAGGACTTTGATGTGAGTCTAACTTCAACAATAACCATAGATGCTCAATAGCAAACACTAAAATTGAAGCCCAAGCCCTCACAGTGCCCAGCTCTGGTTCTAAACAAAACACTAACTCTCTCCAAGTCACAGCCTAATATAAATTTGAATTATGATGCTACAACATTTAGAAATAAGCATTGAGGGGAGAAAGAGGAAATGAATATTAATGAGGAGGACCAGAGCAATAGTACATGCAGATTGCCTTGCATGCAGCCAACCCAGGTTCAATCTTTGTCATCCCATATGGTCTCCCAAACACTGCTGGGAGTAATTCCTGAGTGCAGAGCCAGGAGTAACCCCTGAGCAACAAAAAAATAATAATTTGATACATATGTAAAAGTAGTCCAAATGATAAACAAAGTACCAGAATGATAGCACAGAGGGTAAGGTATTTGCTTGCATACAGAAAACCACAGTTGGATCCTTAGCACTAAATATGGTCCTGATGACCACCACGAGAGACCCCTTAAGCACAGAGCCAGGAGGAAGTCCTGAGCACCTCTAGGTAAGGCAAAAAACAACTATTGATGAATAAACACTCGGTCTCCTTGCATTTCCTGTTTCCAAACTCGATTCTTCTCTGTTCCTGAGCTCTCTGACCCCTTCCAGAATGTTCTTCTCCCTCCTTTACTCTGCCCCTTCTCTCCCTTCTTCCATTCTCTCTCTCTCTCTCTGTCTCTCTCTCCCCCTCTTCTTTCTCTCAAAACACTTTGGATTCCCTCTCCAAAAAATCCAAATCTTCTGATTTGAGATGCATACTACAGGCATGAGACACAGACCTTGCAAGTGATACATCCCCATTGTATCCCTGGTTCCAAATGTGGTCCCCAGAGCACTGCCAGCAATGATCTCTGAGCACAGAGTCAAGAGTATTTGGGAGGAGGTTTGGACCACATCCCAGCTCAGGACTTGGAGATTGCTTCCTGAATGGCTCTGGGAACCATTGCTGTGCCAGGGATCTCACTTGGCCCTCCTACGAAAAACATCTGCTCAACCTCTCTCTGGCCTTATCTGCCTTTTTTGAAATGGTATGTTCCAGGAGGAAAGCTCTCTACCGCTAATCGCTAATACACCTTGTTTAGCTCAAAGCCAGTCAGTGCTTGTTAGCTGCCAAAGAACAAATGAAATGTTGAGATTCTATTTCGGGGGGGGGGGGGGGGGGGGGGGTTGGGTTTTGGGCCACACCCGTTGACGCTCAGGGGTTACTCCTGGCTATGTGCTCAGAAGTCGCTCCTGGCTTGGGGGATCATGTGGGATGCCGGGGGATCGAACCGCGGTCCTTCTTTGGCTAGCGCTTGCAAGGCAGACGCCTTACCTCTAGCGCCACCTCGCCAGCCCCAAGATTCTATTTCAATGTTTAAATTCCTACGAGTGTCATTTAGTCTAGTGTTGCCACCTAGTGGGCATTCCCAGTATTGCCAGTCGCGTCTACCAGGACCTGCCTTATAGTACAGGCTGCTCTTCTGAAGGCTGGCTGATTTTTAATATTCCTATGTTGATCCCCACTTGGCCAAAGAGAACTTTGAGCCCTAGAAGAGTTAGACCACCTGTCCACACTCACCTCACACTCTGAAACCTGGATGTGCTTCTATCTTTTTTTGAAATAATATCTTTATTTAAGCACCATGATTCAAAACATGTTCATAGTTGGGTTTCAGTCATAAAAAGAATCCCCCCCCTTCCCACCACACTGTTACCCTACTTTTCCTCCTCCTCTAACCCCTGCCTGTATTAGAGACAGGCATTCCAGTTCTCTCACTCACTACCATTGTCATGATAGTTGTTGGTGTAATTTCTCTAACTGCACTAACCACTCGTTTTGGTAAGATTCATACTGTGGGCCGTCCTTCCAGCCCTCATCTCTATTGTCTCTGGGTATTGTTACAATAATGCTATGGGAAGGAGACTTTGGGGCTGAAAATCTGCATTTTTTGTTTTATTTGAGATCATTCGCCCTGTCCAAAGGATACTCAATTCCGTATATTGGAAGTTAAGTTGGGCGCCTAGGTAGCTTCTGTAATTCATCAAGTATAATCATCAGCAAATAGAAGTGAAGTGGGATTTTTTTGTGTGTGTTTTGTTTGTCGGGTTTGGTTTTTGGACCACATCTGGCAGTGCTCGTGGGTTACCCCTGGCTCTCTGCTCAGAAATCATTCCTGGCAGGCTCAGGGACCATATGGGATGCTGGGAACCAAGTCTAGGTCTGTCCTGGAGCAGCCGTATGCAAGGTCTGTGCTCTACCACTGTGTCGCTCTGGCCCAAAAATGAAGTTTCTGACAAATATTTTCAGTCTAACTTGAGAAGTTCAATGGGGTAACCTATGTAGCACAGACTTCCCGTGCCCAGTTCAGCATAGCAGGAACTGGCAAATCTCCCTCCAGCAAGAGAAAGGCTCAGTAGATGGGGAAAAGGCATTCTTACATTTGTCAGAGACACATAGTCATGGGGAACCTTGCGGCCCTCCACCTTGGGGGAACAGGTGGGATGGATGCAGGGATACACTTCCCAGACAGAGTGGGCCACCTGAGCCCTTACCAGGCATTGTCACCAAACCCAAGATCCAGGGTTTACCCCACAGGAGGCCAATATTCTAAAGTCAAGAGTGAATGCAAGAAGAAAAACGGGGTGAGGGATAACAACCTAAGGAGATGGTTGCCTCAGGTCCCAAAATTCTATTTCCTCTTAAGGTCAGGCTGAGGGTCTCTATACAGATCTGGGTGGAAAAGTATGGTAGAAGTAAGGTCACAGACAGGGCAGGAAGTTCCTTTAAGGCCATGGGAGCAGGTGTCAATGTCCCTGGGAGGAGATGGTCAGTACCTTGTGACACAAAAGTCAGGCAATCCTTCTGTTTTCTGAGGGATTACCCTGAGAATACTTCCAGACCTGTCATTGACTCTCCTCAAGTCACAGAGGAGTCCTTGGACCAGAGAGCCTCAGGATTGTTCTCAGAGAAGCTGAGAACCATAACTGATTCTGCTTCAACATGAACCACGTAGAGCAAGCACCCAAGCACAAGGCAAGGACTTGGGGTTGGGGTGAGAGGTTATGAGGAGGGGAATGCCATGTCTGTGTTGGTCAGCTCCATAGACTCCTTCTAATGTAGAAAGAGATGCAAACCAGGCTATAAGAACTCGTAGGTCTACTGATCTCAAAGCTGATAACTGGACAGTCACCAAGCCCTGTCTCACGGAAACCTCACCAGCTGCACCCACCACCCACAATCATCACTTTGCAAACGGCCCGACTTCACCGCTAAAGCACTGATTTCTGCAAACTGCCAACCAACCCAGACTCCAGGTATGCTGGTATTTGGGCTAAGATCACCAGGGTTTTTTGGTTTGGGTTGGTTTGGTTTGGGGTCACACCTGGCAGCTCTCAAAGGTTACTCCTATCTCTGCTCTCAGAAATCATTTCTGGCAGACTGGGCGACCATTTGGGATTCTGAGAATCAAACCCTGGCCTGTCTTGTGTCAGCTGAATGCAAGGCAAATGCCCTATTGCTGTGCTATCTTGCTGACCCCATAGGACTTTTTCGGAATAAACATGGGCACCTTTCCCCCTAACCCCACCTCTCATTCTTCCAGAAGACCTGGTAATAGTGACCATGCCCCAATGCCTCACAGCCACCACCATATCAGCCACAGAACTTGAAGTTCTTGGACTGCATACAGAGCCATGCAATACCTCCAATGTTTTGAATACTGTCCTCCCAGTCATAATGCGCCAAATTAGACGTCAATATTAGAAGCCACCGACATTAAGAAACAAAACAAGTAACAATAAATTCAACTAGTAATCAATAACTTAGTAAACCTTCTGACAATGGCTTATGACTTCATTGTGAGGAATTTTCTTTTGATTTTCTTTTGTGAAAGAACTTTCTTCACAAATTTCCTTTTGCTGCCTTAAAAAAATAATTGTATTACCACTTACCTGTAAACAATCAATATAAAGTATATTCCTGTGTGCCTGCCAATGGAGCAACTCAGGAATGAATGGGAATTCCGGAACAATGGTGGAGAGAATTTTACTATGGTAGTGGGATTGCTGTTGGAACATGAAATGACAGAAACAAACGTATTATGAGCAACTATGAAAATCATGGAGTTTAAATAAAGTAAAATAGTTTTTGGAGAAGATGTGTAAAGAGCAAGATGGTATCTCTGAGATTTGCTCTCTTGCATTGCTGGGAGAGAGTTCACAGGCCAAGGGCAGAGATTAAAGCCCCCAGGAGAGGAGAGGAGAGGAAAGGAGAGGAGAGGAGAGGAGCAGGATCCATAGGACGGCGTGTAGGGTGCTTGTCTTTCATGCAGTTGACCTGGTTCAATGCCCCAGGATCCTACATGGTCCCTGGAGCACTGCCATAAGTGCTTCCTGGATTCAGAGCCAGAAGTTAGCCCTTGAACACTGCCAGCTGTGGCAGTAAAACAAATACAAAAATACTCTTGAGGATGTTTCCATTTAAGAGGCAGTTTGACCTCTGTAAGGCTGAGCAGTCATTCTGAATACCTGGCTTCACACACACACACACACACACACACACACACACACACACACACACACACACACACACTCACAGCACTACCACCACCACACCACACCACACCACATCACAGCATACACGTACTCGGCTCATTCACAGCTGCCCATCTCACAAGGCAGGAGGGAAGGCAGATGACAGCAAGCACAGCTAGCTGGTCACAGGGGTTTTAGCAAAGGGTGGGGAGCTGGCTAAACAGATGGTGCTTCCTGGGGAAAGCCTGGGTTCCATCCCTGACTGCCTGGTCCCATGAGCCCTGATGAGGTTGTCCCAAAAATCAAAACTAGAAAGTTTGGTTTCAGTGAATGGTGTTTGACCCTGCTAGACCTGTAACAGCAGAGACTGCCATTGAGATAGGCTGGGCTGGCAGAGTTTGTACCACACAAAAGGGAATACTTTGTTTGTTTTTCTCTTTGTGACAGACTCAAAAAATCTCCACAGATTCACCGATTTTATTCCTCATCGGGTTTCAGATTTCAGGTGTTCTCTTAATCTGAAGATGGGAGCTCTCTAGACACGGGAGCCCATCCTGGCTGCCCTTCACTGGGGCACTGGGGTCCAGGGACAGCTGGTGAGGACAGTCTGGGTCTGCTCCATGCCAGTTCAGCCTCCTGATAAAAAAATTGCTCCAGTCCAGAGAAAGGGCTATTGGAGGGGCCGTCTCAGAAGTGGATAATTAGATGAAACAGTGCCTGGGTGAGTGTTCCTACTGCTGCCTGCTGCCCAAGCACCAGCTCTGAAGGAAGACCTCAGATTCAAACAGCATTTTCCTGAGCTCCCAGGATGTTAGAAATTGCTCTAAGGACATTTTTACTCAGAGCCCTTTTCTCTTCTTCTGAGAAGCACCACCTGGTCTAGGGGCATTAGAATTGGAACCTGCCTGCCTGGGCGTAATGGACAGCAGCTTATCAGAACTTCTCTGATGGCAAGTCTCCAGCTTAGCAGCCTTTCAAAGGAAATGCTCTTCCTGCCCTCTGCAGGCATATGCTTGGTCTCAGACAGTGAAATGAGGGTGGCCAGGATCTAGGCCATGCTTACTGCATGATTGCACTTAACCTCGAGCTTAGAGCGTGCACAGGGAGTTTGTCACATGCTCTGCATGTGTGTGTGTGAGACAGACAGACAGACCAAGGCTTAAAGTGTGCTTGGACAGTTTGCTGTGTGCTGTGTATGAGTGAGAGAGGGAGACAGAAAGAACTGGTATTCTCCCCAGCAGCCTTGAGATTTATTAATCTATTATCTGCAAACTAAGCTAAGCAATGGGGATGGTGGGTGGTGTAAGGAATGCCTCTTACCCATGTGATACAGAAAGCCAAGTGTCACCGATGGGATTCCAGAGCAGGCTGAATTCAAGTACCAGGACTGGTCTGCAGGTGGAAGGCTGCCAGCTACTCTGAGCCTCAGTAGAGCAGCTTTTGCAGGAAGACTGGCAAGGCCAGCTCAAAGTGGGAGCACTTGGCTTCCAAGAGAGCCTGACTGTTAAGACCAGTGCTCTAGAAGGAAGCAGTTTTCGGGGCTCTGCCTAGCTGCCCCACATCCGCCCAGGGCTGAAGCTGCTTTCTCTTCCGTCTTGGCTCAGGGGCCTTGCTCAGCCGAGGGAGCACCGACATTTGAAGTCACAGTGCAGAATGATGCCTTTGTCTTTGGATAGAACATCTGAGGCATGGAGGTATGAATTTGGACTTTGAGATGAGCAGCTGAGGCAGGAAATAGCTTGGGTGGAAGGAAATTCAAAAAGTCACAATCCCTCCTATGATCTCTGGTCAAGGTCTCCAGGCCTCTCTGAGGGTTGGTCTCTGAAAAAACTGGTATGGAGGGAGGTAAGGAATTCCTGGGGCTGGCTAGGAAACAGGGTGTCACATTACCTGATTAACCAGAAAACCTAGAGGGGAGCACTTTCCTTGCCATCTGGCTAGATGTATTTCTTTCCTCTTCTTCCTCCTCTTTCTTCTCTACTTCCTCTTCCGCTTCCTTCCCCTCCTTCTCTTCTTCTTCGTCTACTTCTTCCTCTTCCTCCTCTGCTTCCTCCTTCCTTCACCTCCTCCATAAAACCTAGTGCAGGCAAGCTCCCTACCAATTGTACTATCTTTCTTGCACTTTTCCAAGATTTCTGAACTAGCTGTCCCTAAATACCTTTAATCCTAACACTTCAAAAGTTATATCGATTTCTCTTGGAGAAACAGAATTAGAACAATGTTGGCTGTTTTGCTGTGAACCTCCTTCTATAAAACAAATGTTTTACAATCATATACAGCAGGCAGAGATAAAACATTCTTTATAAACTTATTATTGAAAAAAAGAGTAGGTGGAATTTCTCTTTCTATGACCAGCTGAAAAAGACCTGCGCCAAATTCTGTACTCCAAGAGCTCCAGCTAATCTCCACCTGTGGGGGTACTTCTAGGAAGGGACGACTCTTGGGCAGGGAAGAGATCCAGGCATGCTTCTCCATTCCGTCCCCAGAGCTCCCACTTTTGATACAGTTCAATTGATGTGTAAGACTGTTCAGTCTCTGAGTATTGATTTCCACCTCCTTTCCCAAAGTGTCTGAAGAGGCAAGACACGAGTATCCGTATGCATGAGACTTCGGGTAAATTCTGCAACCAAATCTCCTCAAAGCCTCGTTTCAGCTGAGATCATCACACACACACACACACACACACACACACACACACACACACACACACACACACACACACACACACAGGCATGCACCTGTTCATATACTGAAAGTCCCTGATTCTAGGAAACCCTTCAGAGCCTGTGATGAGGAGAGTTGTTTGTCTTCATCACCCAGGATTCAGGGAACAAAATCCACTTGCTAGAAACTTGACAGAAAATACACCTAAGCCAACGCAAAGAACAAAACTGCACCAGTATGCAGATTTATTGACCCTACTGCCCCTTTACAGAATAAAAGACTCAGATTCCCCAGGAACCTGCCTTCTTCCATCTCACTAACAGGAAGTGCCTGTACTGCACCAGAAGTTGGTCCCCACCACACATCCCCATTAGCTCCAGCCTCACCATGGGCTACATACATCAGCCCTTTGGAAAGCACTTGGACTTCCAGGGACTCTAAGAGGCTTTTTCCACAGTGATGCTGACGTGTTGCATTATCCAATCAGACCTTTAGTGTCTTTTAGCATGATGGAAGCAGTGGATTTAGTAGTTTACTTTATATAAGTTGAAACTAGACATGTGGTTCTTTTTTCTCCCGTTCTGTTCTCCCAGCCCCCCACCATCACCACCATGCTCACCCAGCCCTCTACATCTCATGCCTGTATCTGAGGACAGTGGGGAACAGATCAGAAGAGTAGATGAAGGACAGCATGATGGTGGTAGCCTGCAGGAGCTGTCCTGCTACAGAGAGCAAGCTCAGCATGCTTTTCAACTCTGCAAGCGAAACCCCAGAGCCCCTGAGTTTGGACCAAGAACACCAGGCAGCCACTCAGTTCCAGAAGCTCCTTCTGCTTCAGCACTTCTGCCACAGCCTAGAGGCCTGAAGTGGCTAACCAGAGGCTACCCCACCCCAACGTGTCTGTATCGTATGCCATATGGTATGGAATCCCACCCGTACCCCACGTCCACGTTCGCCCTGGCCTTCCCTTCCACCCCTCCCATTCTACCAGCTGCTCTTGAGGGATTCTGTGAGTGCCGTGCTCCCTGCCTGCTAGCAAGGTTCAACTTCCTCCCCTTCATCCTTCATCCTCTGTGGCATGGGAGCAGGATGAGAAGGGCACTTGGTCCCTGAAGCCTGTACCCCCTACATCATTCAGGATGCCCGAGTTTGGGGAGTCACACATGCTCATTGGGACGCAGATCAGATTAGGATTGGGGAGGGAAGCTGGGAGTGGGCCAGGAATTTTCAGGCCAGGCCAGTCCTGTGCTGATCCAAGTTTTTCTAGAGCCTGGGATGAACTTCAATCTAGTATTCCCTTTGCCTTTGGCCCATATCCGGTTGTGAACAGGGCTTATTCTTAGTTTTGTTCCCAGGGATCACCCCTGGTAGGTTCAGGGGACTTATGTGGGATGCCAGGGATAGAACTCTGGTTGGTCACACACAAGGCAAGCACCCTCCCTGTTGGCCCCAAATCTCATTTTATCTATTGCAGATTCTCTTCATGGTTGTTTTCATACATGTGAGAGCTGTAAACATGTTTTATTTTTATTTTTTGTCTTCGGGTGTACTAGGCTTATTTTCAGCATTGTTCTGAGTGTTAGATTACACCTTATTTTACCCACAACAAACATCACCCCTGGTTCCTTTGTATGTTTGTTTACCACTTAGGTTTACCTTGAAACTTATAAATCTGGGTGGGACTGGCTCAGGATGGCCTGAGCTATCTGTCCTTACACTGTCCTTACTGCCCCACCCAGGGGTGGTTTCTGTTCTCAACAATAAAAATGACAGTTATGGCAGGCAGCTGCCTCTCCATGCAAGGCAGAAGACTGCCAGACTATATCTGTTTTACCCTCAGCCTGGTTTGGATTATTTCATGCGTGACCCTGATTCAGATGTGTTCACCTGGAATTGGAGAATGGGTGTGGAGGGAATTTTACATTCTGAGGACCATGAAATACTGGGGATGGAACCTGGACTTCCTGTGCAAACCATGTGCTCCACCTTTTATGCGATTTCCTCCCATCATCAAACATTTCTGAGGGATGAGGCCCACCCTCCCATGCCCACCCTGACTCCTGGAAAATAATAGAAATGCAGATGATTCACTTCCGTATTTTGTTTTAGCATGTCAATGCTGCCAACTCCAGGAAAGGAAGGATTCCAATCTCAACATCTACCCCCAGGCCCAACAGGCAGGTGAGGGGGCTGGTGCCTTTTGTTTTGTTTTGTTTTGTTTTGTTTTTCGGACTACACCCGTTTGATACTCAGGGATTACTCCTGGCTAAGCTCTCAGAGATTGCCCCTGACTTGGGGGGACCATATGGGATGCGGTCCTTCCTTGGCTAGCACTTGCAAGGCAGACACCTTACCTCTAGCGCCACCTAGCCAGCCCCAAGAATTGATATCTTAACGATTGAAATCTTAACAATAACAATTAATCTTTGGCTCTGCACTCAGGGATCATTCCTGGCAATGCCTGGGGGACTCTATTGGTGCCAGAGATCAAGTTGAAGTTGATTTACATGTAAGGCAACTACTTTATGCCCTGTACTATCTCTACTTTTGTTACATATGTATAAATTTATACATATATAACAATCTATTTTTGATGTAGATGTAAATATGCTTGGGTAACATCTGGAATTACTCAAGGACTGTACCTGGCAATGCTCAGAGCATCATATTGAGGTGAGAGTGGAAACAATGTACAAAACATGCACATTAGCCCTTTATCTTCTTTATTTTTAGTCCTTTATCTTCTTAGTCTATAAATACACATTCTGTTTTGCTGTTTTTTCTTTTGTTTTTTGGGGTTTTTTTTGGTTTTTTTTTTTGGGGGGGGTCACACCCAGCAGCGCTCAGGGGCCACTCCTGGCTCTGTGCTCAGAGATTGCTCCTGGCAGGCTCGGGGGGATGCCGAGATTTGAATCACCATCCTTCTGCATGCAAGGCACATGCTCTACCTCCATGCTATCTCTCTGGCCCCCTAAATACACTTTCTTTTTTTTAATTTTTTATTTTTAATTATGAGAACAATGATGCAAAGAGGACAAGGTAAAGTTACAGTGAAAGAACAATTGCCCATAAACGGAGTTCTCAGAAGAAATCCCCTGCTGACGCATAAATATTTATCTTACAGTCAAAAAAATCATTAAGAAAAATAAGGCAGAACCCATGTACAATTACTTTGTCCACAAGTCCCCAGTTTGTAGGACATTATAACATTTCTTAGCAGTACACAAAGCAACCTAAAGCCATGAGATTTATGTGACTCCTTATCTTTGAAGGCATAGTATTTTTATATATTCATGCACATACATATTAGTTTAAGTTAACATCAAAAGTTTAAGAGTTTTTTTTTTTTTTTTGGTTTTTGGGCCACACCCGGTAATGCTCAGGGGTTACTCCTGTGGCTATGCGCTCAAAACTTGCTCCTGCCTTGGGGGACCATATGGGACGCCGGGGGATTGAACTGTGGTCTGTCCAAGGCTAGCGCAGGCAAGGCAGGCACCTTACCTCTTGCGCCACCGCCCGGCCCCAAGAGGTTTTTTTAAGGGTTAGTCAAAAGGACACAGTAAAAACGGTGTTAGAGTGGCAAATATTGTTTGCATAGGCCCACCAAAATATGGGGTCATAGGAAGGAATAGCCTTGGTCTAAATACAAGGAGACCACTACCCCTGAAGTTTCCTGGCATAAGACCAACTCTAGGCTCCAGGAAAACTAGTTTATTCAATCCGAGTCATTGTCTATAGTGCCAATACAGTTTTATTTTTCACGCAGTCCTATTGTTGGCATCGGTTTCTGTATTAAAGATCCTGGAATCTGCACATCCTACATTGAAGTCAGGCTGCTGTGGAGTATCCTCTAGTTTCACCTCACAATTAAGGGGCAATACAGCAATCCCTGTCCAGTAAGCAGGTCATTGTTCTTGTTAAGTCTTCTCAGTGTTAAGGGAAGTCTCTTTTGAGTAGATCGATGTCAGAGCAGCTGTAGGGTCTTCCCTGGTAGAGGAATGCCTCCAGGTGATGTTATAGACAACCTTGGATGTTTTGTAGATGTCTTCTCTAGATCAGTGGTGAATGGAGAATGCTCATTCTTCTGAGGCCTGTGCCAGGTCTTTATGTCAATGTTCAGGGTGTAAGGTCCCATTGCACTACAAGATTTATGTGTTCCCATCTCTCTGCCCACTAAATACACTTTCTTTTATCAACTCTTTTTACTTATGCTGGCTTTGGGACCATACTTAGGTCAGGATCATTTCTGGAAAATTCTGGGGATCGTATGGGATGCTGGGGATCTAACTCTGGTCTGTCACATTCAAGGCAATTGCACAGTATTATGTGGCTCTAGTACCAACCACTTTCTATATTTAAAAAAAGTTTGGGGGGGCTGGAGCGGTGGTGCAGTGGTAAGGCATTTGCCTTGCAAGCAGCTCCTTGGACGCTAGCCTAGGACGGACCGCGGTTTGATCCCCCAGCGTCCCATATGGTCCCCCCAAGCCAGGAGCGATTTCTGAGTGCATAAGCAGAAGTAACCCCTGAGTGTCAACCGGTGTGGCCCCAAAACAAACAAAATATATAACCTTATATATTATTATATAATATTGTTCTATATTAATGTATATTATATATAAACTTCACCGCTACATTCAATGTCTGCTCAAGTCTGCTCACTCCTCTCCATGCTGTCAAGATTATGTTGCTCAGCGGTTACTCCTGGCTCTTCATTGTAAAACCAATGTTTTACCCTTCCCATGCTCCATACGAAGAAAACCTTCTATGAACAGAAGGTGGGACTGCATGTAACTTTTGTTTGTATATTTGGGATCTCCACATGACAGTGTTCAAGATCTTCCAGCTCAATACTCTGGGGTCTTTCCCAGCAGTTCTCAGGTGAATTTTCAGTGTCAGAAATCAAATGTAGACCTTGTGCATTACAAAGCATTCACTCCAGTTCTATGAACTATATTCTGGTCCTTGAGAACATTTCAGTGAATTTTTTTTTACATTTTGTAATAATGTGAGAAAAAAGACACAAGCTCTTGTAGAGTAGGAGATAATCGTAGTAGATATGATGACTGTGACTGGTGCAGAGGGTTTCATTCACATTAGATCAGAAGAGCTTCCCACTTTCAGTACAGCTAGAGTACAGTAAATGGGGAAGTTGTTTTCAGCCAACCTTAATTATATAATACACCCATGGATCTATCGACTGGCTGCACTATTATTTATGTTTTGCCAGGTTTTTTTTACCTTACCCTCACTTCTTTGTTCTTCTATAGCTGTATTTCTAAAGAAAAAACATCTGTGTCCAGACATATTTTATAAAGTTTATACTTTCAGAACACAGGGTAACCTTTTTAGAGTAACATGCCAGGGCCTCAAAACTGTGGTTCAGAGTTTTAGCACGTGCTTTGCAGGTGTGAGGCTTATACGTTTGATCTTCAGACACAAAACATGTGATTCCCTCCTCCTGGACACAAATTATGCAACAATAAGGAACAAGCGAATAAGGAATAAGTGAATGCACAAAAGACTTTCCATCTTAATTTCCTGTTTCAGGTGGTCAGGTCAGGTTTCAGGTGGCTGAGGAAATACAAATACAAAGCCACCGGTTAGCCAGTCATGTGACAGGTTTGCTCATCACGTGACCGTCCTGGGGACTTTCAGGTTTGCGGGTCACATGACTGCCCAGGAGACTTCAGGGTTTGGGGTCAAGTGGCATGTTGGCGCGTCACGTGACCAACGGGGAAATCCTGGAATGGGGGTTTGCAGGTCAAGTGACTGCCCAGGGGATTTACTGTTTGCGGGTTCTGTGAAGGGTTGGCGGGTCACGTAACCGCCCGCGGACTTCCGGGTTTGCGGGTCACGTGACAGTTTGTTGGGTCACGTGACGACCTGGTGCACCGCGTGGCGACACCAAACTTCTGGGTTTGTGTGTCACGTGACGGGTTGGCATATCACATGACTGCCTGAGGACTTCCAGATTTGGCGTTCACATGTCAGGTCGGCCAGTCATGTGACGGGTTTTCATGTCACGGGACCATCCCGAGGACTTCCGGATTTGGGGTCACTTGACAGGTCAGCACCTCACGTGACAGCTTTGTGCATCATGTGACAGCCGGGGGGGGGGGTTCTGGGTTTTGGGGTCACATGACAGGTTTGTTGGTCACATGATCGCCCCAGGGCCTTCTGGAGTTAAGGGTCACGTGAGGGGTCGGCACATCACGTGACTGCCCAGGGACTTTCGGGATTGTGAGTCACGTGACAGGTTGGCTTGTCACGTGTCAGGTTTGCCAGTCACGAGACATCTGCGGAGGGCCTTCCAGGTATGCTGTCTTTGTTTGTTTGTTTGTTTTTTGGTTCACACCCGGCAACGCTCAGGGTTTATTTCTGACTATACTTGCCGGGCGGTGGCGCTGGAGGTAAGGTGCCTGCCTTACCTGCGCTAGCCTTGGACGGACCGCGGTTCGATGGTCCCCCAAGCCAGGAGCAACTTCTGAGCGCATAGCCAGGAGTAACGCCTGAGCATTACTGGGTGTGGCCCAAAAACCAAAAAAAAAAAAAAAAATCACTCCTGGCCAGCTTGGGGACACTATGGGATGCTGGGATTCGAAGTACTGTCCTCCTGCATGCAAGGCAAACGCCCTACCTTCATGCTATCTCTCAGGCCCCGTTACTTTATATTTTTATTTTACACAAAAGATGCAGGACCAGGGAGAACAAATATATATTACAGTGGTCAGAACACTTACTTTGTACATGACCAATCCAGGTTTGATCTCTGACATCCCTTGTGATTCCCTGAGCACCACCAGTAGCGTTCCCTTAATGCAGAGCCAGGAGTAAGCCCTGAGCACTGTCAGGTATAGCCTCAAAACATTGATTAATTAAATCAAATGCAAACAAGGTGCGTATTGAGGATGATTATTTGAAAACACTGATCTATAATGTTTCATGATGAATAACTTGAGGCTTAAATAATAAAAAGGAAGTTGGGACTGGAGCGATGGCGCAGCAGTAGGGCGTTTGCCTCGCATGTGGTTGACCCAGGACAGACTGCGGTTTGATCCCCCACCGTCCCATATGGCACCCCAAGCCAGGAACAATTTTTGAGTAACCCTGAGCCAGGAGTAACCCCTGAGCATCACCAGGTATGCCTCCCCCACCCACACACACCCCCCAAAAAGAATGGGGAATTATTTACATCTACATGGTCCATTCTTGGTTGACCTGGAATTACTACTTGAGTTGGGGACCACAATTAGAGCATAAGGGGTAAAGCATTTGCCTCGAACAAGGCCAAATCCTGGTTTCATCCCCAGCACTTCATCTAGTACTGTGAGCATTGCCAAGAGTGAATTAGGATTAGAATCAAGAAGAAGCCCTGAGCACTGCCAAGTGTGACCCGACTTCTCCCACACCCCACCGCATGACCCCCCAAAAGAACTAGGCTTAGCATGCAGGCAGGGCAAGCTAAGTGCACAGAACATCTCATGCCAGTTGCCTTGCTCTGCGTCAAGCTTGTCCTCTATATACTCCCATGCCACCCTAAGGACAATTCAGTTTAAGTGCTTGGGGTCCCTAACACTAGGAGTGAGAGGCCAGTTCTGATAGGAGAGTCGGGTTGAGAGGAAGCATGAGATTTCTCTCGGATTCTAACTTCAGGGGAATGCTCCTGGGAAAGACTAGTGAAGTTCATTTTCCCAAGCTGATAGCTTGGAATAGATAGCTTCAATAACTGAGCGGCTGATTCTTGGGCACCCAGACCATCATGCCCACAGTTCTTGACCTGGATTATTTTTAGCTGTTTGCTGAGTGTCGCAAAGTTTCTGAGACCTGGTAAGGCAGGCAGACTTCCCTTTTCCCGCTTCATAAAAATAGACCGTCAGTGCAATCAGTCTCACGGGCTCTGTTCCTGGAGAAACAGGCCATGCCAGATTAAAGGTTCTTGAGCATCCTGTCTGCATCTGCTTCCTTCATGCAGAACTGCTTACTAAGAATCTTACCACAGGGCAATTTCTAAAAATGATGGATTTCTGCCCTTCCCCTGGTGATGCTGATTGTTGGCATTGCAATGCCTGGGGCTCACACATGCATGGCCTCTGTTGTGTGGTCTCCAGGGACCCTAAATGCTGGAGCATTGAAAGTTAAGTCTCACACATGGTAAGTAGCATGTAATGGGCAGGTACTCTACCTTGACACCACCCCAGAAAGAACTAGGTAAATTAGCTTTAAAGAAAGTTGGCTATGTTTTGGATAAGGGGTATGGAACCCCTCCAGATGGCCAGTAAAGGCAAGAATAAAAGTGCCCTGTGTAGTGTTAAATAATTAACAAGGTTGCTGGATGGAGATGGATGGATGGAGAGACCTTTCTCAGCCATCCCAGGCCACGTGGCTCTGCAACCCCATTCAGCCGGCGGGTCTGGAGGTTCATGAGAGCACCGGGTAGAAATCTCACTCACAGGCAGGCTTCAGGAAGCATAAACTTTATTCATGCCCTATCCACCACATGTGTGGCCTATATCATAACCTTTTAAGCATTCAGCAATTCTTAGCTAGCCCTGCATCTTAACTCCTTTCAGCCATCTTCCCTTTGACCTCCATGCTGGCAAAAGACCAAAAATTTATTCGGAATGGTTCATCTTGGACGCTGTAGATTTTTTCTACTCTGGAGATTGTAGTTGATTCCTTTACATCTGTTTCTCGTTTTGAACACCCTGTGTTAGGTTAAAAATTTTTTCTATACTTTTTCCGGTGATGCGCTTATGCAAACAGCCACTCTTTTACCATTGCTTAGTTGTTCTTTTTACAGTTATAAAAAATATTACTTACTTCTGTACATTGTTATTGTTTCTTTACAAAAAAGGTGGGATTTATAGTATATGAAAAAGTTTCCATAAGATTGTTCTTGGAATTGTTGTATATAAAAAATATTTCCTTAGGATTGTTCTGTGACTATTGCACCACCTAGCCCTTCCAGGTGGGGGCGATGTGGAGTTGGCAATAAATAGCTTGATGGACAGGGGAGTGTGGTACTTTTGATAAAAGCTGTTTGCAGGCTGCAAGAGGATTCTCTCGCTCTCTCTCTTTGCCCAATCTTTTACACCTTATCCTTCTTGTCTGTGTGGATTATTATTTGCTGTGGATAAATATTACCAAGGTCTCCCCCCGAAAGGGGACAAGGGAATGGGAAGTAATTTCTCATTCTGGGGACTGTTCTTGGATTCACAAATACCCAACAAAGGATTTAGCAGCACACATACTTTACACCCTGACCCATGATGGGACAATTTTCTTCCATCCTAAGGCAAATTCAACACCCTTCTTCCTTGCCTGTTTTTACCCTGATCGTATGAATTCTCAACAAGGATAAAAGATGGTTGGTCACATCATAAATAATCAGAGAATGAAAGAAAATGTATCAAATTGAATTGGAAAGGAAGAAGATGATCTCCATTTGGAGATTATATAAACTTGTATGTATAAAACCCTATGAAACTCTCGAAAATTATTGGAGCCAATGAATGAGCTCAGCTAAGTTGCAGGAAATGAGATCCACATATAAAAATCAATTGATTTTTATGTTCTCAATATCCTAAAAATAAAATTTGGGTTTTTGGTCTACAATAGAAGCAATATGAATAGACACTCCAATAAATTTAATCAGAAAAGTTCAAAACTTCCTCTAATAACTATAAATGGACTGTGGTGAGAGCCCAAGTAGTGGAGTACATCCTTGGCATGGTTAAAACGCTCTCCCATTTGATCCCCTGAACCATTCAGCCTCCTAGAACTGTGTGGGTGTTTCCGGTGGTCCCCAAGCACGACTTACTGTGCTCACTACAAAAGAAAAACCAAGCAACAACCAAACCCCCCAAAAACAAACTGTAACACACCTGTTAAAAGAAATGAAAGAGGGACTGGAGAGATAGCACAGTGGGTAGGGTGTTAGTCTTGCACACAGCTAATTCAGGTTTGATCCCTGGCATCCATATGGTCACCCAACCCTGCCAGGAGTAATTTCTAAGTGCAGGGCAAGGAGTAAACCCTCAATAACACCAGATGTGCCCACCAAAAACAAGAAATGAAAAATTATTCCGATAAATGAAAAAATATGTTTATATGGGACCAGAGATACAGTACAGTGGATAAGGCATTTGACTTACATGCTTCCAGCCCAGATTTCATCCTTAGCGTCTCATCTGATACTAAGCACCACTAGGATTAATTCCTGAACAGAACCCAGGTGAAGCTTCTGCGCATTGCTGGCTGTGGTCCAAAAACAAAAACCAAAGTTGAAGACTTTTCTAGATCAGAAGACTACACTTTGTTAAGATGATACAACTCCCCAAGTTTACCTATAGATTTAATGTGATTCTGATCAGATGTCCACTGACTTTTTATTGATTTTATTGAGACCATTATAAATGACAAGTCTTTCCTATTGTATTTCAGGCACATAGTGACCGTGAATTAGGGCCATTCCCTCCACCAGTGTTGACCTCCCTCCACAGAGTTCCCAGCATGCCTCCCAGACCTCCACCCACAGCCCCCTGGACTGCTAGTGAAGCAGGTCCATTATGTGCTTTAGCTTGTTATAGTTTGGATTTCTTGATTCTATTGTCATTGACTTTGGTTTAGGTATCTAGATCTGACTTTTTAAGTGATTTTTTTGTAAAAGCTGACAGAGCGATGCTAAAATTCATAAGAGGAGATAGTGCAGTATTAAGGTGCTTGCTTTGCATGTGCCTGATCCAAATTCAATCCCTGGCAATACATATGGTCATTTGAGTCTTCTCAGGAGTATTCCCTGAGTACGGATGCAGGGGTAAGTTCTAAGCACTCTTGGATGGGGCACCAAAACCAGAACCACAAAGAAATAAAATTCATGTGAAAACTCAAGATACCTAGCACAGCCAAGGTCATCTTGAAGAAAAAAAAAGAGGGAAGGTTAAAGGGCAAATACAATTGCAAAATTTGCTCCAACAGAGCAACAATCAAGCTGATGTAGTACTGGCATGATAGATATACTGATAACTGGAATAGAACTGAGAGATTAAAAACATATTCAGCTATGCTTAATAGGATTTTGCCAAGGGTACCAAAGCCTTTCAGTGGGGGAAGGAATAGTCTTCAACAAGTGGTGCTGAAATATCTGATTGACCATATATAAATAGATGGAGTGAAACGCTTCCATAACTCCCACACACGTGCAAGATTAGATCAAAGTGTAGTAAAGACCTAAGTGTGAGGGCCGGAGCGATGGTGCAGTGGTAGGGCGTCTGCCTTTCACACAGCTGACCCAGGACAGACCTCGGTTTGAACCCGGCATCCCATAAGGTCCCCCATTACAGGAGCGATTTGTGAGCACAGAGCCAGGAGTAACTCCTGAGCATCACCGGGTGTGCCACCCCAAAAGAAGACCTAACTGCAAAAAAGTCAAAACTATAAGCTATTATAAGAAAATATATAGGTTAGATAGCATGACTTATATGACCTTCATGACCTGGGATTTGACTGTAGATTCTTTGCTACAGCACCAGAAGTTCCAGCAGTGAAAAAAAAAGACAAATTGGTTTCCATCAAAATAGAGGACTTTTGTACTTAAAAGGACCTGCACAGTAAAGCAGAAAAACAGCCCACAAACTGGGAGATATATATATATATATATATATATATATATATATATATATATATATATATATATATATATTTCTACAAGAGAGAGAGACATATGTATGTAAAACATATATAGAAAGCTTTAAACTCAATGATAAAAGGATTATAATCAAGAACTAGAGAAACAATATGAATGTGACTTTTCCAAAAAAATATGTTCAGGTCCATTAAACACATATTAGTCATCAAGGAAATGTGAACCAAAAGCATATAGTGATAACACTTTACATGCTGTAATGACAATATTTTTGTTTGCTTTTGGGGCATGCCCAGCAGTGCATCAGGGCTTACTTCTGGCTCTATGTTAAGGAATCTCCTGGCAGTCTTGGGGGACCATATGCAGTGCTGGGAATTGAACCCTGGTCATGTGCATGGAAAGCAAGTGCCCTACCTGTTGTACTATCTCTCTGAACCCCAGATTATTTTTTAAAGGCAGGGGCGTGGGGTGATGAATGTTAGTAGGACTGTGAAAAAACAGCTTTTTTACTTAGTGGAGGCTGTGTAAAACTGTGCAGTCACTTTGGAGAAGAAAATTAGACATGTTCTTAACTGCAATTTCTCTCTAAGATATCTATCCAAAAGAAATGAAGATATTAATACAATTGAGGTATGAAAGTTCATAACAATATTATTAATAAAGGATAAATAAAATGTAATGCCTCTGTACCATGTAATTATTTGGCTATTAAAAGGAATGAGTCACTCATACAGGCTACTTTAAAATAATAAGCAAATTGTGAAAAAACCAGTTCCCCAAAACCACATATTACATTAGCCCCATTAATATGGAATATCATGACAGGCAAATACCTAGAGATAGAAAGTAAATTATAGGTTAGAGCTGGGGTTTGTGGATGGGGATGAGGGACAAGAGGACACCAAAAGGGTAGTGGGAGTTTTGTGGGGTGATAGAAATGTTCTTAAATTTACCTGGTTGATGGTTGAGTACATCCATCAATAAACTATAAAACAATACATTTTTACTTTAAAGTATAGAACTAACCATAGGGTATATAAATTATAACACCACTCTGTTACTACCATCCGCTTCCTGTCCTGCCTTTACTGGGAACTTCAAAATTCCTATTTCAATTTAGAAGTGGGCATTTTCAGGGCTGGAGTGATAGTACTGTGGGTAGGGTGTTTGCCACGCACATGGCTGACCCATGACTCCGGGAGTCCCTGTGATCCATATGATTCCCTAAGCATTGCCAGAAGTGCTCCTGAGCTAATAACCAGGAGTAAACCCTGAGCACTATTGTATATGTCCCACTGCCAAGAAGGGAATATTTGTCATTCATTAAAGACCTCGAAGATCTGCCATGATCTCTCGATTTCATCTTCTCCTTCTTGGCCCCTCTTTGGTGTTCCTCTAATGGGATTGCTTTGCTCCAAGATGATCCTGTGATCCACTTCTTCCTTCTTTCTCTACTCAAATGAAATGGGCCAGGTTACTAAAAATTGCTCTTTGGGGGCACTACACTTGGTCATAGGGATCCTAGTTTCCTGGAGCACAGGGGTATTTGGATATGGAGTTATTCCTGGGATAAGGGACATTTAGGAGTTAGGACATACGTGCAGAAATGTTACTACAGTTCTTGCTTGCTGATGGATAGCAGCTCTGCTACTTCTATATCAGTTTCTTATTGTAGTCAGTACCAAACTCATTAGATTATAAGCTGTGCTTTGGCCTTCTTTTTCCATAGACATGTCTCTAGCACTTAGAGAAGGATCTGGCACACAGTAAGCGTTAAAAGAAAACATTGGTTGAAGATTAGATAAATAGTGAAGGGGGAGGGGAGGCGGTAGATGGACCCTGATGTAGACAACAAAAGCAAACACACTGGAAGCCATTGGAAGCAGGTCCCTGACTCTAGTCTGAGGTGCAGACAACCCCTCCCTTGAGAATCTGGACATCCACAAAAGGGAGAGAGAGACTCGTGGGGCTGCTAACTCCTTGGCGGTAAAGGATTATAACAGAGTCGGATTCCTTTTGGGACAGTGAGAACTTTCTGCTGCTATATTAAATGTCAGGAGCCCAGGTTGATGCAAGTACAGGAGTTTGGGCAACTGGAAGAACAAGGGGGCCTTGCCAGGACATCCGAGAAGGCAGGCATGGGTGAAGTTCCAATGTCAATTTTGTCATCGCTACTTCAGACAGAGATTAACAAACAAATGAGGAAGCTCTGAGGGAAACACTGAATCTATTCCTTGTAGTTTGGGAGAGAAGTCCAGACGGAGGGATTTTCTGAGTTATGAGCAAGTGGGTAATATTCAATTATATGTGTTTTGTTTATTTGGGAGTTGAGGATGTGGTTAGGGCTATACCAAGCAGTGCTCAAGGTTTACTCAGGGAATTTAGGGAGATTATATGTAATACCACGGATAGGATCAGAGTTATCCACTGCAAGACAAACATCTTAATTCCTATACTAGCTCTCTGGCCCTGGGTAATACTTAAATCCAAAACCTTGACTCATTTCTAGGGAATAAACATAAATCAAACAGTGGAACAACTAAGCACTGAGCCCTGAGATACTAAAACATGGAGAGACTGGAGAGATGAGGAACCACTCAAGGAAAGCAGTAGAGAAAGAGCAGTAGTGAAATAAAAGAGAAACAACAATAACAAACACAACAACAACAACAACAACAAAAAGTCATTTTGAAAGTTTTCTTGGTGCTCCAGTTGAAAACTCAAAGGGCTAGATGCTATATGTGTGTGAGACCCAGGTATTATCTTAAGTATTATATGGTCTCCCAACACCTTAGTATGGTTCAAGTACAAAATTTTTCAGAGGGAAGAAAGAAAAGGAGAGAGAGAGAGAGAAAGAAAGAAAGAAAGAAGAAAGAAAGAAAGAAAGAAAGAAAGAAAGAAAGAAAGAAAGAAAGAAAGAGAGAGAGAGAGAGAGAGAGAGAGAAAGAAAGAAAGAAAGAAAGAAAGAAAGAAAGAAAGAAAGAAAGAAAGAAAGAAAGAAAGAAGAAAGAAGGAAGGAAGGAAGGAAGGAAGAAGGAAGAGAGAAAGAAAGAGAGAAAGAGAAAGAGAAAGGAAGGAAGGGAGAGGGGAAGGAAGGAAGAAAGGAGAGGAAGGAAGGAAAAGAGAGGGAGGAAGGAAGGAAGAGAAAGAAAAAAGGAAGAAACGAAGAAAGAGAAAGAAAGAAAGAAAGAGAGAGAAAGAAAGAAAGAAAGAAAGAGGAAGAAGGAAGGAAGGAGAAAGAAAGAAAGAAAGAAAGAAAGAAAGAAAGAAAGAAAGAAGGAAGGAAGAGGAAAGAAAGAAAGAAAAAGAAAAAAGGAAAGAAAAAGAAAGGGAAAGAAAGAAAAAGAAGGCAAGGATGGAGGGATGAAGGGGCCAAGGGAGGGAAGGGGGCCTATCAGGATCATCATACAGGGCCAGCAAGTGTACCAGAAGCTGGGACTGAGCTCAAGACCTCACTTTTACTGGGCAGATACTCTAGCCCTCTAGCTACACCCCAGGTCCCATCCCAGACGTTCTTAAAAACACACCCACAAAATTTGGACCCCAGGTGAAAGATCCAGGTTTTACCAAATTTGCTCCGGACAAAGTGCTTTACAATTCTGCAAACCTTTGAGTATCACCAGATATGACCCAAAAAACCACCACCAAAAAAAAAAAAAAAAAGTGCGAGGGGGGATTCGGAGTCAGGGCCACCCTTCAGTGCTGGAGCTGCTAAACCCAGGGTATCACACATACAAGGCATGAACACCACCTCTTGAACCACATCCTTGGCCTCCTAACTTAGTTTTTTGCTAATGGCTGACCTGTAGGCCATCTCTTTTTGTGCTTGTTCATCTTCTCAGTGTCTTTCGTTTTTTTTTTTTCTTTTTCTAGTTAAATTGCTTTAATTACTACTAGGTTTGAGAGCTAAAAATAAATTGTATTATTGATATTAGTTTTTGTTACACAAAAAATTGGCTTGCAAATAGTTTTTCCTCTTTATGGTTTCTTACTCTCTCCATATTGTCTTTAGCAGAACATAAAATGCTAATGATACTCAATTTATAATTTTTTACCTTTTTTGCTGTCTAGTTTGAATGTTGGAAAAAGTAACATCATAACAGGGCATCTCTAGAGCATATTCTAATAATAATCTATCAGCTACTTTTGGTTAACTTCATCCTTGATTTTGCTAAAAGCAAAAAAGGCATCACATAGCTGGTTCCCCCCAAAGAACTGGGAACATTTGCATGGATCTATACTCGTCTTTACCCTCTGGAGATGGTTGTAGATTTTTTTAATTAACAAACTTTTTCCGGGGCCAGAGAGATAGCACAGTGGCGTTTGCCTTGCAAGCAGCTGACCCAGAACCTAAGGTGGTTGGTTCGAATCCCAGTGTCCCATATGGTCCCCTGTGCCTGCCAGGAGCTATTTCTGAGCAGACAGCCAGGAGAAACCCCTGAGCACCACCAGGTGTGGCCCAAAAAACAAAAAGAAAAAACTTTTTCCAATTCTCTTTCAGAATTGAGACCATGTTAGTTTGTGACTAACCCCCTTTCTCTTGTTATCATTATTATATCCCAGAAATATTTTTGTATGTTTTTACTTTTAGGCCACACTCTGGAGTTGTGCTCAGGGCTTACTCCTGGCCATATATGCTCAGGGATCACTCCTAGTGTTTTTTGGGGACCATATGGGGTGCTGGAGACTCACACTAAGATTGGCCGTGTGCAAGGCCACATACCCGTTGTACTAAAACTCAGGCTCCACCCCTAGAAGATTCATTCCAAAATCTTTTGGTATCCACCAAGACCCTTGCTCTCACTTCTTACAGTTATGAGTGATGATTTTTGACCCCATGGTGCCTTCCTTATAATTATCTGTGGAGAAGAGCCTAACGCATTAAGTTATTATTTTTTTTATGTTTTCTTGCCTAGTCTGTAAATTCTGTCTGGGGAGAACTTAAACTGCTCTCCATCACTTTAGCAGTAGTTCAAGTGCTTCTGGAAGCAAGACTGCTCTACCCAGAAGCAGCACAAGCCCAGAGGTGAGGTGAACCACGTCCCGAGGGTCCCCCACTCTTGGGTGCCTGCTTCTCACTTCTCAGCTGCAAGAAAAACCATTCTTCACTGCTTTACAATCATGTACAGGAGACAAAGCTATTCTCTTCTTAGTCCCTATTCAAATAAATAATAAGTTTAAGGCACTGCCAAGTTCTCATAGCACTACTGGGTGTGGCTCCCCCCAAAACCCAAAAGAGCTCTTTCAGGCTGGGTTTCTATTCTTTCCTACCCTTCATTACCCAATTCTTTTTTTTTTTTTTTTGGTTTTTGGGCCACACCCATTTGACGCTCAGGGGTTACTCCTGGCTATGCGCTCAGAAGTCGCTCCTGGCTTGGGGGACCATATGGGACACCGGGGGATCGAACCTCGGTCCGTCCTAGGCTAGCGCAGGCAAGGCAGGCACCTTATCTCTAGCGCCACCGCCTGGCCCCAATTACCCAATTCTTTAGGTTGCAAGTGATAAAAACCTAGAGTAAATGGAATTAAATAAAAAAAGGGAAATGACTGGTTTACATCATGAAAAAGCCAAAAATTTGGGTGTGATGGGATCCGGGTTCTTAAGTTAGATGATTAGGATGTAGTCAGTTTTCAGCATCTTTCAGTTCTTTTCTTTGTGTGGCCCTCGTTCTCCAGCAGACTGTCCCTAATGGTAGCAAGATCATTGTTGGTAATTCTAGATTTGCATCCATCAGCTGAGGGTCTCCAGCAGAGATAGAAAGAGAACTCGTTTCCAAGCAATTTCCTCTCATGTCCTGAAGTGGACTCTCATAGGCTGTCTTCAGACATTTACCTATGATCAATCACTGTGGTTAGAGGTGTGAACTATGATGGTTTGTTCTCATTCAGGACAGTAGAGGGTATGTCAGAGTCTTTTCTGATATTCCGACATAAAAGATAGGTCTATGGAGATAACTTAAAGGACTAGAGGCACAGAATTAAATTTCTAGTATCTCCTGGTCCCCCCAAGCACTGCTGGGAAGCAGCTCCCAAGCAGCATAAAGCTGAGTACCCTGTGGTGTGGTGTTTTAAAAAATGAATGCCAGGGGCTGGAGCGATAGTATAGTGGGGAGGGTGTTTGTCTTTCACACAGCCTTCCCAGGTTTGATCCCTGGTAACCTTTATGGATCTTAGCCAGCCAGGAGTGATTTCTTAGTACAGAGTTAGGAGTAACTCCTGAGCACCACCAGATGTGGACCAAAAACTAAAATAAAAAGAGAATGTACAATATAAGAAAAAATATATCAATGAAAATTAAAAACTATCTGGATATCAATATCAATCAGAGATTAAATTGGGGGAAATCCGTACAATCGTATTTGCCAAATTTATGTTTAATTTTTGTTTTGTTTTGTTTTTGGTGTTTGGTTTTTTGGTCACACCTGACAGTGCTCGGGGGTAACTCCTGGCCCTATGCTCAGAAATCGCTCCTGGCAAGCTCAGGGGACCATCTGGGATGCCAGGATTCGAACCACTGACTTTCTGAATGCAAGGCAAACACCTTACGTCCATGCTATCTCTCTCGCCCAAGATTTATGTTTAATTTTATTATAATCTTAACAGACAGAGAGCACACACATTGATATGAAAACAGCAAGAAGTGGGGTCAGAGTGATAGCACAGTGAGAGAACATTTGCCTTCCATGAAGCTGACCTGGGAGAGACCTGGGTTTGATCCTTGCCATCCCATATGATCCTCAGAGCCTGCCAGAAGCAAGTGAGTGCAGGGCCAGGAGTGGCCCAAAAACAAAAAAGAAAAGAAAAAGAAAAAACACCAAGAAGTCTGGAACCAGGTATTTGGCAGCATCACTTAGAAATGCCACTTGGGGGCCCGGAGAGGTAGCACAGTGGTGTTTGCCTTGCAAGCAGCCGATCCAGGACCAAAGGTGGTTGGTTCGAATCCCAGTGTCCTATATGGTCCCCCGTGCCTGCCAGGAGCTATTTCTGAGCAGACAGCCAGGAGTAACCCCTGAGCACCGCTGGGTGTGGCCAAAAAAAAAAAAACCAAAAAAAAAAAAAAAGAAAGAAAAAAGAAATGCCACTTGGGCCTTAAAATAAACTTACAGAATGGAGCTCCTCATTTGAGTCAAGAGACTGCTCTCAGAAGCATGCCATGGAAACGCTGACTGACTTAAACAAGCTTAAACAATAAATGTAAAGACCAATAAATATAAAGAGCACAGACAATATGTTCCATAGCGTTTGATCAGAACTCTAGTTTATTTGGGGGGGGGCACACCCAGTGACGGTCAGGAGTTACTCCTGGCTATGTGCTCAGAAATCGCTCCTGGCATGGGGGCTCATATAGGACACTGGGGGATCGAACTGTGGTCCGTCCTGGGTCAGCCACATGCAAGGTAAACGCTGTACTGCTGTGCTATTGCTCCAGCCCCTGAGCTCTAGTTCTTTTCTCTGAAATCTTCACTACTTTATCATGTCCTCAAGGAGAAAAAACTTCACTTTTAGCTGGCTATGCTCAGAGTGACAAGAAGTCATAGAAGCTTTTGGTTCTGTATTCACATCGTCTTGTCTGGGATTAGAGAGTCCTCCATCCAAGTATTAACCAGGCCTCACTCTCCTTGGTTTCTGAGATCAAACAGGATAGGCATACCCTCCTCTGATGAGTGGTTTGGCCATAGACTGAGTCTGTGTCCCCAAAGTCCTCACCCCTCGATCTTCACATTGATAAGATCATCATTGAACCAACTTATCCTGAGGAAAATGCAACAAGCTGATTGGTTTAGATCGAGTTCTATTTGGGGGGATCACACCAGCGGTGCTCAGAGACTACTCCTGGCTCTATGCTCAGAAATCATCATATGGCATGCCAGGAATCAAATTCAATTTCTTCCTGGGTCGGTCGCCTGCAAGGCAAATGCCCTACCGTGCTATCTCTCTGACCCTAGATCGAGTTCTTCAATTTGTCTCTTTGGAAAGAGTGATGAAATTATCCTGTTTTATATGTGTCCATCAGACTCTCCCTAATGATCTAGATGAAGTCAACCCCACAGTACTTCATGGCTGCCATTACATGGTAGGGAGGCATGATCCCTGAGATAGCTCAGGGATCTGAGATACCTCAGAAGGCATTACAGAGCCCATTCTATATCATTGTCTCTCTTTTAATGGTTCCCCTCTCTGCATTGAACCATGGTTAACCTTCTAAATTTTGAATAATTACCTTGCTCAAAACCCTTAAGTGGTCCTAATCTACATGCATAACAGAATCCAAAGGCTTCACTAAACTTTCAAAACCCTCTTAAAACTAGCTCCCAAGTGTTCAAGACTTAAATGTGGGTCTTGGCTCAATCCTGAGCCCTGTCGGTATTCATCATTGCTACATAATCCCCCGTGTAAAGACACTAAAACCTGGGAAGGCACCAAGTTTGAAAAGGCCCTAGCTACCTGAGGGAAGGTCTTTTCAAAGCTGTCTACTATTGCAGGAACTTTTCAAAGCTGCCTGTACTCACAGAGAGCATTTAAAAAGGTAGCACCTGTCTCACCATCTGTGGGTTTTAAGAAAAGTAAAAGACATTCTTGCAATAATTCTCAGAGGCAAAAGACAGGAGGGCTGGAAGATCCAGCTCACGACACAAAGCTCAGCACAGAGTGGTGAGTGCAGTTAGAGAAATAAATACACTGACAACTATCATGGCAATGGGAATGAATGAGGCCAGAAGAAATAGAAAGCCTGTCTCAAATACAGGTGGGAATGGGGAGGAGGGATATTTGGGACATTGGTGATGGGAATGTTGCACCGGTGAAGGGGGGTGTTCTTTACATGACTGAAGCCCAACCACAATCATGTTTGTAATCAAGTGCTTAAAAAAAGATATTAATTTTTCAAAAAGTAGTACCTGTAAGAAAGGAAGCTTGGAGTGTAACCTGTACTCACGGGTATTAGGGCCCTGAGAAACCTTGGTTTCCTGTCCATGAGGCATTCAGGGAAAATGGGATGCAACATAAATATTATTTGAGACATAACTTCAGTTACCATTCTAAAGATCACTCAGATTTATGTGTGGATTCAAGTATTCTTTATCTAGTCTTATAGAATAGTTATTACTCACTTTTCTTAGAGCCTCTCTTCAAGATTACTCAGATTTATATAAACACACCTTATTAGTAACATTTGTATGGATTCAAGTGGTCTTTATTTAGTCTCAAAGAATAATCACTCCTCTTAAATCTAGTTTAGCTGTTAGCCTATGTGCAATTACATCAAAAGTTAATATTTCAGACCCCAGTTCAGAAGGCATGAACTGGTATAAGGCCAAAACAAAAAATAGCACCAATTACTGGGAGCTGGACTTGCTAGCTCAAAACCTCAGCTAGCAAAAGTAGCTCAAGAGTGTGAAACTGACCTGAATATGAAAATGCCTTGAACAATTTGCTCTTGTACTTTTTCGGCCAATTAATTTTGTCTGAAAATATGCCTTGCCAAGAGATTGGGTATAAGTAGTTCACCTTTTTCGTTGAATAAATGGAACAGAGGTTGAACCCGACTCGAATCTTTGGCCTTTATTTCCCTTCGCTGACTTTGTGCATCCACCTTTCAAGGGACCGTAGAAGTTTATTTTGTGTCAGGTCTAATCATTCCGTGGCACGTTCCCCATCTCTTGACATTTGCTGTCCAAGCACATTGGTCTGCTTTTCTTTTGTAATGAAATAGCCTTGTTCATTACTGGATTTCCGGAGTCTTCCCAGGATTCTTTGACCCATAGAGATATATAATAAATATTTGTCACATAACTGAATAAAATATCTTAGAAACTAGAATAATTCATAATCTCATAAAACATTCATTTTTGGGAATCAAGCTCAAAGATTCCTCAAAAAATGTACTCTAGTTTAGGCACAACATGGTAACAATAGCATTAATGTTTATGGTATTGGTGTAAAAAATGATTGCAAGTCACTGCCACCCAAGTGCTCCACCAATATTCTTTTGTCGCTACTATTTGACTTGATCCTTCCCTCCACTCTATCTCCAACTGCTTGGTAATCTGAGTTTTTGTAATTCAAGGTTAAGAGTTTGGCATTATTCAATACTATCTATGTCCTTATTTTGTTTCTCAGCATAGCTAATATAATTTTATTAGATTTCCATAATGTTTCAATTTCTCAGCAGATTTTTTTATGAGATAGCACGTATTTAAGTATAAATTTCTCCTATTGTCTTTTTGTGGAATCACACACTGGTCTTCCAGGGGTTCCTCCTAGTTGTGTACAGGAGTTCTTGGGGTGCAGGTCTAGTTCAGCAGGCAAAAAGTGTGTTCCAGTCCATTGAATAATCTTTCTGGTCTTCAATTTCTTTAGAACTAATTCTTCTGTCAGTCTTTTTTATGTTCCTTTCTAATAATGCCTTTTAAGGCTATATGTTTTATGGATTCACTCATCATTCACACACGCAAACTATTTCCTTATGTGTCTGTGAATATTCATTTTATCTCTCTTTAGGGCTACTAGTGAAGTTGTCCAAGATAAAAATCGGTAGTTGAGGTTTGTCTGGTTACCAAGAAAGAATGAATTTGAACTTCAATGTTATCTGAGAAAATGGCTTGTGGTTAAAAATTCTTAGGGAGATAGTTCCCTTTTCTGTTTCACATGAAGGATCAAGACTTTTACTTTCCAGAGTCGGGGTGTGAGCAGATTCCAATTAGTTCCCCAGGATGCAGCAACAGGAAATGTATTCTGTCTGACTCCCTGCTCTGCGCAAGTTCTGAGTGTCTCTGGCTCCCTAAGTGAAAAAGGTTTAAGAATTTCATACCATTCAATAATGCTGTTAAGACTAAAGTGGTGGGGCTGGAGAGATAGCATGGAGGTAAGGCGTTTGCCTTTCATGCAGAAGGTCATTGGTTCGAATCCCGGCATCCCATATGGTCCCCTGAGCCTGCCAGGAGCTATTTCTGAGCATGAAGCCAGGAGTAACCCCTGAGTGCTGTCGGATGTGGACCCAAAAACAAAAAACAAAAAAGACTAAAGTGGTATTAAATCCTCCTCTCACACAACAAACAATCCCTACCCGATTATGCCTTTTTACCTGATCATGAATATTTTCAGGAAAGGAAAATTTATATTTTATAAGTTTTTAACTTTTTTAATTTAAACTTGGAGGCTACTCCTAGATTTATGCGTGTGGTCATTTTCAACAGTGCTGGAAGATCATGTAGGACAAGGCACAGAACCTGGGTCTCCAACATACAAAGCTCTCCAACCCTTTGAGTTATCTCCCAGTGCTCTGCTGCTTTTAATATAGGAGAAGGGAGATACAAATATGGAATGGGGCCTACCTTGTTGACTTGAATTTATGATTTTTATGGAATGGTTTTATATGTATATATGTGCTTGTGTTTGTGTCTGTGTGTGTATTTATCCTAGTTGCATCCATTGAAAGAGCCTATAGACAATGATAGCCAGTAGCACACATGTACCAAGGACCAGTATTGTGTTTTATAAATCTTCTTAACAAAATGAAAGATACAAACTTGAACAAATGATTATTTCATGTACAGAACAGGGAAAGAATATTTGAAGTTTGATTTGTGCCTGAAAGCAAAAGAGTTCTCTGGAGCAGAGGACATAGGAACCAGCTTCAAAGGTCCTTCTGACTGATCAAATCTGACTGGGTCAAATTAGGGCATTCCAAAAGAAAAACAAAGAAATTAGCCTATGACATATCGGGTTTTAAAACTTCAAACATACAGTAACTCTCAGAGGTGGAGAAACAGAAGTAGTATTTTAAAGGCTTCTTTTTCTCATTGACTGAGCCCCAGAAATTAACCTGGAGAATAGAGACTGTGTTTGACTGGGTTTTCTGGAGTGGTTTCGTGTAGTTATCACAGGACCAGAAACAGCCCCTGTCATGAGGCATTTTAGAGTTGTATGACCCTTTAGAGTGGTCCCAAGTTGAGCCAGGCCCTGGACCTTTGTCTCCTCTCCCACATCACCTTTAGAGCTGAAGACTAGTACTCTTAACATGGGAGTTGCTTTGTACTGACGGTGATATCTTCATGAGGGACCAAGCTTCTGGAAGAAAGAAATGCTCCTGCCCTGAAGGAGGAATTAGGAAACTGTGTCCCAAGAGCCACCATAAAGCCAGAGAGTCAATGGAGGAGAAATGAGGGGATTTGAAAAATTACAACTTTTCGGGCCCGGAGAGATAGCACAGCGGCGTTTGTCTTGCAAGCAGCCAATCCAGGACCAAAGGTGGTTGGTTCGAATCCCAGTGTCCCATAGGGTCCCCCGTGCCTGCCAGGAGCTATTTCTGAGCACACAGCCAGGAGTAACCCCTGATCACCGCTGGGTGTGACCCAAAAACCAAAAGGAAAAAAGAAAAAAAAAAAAAAAGAAAAATTACAACTTTTCAATGTAATCATTGGTCAGGCAAAGCTCAGCAATGCCTGAATCATCAATGCTAAAACCATTAGATGAAAGATTTTGTGGTGGGAAGGGGACGGACTCACATAGTCTTAAATTTTCTCCTCACCTTGAAAATGATAATGGAATTATTTTTTAATAAAATGAGAAAAAGTACTTTGCTAGTGGTGAGATTTAACAGACACCATATCAATCAGGAGATGGAATTCATCAACAATGGAACAATGGAATAAGCTGACCTCCTAGTCTCCTGTGGGATCTCCATAACTTCACTTCTTTTGCATTTTTTTTAGCCAAATGCTCTACTCTTACCTATCATGGAGAAACACTTAAATAATCTCAGTAAATAAGGTGTTTTAAAAGACTTTAATTCATCCAAAAATCAGTGTCAAGAAAACAAAAAAGGGGCCCGGAGATATAGCACAGCGGTGTTTGCCTTGCAAGCAGCTGATCCAGGACCTAAGGTGGTTGGTTCGAATCCCAGTGTCCCATATGGTCCCTAGTGCCTGCCAGGAGCTATTTCTGAGCAGACAGCCAGGAGTAACACTGAGCAACGCCGGGTGTGGCCCAAAACCCAAACCCCCCCCAAAAAAAAAAAAGAAAACAAAAAAGACAGGGGTATGCCTTAGGATAAGGCTAGCAAGCTTAAGTTGTGGATCAAGTTTGGCTGATTTCCTATATTTATAAATAAAGTTTTATTGAGACATTTTAGTCCACATGTTCACATAGTGTTTCAGCTTTTCTTGCACAATTATAGAGTTGAATTATAGACTTATCTGGCCCTTCATAAAAGAAGTTTTATAATTTCAGCTACAGATAAAAGACAGCTGAAGAGACAAGTTAATCAGTGCTAAAGCTTGCTTACATCTTGGAAAACCTTTGCAATGCTATCGAGTGACAATTATAGAGAATTTGAATATAAACTTTATAGTCAATAGAGTTGCTGAGAGGCTGGTGAGATAATGTACTGACTAAGGTGCTTATCTTGCACATGACAGATTCCAATTTAATCCCTGGCACCACATGTGATCCCCTGAGCACTGCCAGGACTGATTCCTGAGCAGAGAGCCAGTGATAAACCCTGATCACTACTAGGCTAAGCCCCAAAATAATGACAAAAACTTAAATTTAAAAAGGCATGACTATGCTATAGCAGTGTCCTGAGTGAGTGAGATCCGTTGAAATGTCTGACAAATGGGGTCCAGACTTGATTTTTGGACCCCAGAAGCCTGGCTCAATAAACCTCATTGTGTGACATACAAAATTTAAAAAAAGAGCATGCACTCTAATCCTTTGAGATGCCCAGCACTTAATCATAATTCTTGTTTTTGCTTTTGTTTTGGGATGACACCGAATGCTCAGAGCTTACTCCTGACTCTATGCTCAGGGTTTTGGGATGGAGACCACAGGGGATGCTACGGATTAAATTCAAACCAACCACAGGTAAGACAAGCACCCTGCCTGCTATACTATTTCTTCAATTCCTTAGCCTTAATTCTAGTTTTTATTTTTGTTTATTTTTATGTGAATATCTTTGTTTAAACACCTTGGTTACCAATATGACTGTAGTTGGGTTTCAGTCATGTAAAGAACACCCCCCTTCACCGGTGCAACATTCCCATCACCAATGTCCCAAATCTCCCTCCTTCTCACCCCACTTCCACCTGTACTCTAGACAGGCTTTCCACTTCCCTCATTCATTCGCATTGTTATGATAGTTCTCAGTGTAGTTATTTCTCTAACTGCACTCACCACTCTTTGTGGTGAGCTTCATGTCGTGAGCTGGACCTTCCAGCCCTCCTCTCTTTGACTCTGAGGATTATTGCAAAAATGTCTTTTATTTATTTTAAATTCCATAAACGAGTGAGACTATTCTGTGCCTATCTCTCTCCCTCTGACTTATTTCACTCTAGTCTTAATTCTTACTGTAGTTAAATATTTTAACTTTTATTAGGTGGCTTCAAATGGGTCCTGATTTTATTCTTTTTTCCAAAATGGAAAAATTTGCAGAAAAAATTGAAATTAATTTCCTTTAGTATCCCTGAGACATTCTCTTCTTATGGTCAGAGATAGAACAAGAATTCCTGTTTGAGAGATAGACCCTCTCAGCCTGGGGGACACCCAAACAAGACCCGTCTGGGCTGAAAGGAAAGACCCCTCTCACCTCTCACCTTATACTCCCAGAAAGAGTTCTGATGTTTGGTTTTAAATGGAAGGAAATAGACACATGTAGACACATAAAGAGCAGGTGGCTGAGTGGTAGCCCAGCCTGCCTTCCAACCCCAACTAACGCCTTTCTCTTCTGTTATTGGTCATGCAACTACCATGTCTGTTGATCCTGGAAGGTAGGCTCTGCATCAGTTGCAAGACTAAACATGTCTCACAGGTCCCTTACTGTGAAGACTCAGTAAGGAGCTGGTCTCCAGCCTTGGGCCACTGGGACTGGAACAAGTTGGAGATGTCATCCCTGGAAATTCCACCAAGTGAGAAGAGAGAATAAAAGGGCAATTGGGTAGGAATCCAAAGAAGAGGAGGGGTTGCTCTCTTTGGGAGTAGACCTCTAGTACCCGCACAGACCCTGAACTGTGTGTGTGTGTGTGTGTGTGTGTGTGTGTGTGTGTAATTAATTGCTTGCCTATGGCCTGCTCCCCAGAAGGTGAGTATCTGCAAGGCAAAAGAACTTGAGCTGATACTCTAGAAGACTCAGTTCTAGGATCTGTTAGCTCCAGAGGGCCAGTGTTTTCACTGGGGTGGACTCCAGCACCTTCTCCTTAGGAAAAGTTTGGCTCTTCTTTGTTTTTTGGAGGGGGGACACACCCAGCAATGATCAGAAGTTACTTCTGACTCTACATTTAGGAATTACTCCTGGCAGTGCTTTAGGGGAACATATGGGATGCCAAGGATTGAAGCCAAGTTGGTCTTAACTGCTGTAGTATTGCTCTGGTCCTAAATCTTGACTCTCCTACGTACTATGTGCTATTCTCTCATTAGATGTCAGGAAGACACTCGTGGGGAGTGAGGATGTGGCATTGGCTCAGGTGGAGACTCTCAGGGTGGGATGAAGGAATGAGGCCCCAGGGAATGAGGCCCTGTAGGCAGGCAACCTGGAAGGAATTCTCACCCTATTATGGTGACAGTTAGCACAGTAGTGCTGAGCTGACAGGACACTGTGGCTGGTTTCTCAGACTAAGGGGCAGTCTGTGGTTATAAACCATTAGGCCGGAGACTTTGACAGGTTGCAAACTCCTGTCACTCTCTTTTACTTTTTTTTTTTTTTTTTGGTCACACCTGGCAGGGCTCAGAGGTTACTCCTGGCTCTATGCTCAGAAATTGCTCCTGGCAGGCTCAAGGGGGGTGGGGGAGCATATGGAAAGCTGGGATTCGAACCACCATTCTTCTGCATACAAGGCAAACACCTTGCCTCCAAGCCATCTCTCAGACTCCAGTCACTCTATTTTTTTTTCTGTAGCAGACAGCACTGTTGCTCTTGCCTGATCTCTTGGCTGATCCCAGGACCTTGGCTTCCCCTTGAAAAGAAAGGTTCCTCTGTGAGATACATGTAAGTCCAAGAGGTTCTGGCAGGCATAGGGAGGGGTCCACAAGGACCTCTCAGCATAGGTAACCCCTGATGGCCTGGTCTTCATGTCATCAACTCCCCAGGCCTGGACTTATTTCTGGGTAAGATGTGACTTCTCAAATCCATTTTTAGACAGCAGAGCCTTGTATTCTGCACAGGGCTGTGAAAGTAAAAACAGGATTTATAATGCAGGGACATGAGGGGGAGTTTTGCAACACATGCCCCAAAGAAGAAGTATGGTGCTCCTCAGCTTCCCCCTGACAAGGAGATTTATGTTACCCTACCACACCATGGCCAGCAGGCAGTGGGAACTAAAACAGATGACTGTGCTGGGACGAGTGGAAGTGCTTAGGGCACCTCCACTTCTCCATTTCTTGCCTGAAGGGCTGGATGTCAATGGCTAAAGTCACCAGGGTCGTCTAGAAAGTCCTAGCCACAGGGACCCCTTTTCCGGAGACCCCAACTGCATGGACAATGGTGAAATGAAATGCAGTTAAGATCTAGAGGAAGAGCTGTAGGGATAGGACAGTGGGCAGGAAGCTAGCCTTGCATGGAAGCCATCCATCCAGGTTCTATTTCTAGTACCGTATATGATCCCTTAGGCAGGAGTGATCCTGGACACATACCCAGAAGTAAGCTCTGAGCATAGCCAGGTGTGGCCCCAAAACCAAAAGATAAATTAATAATATTTTCTCTTTAAATCCAGAGGAGGGGGGGCCGGGCGGTGGCGCTAAAGGTAAGGTGCCTGCCTTGCCTGCGCTAGCCTAGGATGGACCGCGGTTCGATCCCCGGCATCCCATATGGTCCCCCAAGCCAGGAGTGACTTCTGAGTGCATAGCCAGGAGTAACCCCTGAGCATCACCGGGTGTGGCCCAAAAAACCAAAAAAAAAAAAAAAAATCCAGAGGAGGGGAGCAGGGCACTACTGCTTCAAGACTCTCCTCTCATTCAGGCCTGCTGAGACCCCCCTCCACACATACACCATTCCCTGCCCTTCCCTACCCAGACCCTCTGTAGCTTTCTGCCAGGAGTTTATGGTGGAGCAGGGCTTGACAGAGAAAGGAAAAAGGAAAAAAGGAAAAGAGAATCAAGAACTAAACTGTGTGCATGGGTCAGGGACTGTAGCACAGGTTTTGCATGCAGAGACCTAGGCCCAATTTATGGCACCGCATGGTGGCTCCTGTCCCTCAGCAGCACCACCAGAGTGGGCTTGGGACGCCGACCAGGAATCATTACCAGATGTAGAATAAAAAAAATCTTTTTCAAATGATCAATGAAGCCAAGAGTTGGTTCTTTGAAAAGATAAACAACATGGATAAACCACTAGCAAGACTGAGAGAGAGAGAGAGAGAGAGAGAGAGAGAGAAAGAGAGAGAGAGAGAGAGAGAGAGAGCCCTAATAAACTACATCAGAAACGAAAGATGGGATGTTAAAACTGACACCATAGAAATTCAAAGGATCGTCAGAGATTACTTTGAGAAACTCTGTGCCATGAAATAAGGGAATCTAGAAGTGGATAAATTCTTGGACTTCTATAACCTCCCAAGGATGAACCAAGACGAGTTGTAGTACCTGAACAGACCCATCACCATGGAGGACATTGAAATGGCGATCAAAAGTCTTCCCCAAGGGCGGGAGGAATCAGGGACATTGGTGGCAGAAATGTGCACTGGTGAAGGGTGTTCTAATGTATGACTGAAACTCAATCATGAACAACTTTGTAACTGTGAAAAAAATGAGATCACATACAGAAAAAGAATTTGATGTCAGACTTTTATATGAAAACAAAATTCAGATTTATATTTAATGAAAAAAATTTCCCCAAACAAAAGCCCCATCCCAGATGGATTCATTAGTAAATTCTTTCAAACTTTTCTCCAAATAGTTTCTACAATGCAAACATCAACCTGATATATCCTTAATGAACACAGATGCAAAGATCTTCAATGCTAGGAAATAGGGACCAGAAAGATAGCACAGTGGAGAAGGCATTTGCCTTGCAGTGACTAACCTGGGTTTGATCCCTGGCATCTCATATGGTCCCCCAAATCTTTTAGGAATAGTTTCTTTTTTTTTTTTTTTTTTGGTTTTTGGGCCACACCCGACGGTGCTCAGGGGTTACTCCTGGCTATCTGCTAAGAAATAGCTCCTGGCAGGCACAAGGGAACATATGGGACACTGGGATTCGAACCAACCACCTTTGGTCCTGGATCGGCTGCTTGCAAGACAAACGCCGCTGTGCTATCTCTCCGGGCCCTAGGAATAGTTTCTGAGCACAGAGCAAGGAATAAGTCCTGAGTACTGCCAGGTGTACTGCCCCCAAACAAAAAAATACTCCAAAATATGAGCAAATAAATTCAACAATGTATAAAAAAGTCATATACCATGACCAAGATTATATAAAAATATACACCATGATTCACCTTAGGGATGAAAGAATGGTTTAACATATGTAAATCAGGGCCAGGCGGTGGCGCTAGAGGTAAGGTGCCTGCCTTGCCTGCGCTAGCCTAGGATGGACCGCGGTTCGATCCCCCGGCGTCCCATATGGTCCCCCAAGCCAGGAGCGACTTCTGAGCGCATAGCCAGGAGTAACCCCTGAGCGTCACCGGGTGTGGCCCAAAAACAAAACAAAAAAATGTAAATCAATCAAGATAATATACCATATCAATAAAAGAAAAAATTGTATGATCATATTAATAGATGCAGAGAAAGTATCCATTCATAATAAAAGCTCTCAACACAATGAGAATGAAAAAACTTTCCTCAATATAGTCAAAACTATTTACCACAAGCCCACAGAAAACATTATACTTAATGGGGAAAAACTAAAAGCTTTTTCCTTCAAGATTAGGCACAAAACAAGGTTTCCCACTCTTGCCACTTCTATTCAATATAGTATTGGAAGTACTTGTCTTTACAATTAGGCAAGTGTGTGTATATATATGAAGAAAAGAAGTCAAGCTGTCACTATCTGTGTATGATATGACAATATATTTAGAAAATCCTAAAGACTAAAAATAAACCTAGAAACAATAGATTGTCATAGTAAAGTGGCAGACTACAAAAGAAACAAGCAAAAGTCCAGTTTTCCTATATACAAATAATGAAGGAAAGGAAAGATATATTAAAAATTATCCTATTTACAATTGTACCTCAGAAAATCAAGTACTTCAGAATCAACTCACCTAAAGAAGTAAAAGACTTCTTTCAGACAAAACTACAAAACATTACTTCAAGAAGTGAAAGAGGACATGAGGAAATGAAAAAAAAAAACATAGATAAAAAAAGAAAGAAAAGATACACTGTTCATAGATTGAGAGGATTAAACATAATTAAAATGGCAAAACTCCTCCAAAACATTGACAAATCAAATGCAGTTCATATAAAGATATTCATCATGTTTTTCAAAGAAATAGACTCAACACTTCTGAAATTTAGATAGAACAATAAACCTCCATAAATAGCTAAAGAAATCCTTGGGGAAAAGAAGATAGGGAGTATAACCTTCCTCAAATTCAAACTGTACTAGAAAGTAGTAATTAAAACAGCATGGTATTGGAAAAAGACACTCTCAGATTAGTGTATTAGAATAGAATATCCTGAGACATAGCCCCAGTTGTGTGACAAATTATTTTTTATAAAGGAGAAAAAATATAAAATGGAGCAAGGAAAGTCTCTTTAACAAGAAATGCTAGGAAAACTGGTCAGCTACATACAAGAAACGGAACTCATACCTCTTTCTAACACCATGCACAAAGGTTAAATAAAAATGAATTAAAGACCTTTATAGGACTGGAGAGAGCACAGCGGTAGGACATGGTAGACCTAGGAGGGACCAGTTCAATTCCTGGCATCCCATATGGTACCCCAGCCTGCCAAGGACAATGTCTGAGTGCAGAGTCAGGAATATTTCCTGAGCGTCACTGGGTGTGGCCCAAGAACCAACCAACCAACCAATCAATCAATAAAGTTTAAAAAAAAACCTTGAGGGGCCGGGCGGTGGCGCTGGAGCTAAGGTGCCTGCCTTGCCTGCGCACGGACCGCGGTTCGATCCCCCGGCGTCCCATATGGTCCCCCAAGAAGCCAGGAGCAACTTCTGAGCGCATAGCCAGGAGTAACCCCTGAGCGTCACAGGGTGTGGCCCAAAAACCAAAAACAAAACAAAAAAAAAAAAAACCTTGATATTAGACCTGAAATTATAAAGTTAGTAGGGGAAAACATAGGTAGAACTCTCCACGACATTGAAGCTAAAAACATCTTCGAAGATGAAACACCACTGGCCAAGATAAACAAATACAACTAAACTTCTGCATCTCAAAGGAAACAATGAGGAGGATACAAAGACCACCCACAGAATGGGGTACACCCACTATTCACCCAATGCCCATCTGATAAGACAGTGGTATAGATTAACTAGGAAAAAGCATCCAACCCCGTCAAAAAACAGTAAGAAGAGATGAACAGAAATGTCATCGTAGAAGAAATACAGATGTCCAAAAGGAACATGAAAAAATTCTACACATGATCAATCATCAGGGTAATGCAAACCAAAATAACAATACAATAGAGACTGGGACACACCAAGAAGCAAAACAACAACCAATTCTGGCACAAATGGGGTAACGGAACTCTCATTCACCTGCTGGTGGGAATGTAGGCTGGCCCAACCTTTTGGAAAAATAATATGAACTTTGTATGGATAATATTGTATAATGTGGATTATACAGGAGGAGGTTCTAGCTTTTTGATGATCTTTAAAATGACTGACTGTTGTCAAAGGGTTTCTTCTTACTACTCCCTGTGTCCTTTCCCCATAGGCTACCTGGTATGGCCAAGTAGCTTGGGGTGGTGTTAATGGAAAAAAACTTGAGGAAAACCTAACATGTCATCTGTACAAAATAGTGTCCCTCCTTGTTCAGAACCAAAGAGAACCTGACATGTGCCCTTTACAAAATGACGTCCTTTCTTGCTCAGAACCCAGGACCCAACTCTAACCTTTTGTCAGTGTATTTCCACTGCAGAGATTTTTTTTCTTGTCCTCAAAGAACAACTTTAAGTGAGAAATAAAGTTGTTTTAAAAATAGAGGCATAACTTTAGCAATATTGAAACCTCTGTACATTAACATTAAATTAAAGGGTCTTGAATGTATGATATAAAGTCTGACAGCTTACATGTTTTCTTTCACTACAGACTTTGTGTAATAAACTCAAAAGCCTTGGATTTAATGTTAATAATTTTGTATAGCCTAATTTCTTAAATTGGTTTAGGCCTGCAAGATAAAGTCTTATAATTAATCTCATTTTATCTCGAACTCATTTCTGCATCTCTTTCAAGGGTACAAATTTTGACAGTCAAGAATTTCAGGTGGGGCCGGGCAGTGGCGCTAGAAGTAAGGTGCCGACCTTGCCTGCGCTAGCCTTGGACGGACCACGGTTCGATCCCCCGGCATCCCATATGGTCCCCCAAGCCAGGAGCAACTTCTGAGCGCATAGCCAGGAGTAACCCCTGAGCGTCACTGGGTGTGGCCCAAAAAAAAAACAAAAACAAAACAAAACAAAACAAAACAAAAAAAAGAATTTCAGGTGTCAGTACATTTCATTTTTCCCAATAGGATATTTAAGTCAAGAATTCCAATTTTAGGTTGCACTGATGAAGGGGGTATTCTGTTTCTGACTGGAACCCAACTACAATCATGCTTGTAATCAATGGTAGTTAAATAAAGATTTTAGATAAAACAATTCCAAAATTTTTTTATAGTCTCATTAGCCAATTTAGAAAACTTTCAGCTTACTTTTGCTAAAACAGGCTCACAGTAAATAAGTAGAGTACCTAGGCTTTTAAAACGGTTGCTTTACGTATCATTGATCTCTAGGAATTCTGCTGTTTACTCTTCGGTTCAATGATTTGCCCATGTCTGAACTTGAGAATCTCCAGTTTGATTCCAAACTGGCTTTAATATTCTATCACAATACAGAGAAAATATGAATTGGAGCTGCTGGTGGTCTTTGATATTTTTTATATTTATATTGATCTTTGGGGCGGGGAAGGCACACCTGGTGGCACTCATGGCTTATTTGTTTCTCTGTGCTCAAGGGTCACTCCTGGTGGACTCAGGAAACCATATGGGATGCTGAGGATCCAAACTGGGTTGGCAAGATGTAAGGCAAGTGCTGTACCACCGACATTATAGCGTCTGCCCCTTGTCTTTGGTGATCTTAGCGTACATTTGTTCCAGTTATGGAGCCTCTCCTCTTATGGGGTCTAGTGCTCTGGGCCTGGAATTCTGCATTTCAAAGTTATTTTCCACGCTGGTTTCCATAAAAGGGTCGTGTCTCTCAAAGGTCTTCATGTATTTAGGCTGGTCTATGTTCCAGACAGTGTTTTTCCACACTATGCATTACCAGGGCCCCCTATATCTCTGCCTGCAGTATGATCAAGCCTAGGGCCTTAGATAAGCAAAGTATGTATTCCACTGAGCTATATTCACTGACCTATATCCCTGCCAGTGCTTTTGGTCCCCTTGATTTTGTCAGGTAACGAGTCTGTATTATACTGAGATAGCCATTTCCAAGTATTTTCAAAATTAAGATCAACTGTCCTAGATCTTTAATAAACTCCTGCTTGATTGACATTTGCAGCTTGCAGATATCTTTTAGATACATGAATTTTAAACACTTAAATTGCATAAGGATTCTCTGGAAGCCCGATTAAGATCTGCTTCTCCCTCGAAGACATCCCTCTCTTCCAGGAGCAAATGTCGTGATGTCTCTCTTCCTGTATTTTGTTGGAACCCCAGATGTTTGTTGTGTTAAAAATATACACAATATGAAATTTACTGTCTTCACCACATTTGAATGTAGAGTACAGTGGTATTAAGTTTCTATACTTTATTGTACAGTCTTGACCACTATTTATTTTCACAACTCTTCATCCTGAAAAAAACAGAATTCTGTAGCATTTATCCATAATCTCTCCATGATCCCTTCTCTCCCTCGAGATTTGGTGGCCTCCCTATATTCCCATAACTCAATTGCTGGGGAATTTCCTTCCCTTCACAAGAGCAGGCAGGGGTCACAGTCTCAGACTCCCCCACACATGCTGTTTTCTTTCTGTGTGTGAATAAATAGACTTTACCTTGAAAGAATAGGATTTTTCCTTTCTGCTTCTAGAACTCAATATTTTGTAAAGTAACCAAATCAACAATATCCTGATATCCCTCCCCTCCAATAAAAAGGGGGGCTGGGCAAAGTAAAGTGAGAGAATGGACTCTTGATGTGTCCTCAAAAAAACTGTAATCTTTTATAAACTTGATATTGTAGTAGCTAGTTAGCTGCACACAGATGCTTAAGTCCACTGATCCAGCAATATTCTCTTACAGAAAGATTATCTCCATCTCAGTTGATGAAAAACTGGATGATGAATCCCTGTCCACCAGCAGGGATTAGGCTAATCTAGTTTAATCTAGATATAGGAACTCATGTTATAGCATTTAGAATTTAGGTTTGACTTTAACACAAAAGGGCGTGTTTAATCTATAGTGTTAAGCAAAATGACAAAAAGATTTATACAAGGCAGAGGGAGAGAGAGACACAAAATAGTCTCACTCATCTATGGCATTTGAGAAAAATAAAAGACAGCATTGTAATCATACACAAAGACAATTGAGATGAGGGCTGAAGGACTGGCTCATGATGTGAAGCTCACCACAGAGTGATGAGTGCAGTTAGAGAAATAACTTACACCAACAGCTATCATGACAATGGTAGTGAATGAGAGAAATAAAATGCCTATCTCTAACATAGTCATGGTGTTTTATTTTTTAAACTTTATTTTAATTTATTTATTGATTGATTGGTTGTTGGGTCACACCCAGCAGTCTCAGGTGCCACTCCTGGCTCTGCACTCAGCAATTGCCCCTGGTAGGCTGGGGGATCATATGGGGTGCCAGGAATCACTAGATCCCTACCGGGTCAGCCACAAGCAAGGCAAACGCCCTACCACTGTGCTATCTCTCCGTTCCCCAGGGAGGGTGTTCTTTTCTATAACTGAAACCAACTATAAATGTTTGTAATCATGGTGCTTAAATAAAGATATAATAAAAAAGATTTATAAATTATTTTAATTTAATTAAAATTTAACTAATTTTTTATTTTGTTTTAATTTTTTTGTTTTTATTTTGGTGCTCAGGGATTACTCCTGGCTTTTTACTCAGTAATTACTCCTGGCAGTGCTAAGGAGACCATATCGGATGCTGAGGAAAAAATGTAAATATACATATAAAACTATGAAGTTGTGATCTCAATACCTTTAATTCTTTTTCTCTAATTTTATTCCCCTCAAAAAAAAAGGCTAGATAAACTACCTCAGGATTAAGCAACAGGTAGGTATCTCTTGTAGTAGAATATTGCATAATTAATTTTTTATTCTTTTGTTTATTTTTATATTTTTCTGTGCTGTAAATCAAGGGCTTTGCATGCATACGACCTGGGTTTGGTCCCTGGCACTATAAAAACAAACAAAAAGAACTGGAAAAGATATAAAGGGTGTATGTCACATTAAAATGGAGCAATCATAATGAATATTGTAAAAATGCAAATTAGTGTTTAACTTTTTTTCTACCTAAATAAATGAGGAAATCGTGGGTCTGAGTCATTTTCCTGCAGAGCGTGTTTTGTGGTTTCAAGAGCTTTCTAGGGTGTGCCTGGGCAGAAGCTCACACTGTTGCCCAACATGCTTGCTAAACAGAAATGGCAGTGGCCCACATCTTGAGAAAACAACTTCGCCCCCTGGGATAGATGTGTCTTGAAAAACAACCGGATATTTCTAAATCCGCTATGCTCTACTTTCATCATTTTCTCTCGGATAATGCTACCCTAGGAAACCAGACATGGTTGCTAGGTTGACAGATCAAATAAGCCACTTTTAGAAATTAGGATGAGGGCTGGAGCAATATAGTAGTGGGTAGGGTTGCTTGCCTTGCATGCAGCCAGCCCTGGTTCGAATCCCGGCATCCCATATGATTCCCTGAACACTGCCAGGAATAATTTCTGAATATAGAGCCAGGAAAGTCCCTGAGTATAGCTCAAACAAAAAATTTTAAAGAACTCATGTTGAGGGGCCAGAGTGGTGGCACAAGCGGTAGGGAGTTTGCCTTGCACACGGCCAACCCAAGATAAACTGCAGTTCGATCCCTCAGTGTCCCATATGATCCCCCAAGCCAGGAGTGATTTTTTTTTTCTTTTATAAAATCTTTATTTAAGCACCATAATTACAAGTATGATTGTAATTGGGTTTTAGTCATAAACAGCGATTTCTGAGCTCCTAGCCAGGAGTAACCCCTGAGTGTCACCGGGTGTGGCCCAAAAAGCAAAAAACATAAATAAAATAAAATAAAATAAATCACGTTGAAACTAAAGGAGTCCCCAGGAATCAGGGAAGTAGGGTACTAATGATGAAGAAGAAATTGCTTCTGAATTGGGTAAACTGCCCTGATTTTGAGAGGGCCTATATGTGGACCATACTGCAAGTGGTTTTTGGGGGCTGAACTGCCATGTTTGCAGTTCAAAATGGCAGTGTGACAGGGTTGAAGATAACCCCACCCCACCCACCCACCTGGGGACTCAAGAGCACCTCAAAGTATAATGATGGACGTGATCAGAGAATCAAGATAGTTGCTCTCCCAGACTGCACTCTGAGTGTAGAAGACAAGCTTACTGAATTCTTTTAACATTTCTAGCTGGAGGAATAAGAACTTTTATTCTTATTATCCCCTAATTATACACTACTTCAGAGGGGCACAGTCACCTGTCCACAGTCATATTGGGGCTCTATCATAGATTTCTTGCAGTATCTGCCAACAGCTGTTTTGGGGTGGCTAGAGAACAGATCAAAAGAGTCTGACCTTTTAAGGGTATTGCTGTACCTTCCTAACCAAACTTAAAATGTTCTTGCGCTGAATTGTTGCACGTGATTTGCTGGGAGTCCATCCCTGGTACCCCATTTGGTCCTCTGAGCATTGTCAGGAGTGATCTCTGACTGCAGAGCCAGGATAAATCCTGAGCACGGCCAGGTATGGCCCTCAAACCTCAAAAGAAAAATGAACCAAAAGTGTGCCTGTCAAAAAGGCATGTTGTGGGGTATGAGGGTAAATGGGGATATGATGGAAGGAAGTTGATCCTGGAAACTTGAATGCTTAAAACAACCATGAACAACTTTAGAAAACATGGTGCCTAATTAAATAATAAATAAAATAAAAATAACATGTGCCTTTTTGTTTTGTTTTGTTTTGGGGTCATACCCAGCAGCGCTCAGGGGTTCCTCTTGGCTCTACACTCAGAAATCGCCCCCAGCAGGCTCGGGGGACCATATGGAATGCCGGGATCGAACCACCATCCTTCTGCATGCAAGGCAAATGCCCCACCTCCATGCTATCTCTCCAGCCCAAATGTGCCTTCTTTTATGTAGATGCCAGCATCATGCCTGTCAAAGAGGTTTTCTTTATTGTTTAACTCTGCAAAATGAATGAATGGCAGTTTTTGAATAAACAAATTTACAATTTTCTTCTACAAATAAAAAATGTATGTCCTCTAGGGGCTGGAGCAAGAGCATAGTGGTAGGGTGCTTGCCTTGCACAAGGCCATCCCTGATGGAATTGAGTTCAATTCCCAGCATCCCATATGGTCCTGGAGTCTGCCAGTGAGAGACTTCTAAGTGCAGAGCCAGGAGTAATTCCTGAGCACCATCGGGTGTGACCCAATAAACGAAAGAAAAGAAAAGAAAGAAAGGAAGGAAGGAAGGAAGGAAGGAAGGAAGGAAGGAAGGAAGGAAGGAAGGAAGGAAGGAAGGAAGGAAGGAAGGAAGGAAGGAAGGAAGGAAGGAAGGAAGGAAGGAAGGAAAGAAAGAAAGAAAGAAAGAAAGAAAGAAAGAAAGAAAGAAAGAAAGAAAGAAAGAAAGAAAGAGAAAGAGAGAAGGAGGGAGGAAGGGAGGAAGAGAGAAGGAGGGAGGAAGGGAGGAAGAAAGGAAGGAAGGAAGGAAGGAAGGAAGGAAGGAAGGAAGGAAGGAAGGAAGGAAGGAAGGAAGTCCTCTAGTTTTGTTTTTCAAGCTGAATAATTTGGTTTTCTCTCTCCTGGGAGTCCATCTATAGCTTAATGTTTAGTTAAAAGCTGAAATAAAGATCTGGCAATGTAATTAAACAACTTTTGGGCAGGTGTCATTGCTTGTTTGTGTCAATATTCCTTCAGGTTCCCACCACTCTGCTCCCGCTAGCTTTCCATAGTCACACTTTTTTCTAATATTAGGTCTCCACACTTCTGTTCTATCCTTTATACATGCCATTCACTTTGCGTATGATGTTCTTCCCCCTTTACTGGAAATTTCCTTATCCAGAAAGATTCAAGTTGGTTACCTTGTGTTGTCACCATGCAAATTAAGCTTATTTGTTCACCTCTCTATTCTGCATTCAAATGTTAAATTATTGAGGGCAGAGGGTAAGTCACTCTCATCTTCGGAAAGATCTGCATTAGATCTCACATATAATATACTTAAGTACAATATACATATATGTATACAACATGCATATATTGTATGCAATATACGATATATACATAATGTCATATGTAGATGTGGATTGCTTAAACACGACCCAATTACCCACTTCCTGGAAAGGTATTTATTCAGAGGAAATAAATGAAAAGAAAAAGACTACACAGTAGAAGTGCTATAAAATTAGTATTTGCCAAGTATTGGAAGTAAGTGAAATGTTTACCCACAGAGCAATGGTGAATAACTGGTGGTACATGATCTTGATGGAATGTTATTCTCTCAGCAAACACATTGAACATAGCAAGCACCAAGAACATATCACAGGCACGTCAATGAGTCAGATGATTTTGGTACATACATAATCTGGCAGCATCTTCTAAATGAATCACTACCAGAGAATACAATTTAGAGAACTATTTCTGGCTAGTGTAAGAAAAAAAACAGATTGCAAAATTGTATATTACAATTGTAAATGTGAGGTTGTGAATAGCTCTCAATGGGAATCTGAATCTGAAGTGGAGTGTGGTTAGTGATGAACAATATTTTCCTAAGCATTATTAACATCTTAATTTTTTTGTCAGCTTTAAAGTTTCAGACCATCTTTCTCATGCCCTCAGCTACTCTACTGAACCTCCTATTCCCTTGGCTGATCTTGTTACCCTGGATCTCCAGAGTGGCAGCATCAGTGAAGGCAGTTCTTTTGAGATGAGCAGAGGATTGCCATGAGGTGTTTGAGAGAGAGAGTTCAACGTTCCATGGGAGTGTTAAGTGAAAGAAGGCATCCAGGAGTGTTGATTAAGTGGCATTCTCGGAAGCAGACTTCTCTGTCTGGGCTACATGAAGCAGAAAAGCCGAAAAGCCTGTGTGTTTCTTTAATCTGTTAGCCACATTGCATAGGCAGAGGGCAGAGGGCTGTGACGGGGAGAGTTGAAGTCTGGAAACCAGATAAGAGGGTTGGAACCTATAAGAATGGCAGTTTGGGGCTGGAGAGATAGCATGGAGGTAAGACATTTGCCTTGCATGCAGAAGGACAGTGGTTGGACTCTTGCCATCCCATATGGTCCCCCAAGCCTGCCAGAGCAATTTCTGAGCATAGAGCCAGGAGTAACCCCTGAGTGCTACTGAATGTGACCCCAAAACAAAAACTAACAAACAAAAAGAATGGCAGCTGTATCCTTGAGCTTGGAAGGATCCTCCCAAGGTGGAAGGTACCATTATCTCTTCATGATCTTCATTATCACGGATAATGAAGAGGTAATTCTCCAGAGCAGGAAACTGAAGCTGAGTGACACCAGTTTGCCAGAGAAAATGATACTTAGGATTAGGGATTAGGCTTCTTTGTATTCAAACAACTCCCACCCCTACCCACTGCCACTTATTCTGGAGTCTGACTAGATTCATGAGATCCAGTTGACATGGTAGGGAAGGTGGAGTCCTTTGGAATGGGAGAACCATGTTGAATCTGAATAGTGGGACCCCATAATGAAGGGCCTCTGAGTTTCAACTCAATACTGAATGTTAGGGTTTGGGAGTCTTTGTAGGTTTGGCACATGCTAGAAGGAGGTTTGATGAAGAGAAACTGGCAGTGCATACTGGTTGTATAATCTGGGGCAGGCAGGGTGGAAATCTGAGTAAAACAGGTGAGTGGCATAAAACAGGTGAGTGAAGTCATGAAATTTTCCTATGCATGCATGGGCATGGAAACTATTATGATGAGTAACGTAAGTCAGAGGGAGAGAGATAGACACAGAATAATCTCACTCACATATCGTTTTAAGAAAAATAAAAGATATTGTTGTAATAATCCCCAGAGACAATAAGAGATGAGGGCTGACCAGATATGAAGCTTACCACAAAGAGTGGTGAGTGCAGTTAGAGAAATAACTAAGCAGACAACTGTCATGACAATAATAATGAGTGAGAGAAGTAGAATGCCTGTCTCAAACACAGGCAGGAAGTGGGGGAGAAGGGTGATGGGGGCCATTAGTGGTGGGAAAGTTGCACTGGTGAAGGGGGATGCTCTTTTAATGACTAAAACCTAACTACGAACATGTTTGTAATCAGTGCATAAATAAAAATATTATTTAAAAAAGCTTTCTTAATAGAGGCTGGAAAGCTGAGAAATAATTAAATCATTCAAGTTATACAGTTGTCGAGCTCATTCTTAAAGTGGTTTTCTGACACCGTTCGGCCTAAACTCAAGGCTCAACAGTAAAAACAGAGATGCTCATGTGCATGTACATATAAGCATGCATCACTCCCATTGGATGTGGCTGTGGTGGGTCATATGGAATCTGAATTTAAGAAGAAGCATTGCAAGGTGAAAATGTCAAAGTTGGGAGCTCATTAATACAAACAAACACATGAGTGGTTCTGTTCTCTCCAGTCCAAAGAGAACCAACCCTCCAGCTTCTTGAGAAAAGGTCTTCCCGGACCTCTCACCATGAGACAAGAATGGAAACTTCTCCCTCCTCCTATCCTGATGTATGTGGGGTACTACGCACCCTGTCCAGAGCTGGGACCCTGATGGCCCTCTTAGAATTTTGTCCTTGAGAGCAAAAAGAAATAGGTCTCTGACCCTTTCTGATAAGAAAAAAAATGTGACTTTTATGAGTCCAGGAACCTGTTGCTATAAGGTTGGAGCAAGGAAATTCTAGCTAGTTTCAGGAACTCATTTCCACATACTCTAGGCTTCTGTCAACTTCTTGTCCATGCCACGTCATGAACAATTCTTGGCCCTCGTTGTAAGCTGAGTAACGTCAAAGTTAAATGTCACTTGCAAACAATATCCTGACTGTAAACATGAACCCTTTCCCCAACTTCCTTTTTCCCTAACCTCTTCTTTTGGTATGTAAAAGTCCACCTGGATTACAGCCCCCCTCCCCTGGGAGGGGTTCTGGATAATAAAAAGAGGAGTCTGGCTAGGGGCTGGAGAATGAGCGCATGACATAGGCAGCACATGGCAGAAAAAAAGCCATGAGAAAAAAGCAGACTAACTCCAATAAATCTTTAACTCGCTGGCTTGGTATTATTTCTCTGCAGCTACCCTTCTTCATCAGACCCGTCTGCCTAAGGCAGCGTTTTTAACCAATGTGCTGAGGCACACCAGTGTGTCATGTGATATTGTCTGGTGTGAATGGAAAAAATTCCAATTTCATCCTTAACATGCAGCTTCGGCTCACAAATAGACCAATCATTAGATGATTTCATAATAAAGTAATTATAAAAGAATTTCCTTGTGTTTATTTGACTCCTAGTCAAAAGAATTACTTTATAGATAGTCAATATAGACACAGAGTTAATTTTTTTAAAACATTTTCTAATGGTGCTGTGCCTCGTGATTTTTTTCATGAAAAAAGTGTGTCTTTGCACAAAAAGGTTGAAAAATGCTGGCCTAAGGGGTTAAAAACATGGTGCCTGGGGTAGTCTCACCTAATGTGTGGATTTAAATTTTTATTTTACACCTGAACATTGCCCCAGGAGACCAGCCTACCCTTTATCATCCACATTTTGAGGACATATCTCAAAAGGACTTCTCAGTTCTTTGGAAAGGGGGGGCTGAGCCCATCATTTTTTTGCAAGTGGGAATCAACTATCTAACTTCCACTCTTCAGCGCTGGGTGTTTGGTTCAGACAAGAATTGAGGCTTCTCCATCACTGGTGTAGTGAGTGAAACTGCTGTTCAGGATGCTTTCTGTCCTGTTCCTATGTGATTCTGGCAGGGAGAAACTGGCAGGGACAGAACGACCACACAGGACAGTCATGCATTTTCTGTACAGGTGGGAAAGGTAGCGCCTAAACTTCTCCCCAGCAAATGCGTAGATCAGAGGATTGAGGCAGCAGTGCACAAAGGCGATCATCTCAGTCAGACTGAGGGCTAACCTCAGGTCCCTCTTGACATCACAGCTAGGAAAGAAGTCATAGAGGGTGAGAGTTTCTAAGAAAATTGTAACATTATAAGGTGTCCAGAAGAGGAAAAATATGGCGACCACCAGCAGGATCAACTTGATGGCCTTGGCTTTCTTGTGATTCTTGCAAGAACACAGTGTTCGAATGATCCTGAAGTAACAGTAACTCATAATGAGCAGAGGGAGCAGGAAGCCAAGAAAGTTGATTTCCACATGGCGGAGCACAGGCCAGATCTCCTCCAGGACTTCTGGGTAGTGGCCTAAGCATTCGCCTCCATGTTGCTTTGTGAACATGAACTGGGGTGCTGCCACCAAGATGGCAGCAGCCCAGACACCCAGGCTAATGGTCACGCCATGTTGCACAGTCCTGTTGTTCATGGAGTTGGCAGCCAGGACGATGGCCAGGTATCTATCGATGCTGATGATGGTGATGAAGAAGATGCCACCGAAAAAGCCAATGAAGAAGAAGGCCGTGGTGAGTTTGCACACGGCATTGTGGAAACCTTGTTCACTGACCAGATAGTGAGTCCAGAAGGGCAAGGTGGCAACGAAGAGCAGATCAGAGAAGGCCAGATTCAGGAGGTAAATATCTGTGATACTCTTGGTCTTCTGGCTGTTGGTTAGGGCAAACACCACCAACAAATTTCCCACCAGGCCAAAGGCAAAGACCACGGAGTAGATGATGGAGAGGAAGATAGACCCAAAGGCCACGATGTCCCCCACATGGCAGGCTTCGGCTGACTCATCATACTCAAAGTCATCTAGGTTGAATTCAGGGGAAAAGGTGGGCATGGCGGACACCTGGAAACACAACAAAAACAAAGGGCAACATTAATTCTCAGAGGAACGCATTTGGAATTCAGTATGACCATTCTCGGGTCATGTGCACAGTTCCTACCAGTCTTGGAAAGGAGCAGAAGTGAATTTTTTTGAGCTCACAGCTATGAAGGGTTTGCTGACTTGGCCACAGCCATGCAGTGGATGGCTCAGCTAAAATATGCATCTAGGTCTTTGTACACTTGAGCTTTGATTTTCAAAAGTCCTGTTAAAAGAGCTAGTAGGGAGGGCAGAGTGATAGCACAGCGGAAAGGCATTTGCCTTGCAAGCGGCCAAAACAGAGCAAACCTGGGTTCGATTCCCAGCATTTCATATGGTCCCCTGAGCCTGCCAGGAGTGATTTCTGAGTGCAAAGCCAGGAGTAACCCTTGAGCATTGCCGGGTGTGACCCAAAAATCAAAAAAAAAAAAAAAAGAGTTAGTAGAATCGGCATGTTGGAAGGGGGAGATAGTTCAGGGGTTGGGAAGGAAGAGGTGCTTGTTCAACTCTAGTCCACACCTCCCCAAAGCAGTTCTCCCATCCTTCTCTTTAGTCTCACCTGCAGTTACCCAATTTCTCCTGCATGAAACTGAAACTGAAGAGAGGGCTTTCCTCTTCTCTCCAGAACCTTGAGTAGACTTACATAAAGATCCTTCATCTCTGTTTTGATTTGTATTTGGGGGCTAGACCCAACAAGGCTCAGGGTTTACTCCTAGCTCCGCACTCAGAAATTACTCAAAGCAGTGCTCAGGGGACCAGGGATGTCAGGATCAAACCCGAGTCAGCCACATACAAGGCAAGCTCCTTTCTGTACTATCTCTCAGGCAGCCTCATCTTCGATATGTGTGTGTGTGTGTGTGTGTGTGTGTGTGTGTGTGTGTGTGTGTGTGTGTGTGCGCCTGCTTGCTTGCTTAGGGAAGCAAAAATGTTTTATGTAAAAAGAAAAAAGAAAAAGGTTTATATAGAAAGTATGAGAGGGGGTAGAGAAAATCTCAGAAAGAAGAAAAATCAATCCTCCAATACTGAGATGTAGAGAACTTCAGAATGTAGTCTGGAGGTATATTATTGTTGTTGTTGTTGTTGTTTGTTTGTTTGGGGGCCACAACTGGCAATATTCAGAAGTTACTCCTGGCTCTGTGTTCAGAAATTGCCCCTGGCAGGCTTGGGGGACCATATGGGATGTGGGGGATCAAACCAAGGTCTGTCCCAGGTCGACCAAGTGTAAGGCAAACTCTCTACAGCTGTGCTATTCCTCTGGCCCCTGGGAGGATTATTTTATCCCCATTCTTTGAGGGGTTGTGTTTGTGAGTGAGTGTGTGTGTGTGTGTGTGTGTGTGTGTGTGTGTTTGAGAGCCATTTCTTGACCTCTGGGAACCAACAAATCCCTTCTTGGTTTGTTGAGAGCTTTCTGACTTTAGCTTTAAACTGTCAGAAAACTGTCAGAAACTCACCTGTTAGTCCTAAGCAAACCAGGAGGGTCAAAAGTCTGTCCACCCACGTAAAGAAATCTTAACAGAACTGGTAGGGGTAGGCTGTGGGATATGCCAGGCTGGGCCCTATGGGGGCAAATTAATCTTAGAATTAGCTGCTCTTTCTTCTCTTTAGCTTGGTCTCCCCTCACCATCTTCATTTACTGTTTCTTTCTGCTCAAACACCTAAAGCTCTGACATTCCTATCCAGGCTGTGAACCTGTACTAATGCCTTTCCTCCTCTCTCCCCACTCTTTGATCCCAGAGGCCTCACAGGAAGCCAATTTGCTCTGGTCCTTTGGGTCCTCTTCTTCCTTGTGATACCACACATAGCCCACTCAGGAACCCGAAGAGTGCAGGTGCCCCTTCTGGTTGGCACTGCCTCCAGCGCCCACCACAACTAAGGGCAGAGCTCACACTTCTTAACCACAGGCGTTGCCACACCCGCCAGCAGCCTTTGCACTGTGGTTTGAGGAGATGGGATGTGCTGAGGTAAGTAAAGGCCCACCCAGCCCAGCCAGCTGTACCCTGCCCTCCTCTACCCTCTGCCCTGGCCTTTCTCCCCCTCCACCTCAGTGTCTTCCATGACCTGAGCCTCAAGGTTGGGACGCAGTTCCTTACCTGCTTCCTTGGCATTGAACTGCAAGGTCCTTTCTCACAGAGGAACCTCTGGCTTCGACTCAGTGGAAGTGCTCAGTGCTAGATCATCTTTTCTGAGCACTGTGAGTGAGCATTCTTTTCGAATGGCAGGCACAAGAAAGGGAAATTGCTATTCGGTGCTAGTGACTTCCCACCTCTTGCAGCTGCTGCATCAGAGGGCAGCTATTCAAGTTCTTGATTAAGTCAGGGGCCCCTGGGGAGACACAGCCCCCTCCATCATCCTCTACCACCCCCACTTCTCTAGTGGAAAGAGCTACCCACTGGCCCTACAAGTGGGCCACAGCCAAGTAAGTCCTTTAGCACTCTGGTGTTTGTGATTCTAGGAACTTGTTGCTCTAGAACTTGCTGGATCTTGCCAGCCTGCAGGCACAAGGTTTATTTCCACCTTGGCACTGTGCCTGCCACCCAGGGACCTTAAGCAAATCTCAGAGTCGGTATCAAGGGTCGCTGAGGAGAGAAGCCAGGAGATGGGGAAGGCCACTGCTCTCCAGTTAACTCAAGTCCCCAGCACTGGACAGCAGGTCTCAGCTGTAGGGTTGAGCTCTCCTCTCATGCCTGCTCACAGCCCTGTTCTGAGTTTCATGTGCTGGGATGGCACACACAGACACTGGGTACATGCAGATTGGAAGGCCACAGATGCACGTGGGGACTTGGGATCACTCAGGCTGCCTGAAGGGTCCCATCTTGTAACTCCACCCTGGATTTAGGTGTAGCTACCTGAGACCCACCCATTTCTGGGAGTGGTCTTGGGAACCAGATATTATGTGTGACCTTACCTGCAAGACCCCGCCCATTCCTGGGAGGGGTCTTGGAAAAGGTAGATAAGCCTTTGAGCCAGGGGATTAGGGTTTTTCTGCCCTGCTGGGCTCTCTGGCTTTTGGGTCTTTGGCTTTTGGGTCTTTGACCCGCATGGAGGTCAAAGGAAGATGGCTGAAAGGAATTAAGATGCAGGGTAGCTAAGAATGGCTGAATGCTTGAAAGGTTATGAGATAGGCCACACACATGTGGTGAATAGGGCATGAATAAAGTTGATGCTTCCTGATGCCTGCCTGTGAGTGAGTTCAATACCCGTCGCTTTCCTGGACCCCAGACCCGCCGGTTGATGGGGGATGAAGTCAAGTGGCCGGAGCCTAAGGACAAGGGCCTCCATCCACCTCCATCCATCGCCATCCTTCTCCATCATTAATTATTTGATTCAACACCATCTCTCACTGCAACTCTGGGACTTCAGGGACCACTGGTCTGGAAGTTATTTTCCTTAATTTTGTTCACCTGAAATAGGCTTTCTTTTTTGTTTGGGTGAGGGAGTGGGGGAAAGGACCCTTTGATAAGCTGCCAGGCTCATTGCTAAACAGTCTGCATTATTACCAATTAAGTCCCCTCTGCAGTTGCATTGGGAAGGTCCTCCTTTGAATAAATGACTGCAGGGAAATATTTGGGATGAGAGAAAAAAGGGGGGAAAGGGGCAAGAGTGTGGAGAAGGAGCCATAGGTTTTTGTTCTGTTTGCAGAAGACCTGGGTTCAGGAGGCGGGAGCAATAGCACAGCAGTAGGGCATTTGCCTTGCACGCAGCCAACCCAGGACAAACCTGGGTTAGTTATCCCATATGGTCCCCTGAGCTTGCCAGGAGTGATTTCTGAGTGCAGAGCCAGGAGTAACCTCTGAGCACCTTTGGGTGTGGCCCCAAAACAGACAAAGAAAAGAAGACCTGGGTTCAATCTCCAACATTGCCATATGGTAATGGGGCACCTTTGGATTGCAGCCCTGGGGGGCCCTTTGCACTAAAGACCATGAACCCATCAGCCCAGTTAGTGGAGAACCCCTAGGGTCCTGAGCACCACCTGGGAGGCCTCCCACAAACCAGTTAGGAAAAGGCAGCTGGCTACCTTGATGGCGCTGTGGTGTGGTGTCCTATCTCCAGGCCCTCATTACATTGTCCTGGGGTTCCCTTTGAGGGGAGCATCTTTCAGCGAACACATAGGAGGACCCGTAAGTACTTAGTGACCTGGGAGATGATACGGATGAGGCACAATCTCAGCCCTAAAGAGGCTTGTCATTGCTGTGGGGACAGAGTTTGCTGAAGATTGAATATCTGCCCGCATGAGAAAATGCGCCAGATCTAGGAAGCAGTGAACAGCCCGTGGAGTCACGAGCAAGAGTGCAAAAGGTCATTTAAAAAACATGGATAGAGGGTAGATCATGAAGCTGTTACTGGAGAGGGTAGAGCATGGAGGCAGATGTTCCTCTTCTACAAACTGGTGCCATTCCAGGCATGAAAGGGGACGGGAGACACTGCTGATGGCTGCTCTGATTACTGACTGAGGGACACCAGTTGGGGCAGCCATCTGATCTGGATAAAGATTTCTGTACTACAGGTCTCCACAGGACTCAGAGCTTTAATCAACTCTGGAAAAGGGACTGAGCTAGACCTTTCTGGATTCTTAGTGGGGAGGTGAAACCAAAGGTAGGGAGCAAAGTGGTGGCACAAGTGGTAGGACGTTTGCCTTGCACACACTAACCTAGGACGGACAGCAGTTCGATCCCCTGGCGTCCTATATCGTCCCCAATTTCTAAGTGCAGACCCAGGAATAACCCTCAGTGTCACCAGGTGTGGCCCAAAACCCAAAACCCCAAAACCAAAAAACAAAACAAAACAAAACAAAAAACAAGGTAGGACCCAGGTAGCAGATGGTCTCATCTGAGTGGTCTTCAAGGGAGGTCTGAGGTTGAAAGTGCTAAAATTGCTTTCACAGGATGCAAGGGTGGACACCAGAAACTGAAAACCAGCGCCCCCCCTAAAGAGTCCCTCACAGACAGGGCTCATCGAAGAGGTGTTGCTTGTTGGGGACATGTTTGGACAGGAAAGACCGGTGGACCACGCATTTCAGGGCAGAGGCCAGCAAAAGTAAGCACATGAGGGGCATGTCTCAAGCCCCTTCCTCATCTTCCCTTTCGTCTGGTTAAATCTAATTTTGAATTTTTGAATATGTGATGTGGGGTCCGGAAAAGGAGCTGGAGTCAGAAACTCGGGGCACACACACGGCACGCACCCAGGAATGGATGTTGAAAAACCCTCACTATAACAGCATACATGTGGACTGCCTGTATGCTTCTGTCTCTGTGACCCACTTCCTCTTCTCAAGATGGCTCATTTATTTGTGAACTTTTTTGGGAAGGGTGGGGGGGATCTCTTTACCCATTGTTTCCAACCAGCTTCCCCTTTTAACTTCCCCTCTCCGTGGGGGATTCCTATCCATGCCCTCCCCTCTCCCCATGCTCTACCCTCTGTCCATGTTTATTTTTAATGTCCTGTTGCTCACTTTCTCATGTGATTCCATGAGCTGTTCATTCTTTTCTAGATCTGGTGCATCTTCTTATGCAGGGCTCCTCTGGATTCTGTCCTTATCTTCTTCATCTGTGGTTGTGATGCCTCAAAGGAAACTATGCAGGCAGATTCTACTGTGTTCCATTTGCCTCGGGAGTACAGGAAATGTGAGAGCTGCAGGAGCCCTGATGTCAGCTCTGCCCAACACGGAGGCCTGCATACATGAACGGATTCACCTTCGGCATCAGCACTTCTTCCTGAGCCCTGTTCTAGGGGAGAGGAACTTGCCTCCCGTCCAGCATCCTCTCCTGTCCAGCCTCCCATGGGTGTTCTCCCACAGCTTGCCTGAGAAAGGCTTCTCCACCCTGCCCAATTCCACCAGCAGAGGCTCAGAGAACTGAGAAAAGGGACAGAGTTGGGAGCCTCCACGTCAGCCCACAGGCGGGCAGAACCGTGTCCTCCTTGTTCCCTACTTCCCCCTGCTTCTCTTCTGGAACAGCCTGGGCCACTTCTCTAGAACCAGAACTCAAAACAGGGCAGGCCTGGAGGAGAAGATGGTCCAGGGCCTGATCTGAACACTTCACCTGGGCTTGCCTCCTCTGACTCAGGCCAGGGAGGGAGAGCTGCCACTCGCAGCCCAGAGCATTCAGATGAGGCTCTGTCTGGCTGGACACTAGAGTGGAGCTGTCTGTGTCGAATTGGGAGAGGTCTTGAGCACCCGGCCCCTGTCCCCACTACGTAGGAAGATCCATTCTCCCTTCTCTCTATGCCCCACCTCTTTGGCTTCCAAGTATCAGGTTCTGATGGTTCTTGCCATTTGTAGTGACAGATGTTTCGTGAGCCACTTGCCTTAGGAGGCAGCAAGGGATGAGTCTGAGCTGGCAAGCTGGAGGAGGGCCAGGTCTTGCCTTCCACATGGAGGAGTGACAGGTCTCATGGAAAACCTCCCCCAGCCCTTGTGCAAGTCATTCAGTGCAAGGCTGCTACACAGTGAGGCCCCTAAAGCTACTTGACCAGAAACCTTACACTATTGTGCATATTTTCTACTCCTGGGCATGGAACCCAGGATCTCATACATGCAAAACACAAGCTCTACCAAGGAGCTATATTGCCTGCTTTGCCTCTTAAAATAATAATAAAAATTTTTAAAAATCATATATAAAAACAAAAGCAAATTATATATAATTGGACTGGGGTGATACTCAAGAGGAGGTTTTTGTATGCAAGAGCTCAGAGTTCCATCTCCAGCACCGACATGGCCCCGGAAACACCCCGAAATAAATTAATTTCATTGAAATGACAAATGACAATATCTTGGGCCATGATATGGTTTTCAGTTGTACAGCATCATAAAGCAACACTTGTTAGGTTCAGACTTTATCACTCTCACCACTGCTAATTGACTCTCTGACCTTCTCTCGGTTACATGAGAGTTGAATTGGGCTTGCTCCTGTCCTTGCAGTCTATGGGCAGAAGACCTCTGACTTTCTGGTTTAATTTTAATTTCATAATAAAAGTGTTTTATTTATTTTACACCTTTAGGAGTTGACTTCTTGTTTTGTTCTTTTTCTTCTTTTTGGTTTGAATATTATGGTTTCTATCTCCCATCATTAAAATCCTGTGGCATTTAAAGCCTTTAACATACAATCTCTACATGACTGAAACCCAATCACAATCATGTTTGTAATTAAGGTGTTTAAATGAAATATTATTAAAAACAAAATAAAATACAATCACTGTGAATTTTTATTTTCATTTAGTAATGAAAATAAGTTATGGAATCGGGCCCAAAGAGATAGCACAGCGGTGTTTGCCTTGCAAGCAGCCGATCCAGCACCAAAGGTAATTGGTTCGAATCCCGGTGTCCCATATGGTCCCCCGTGCCTGCCAGGAGCTATTTCTGAGCAGACAGCCAGGAGTAACCCCTGAGCATTGCCAGGTGTGGCCCAAAAACCAAAAAAAAAAAAAAAAAGTTATGGAATCACTGAGTTGATCCCTTTAAGCTGAGTCCTTTGTGTTGTTGCTACAGATGTTGGGATGTGTGTGTGTGTGTGTGTGTGTGTGTGTGTAGATCTTAAAGAATAGATCTTAAAATTAAAAAAAATAAAAAATAAACAAAAAACAAAACAAACAAAAAGAAGAATAGATCTTAAAGAATCACACTTCGAGGTCTCATGGACACAAGGCAGAGGTCAGTAATGCCTTATATGGTGTGCTCCCAAATAAATTCTTTTTGTTTTGTTTTTGGATCACACCCGGCAGCGCTCAGGGCTTACTCCTGGCTCAATGCTCAGAAACCACTCTTGGCAGGCTCTCATAGTTTCTATGATATTTTATTTAGTTATGTGACAAATATTTATTATACATGGTCTATGGATCAAAGAATCCAGGGGACCATATGGGATGCTGGGGTGTGAACCACCATCCTCTGCATGCAAGGCAAATGCCTTACCTCCATGCTATCTCTCCAGCCCCATAACATTATTTTTAAGAAAGAAATGATATAAAGAAATTGTAAATTACTTTGAGATACATTTAAAAAAAGTCAAGTGAGGGGCCATGGTGATAGCACAATAGGTAGGGTGTTTGCCTTGCATGCGGCTGACTCAGGTTTGATTCCCAGTGATCCTTATGATCACCTCTAGTGGGGCCAGGTCAGCCGTGTCCTAGGTAGGAGCATTACCCACTGTACTATCACTCTGGCCCCCTCGCTCATGTTTTCTTTCACCAACTATTGGCAAACGGCTGGAGGAGGCAGGGCACAGAAAATTCTTTACCAAGTTTACCAAAATCTACCAAGACTCATTTCTGAGCACAGAGCCAAAGTAAGTCTTGAGTACCACTGGGTGTGGCTCCCAAACAAACAAACAAACAAACAAGCAAAAAGAGGTGGGGTTGAGGTTTTCAGTCCAGGCAAAATTTACAGTCCCAAATGTTTGTACTTTGGCCAGATGAAAAAAAATAAGGATTGTAGCATCCATGGTGGCCAGGGAGTCTTGAGATGAGCAATTCTCTGGTGGTGGAGAGATGGGGGTCAGTAAATTCTGAGTCCCTCCCATGGAGGGAGGCAAGAACACGATTCAATGGAAGCCTCTGAGGCATAAACATGGTATATATGTTGCCCATGACAATCATTCTGGCTCTCCTGGAACCAATGAGACTGGAGAGGGTCAGCCAGATGTGCTGCTGAGTACAATGTGTCTTTGGAAAACTGTCCCCCCAACTACCCCAACCCCCACATAGCTCTATTGCACCAACCTGTTTGGGCACCAGGAGTGTCCCTCTTCTTTTTTGCTCACCCAATATACCCTGCTGGCTCACTTTGTTTGTTTTGAGGTTTGGTTTTTGGGTCACACCCTGCAGGGGTTACACACCTCAGGGGTTACTCCTGGCTCTACGCTCAGAAATCGCTCCTGGCAGACTTGGGGAACCATATGGGATGCCCGGATTTGAACCAATGACCTTCTGCAAGAAAGGCAAACGCCTTACCTCCATGCTCTCTCTCCGGCCCCTCTGCTGGCTCACTCTAAGCAGGAACATGAAGCCCAAAGAGAGTGGGAAGGGGAGCTGGGCACTTGAGAGGGGACAGCCAAAGGCCCCAGACCCCCGGACTGGAGGCTCTTGGAGACCAAGACTGTGGTTGGACAGAGCCACCACTGGCACCACTGCCTTTGCAGCAGGGTGGAAATGGGGTGCTTCCTGTGACAGGCAGGAGGTGAAAGGTTAGCACTGCCGTGCCCTTTTCACGCTTGCCCCTCGCAACCTCATTCCAAGTCCTCAGAGGCCTCAAAGTATACAAACAGACTGAGGCTCATTTCCTATCACTACAACGAGCTTTGTTTCTTGGGTGCTGAATATGCGCCCTTGGAACTTTTCTTGCCTCCTTAACTTGACCTCCCAGAAACTCACCCTGTACCTGCCCATGCGTGGCTCAGCTGCAGCAACTTGCAACTCCTGGTCATCCCCCCACTGGAGCAGAACCTGGGACTTAGCGCAGTCAAGGGCAGAATCGAACGCCTCACAGTCAGACCCAATTGGGAAGAGTAGCCAGTGACCATGATGGAGCAGAGCTGACACCTCAAAACTCTCCTTCCCAGGGTGCAGGAAAGCAACAACTCAGTCTGAGAGTTTCCAGGCCTCCAATCAAACCTGAACCGAGACTATTTGCCGCCCTGTGTCTCTGTGTGCAAAATAAGCCAAACAGTGAGAAGGTGAAGAGACAGAAACTTACCAGGGGCTGAGCCCATATTTCTCTTTTCCAGAGGTCCTGATCTGTTGAGTTCACACACAAACATACACACACACACACACACACACACACACACACACACACACACACACACACACACACATGTTTACAAGGCTCAGGAACCAGGACACCCTCAAAGCACTTTACAAAGCCCAAGTCCCTCTCCAGCCCTCCACATGAATGACCTCTCATGGTCAGATCCAGAAAGGCCTGGCTTCCTGGCCTTGACTTCACCTGTGTTTCGCCTGCAGCTGACATGCCCACTTTGTTTGTTTATATTGCAGTGCCTGGAGTGAAACTCTGGACTGCATATGCCTATAAGGCACTTAGAACAGTCAGGATCCACATTTCAGCCCTAATTGCCTGCTTCTTTCAGGATCCAATGTTTTTTTCTTTTGGCACAAGATTTTCCTACCTCATGGTTTGGCTTCAGTTTTTTTTTGTTCTGTTTTGCGCCCATAAGCAGGAGTGCTCAGGGCTTATTTCTGACTCTGTGCACAGAGATCACTCCTGGGGGGGGGGGGCAGGTCAGTCGTGTTTGAGGCAGGAGTATTACCCACTGTACTATCACTCTGACCCCCTGGCTCATATTTTCTTTCACCAACTATTGGCAAACTACTGGAGGAGGCAGGGCACAGAAAATTCCCCCAGGTTCAGCGGTTCCCTGGCTGACCTGGTAGGGTTCAGAGCAATGCCTGCAGACTCTGGGAAGCCAGGTGGACAGATGGAGGCCAGGTCACATACCTGTCTGCTCAGGTTCCCCACTTTGTTTCTGCCTGGGCTGTAAGTGCTTCCCTCAGCCTCACGGCCATAGGTGCCCGTTCATCATTTCTCTCCAACACTTTTATAGCTATGTCTAGACTACCAGAGCTTGAGGAAACCCACAGTAATTATAGCTGTACCTACAGACTTTGTACCAACTATTTACTGATATAAGTAGTTTCATTGCAAATGTAATAGATTTTTATCATAAAAGGTGCAGATGACCTAAAAAAAGGGAAAAAATGGACCAGAAGATGGAACAGGGGTTATGAGTCTTGCTTTGCATGTGGTTGACTCAATAGGATCCCTGGCACGACATGGTCTCTGGCATGGCCAGGAGAGAGTCACAGCATAGAATCAGGAGTAGCCTCCACTACCTCTGGGTGTGACCCCCAACCTCCACAACATTAAACAAAAGGGAAAAGTGTAAAAGTCATTCTCAATCCAGCTTCCTAGAATTAACCACATTCGCTTTTAGCTTTTCCCCATCCAATCTCTATGAGTGCTTTAGATTCCTGTTAGTATGTTTGTGTTCAAATGGCAAATGCTATTTTTCCTTCTTTCCCAAAGGAAATTTACAAATCGTCCCACAAATGACTATTTTTCTGATCTTGATTGCTTATATATATATATATATATATATATATATATATATATATATTTGGTTTTTGGGCCACACCTGGCGATGCTCAGGGGTTACTCCTGGCTGTCTGCTCAAAAATAGCTCCTGGCAGGCACGGGGGACCATATGGGACACCGGGATTCGAACCAACCACCTTTGGTCCTGGATCAGCTGCTTGCAAGGCAAGCAACGCGGTGCTATCTCTCCGGGCCCTGCTTCTATATTTTTAACTAAAGTTTTATATTTTAAACACTGGTTTGCTGAGTTGATCATAACACAGTTATTTCTGTCATTCAATATACCTACACCAATTCCATCACTAGTATTCCCTCCAACTATGTCACTGGTTTCCCAACAATTACTTCTGTCTTACAATATGAATTTAACTCACTTTCCCATTTTGAAGTTATTTTCAAAATGTTTCTGGTGAAGACTGAAGTTGTCTGACTTTTCTGGTCTTTCCATTCCTAGACACTCACTAAAGTGCATGTCAGTAAAGTCTCCCTGTACCCCTCAGTACGCTCTGTTTAGTGACCAAGAAACCAACATGCACAGTGTCCGTTGAGACTCAAAAGCTTTGAGGTCTTATTAGAATTCAATCCTCTCTTTGAGATTTGGAGTTCCACTAATGTTATTCTAAAACCTTTTTGCTATATAACAATAAGTATATGTGAAAGCAGAGGAAAAAACTGTGTATCCCACACCCAACTTGTCAAAGCTCACCCAACTTCTACAAAGAGCATCTCTGACTATATACCATTTCATTGACTCATTACACCAGGATCTACTGGAGGGGTTAAGAAATTAATAAATTCCCATATTCTGAGAGATATGATTTCCCTCCATAAACAATCAAGTGGAAACCTCTAAGCATAAAGGTTCTTTTAAAAAATGCTATTTCTCACCTTTCAAAGTTAGCAGCGATTCTCAATACTACCCATAAAAATTACTTTTGGGGGGCACACCTGGCAGTGCTTAGGGGTTACTCCTGACTCTGGGCTCAGAAATTGCTTCTGGCAGGCTCGGGGGACTATATGGGATGCCAGGGATCTAACATGGGTCCATCCCAGATTGGCTGCATGCAAGGCAAACTCCCTACGACTGTGCTATCACTCCAGCCCCTAGAATTACCTGGTGGTACTCAAAACTTCTTCTGCCTTGGTACTTGGGCTTACCCTGGTGGTGTTCAGGGGACCATGGATCAGACCCAGGGTTCTAAGCAAGCTAGTTTTTAGCATCATTTCCATAGCTGACCTCTCGGATGGAATTTTTTTTGTTTGTTTGTTTTTTGGGGGGCCACACCCGGCATTGCTCAGGGATTACTCCTGGCTGTCTGCTCAGAAATAGCTCCTGGCAGGCACGGGGGACCATATGGGACACCGGGGATTCGAACCAACCACCTTTTGGTCTTGGATCGGCTGCTTGCAAGGCAAATGCCGCTGTGCTATCTCTCCGGGCCCTCGGATGGAATTTTTAATAATGCTTTTTTTGTTTTCAGTCCAAGTCCCTTAATGCATTTTTTTTCAGTTCAAGTCCCTTATTGCATTTTTGATATTTCAAATCACTTTCTGTCATGCTCAGTGCTTCATCACAAGAGAGTGGATTCCATCACTCAAGTCCCTGGAACATTTAAACTGCAAGCAGCATCCTTGACCACTCTGACCTCTGACCCCTAGGTCCCACCCCCAGAGCCCACAGGTGTTCCTACCTGGATCAGAGCTGGGAAGGGATTTCTGCATGTGCCTGGTGGCTCCCTGGCCCACGCTGACTGCCCGCGTTTCCCTTCCCCACCCACCACTCAGAGCATCTTTATTTTCGAGGTTGGCCAATAGCATCTGATTTCCTGTGAGGCAGTGACTATCTTTAGATGCCACCACAAACAGTGCAGCAGCTCCTGCTGGAGCCCAGCTCACCGCAGGAGGCTCCACACTCACCAGGCTGGAATAACAGTAAAGAGGGTTGGAAGGGTGCTGGTGTGTGTTGGGGGGGGCAGGTGTTAGTTCCCCATAACTGTGGAAGGCAAGAAATAGTGCCCTTCTTGGGGGGCATGAAAACTTGCAGCATGAAACCTGCTTGTCTCTCTTTTCCTGCCCCATGAGGAAGCAGTCATACCACTGGGCAAGTCTGGGGTGCAGGCTGAAGGAGTGATAGTTCTCCCTCAAAGTGATGTCTAGGAGGGAGCTTAGGAGAAATGGAGTGTCAGAGGCTGAGCCCTTGGCAGACTCTGCACTTTAATAAAACTCTAGACTTTGGGGGCTGGAGAGATAGCATGGAGGTAGGACATTCGCCGTGAATGCAGAAGGACAGTGGTTTGAAGCCCGGCATCCCATATTGTCCCCTAAGCCTGTTAGGAGTAATTTCTAAGTGTAGAGGCAGGAGTAACCACTGAGCGCTGCCGGGTATGACCCAAAAGCCAAAAAACAAACAAACAAAAGCAAAACAAAACAAAAAAAACATAAAACCAAAAACTCTAGACCTTAAGGATATTGAATTGAAGAGACCCTGGCCAGAACTCACCTAGAGAGGTAGGTGCAGAATAACTCTTCTTTTCCTTCCTACCCTCCTTCAAGGCAATTGGTTGCTTCGTACGCCTCCTGGCCAAGCCCCTGGCACTTACCTGATGGAGCAAGGGTCCCACTCCAGTTGTTCTTGTCCATTCTCCCGTGGTCACTCCTGCTCCAGCAAGAAGGACCACTTGCTTAACCAGGCTCTTCCAGGCTGTGCTCCTTCCTCTGCCCTTACCAGTTGCTTTTTCTTTTACTAGAAAACAAGTCCTAGCCACCACTGTCCACTTACCTCTGTGACTCATTCTTTGCATAAACACTATCACTGACCCACAATACCAGGAGCCTTGCGCCAAGGACACCAGATTGAGATAGAAGCCAAAAGGCCTTTGTTGTGTTGCACAGTCAGAAATGACACCCCGTCTTCCAATTTGGTTTTTGATATTGGGGTCACCCAGACTATTCCTAGTTCCATACCAGGAGAGTGCTCTGACAGTGCAGAAGGACCTTAAGTTTCTGGGTGGGGATCGAACTGCATACACAGCATGATTCAACCCTCTGAACTCGGTCTGGCCCAAGCTCTCCTACTTGTCACAGCATTTGCCTGTGGAGGGCGTCCATGTTCCCTACGAGATAGCAGGTTTAGAGCTGAAGGCTAAAGTTTACGATGCTGCAGGCAGCTGGATATGCACAGTCAGACAGCTGTCACACACTGACTATGGCTGTGCCACTCAGCAGAGAGACCGTGGAGAACTCAGCGTGGTAATCCAGGATGACCTCCTGATGCCCAGCTCTGAGTACATGCCCCAACCTTGGTCCACTAACTCTCAGGTCCAGAGATAACAAGATACTGTTGGGCACCTTCTTGGACAAATCTGTCATGTGTGTCCACCTGTGAGGATATGTGACCATCTCAGGAGACAGCGTCCTCAGCAGCCCAGACCTCAGGAGTGAAAACAGCAGGAGGGCAGTTTCTTTGTCTCTAGCTCAGGACCAGCCAGGAATCGCATTAGTACATGAATCCTGGGGGCCAGAGCCCAGCAAGCCTTCCCTGAATCTTTCCTGCCTCCAGTCACCTGACTGCTGCCTTAACTCTTGTTACTATGCTCTTCTGAAGCAGGGGTGACTGTCACCCCCTTCTAGTCTGCCTCCTCCCTAATCCCTGCTTTGAGAGGAGGAACAGAAGTTAATCTTTTATTTAGTATTAAAAAATAAATGGAGGGGGTGAAGTGATAGCTCAGTAGTAGGGCATTTGCCTTGCATGCAGCTGATGTGGGATGAACCTGGGTTTGATCCCCGGCATTCTATATGGTCCTCCAAGCCTATCAGGAGCAATTTCTGAACGCAGAGCCAGGAGTAACCTTTGAGTGCAGCTGGGTATGGGCCAACCCCCAAAATGAATGAATGAATGAATAAATAAACAAACAAACAAATAAACAGGGCCTGAGATGTAGAATAGGGAGTAAGATACCACATCAAATAAGAGTCTTGCCAAGTGTAATCCCTGAGCAAAGAGCCAGGATCAAGCCCTGAACACTAGGGATTGAAACCCCCCAATAAAAAGAAATAAAATGAAATATTAAATAAACAATGAAGATAGATAAGTAAAAGTCATTTACTGGACTAAGAGTGGTAGAGCTAAGCATCCCATGTGTAAGGACTGGGGCTCTAGCTCTTGTATGCAGGGCTAAGATGTTGCCCCTTAGTGGCCCAAAAGAGGAAGCTCTGAGGATAGTCAAAGCGCACATTTAGGCTTCACCAGTTGTGCATTTGTTAATCATGTTCTGTGCTCATGTAGACTCCTTCGTGCCCAGAAACAGGTGTTGCCATCATCCCTGTTTACAGGGGAGGAAAGAGAGGTATTGAGAGATGATGAGTCCACTCGTAGCCACCCAGCTTACATGTGGCAGAGCCAGGACTTAAATATAACATGACTATTTCAAGGTCAATGCTATATACACTCAGAGCGATGCTGCATCCAGAAGGTGAAAAGTTAGTACTTGCTGGTAGAACTTTACAAGAAAAAAATTCTTTTTTACCTTCATTTATTATTGTTATTATTATTTTTATTTACCTATCTATTTTGGTCGATTTCTCTGTTTGGGTGTGATTATTGAAATTGTTGTCCCCAATTATACTTATTTTTTTTCTCTTCCTTTCTTTTCTTTCGTTATGTGCTATGCCATGTTTCTTATTTCAAGACCATGGTGTGTTTTTTGTTTGTTTGTTTGTTTTTGTTTGTTTGTTTTGTTTTTCGTCTGTTTTTTGTGGTGCTTATCAATATAGCTGGAGTCCTCACTGGATATTTGACACTTTTTTTGGTACTGGTGGAGTGTTTCACCTTCTTTTTCTCCTTCATCTCCCAAATCGATGATGAGAGCCTCTAGAAGGATTCCACCCATTTTTGGGATATTAGACTCTTACCCCAGTCTATTTATCTTCTTTTTTTCAGGCGAAACCACGCAACTTGAACTAGCTAGTCCTGCCTACAGTTAGAGGGGGAGATAAGGGAGGCATCAAGACCAAACTGGTGCAAGACTACTAAGTAGTGGGTTGGATACAGAGGGGACTACATATTCTAGCCGCCCTGGGGGTGAGGGAAGAGGAAATGGGAGGTAGGACAAAAACGGAGGGGTAGGGAGGACAATTTGGTGATGGGAATCCCCCCTGATTTTATGTAAATATGTACCTAAAATGTTATTGTCAATAATATGTAAGCCACTATGATCAAAATAAAAATTATATTAAAAAAAATCCAACCCCATCAAAATATGGGGAGGAAAAAAAAAACCCAGAAAGTTCTTTAAAGAAGACATACAATCGTGAAAAGACATATGAAAAAATAACTACCTCACTAATCATCATAGAAATGCAAATAAAGACAACAATGTGATATCTCACACCACAGAGACGGGCATGCATCAAAAAGAACAAAACAGGGCTCAGAGAGATAGCACAGCGGTGTTTGCTTTGCAAGCAGCCGATTCAGGACCAAAGGTGGTTGGTTCGTATCCTGGTGTCCCATAGGGTCCCCCGTGCCTGCCAGGAGCTAGTTCTGAGCAGACAGCCAGGAGTAACCCCTGAGCACCGCCGGGTGTGGCCCAGAAACCAAAAAAAAAAAAAAAAAAAAAGAACAAAACAATCTGTATTGGTGTGGGTGAGGGGTGGGAAAAGACCCATATTCACTGCTGCTGGGAATGTTGACTGGAAAAAAAGTCTAGCCTTTCTGAAAAACAAGTTTGACACTCCTAAGAAAAAACACTCATTAGAAATTATGCTTCCGGGGCCGGGCGGTGGCGCTGGAGGTAAGGTGCCTGCCTTGCCTGCGCTAGCCTAGGACGGACCGCGGTTCGATCCCCCGGCGTCCCATATGGTCCCCCAAGAAGCCAGGAGCAACTTCTGAGCGCATAGCCAGGAGTAACCCCTGAGCGTCACAGGGTGTGGCCCAAAAACCAAAAAAAAAAAAAAAAAAGAAATTATGCTTCCATTTGACACAATTTCATTTCTTGAAATATACCCCTATGGGCGCACACACACACACACAAAAAAAAAAGAAAAATGAGAAAAGACATTTTCTCTCCTATGTTCCTTGCATCACTATCCACAATAGCCAAAATTAGGAAGCAACCCAAGTATCAAAGAACTAAAAAGAGAATAAAGGAATTATAGCACATCTACACAGCAAATTCTACCCAGATCTCAGAAAAAATAGAATCATGCAATTTGCTGCTATGCAAAGGGATCTGGAAAGAATCAAACTGAGTAAAGTTAGTCTGAGGGAGAGGGACAGACAGAACAAACTTTCTCATCTGTGGAATAGAAAGAAATATAGTGGAGAAATATCAAATGCCCAAAGGCAACAAAAATAAAGAGCATGAGAACTTGCTTTCAGTAGGAGATTTGCCAAAGGATGGGGAAGGGGTAGGATAGGGAAGAAAACACTACAACAATGGTAGAGGGAAGTGGTCAGTGGGAGGAGGAGCGGGCACTGTAAGGTTGTCAAGTGTCAAACATGAGAACCTATCATCAACAGAACTGTAAACCAGAGTGCCAAAAGTGTATTAAAAGAGTGCCTGTCATGGAGGCAGGCTGGTGGGTGGAAGGAAACTCTGGGCTTGGTGGAGGAAAGTGGATACTGGCGAAGGGATTGGTGTTGGATTATTGTATACCTGAAATGCAATCGTGAGCAACTATACTTCACAGTGACTAAATACATGAACAAAAGAAAGTATGAAAAGAAATTGCTGCTTGTTCGTGTTTGAAAAGACATTCACATAGTGTACTAACAGAAAGGCAGTGGCTTATCTCCAAAGGAACTGGGACTCTACATGGCTCAACAGCAAAGCTCTTGTCTTGCATGTGTGAGACATTGCTTGGATTCAAACCCTGGAACCTCTCTCTCTCTCTCTCTCTCTTTCTCTCTCTCTCTCTCTCTCTCTCTCTCTCTCTCTCTCTCTCTCTCTCTCTCTCTCTCTCTCTCTCTCTCTCTCTCTCTCTCTCTCACAGGCACAGACTACAAAGGCTTCCTGGGTGAAGATATTTTTAAAAGGTTGAAAATCCCTTTCATATGCTTATTTTAAATATATAAATTACCTTATTTAAAGACCATATATTACAAATTCATTACAATACTTTTGTTTCCAGGTAGGTGGGAGTAAATTATTAAGAGAGAAGAAAAAAGAAAAACAATCCAGCAGCAAGAAAATTTGTGAAAATTATTCTATCTTGCAATAAGATCATTATGTCATTATCAGAAAAGTAAGTTCTTGCTGCTAGTCAATCACTTTGCTACTTCTTTGGTTTCTGAACATTAGTTGGCTTCAACTACACATTGTCATCTAACTTGGTATGTCCTACAGAAATGACAGTATCACAAAAATCGGAGTTGTTTTTAGATGCAAATGCAGCCTCTCAGGCCAGGAATTCCAAGCCCTCAGGGGTTAAGCCTGGCTCTACACTCAGAAATCCCTCTTGGCAGACTTGGAGGACCATATGGGATGCTGGGGATCGAACCTAGGTCTGTCCTGGATTGGCAAACTGCAAAGCAAACACACTACCACTGTGCTATCTCTCTGGCCCCTACTGTGGCTTTTGTGAGGTGTGATTTCAGCTGCCAGAATTTCCAGAAGTACAAGAAGGCAGAGGAAGGATGCCCACACTCACTTTTTTTTTTTTTTTTTTTGGTTTGGTTTTTGGGCCACACCCGGCGGTGCTCAGGGGTTACTCCTGGCTGTCTGCTCAGAAATAGCTCCTGGCAGGCACGGGGGACCCTATGGGACACCGGGATTCGAACCAACCACCTTTGGTCCTGAATCGGCTGCTTGCAAGGCAAACGCCGCTGTGCTATCTCTCCGGGCCTACTCACACTCACTTTAAAAAACTTCTGGTGATATCAGCCCAAATACCTGGAGTTTTGGTCAAACTGGTGTCTCCAGAGAGCCATAGAGGAGCGGTAAAGCAGGACCATTGGTGAAGCAGTGATTCTGGTTATGGTTACAGTTGGTGTGGCTTTGGCAGGACAGAAACTTATCCTTTCCTCTCTTCCCAAGATTGTCAGCTGTCAGCTTTGTGGTTGGTGTGCCCATAATTTCTCATGTCTTGGCATACATCTTTTATGATAAAAAAATTTGCTGTGGAGCTGGACGAATGCAGACATGGAGATTGCATTCATGGATGTGGTTTTGACTCCATATGCTCCTAATTAGTTCACTCTGCTATATAATACCATGTCTAAAGTTTACACTAGTGAGGGTCATGAGATATAATAAAATCTTAATTAAAAGTAAATAGGGGGGTGCCGGCATGGACGGGCAGCTGGCAGGCCCCCCCCATGTGCCAGCGGCCTCGTGGTCCGGCCTAGGGTAGAGGGGCTCGGATCTGGGTCACCCGACCCCCCTCTCCCCCATTCCTCCGGATCTCCAGGTGGGTTCCTGGGAGGAGTTGACGGGGCACTCTGGGTTTTCCCCACTCCCAGGCCAGGCCCGGACACTGGCCTAGGGTGGGGCTTAGGGGGTGGAGTTTGATCTGGTGGGTGGCAGATAGCTGCTTAGCTATACTCAGTCTGTCACTGGTAATTTCATACCGGTCTACATTTTGCAAACCGCTCGGGGGCACTAGCCCTTCCAACCATCAGTACCCCAGATTTACCCTTCTTAATTTCAGTAACACATAGTTCTAATCTCTGACCTAAGACATACAGTATATCTAACAAATCCCAGAACTATTTAGAAGGACACAAAATGAACACATATATCTTTTGAATATTTTATGGGTATTTTCTTTAACTGATGTAACTCTCTATATATTCTTCTACCATGATGTTTCTATTCACTTTACATCTTGTCTTTTCTTTGTAAGCTGTTCAGTAAGGATTGTTGGTGGAACTGTCCCTCAGTTTGATGCCTATGATTGAACTATGTCATGGAAATTGCTGGTCTTGTTCCTATTGCCTCCAGATGCACCAATAACGCCCCATGGCATTGATTCTTGTTTGCATAGACACATTAAAATGGGAAAACACCATACATACAGATAAGTTCTTATCTAATAAATCTCAGTACAATGTACCTTACACCCTGAACATTGATATAATGACCTGGCACAGGCCTCAGAAGAATGGGCATCCTCCATTCACGCCGGAACCAGGCAAGCTATCTACGAAACATCCAAGGTTTTTTACAGCAACAGCTGGAAGCAGTCCTCTACTAGGAAAGACACTACCAAGGGTCTGACATCGACCTCTTAAAAAGAGACTTCCATTTACACTGAGAAGACTTGACAGCAACAATGACCTGCTCTACAGGACATGGTTCTCTCTAGTGCCCCTTAAGTGTGAGGTGAAACGAGAGGATGCTCTGCACCATCCTGACTGCAATATGGGATATGCAGACTCCAGGATCTTTAATACAGAAGCATGATACCAACAACAGAGACTATGTGAGGAATGGAGGTGTATTGCCACTACAGACGATGACTTGAATTGGACAAACTAATTTGCCTGGAGCCTAGAGTCAGTCCTGTGCCAGGAAACTTCAGGGGTAAGGTCTCCTTGTATTTAGACCATAATTTGTCTTTCCATGTCCCTTATGTTTTGGTGGGCCTATGCAAACAAATGCCACTTTAATACCATTTTTTACTATGTTCCCTTGACTCCAATCCTTAAGATAAACAAGCCACTAAAACTTTTGAGGTTAATTTAAACTAGTTAGCATGTGCATGGAACTAGAGAAATGTACTTTGCCCTCAATGTTTAAGGAGTTACATAAGTCTAATGTCTTTAGATTATATTGTGTGCTGCTAAGAAATAGTATGTACTACAACTGGGGATTTGAGGGACAAAGTAATTGTATTGTACAGGGGTTCAGTTTTGTTTCTATTAATGTTCTTTGGCTGAAAGTTCAAGGCTGGGATATCATCAATGGGACTACCGAGAATTCTGTTTATGGGTGATTGGGCTTCCACTGTAACTTTACCCTGTCCTCTTTCTTTGCATCTTTGTTGTCATAATTAAAATAAAAAAATTAAAAAAAAAGTAAATAGGGGGCTAGGGAGATAGTACAGTGGGTAAGACACTTGCCTTATATACCTTACATACCCAGGTTCAATCCCCATCACTGCATGTGGGTCTCCACTAAGAAATGATCCTTGGGTACAGAGTCAGGAGTAAGCTCTGAGCACTACCAGGTATAATGACAAAGAAGATGATAAAGATGAAGAAGAAGAAGAAGAAGAAGAAGAAGAAGAAGAAGAAGAAGAAGAAGAAGAAGAAGAAGAAGAAGAAGAAGGAGAAGGAGAAGGAGAAGGAGAAGGAGAAGGAGGAGGAGAAGGAGGAGGAGGAGAAAGAGAAGAAGAAGAAGAAGAAGAAGAAGAAGAAGAAGAAGAAGAAGAAGAAGAAGAAGAAGAAGAAGAAGAAGAAGAAGAAGAAGAAGAAGAAGAAGAAGAAGAAGGAGAAGGAGAAATGTGTTAGGTTAGAGAGAGGTCAGAAGAGGAGGAGGAGGAAGAAGTAAGAAGAGGAAAAAGAAGAGGAAGATGTAAGAAAAGGAAGAATAAGAAGATAAAGTAAAAAAGAAGACAAAGAAGTAAGAAGAAATAAGGATGATGAAGAAAAATTATAAAGAAGAAGAAATAAGTAGTGTAAGATGAAGGAGGAGGAGGAGAAGGAAGAGAGAGGAAGAGAAGGATGAAGAGAAAGAGAAGGAGGCAGAGAAGAAAGAAGAAAAGAAATGGGTTAGGTTAGAGAAAGAGCTCAGAGGGCTGGAAAAGATGTCATGCAAAAAAAAGTCAGCATTCCATCCATATCTGACACCAACTGGTCCCCTGAGCACTGTTGGGTAAGTTCAGAGTAAAAGTTCCACAGTCCACCAATCAATTCCTGGGGAGGACAAAGGGTTGAGAGATACCAGGGAGACTTCGAGCAGGGAATGGAAGAGAAGGAACACTTTTCTACTGAGTTCTCCTCCCAGCCTGGCATCATATCTCAAATCTCTTTTTTTTGGCCTTTACCTTTCGATTAGAGACTACCATTTCCGTTTTCAGGTGATAATATCTGTGGAAGAATCAAGAAGCCTAGGCCCCGTAACTAGAAAAGGGCCACGCCAGGGCTGCCTGTGCCGCCACTGGTGCAGTCTGAAGGGCTGGAGGGGACGCTGCAGCAGAGAGGGGTTTATAAAGTGGGTGGTAAGAACCTACAGAAGCTCAAGCAGTTGGAAGACGGAGACTTCTTGACTAGTGGAAAGGACAAATGCTCTAAGATTTCAAAAGCGGAAAAGTTTCCTTTTCCTCTGCTCCTCCTAAGAAAAGATCAGAGAAAACTCAAAAGCTAAAAAGGAGTAAATTTAGACAAAGTGAATGCCACTGGCTTCTTCCCTTTGTCCTAATGTTTACTTTTGAACAGCATTTATTTTTCTTTTACAATTTCCTAGGCATTTTTTTTTCCATAGGTTCTGCTCAAAAGTGATCAAAAAGAAAAAGAGAAAAGGGCATTCCTCTTTAGTACAAAGAAAACAGGATGTGGTAGCGAACTCCAGGAGTATTTTGGGTAAGACAATTTTCCAGTTAAAAATTAATCCTTTTTCATTGCAGTAGTGAACAAAAATCTGTCCCTCTTCACCCAAATATGCTCGACATTACCATCAATACAGACCTCAATGCAGAGAATAATAGGAATAAACAAATGAGTTACAAACTTGTGAAAATATTTTCATTTGAACCCTTTGAGCATAATGTACATGATTCTTAAAATGTCTTCACACTCTGACATTAGAGGGTCAGCTTCAAGATGATCAGGATCAAAAAGATAGAAATGAGGATAAGGGGCCCGGACAGATAGCACGGCGGCATTTGCCTTGCAAGCAGCCGATCCAGGACCAAAGGTGGTTGGTTCGAATCCCGGTGTTCCATATGGTCCCCCGTGCCTGCCAGGAGCTATTTCTGACCAGACAGCCAGAAGTATTCCCTGAGCACCGCTGGGTGTGGCCCAAAAACAAAAACAAAAACAAAAACAAACAAACAAAAAAAGAAATGAGGATAAGGAACTTACTTACCCTAGTTTAATTCCTGGCATCCCCTGAGCACTTCCAGGTATACCCCTTGAACAAAAAGCCAGGAAAAAACCCTGCATATCACTGGATGTAGCCCAAAGCCACCTCCCAAAACAGGTGTCAGGGTTTAGAGAGATTATACAATGGGGATAGTGTCTGCCTTGCTCATGACCTTAACCTCGAGCACCCCAGATGATCCACTGATCGCTTCCAGTAGTGATTCCTGAGTGTAGAACTAGGAGTAAGACCTGAGCACTGCAGGGTGTGGCCCCCAAACAAACAAGCACCAATAACAACAAATGGAAGATAATCGTTGTGACTCCCACATGTTGTTCTTAGAGCTGATTTCTCTATCATTACTGTTTATATCAAAATGTTAAATTCCCAAGCACCTGGTTCACAGGACTGGGCAGTGGGTGGTCCAGTCAGGTTGCTGGACTGTGTTGCAGTCTCAGGACTGCCTCACTTATGGCACAGGTGACCACAGGAATGACAGGCTTCAAAATGCATATTTCCAAGACATTTTGGGGGGGGAGTGGGCACACCCAGTGATCTTCATGTTTACTTCGGGGAACCATATGCAATGCTAGGGAGCCAAATGAGGTTGGCCAGATGTAAGGCAAGAGCCTGAATCCCTGAACTATCTCTCCAGTCCCCAGATTTCTTTAATCCAACACTGTCATTTTACCAATAACAAAAACCAAGGTTTTCACAAAAAAGCTTCTACTCTGGGGTGAAAAAGTGAGCCCTTGACCTGCACTCCTGTGGCAGCAGAAGATCAAGGAGGTGATGGGGCCATACCTAAGTGACTTTCTTGCTTCCTCCCAGCTGTGTACTCAGGAAGGGAGGAGGCGAGTCAGGCATGCATGCTGGACACTAGCTGGTCCTCCAAGCACTACTGGTATAGTGTCCCCAAATTAATTTATATATGCATGATTTGGCCAGAAAGAGGAGTATCTTTCTTTTATGTTTTTGGTTTTTGGATCACACCTGGCAGCACTCAGGAGTTACTCCTGAGCTCTGTGCTCAGAAATCACTCCTGCAGGCTTCGGGTGACCATATGGGATGCCTGGGACTGAACCTGGGTCAGTTACATGCAAGATAAAGGCCCTATCTGCTGTGCTATTACTCTGGCCCTAGAAGGAGGAATAGCTTCGAATATTTCAAATGGTGTAAGAGGGCCCGGAGAGATAGCACAGAGGTGTTTGCCTTGCAAGCAGCCGGTTCAGGACCAAAGGTGGATGGTTTGAATCCTGGTGTCCCATATGGTTCCCCGTGCCTGCCAGGAGCTATTTCTGAGCAGACAGCCAGGAGTAACCCCTTAGCACCGCCGGGTGTGGCCCAAAAACCAAAAAAAAAAAAGATGTAAGAGCAAAATTCACTAAAAATGCCCCTTTCAAAAATGGTTTACATCAATGATCAAGCTCTTCCAGGAAGAGGACAGATCCTGCAGCATATGTGTTTGGCTGGGTTCCACATAAGACCCAGCATAGGTGGGAAGCACAGACCCAATCATTGGAAACCCTGGGCTAGGACGTCCCTCTACGCTGGGGATGGAATGAGGAGATAAGCAAGGAGGCAAACAGCACTGTTTTCTTCTGTTCTAAAGCTCACACCTGTGTGGATGTGATGTCAGAGTTAACAAAATCCCTCTCTTTTCCTAAGTGAAATGCATCTGCAGAGAAAGACAAACAGTCTAACAACTCACTCCCTTGGGACTCTCGGAGTGTCCAGCTCAGAGAAACAGGGCAGACATGGCTGCCAGGAGAGGTTGAGGAAATGGGTAGACATTGTCAGAAATGGCACACACTTTCAGCTATGAGATGAATAAGCTTCAGGGCTAGTCACACTCAGGTCTGTAGTTAATGATCCCAGCTTGGTTTTATCCATTGCTCAGAGCAACACAATGAAATGAGGTGAAGGGCTTGGCATATTTCGTGTATTTCGATATTTTAGTTGCTTTGTGTACAACTTAAGTTTAACAGTTACTAGCCCTATAAGTCTCATTAAAGCTTACTTTAAAAAATAGACTTATAAATAAATATCGGAAAACTTGAGGGGAAGGACCATACCCAATGGTGCTCAGGGATCATTCCCAAGGCCTCCTAGATCCTTCAACTCAGAGATGTGGCATTGGTGGTAGAAATATTGCACTGGTGAAGGGGGGGTTGTTCTTTTTTATAACTGAAACCCAACTACAAACATGTTTGTAATCAGGGTGCTGAAATAAAGATATTATTTAAAAAAAAAGAAAGAAAGAAACTCAGACTCAATGAGCTCTGGACTAGTGACTCAAGGGGAAGTAATCATTATCATTGTCGCCTCTAAAGGCGGGATGGCAGCAGGTGGCAGCAGGCTCTCTCCACTGGGGCTGCTGGGTTGAGCAACTGTTTTCTAAAAGAAGCTTTGGGCTCCCTCTGTTGGTTCTTTTCTGGACTGTTGGCCCCATGACCTTGGGGAACGCCATTAAGGCCTGCACTTGGCAGACCGTAGGGGGTGCTTTTGGTCCTCAAGGCATTGCCTGGCGGGTAGGGTCAAATCTGAGCCAGGGATCCCTGCCACTATGAGCTGCTCAACTGAAGAGTCCAGCCTAGGGTTGGGGTGCTCCTTCACTGTGGCACCCCCTGTGCCTTTTAGACTCAGGGTCAGGGTCACACTGTATTAAAGTTTTTGTGTGGTTTTTTTTTTTTTTTGAGGGGTGCCGTGGAGAAATGTTCTTAAATGATGCCCAAGGGTTCCAGCAGTTCCACTGACAATTCTGGACCAACTGGACTGTGGATTCAGTGCAAGGACCTGAGAATGCAGTGCTGCTGGGACCTTGCAGCATTGGGGACACCAGGGCCCCCAGATCTGCACCCAAAAACTGCTAGTTGGGGGAGATCACGTGGCTCCAGGACTCCAACCCAGCTCACTCAGGTGCCAGGGATGAGCTCTGTCCACCGTACTGTCTTACTTTTTTTTTCTGGAAACAAATTTTATTTAAATAAGGGTTTAAATACATTACATAATATTTAAGTTGAAGGGGGAACCAAAACCCAGCCTGTCAACTTCACATGGCATTGGGCAGCTGCCGCTGGGGAGTTGCAAGCTCTACAGCTAGCTACAAGACGCATTGGTTGGAAATTTGTTCCCTTGTCAAAGTTTAACTGATAGAAAGTTGGCCTCAGATGCCGTCTAGTCAAAGACCCTTTGTGGCAAGCCGGATGTCCTGTCACCTCACTAGAGGGGGGAGATGGTCACTTGGAAGCTCTGTCTGCCTGGCCAGGTGGAGACACCAGGGCAGCGTTCTTCTACCTCCCAAGGCGCCCTCTAGCGTCCCAGTGACCAAGCTGCCTTGCCCCATACTGGCCTCTGGGCTTCACTCAGGAAGGACTGTTCTTGTGGTGACATTCGCTCAGGGTAGAGGGAGAGCCGAGGAGCTTCTGGCCAGACATGGCTGAGTGATCTTGGGGCTCTGAACTTGGCTGAAACATCATGTGACTGCTATTTCAGGCTGGACACTGCCAGACACCTACTGCTTGATCTTTGTTTAAATGAGGGGCCTCAAGACTAGACAGCATGGCTCTTTTCAGTTTATTGCATGAAGTTACACTAGCCCAAGTTAAAAGCAGACCCCAGATGGTTCCATCATACAAGCTGTGAGGTTTCTAAACTTGTGACAAGGGACAGGAGGGAAATTCTACTCATTGCAATGATATCCTCATTTAGGCTTCAGAGAGCCAAAAGTACTTAAAACCCATGAACCTTCAGCTGGTCGTCCTTAGCCAGGCCCAACTCCACGAGGAACTGGCACATGTTCTTGCGCTGGTCCTGGCTGAGTCCCTTCTCCATATTCTGGATGCTCGATTGCAGTACCATTGCAGGCCAATTTCTCTTAAACGCCTCACTAGTTTCTTTTCTTGTATTATCAGCGACCCCTTGGACTGTGGTAAGGGTCTTGGGCTGTGCTGTCTTTTTCATGAAGCCTTTGATTTTTTGTTCTCAGTTTGTTTATTTCTTTGGTTTTGGGGCCATACTCAGTGGGGCTCGGGGTCACCCCTGGCACTGCACTCAGAAATCCCTCCAGGCATTTCAGGTTGCTATATGAGATGCTGTGGGTCGAGCCTGGGTCTGTCTTGGGTCAGCCGTGTGCAGGGCAAGTGTCCTACCGCTGTGCTGTCTCTCCAGCCCAAAGCTTTTGGCTTTTGAGGGCTCTACCCAGTGGTGCTTATCCCTAGTTCAGTGCTTTCAAATGATTCCTGGCCATGTCTGTGAACCACGCAGTATACGGATGGGATCCCCCAGCTCTCTACTAAATAGATGCCCTGTTGGGTGGGATGGAAGGGTTCCCCTCCAGGAATCAGCCCTGATTTCAACTCCTACCCCACTCTGCTTCAGCCTGGAGCTCCCTTCTATTCCTCTGACTCTCTCTTTCCTGCCTCAGCTCCATCATCTGAGCTTACTCCAGAGTGGACGAGTGGACGAGGGTCTGCTGATTAGCAAGAGGACTGAGGTGTTTGCAGGAGGAGAGACACAAGCAACAAGGTCAGAGGTCTGATGGGGAGTCATAAGATCTATGGGTGCCTCTCTGTAGCCACAAGGTCTGTTTCTATTCCAGGCAAGAACCAAGGGTCCATCCAAGACAGGCCCTGCTTTTCCCTGGAATTTCACTGGGGTCCAGACATCTGAGCCACATGGGAAGATTTTTCCCATGAAGCTGTGAGCAGAGATGACATTCCTGAAGTCCTTCTGTAGGGGAACCAGGCCATGAAGGACACCCCCCACACAGGAGACATCTGGGCTGAGTCAACAGAGAGCAGCCTGGGGTGAGTAAATTGACTGAGTAAAGTCAGGCCCACAGACTAAAGCACAGGCCCGCTGATGGGGCTGTTTTTTATCCTGTGACAGAAGGGCCTGTGCTTGGTTTCTAAATCCATGGTAATAAGAACATCAGCCAATCGATGAGGTGAACCTTTCAGATTACTGCTTGCTCTCTTGTGCAACTGTGATTAAGAAGCAGTTCTAGGGGCCAGAGAGATAGCATAGAGGTAAGGCATTTGCCTTGCATGCAGAACATTGGTGGTTCGAATCCCGGCATCCCTGATGGTCCCATGACCCTGCCAGGAGCGATTTCTGAGCATAGAGCCAGGAGTAACCCTTAGGAGCTACCGAGTGTGATCCAAAAACCAAAAATAAAAAAAGAAGCTCATTCTAGCTGACTGGAGTGGCTGGCCCGCTGACTTGTGCCTCAGTTTCCCTCTCTAAAGACAAGAAGAAATGACCCTGACTTCTTCATAAAGCTAGGGTGGTTTTTCTGCTGAAGCTACCACATTCTGGTGGATTTATAGTCTCCCAGGGAGGGGTTCAGGAATATGGCTTAGTTGGTAGAACATATGTGAGTGAGATAGCTTCCCAGCTCTCCATATCTTTTCAAGCACCACCAGGCCTGTGTGCTGAACCATCAGGCCTCTCTGCCCAGCCAAGCACCACTGGGAGAAGGAAAAATGTCTCTTGTGCCTACAACCCAGGCACATCACACACATCACACATCACACACCCTGCATTGGGCTGGAAGAGGGACATGCAGGACTTTAAATCCTAGAAATTCCATTGGAGGAGCAGGAGAAATAACACACTGGTAGGTCGTTTGCCTTGCAAGCAGCCGATCCAGAACCGACGTAGTTTGAATCCCGACATCCCATATGGTCCCCCATGCCTACCAGGAATGATTTCTGAGTGCAGAGCCAGGAGTAACCCCCGAGCACCACCGGGCGTGACTCAAAAAACACAAACAAAAATTCTATTGGAATTTCCCCAAAGACATTCTCTGAACACTGCAATTATAGTCTGAAAAACAAACACCAAAAAAACGATGTCTACAAGCAGATATGATTCTGAACCTCCTCTGTCTCCTGTGAGTAAAAAGTGAGGTATAGCAAGGTAAGGAAATTCCTCAGGGGCCAGAACACAGCCAAGAGGCAAGCAGAAACCAAGCTTGATTTAACCAGGTCCCCAGTTCTTCAGGCCCGAAGCCTGATGTTTGTGAAACTTGCCTTTCCCATGTGAAGCATGGAGACCCAGCTCTGGGTTTGGAAGACTGGGGGGGGCTGATAGGCTGAAGCTTATAGAGTCCAGTCAGTGGCTGTCTTAGCTCCTTCACCTGAAAGTGTGTGCAATGACGCCATCCTGAGACATGCGTGTGAGTCAAGAATGAAGGCCAAAGTGCAGGAAGGCAGGGAACATGTTCAGAACTTCCAGAGAAAGGCCTGCTTCTGAACTGACAGCTCATGTAACTGGACTAGGGAGAATAACTGTAGGTCATGTTTTGTGGTTGAAGCACCGGTTCTAGCCTTGCATAGCCTTGGGTAGCAGAGAAATCAGTGATGAGGAACCCCTTAAAACTGTCCTCTAGGGGAAGTTGCTCTCTGGGTATATAAGTCACCAGTGCCAGGGGGTGGGTGTCTGGCTGTTTTTCCCAGATGGCTTCACTGGAAGGTTGCTGTCAGAATACTGGAAAAACTGTTGGTTGAACTTGCTATTTCTGTGCCCTGTTGCTTCTTCTGCCTTTCCTTTTCCTCTGGTCCTCTCTCTGACTGACCTCTTGCCTTGGTCCCAAACTCAGCTCTCTCTTCTTACTCATTCTCTCTCTCCCTCTTCTCTTCCTCCTTTACTTTCTCTCATATTCTCTCTTTTTTGGGGGGATCACATCCAGCAGCATTACTCCTGGCTCTATGCTCAGAAATTGCCGGAATTCGAACCACCATCCTTCTACATGCAAGACAAATACCCTACCTCCATGCTATCTCTCTGGCCCCTCATATTCTCTCTTTTATATTCTGTCTGTCTGTCTGTCTGTCTGTCTCTCTGTATCTCTTTCTTGCTTTCCTGGCTTTGGGGTTGACTGAAAAGCCCCTGGCTTTCCTACCTTTCATGTTCCCTTATTAAACCTGGTCTCCTGAAAACCTTTTTCTTGTCAGGGTCATGCCTATATGGACCCATGGCAGTGCTCTGAGAACTTGAGTCCAGAAGTTGCCCTGACCCTCTCCAGAGACGTCCCCAAGTAAACACCCATCTATATACCCCCACTGGAATAGTTAGCTCTGGAGGCAAAGGACAAGAAAGCTAATTCTTAGCTTTTTTTTGAGTAAATCTTTCCACTGGGCAATAACTTCTGGGGGCTGTGACTTGTCCCTGTCTATGAAAGGCAGAGCTTCTGTGACTTTTGTGACAGGCAGATGGCAAAATCTGGCATGGCCACGGGTAAATTGGGAGATTGTCCCCAAAGCCTATTGCAGCCCCCTGGTGATGCTCAAGACTTAGAGAAGACAAGATCTCATGAAATACAGATCACGTGAGCCACCCCTTGGGGGCACTATGGCTGAGAATCCTCCCACGTTCAGAATATCTGTGAGTCTGAGAAGGTCCAAGCTAACTTTTTGAAAAATATAATATATTTAAACACCATAATTATAAACATGTTTGTAGTTGGGTTTCAGTTATGAAAAAGGATACCCCCCCTTCACTAGTGCAACCTTCCCACCACCAATGCCCCCACATCTCCTTCCACCCCTACCCCTGCCCATATTCAACAGGCATTCAACTTCTCATGATGGTTGTTAGTGTAGTTATTTCACTAACTGAACTCACCACTCTTTGTGTTAAACTTCATATCGTGGGCTTGTCCTTTCAAATCTCTACTCTATTGTCTCTGGGTATTAATAACATACTGTCTTTTATTTTTCTTAAATCCCACCTATGAGTGAGACTGTTATATGTCTATTCTCTCCTCTGACTCAATTTTACTCAGCATAATAGTCCATCTATGATGAGGAAAATTTCATGTCTTCAGTTTTCCTGAAGGCTGCATAGTATTCCGATGTGTATATGTACCACCATTTCTTTAGCACTCAATTGTTGCCGGGCATCTGGTTTGTTTCCAGATTCTAACTACTGTAAATAGCACTGCAATGAATGAAGGTGGGCAGAAGGCATTTTTGTATTGTGTTTTTTTTGTTCCTAAGGTATATATACCCCTAGGAATGGATCATATGAGAGCTCAATTTCCAGTTTTGTATTTTTTTGAGAAAATTTCATATTGTTTTCCATAAAGGCTGAGTAAAATAAGTCAGAGGGAGAGAGAGAGAGACAGAATAGTCTCACTCATATATGGGTTTTAAGGAAAACAAAACATTATTGAAATTATTCCCAGAGATGAGGGCAGGAAGGACAGGTTCATGATATGAAGCTTACCACAAAGAGTGGTGAGTGTAGTTAGAGAAATAACTACACAAACAACTATCGTGACAATGGTAGTAAGGGAAATAGAATGCCTGTCTCGAAGACAGGCAGGGTGTGAGGGAGGAAGGAGATGGGTGGCATTGGTGGTGAGAAGGTTGCACTGATGAAGGGAGGATATACTTTTTTGCAGCGAGGGTGTACTTTTTAATGACTGAAACCCAACTGTAAACATGTTTGCAATCCTGGTGCTTAAATTAATATTAATTTATTATTAAATAATATTATTCAAATATTAAATTAATATTTTTAATTTTAAAAAAGTCAAAATAAATTCTTAGTCCTGTGAGTTCAGGAGTGAAACCCCAAAGCCCTGTGGGTGTACAATGCCTGCCTTGCTTGTAAACCACTAGTCAGGTTCCTGTCCTTGCAGCTGGCCCGGCCCTGGCATGTTGGCGGCTCTGCATTTTGTGGTCCCCGGCGCCTGGAGAGGTTTTCTGCTATACCACAGCCAGCTGAGTGTTTGTACCACAATCCCCGGCCTCCACCCCTGTGGGCACCACAAAGTGATGTTTGAGCACCAGCCTCCAGGAAATTCAAGCCCCCTGTGCACCCTGTGCACTGCAACTGAAGGAGCCAGGGTCTGGGAGGACACCTGACCTCAATGTGCCAGCACCACCACTGAAATTCTGCCTCAGCTGAGCACTCGAGCTAGGGGACATGCAGCTCCTCATTGCGACCACACTGAAGGGAAGGAAAACTCCTTTTCTGGAGGGGGATCTGTGTAGGGGCGAGAAAGAGTTAGACCACACCTGGCTAGGCACAGGAGTCACTCCTGATGGAACTGGGGGGCTGTATGTGGTACTGGGAATTGCTGCAGCTAGCTTAGTTCTGTTACACTAGAGCACTTCTTTGAATCCCCTCTAGGAAAGTGGGAGCATGAACGGCAAAATATGAAGACAAGAGGAAGCGCACAATGTTGTACAGAACCGTGTGTTAAGGGTCCTTTAATGGGTCCAGGAAATCCCACCACCTCAAATAAAGACCACGAACCTTCAGAGATGCAATCAGCATCGTGGAGTTTATTGGTCCAGAGCTCTGAGGTCCACCATCTCCTGACGCAGCAGATTCGCAGTGGAACCCAGAGCCTTAGAAACCCAGGGCCTTTAAAGTCGTCATCTATATGCTAATAAGGTTTCAAACTTCAAACATTTCATTTGTTCACACAACTGTTACGATTCAAAAACAACCAAGAGTCCAAGCAGAAAAAGGTGCCATTCCTTAACTATTGCACACTCCCTTTGACATCAGTCACTCTAGCTCATATCCTGATGATATACAAAGATATGGCACGTTCCCTCCAGAAGGCCCTCGGGTGGGGCCTAATCTGACAGGGTGGAGGCCTTGTTTCCTTGATGACCAGGTTACAGGCGCTAATGGGGGAAGGAGGCTGGTCTCTGGTCTCTTGTAATAAAGCTCAGGGCATGCCAGTAACAGAAGCAAGAAATAGCATTCATCTTCATCTCACTATTACTCATACCTATTGTTCCACCGTAGGTGTTCTTGGGTTTTGAGTCAAACAGTAGCCATGTTGTTCTCCAATGCTTAACTTTAAATCATGTTTCCCCAACTGGTAGTTATTCCTTTAGTGACTGCATGCAGTCATCCCTTTCTAATCTTCAAGGGCCATTTCGGTCCCTCCCTTTTGCAACTTTCTACGATATCTTGTGCTGGGATGCTTTTTGTGGCTATCTTGAGGGTCAGCTAGGGGACGGGATTACACCTGATGGTCTTCCCCTAAGGTCTGGTTCCAGGAATTAACTACCTCTTCAGGCCTTATAATTGTAGCCTGTAATAGTAGAGCTTATGTTGACTAAAAATCAACTCAAGAACCTTCAAAAGCAAGCAAAAAATAGAAGCCAAAGGCATGATTAGTCCTAATTAGCCATGCCTAGTATACCTAACTTGCCTAGCTTATTTTTAGCTTTTTCAAGGGTTCTGATTTTAATGTGAAGAACTGGTTATAGGGGCCGGGCGGTGGCGCTAGAGGTAAGGTGCCTGCCTTGCCTGCGCTAGCCTTGGACGGACCGCGGTTCGATCCCCCGGCGTTCCAAATGGTCCCCCAAGCCAGGAGCAACTTCTGAGTGCATAGCCAGGAGTAACCTCTGAGCGTTACCGGGTGTGGCCCAAAAAACAACAAAACAAAACAAAACAAAACAAAACAAAAAAAAAGAACTGGTTATATAAATGGGGGTTTTGCCAGTTACAGTTTTTCCTATGGAATAAAAGAATGCTGGCCTTTGTTAAATTGCAACATACCTCTCTTGTAAACGGAAGCTTCCACAAAACAATTCACATGACTTTAGATGGTATCAGACTTAATGAATAGATAGATACATTTCAAGTAAGAATGCAGAGTTAAAAAGAGATGAATTGTAACATATCAAAATAATTCCTGTCCCTCTAGGCCCTGAATGTCAATACTTATGTAGATTAGGGGATTTTATTTATTTATTTATTTTGGTTTTTGAGTCATACCTAGCAGCCCTCAGGGGTTACTCCTGGCTCTATGCTCAGAAATCGCTCCTGGCAGGCTGGGGGGGTGGGGTGGGGAGGGAATAGATTAGGGAATTTTGTGAGGAGCTGGTTTTTCCTATCAAATTTCCTTTTCTGAAGGAAAAGGTTTTGTTTTAAGGGCTAATACAGATAACTAGGGCCCAACAAAGAAATAGAAAGAGATGCAAATCTATACCTGGTAAAGGTTTTCTCAACATCCCAGTGCTATTTCCTGGCCAAAACTTTGGATGTAAATTCTGAGGCAAGAATTAGTTAGCAAATACTCAAAATCCCTTCAAGATGTCCCAAAGCAAAACATTCCTTCTAGTAAAACCTGCAAGGTTATGTAAAAGACAATGAGGAGTGATGTTATTTTTTAGGTATCTTTCAGTGCTGAGCTTTCCTGGTAAAGAAAAATTTAGTCAAAGCTATATTTGCTGTATAAATCCTGTTTGGAAATAAAAGCTCAAAAGTATATATACACTTAATACAGCAGAAGGGAGATTCATATTTAGGCCAAATAAATGCTTGTTACTAATTAGGAATGAAAATCATATTTCTTGCTATCAATCATTTTGACCACGAGGCTGAAGTGATGGCACAGTGGTAGGGCATTTGCCTTGCATGTGGCTGACCCAGGACAGACCTGGGTTTAATCCCCAGCATCCTTTATGGTCCCCAGAGCCAGGAGCGCTTTCTGAATACAGAGCCAGAAGTAACACCGGAGGGTCACTGGGTTCGGCCCAAAAACAAACAAGCAAACAAAAATCTTGTCCAGTAATTCACGCCGTGGAAAGGCCTTCTGAAGAGATTATAATTAGATTGCAGGGGACGATAAGAAATCAGATTTGGATTGGAAATACTGTGCAAGGCAAGGACCATACTCCCTGAACTACCTCTCTGGTCCTAGAACATTATTTTAATAAATAAAATATTAATTGATTGAAGATTTTTAAGACACAGTAGCAAATGAGGCAGCATGACTCAGAAGTAAGAAATGTCAAACTTCAAAACAAAATGTATGAGTGTTTCAGATACATACACTGATAAAATATATATATGTGTATATATATATATAGGATGATTGCATAATTAAGTCAATAAGGAAAAATTTGGTACCATGATGAACACATAAAAGGTCATCAAGAATCATATGAGTAATATGAAAAACTATAGACAGACTAAAATTAAAATATATGTCTAGACAGGCTGAAAGTATAAAACATATCATATGTGTTAAGGTGAAACCCCAAAGGACAGATGAACTTTAAGAATGATCTGGGTGCATTACCAGAAAGGAAACAGAAAGGTGGAAAAATATGTCTGAGAGGTTAGAGACATGAACTCAGAATGAGGAGGTGTGCACATAAACCTAACCAGAGAAGTCATACAGAGCTAAATGCATTAACCTTGCACGTGACTGACCCCAGTTCTATCTCTAGTACCACATATGGCACCCCTAACACCTCTAGAGTGACCCCAAGCACAGAGTCAGGAGCAAGTCCTGACTACTGCCAGGCATGCCCCCATACCGTCCCAAAAGAGTTCGGAAGAAAATTGTGGGAGACAGACTCGACTCATGAGCCCTTCTCATTCCCATCCCAGAGGTTCCCTTCCCTGAGGAAGCCAGGACTTGATCATCATTATGGGATGTGATATGGTCAGAGGGAGAGTTGAGTATTTCTGTGAATGGTGATGCAGGGCACTGCCACTCTGCTTGACTGACTGCCTCTTGTCCTTCCCTGTCAAGTGCGCTCCACAATGACAGCTGATGAATCTTGGGAAAGAGTTGTGTTCTGCCATAGTCTGTGCTAGAGAGAAGTATTCCAAGAGAGCAGTAGGTCAGACTTGCCTCTCTTTCAAAGAGGCAAAAGCAACGGCATGCTGCTGGGTAGAATGGAGCCATGTACGCTCAAAACAGTTCTGGTATTCCTATATTTGAACTTGACAACTCTGCTATCTGCAGCTCCAGGCACCAATGGCTATAACACAATCGGGTGTGTAAAAGCACCACAAAGGGATGGAACCCCTTGCAAACTATACAACTCAAAAGAATATGTGAGTGCCAAGACCAGAAAGTGAAGCATCTAGTCTGCTCAAAAAGCACCTTGGTGAGCGCCACATCTGAGTATGGACCCTGATGAACACCATAGCTAAAAATCTCCAGTCATCATGACTGCCCCACCTGGGGGTGGTTTCTGTGCTCAATAAAACCCGTAATTCTGGCAGCTCACTCTCCATACGAGGTAGAAGGTAGCCAGACTACACGTGTTTCATCCTCAGTCTGGTCTGGATTATTTCATGCGTGAACCTAATTCAGACTTGTTCACCTGGGGTTGGAATGATTTTACAACTGGCACCCAAACAGGGACCCACGAAGACAGCAAAGATTGTGCGTGATTCGACCCTCTGCTGGATAATCATTGGTTGCTCCCTTGAACTGGATTGAGTGTGCTGTGCCTTTACTGGAATATTGGTGAACATGGCTCCTGTTCTGAATGGCTTCACGTTGCTCAGGTCCATCTACCTGCATTTCTCACTCTGGAGCATACATGCCGTGTGCTTCCTAGAGATTCTCTTGTACACATGCCACAAGAGGAGAGGAGTGCCTTCCCAGTGGAGATGGGTTCTCAATCTAAAGGCCTTCGCAGAGCTGATAATTTATCGTTTGCTACTGGCACTAAGCCAGAGAGACCACCGTCTTCGAAGGATGATGAGCTCGCTACCATCTCTGAAGATTCAGAGTCTGAAAACAGCTTAACCAGATACCCCATAGTCCAAGCACTGAGTCAAGTGGACAAGCTGGTGCTGGCACTCCAAGTCCTGGGCACTGTCCAATGGCTCCATGTCTGGACTGGTTATGGGTTTATCAACAGAAATGACACCAAAGAAGATGTCTTTGTTGACTGGTCAGCTATTAAGAGAAACAATCCCAGGAAACTTCCATGTAGCTTTGGAGATGGGGAGACTTGGATTTTGATTTCATGAAAAAAGAGAGGGCACCAAAAGCTACCAATGGACCTGGACCTGGTAGAGAGGCTCCCATTCAATATAGTGTCTATCGACTCATTCCCTGGCCTCACTCAGCTGCCCCACCTCCTATGGTGGCAGAAGGCCCCTTCAGGCAGGACAGAAGCAGGCAGTGAAGGGGAGAGAGCTAAAGAATCCAGACAGTGTCCCAGATGCTGACGTTACCATCTTTCTTCCACTGCTTTTTGCAAGAACCTTGGGTCCCCCAATCTGCACCAGTTTATCAAAGAGCCCCCAGAAGCCACCAAAGAAGGTAGAGATGAAGAATCCAAGCCCAGCCTAAGCCCAACTGAGAAGCTGCTTTCAGAACCTCCCTGCACCTGGTTACTTCTAAAAAATTAACTTTCTTCTAGGTTCATCTCTTGATGCTATTTGCATCGGTCACTACATTGCTGGTGATTTATCTGTATGGACCTTAATAGCTACTGTTTTGTTCTTTCTTTTGGGGGGGTAAGGGGAGTTTGGTCCACACCCAGTGACACTTAGGGGCTCCTCCTGGCTCTGTGCACTCCTGGCAGGCTCAGTGGACTGTATGGGATGCTAGGGATCAAACCTGGGTTCACCCCAGGTCTGCTGCATGCAAGGCAAATGCCCTACTACTGTGCTATCTCTCCAGCCCCTATTGTTTTGTTCTTTTTTATGCCCCACTGTGAAAAGAACATTTGGTATCCAACTTTAGTGCTTTAATTTTAGTTTTCACAATTCCAGGTAAATGCATAATGTTGTTAGAGTTTTAAAAGTTCTCCTCTATCCTTGTGAATGTTTCCCAATCCTATGATGTTTGATTGTGTATATTATGTAGCAACTTATTCTCAAATTATGTCTGCAAAAATGTTCTAATGTCTTTGTCCACAGAAGTAGATGGAAAAGGAACTTGATACTATAGACTCTTATTACAGTGCTCATTATAAAAATGTTCTAGCAAACTTATTTTCAAACAGTATATTTATATATGCAAAAATGTTCTGTTTTTATTTTTGTTTTTGAGTCACACCCAGCAATGCTCAGGGGTTACTCCTGGCTCTCTGCTCAGAAATCGCTCCTGGCAGGCTCGGGGGGAGGGTGACCATATGGGATGCCGGGATTCGAACCACCGTCCTTCTGCATGCAAGGCAAATCCTCCATGCTATTTCTCCTGCCCAGCAAAAATGTTCTTGTGATTTTGTTTAGAGAAGTTTAGGGAAAAGGAATTCTAGACTCAGATTATAGTTTTTGGTGTAAGAATGTTTAAGAATTTTCAGATTAAGTGTATCTGCAGAAAGGTTTTAATGTTCACAAAAGTCTATGAGAATATTTTTGATATGTATAAGATATGAAAAGATATGGAAAAATATGATTGTTTTGAGAATGATGTATACAGTTTAAATGTTGACCTCTTATAGCCAACTTTTACTGTGCCTATGCAAAATAGAACCACTTTTATAAGTTCTGATCTGTGGTTACTGCCTCTTTCAGAGAATAAAAGAACAAACTTAAAGTACCCCTCTCAATTTTTTGAACAAAAAAGTGGCAGTTGTTAAATTGTACTTTATTTTACCCAATACAAAGATCCCCTGGCTCCTTTGTATTTGTTTGTTTACAACTTGGATTTATCCCCAAACAGAGATGGTTTTACCTGTAAACCTGGGCAGGATGGCTCAGGATAGCCTGAGCTATCTGTCCTTACACTGTCCTTACTGCCCAACCCAGGGGTGCTCTCTGGACTCAATAAAAATCATAATTCTGACAGGCAGCTGGTTCTCCATATGAGGTAGATGATTGCCAAACAAACTATATGCGCAGCCTGGTCTAGATTATTTCGTGTAGCATCTCTTGCTTTAGACCCGTTCACCTCGGGTTGGAGATTTGGTGTGTGGGGTGTTTTTACAATCTCTGTGTGAAGAGAATTTCTGAAATGATGAAGTTGAATGCTATCTAATTTAACAGCATAAATGAATGCTTTCAAGTTATGAAGCAATGCCCTTAAAATTCTAAATAAGGTAACACTTAACCTACAATTCTTTATCCAGCAAATATCAACCAACGGTAAGAATAGAGTAGACTTTTCAGAAACTCAAGAATTAAATGAAACTACTTCTCATGTGTTCTTTTACTGGAGATGAATGTAAGGTGTGAGTCAGCAAAACACAGAGCTAGCAAAGGACATGGAGTCTGAGAATCAGGGAATCTGGACAGTAGAGTACAGAAGGTAAATCTGAGACAAGTATTAGCTTAGTGAATGGATTGGAGGAGCCAGAAGATAGATCAAAAGATAGAGCACAAATGTAACCTGCAAGAGGCCTAGATTTGGCCTCCAGCACTTGAATATAGTTAGGAGTGACCCCAGAGGAAAGAACCAGGTTGAAAACAACAGAAGATAAAACAGTTAGAAAAAGCACTTCAAGTCACTGAGCTGATTTATAGGAAGACAGGGTTAATTTTATTATAGGCACATTGAGGAATAACCAGATTTTTTTTTTTTTTTTTTTTTTGGTTTTTGGGCCACACCCGTTTGACGCTCAGGGGTTACTCCTGGCTATGTGCTCAGAAATCGCCCCTGGCTTGGGGGGACCATATGGGACGCCGGGGGATCAAACCGCGGTCCTTCCTTGGCTAGCGCTTGCAAGGCAGACACCTTACCTCCAGCGCCACCTACCCAGCCCCATGGAATAACCAGATTAATGAAAGAAAAGTTCCTAATGCAAAAAATTTTGAGGAAGAAAATAATAATGCTTTTTTGTGTTGTCATTGTTTTTGAGAGAGCCAAGAATAGTGGGATAAGTATCAATCTATAGCTTCAATAATTTCACCAGAAAATCAATTTTAAATAAGAAATAGCAAAATCAACATACTATTTAGAGTTTTTAAGGCAAATAGAAGAAAAGAGGGTAAGTACCTTAGGGGATTTTCTCTGGAGTGTGGAATTAGTGTAAGAATTTGGGATTAGGGACAACTAGATTTCACTATCAAGTTTTAATAACACTTAAATGTTTTGCATACATTACCATGAGAGAAGCAAAAATGAATTACATTTAACACTTTATGATATATTATTTCCTCATCAACACCCAGGAAAAGTTAACCCTCTAATTTGTACAGGATAGTTCATTCATTGAGCTAGGAAGCTTCAATTTCTGTACTATTCCTCCAACCCTTCAAATTAATATTTTTTTTCTAATTTAGATAAAGATTTGACTAAACATAAAGAAAAGGAAAGGGGAAAAGGCTGGAAGCCTCTCATAATGTGTTTAAAGCCAAGACTTTTCTAGATCACGCTTTCTATTTTTTTTTTTTTCTGCTAAATTCCTTTTTCCCCCAGGGTGGGGAGGTCATTGACCCACATCTAGCTTTTCTTGGTTCTGTGCCCAGAGTGACCAGGGGGCATATGAGTTACTGGGGATTAAATTTGGTTGCTACATACAAGGCTTCTATACTATCTTTCTACTCCCCTCCCACCCACCCACCCCCCCAACCCTATTCAGTTCTTTGAGTTTCTCACCTTTTTACAGTTATCAGATGCTAGAGATTTTATCACAACCTCATGAAATGACAAAGCATTTTGGAAAGAGTGTTGAGATGAGAGTTATAAAGAGTTAATTGGAGTAAGGGTTCAGTTCTGCTACAGGCCCCCTAATATCCCCTAAAGTCTAATATTTTCGAGGAATTGTGGTGCCTGGGCCACGGAGTTTGGCCTGATATTTCTCTGTGATCTTGGACAAGTCATTTAACTCAGAAGTCACTTTTTCACTCTCAAAAATGAGGATAAATGTAGCCTAATATATATCAAAGGGAAGTAAAAACAATGTCCAAATGATCTCTTTCAGACTTGGAACACAGAGAAACATGGGGAGGGAATAATAATGGCCATTGATCACAGATCTTGAGAGTCATGCTGCAAAAATGAGTTTGCTAAGGGGACACTGGCACTCTGGCTGGTGGTGGTGATGCAACATGGTCTTCCTGAAATAATGTTAATCATGGTGTCTAAATAAGAATAAATAACTCAAACTCAAACAAAAAATAAAAGGAGGATAATAATAGTACTTCTTAGAATAAGGATGACACTCATGTAGTGTACTTATAGTGACTAGTAATAGTATTATTTAAAGGATCATTTTGGGGGGCTGGGGGCCACACCTGTAATATTCTGGGGTTACTCTGAACTCTTCATTCAGAAATGACTCCTGGTAGGCCTATGGAACCATATGGGACACTGAGGATCCAACCCTGGTTTGCTGTGTGCAAGGCAAATGTTCTACTTGCTATGCTATTGCTCTGGTCCCTACATGATCAATTTTTATATTATTTAAACTAGCTGTATAAACAATTAGCACAGGGCTACTAAAATAATATAACATACTAAAAAATATTTCTTGGGATTGAAATCAGAGAAGTAGGAACTTAGATTTGGGCCCAAAGTAATAATCTCACTGGAGTTATGGAAAGTGGTGGAAATGTCCCTCTGAAGCTCATGCCAAGAAAGTCTAACACATCATCTACAATGACCAGACCAAAACTCAGTTGCTAAGATTTTTGAAATATGACAAGTAGGATTTAGAAGTCAGCTCTCATCCTAGAGCCATATAAACAACATAAACAGGGGGAGGGGAAGAATAATACCTAAAGAATATAAGGAAAAGACAACCAAATAGAAAATATGGCAAAGGCTAGGTCAGAAGCAATAAAACAAAAACAATTTCCATATAAAAAGACTCCCAGTCTGCAATGTTCAAACAAATTGGAATGTGTTGCAATGACACAACTCATTTGCTTTGACATATAGAAAACAAACTGCTCTACATGTTTGTTTAAACTCATCTTTTAGTTCAAATAGAACCGTAGATTTTTATGGACTCATGTTATTATACAAAGAAATTCCATATTCCTACTACCTTGTTTCCTCACCATCAATCATTTGCAAAACTAATTCACTAATCATAATTTGACAAGTGAGGTCAATCTACAAAACAATCTTATCTGGGCAGAGATATAGCACAGCAGTAGGGCATTTGCCTTGCATGCGGCCAACCCAGGATGGACCTGCCTTTGATTCCCAGCATCCCATATGGTCCCCTGAGCCTGTCAGGAGCGATTTCTGATCACAGAGTCAGGAGTAACCTCTGCGAGCCACCTCTGGGTGTGGCAAATAAAAAAATTTTTTTATCACTACTCTTGCTGCCTTTTGATTGATACATCAAAGAATATTCTATGAACGGAATTATTTAGTATGTAAACTTCTGGAATTTAGTTTTCTTTCACTCTCCACTCAGATTCATTTTCTAAAAATATAATAGAGTTGTGATGTTCATTAACAGTTTTCTTAGGTCTGTCCCCCAAGTATTAATCAGAAGATTTTTCAAACAGAACAAAGTTTTCAAGCAAGGGCACAAAAATAAGATGCTACATGGGTCCATGTAAGAGACCATGAGGTGCCAGGGAGCAAACTAGGATGGGAGAAATGAGTAGCTAAAGAAACTGGGGTACATACACACAGTGGGATACTATGCAGCCTTCAGGAAAAATGACGTCGTGAAATTTTCCTATACATGGATGGACATGGAAACTATTAAGCTGAGTGAAATAAGTCAAAGGGAAAGAGATAGACACCGGATAGTATCACTCATCTGTGGGATTTAAGAAAAATAAAATACATTATTGTAATAACACCCAGAGACAATAGAGATGAGTGCTGGGCTGGAAGGACTGTCCCACAGTATGAAGCTTACCATAAAGATTGATGAATTCAATTAGAGAAATAACTACACTAACAACTATTATGACAATGGTAGTGAGTGAAGAGAAATAGAATGCCTCTCTCGTGTACAGGCAGGATGTGGGGGAGGAAGGCAATGGGGGTCATTGATGGCGGGAAGGTTGCACTGGTGAAGGGGAGTGTTCTTTTCTATAACTGAAACCCAAGTACAAAATGCTTGAAATCATGGTGCTTAAATTAGGATATTATTTTAAAAAACTAAGATGGGTTGCATGCAAGGCAAGCATCTTAATCCCTGTACTATATCCATGGCTCCAACAATTTGTTCTTTTCTTTTTTAAAAAAATATTTTTGTAACTGAGTAGTATACCTACTGTGGATATACCATAGTTTGACTATTCAGTTGTTGAAGGATATTTGGGTTGTTTCGACTTTAGTGTTACTACATGAAAACTTTAGTTTTCATTTCTCTGGCACAAAAGGCAAGAAGATTGATTGCTAGGTTGTGTAATTGTGACATTGCTGCAGTCATAGTTTAAGGTACATTAAAAATCAGAAGGCCTGATGAGCTCCCCCAGCACAGATGGCTGAGAAAAGACCTCAAAGAGAGGTTGCTTCCTTGGAAAGTGGGGGTAGTATTTCTCAAGCTTACCAATAATTGCAAACATTTATTTGACCCAATAAGAGTCTCCCCACTGCTGTGCTATGTATGTAAATAGTTGAGCACTTACCTCCAGATGACAAAATTAGTATACACAAATATGGCCTTGATTAAATATCACTTTACCTGGAAAAATCAGCATCAAGAGAAATATACACCTTTGTCAAAAATTAGGTGATTGCATGTCTGGGGAACATTCTCTGAATATTCAAACCTATTCCACTCATCTGAGGGTCTGTCTTTATTCCAATGACATGCTGTTTTGATAACTATTGCTTTGTAATACAGCTTAAAATTGGGGAAAGTAATGCTTCCCATTTTCCTTTTCCCCAGGAGTGCTTTAGTTATTCGAGGGTGTTTATTGTTCCAGATGAATTTCATAAGTGTTTGATCCACTTCTTTGAAGAATGTCATGGGTATTTTTAAGGGGATCACATTAAATCTGTATAATGCTTTGGGGAGTATTGCCATTTTAATGGTGTTAATCCTGCCAATCCATGAGCAAGGTATGTGTTTCCATTTCCGTGTGTCCTCTCTTATTTCTTGGAGCAGGGCTTTATAGTTTTCTTTGTATAGGCCCTTCATGTCTTTGGTCAAATTGACTCCAAGGTATTTGAGTTTGTGTGGCACTAATGTGAATAGGATAGCCTTCTTGACATCCATCTCTTCCCTATCATTATTGGTGTATAAAAAGACCATTGATTTCTGTGTGTTAATTTTGCACCTTGCTATATGAGTCTATTGTTTTTAGAAGCTTTTTGGCAGAGTCTTTAGGGTTTTCTAAGTAGAGTATCATGTCATCTGCAAACAATGAGAGCTTGACTTCTTCCTTTCTTATCTGGATTCCCTTAATATCTTTTTCTTGCCTGATTGCTATAGCAAGCACTTCCAGTACTATGTTGAAGAGGAGTGGTGACAAAGGAGCAAGAAATCCTAAGTGCAGCAGGGAAAACCTCTTCAACAAGTGGTGCTGGCAGAACTGGTTAGCCACTTGCAAAAAAAAGCAAACATAGACCCTCAGTTAACATCATGTACGAAGGTAAAATCCAAATGGATTAAAGACCTTGATATCAGACCTGATACCATAAGGTATATAGAACAGCATGTCAGTAAAACACTCCATGACATTGAAACTAAAGGCATCTTCAAGGAGGAAACTGCACTTTCCAAACAAGTGGAAGCAGAGATTAACAGATGGGAATACATTAAGCTGAGAAGCTTCTGCACATCAAAAGAAGTAGTGCCCAGGATACAAGAGCCACCCACCATGTGGAGAAACTATTCACCCAACACCCATCAGATAAGGGGCTAATATCCAAAATATACAGGGCACTGAAAGAACTTTACAAGAAAAAAACATCTAATCCTATCAAAAAATTAAGAAGAAGTGAATAGATATTTTGATTAAAAAAAAAAAAGAAATATAAATGGCCAAAAGGCACATTAAAAAAATGCTTCTCATCACTAATCATCAGGGAGATGTAAATCAAAACAATGATGAGATAGCATCTCACACCACAGAGATTGGCATACATCACAAAGAATGAGAACAATCAGTGCTGGCAGGGAAGTGGAGAGAAAGAAACTCTTATCCACTGCAGGTGGGAATGCCATCTAGTCCAGCCTCTATGGAAAGCGATATGGAGATTCCTCCAAAATCTGGAAATTGAGCTCCCATGCGACCTATCTATTCCACTCCTAGGGATATACCCTAAGAACACAAGAATACAACACAAAAACCCCTTCCTCACACCTATATTTATGCACAATAGCCAGGCTCTGGAAAGAACCAAGATGCCCTTCAACAGACGAATGGCTAAAGAAACTGTGGTACATATACACAATGGAATATTATGCAGCCATCAGGAGAGATGAAGTCATGAAATTTTCCTATACATGGATGTACATGGAATCTATCATGCTGAGTGAAATAAGTCAGAGGGAGAGAGAGACGCAGAATAGCTCACTCATCTATGGGTTTTAAGAAAAATAAAAGTCATTTTCGCAACAATCCTCAGAGAAATGAGAGGAGGTCTGGAACTTCCAGCTCACTTCATGAAGCTCACCACAGAGTGGCGAGTGCAGTTATAGAAATAACTACACAGAGAACTATGATAATCATGTGAATGAATGAGGGAACTGGAAAGCCTGTCTGGAGTACAGGCAGGGATGGGGTGGGAGGGAGGGAGATTTGGGACATTGGTGGTGGGAATGTTGCACTGGTGAAGGGGGATATTCTTCACATGACTGAAACCTGATCACAATCATATTTGTAATGTTTAAATAAAGAAAAAAAGAGAAATATACAAAGAACTTTGTAATCCTCAAAGTGAAGTTAGTCTTTTAAAGAATATTCTGTTCAAAAAAAAAAAAAGAATATTCTGTTCACTCAGATGAAAGAAGCCCTTTGTTGGAACACCTGGCAAACTTGCTAATATTTTGATTTCTATCAGAATTGACACCCGGGTCCAGCCTGGGAGTCAAAAAACTTTGAGATGTTAAAATTTGCTCTTTTGGGGGCCGGGCGGTGGCGCTAGAGGTAAGGTGCCTGCCTTGCCTGCGCTACCCTAGGACGGACCACAGTTCGATCCCCCGGCGTCCCATATGGTCCCCCAAGCCAGGAGCGATTTCTGAGTGCATAGCCAGGAGTAACCCCTGAGCGTCACCGGGTGTGGCCCAAAAACAAACAAACAAAAAAAAATTTGCTCTTTTGGGTCCAGAGAAGCCTCTGACTCAACTCCCCTCTGTCTTTTAATTGGAGCTTCTATTCAGAAGATTTGTAACCCACAATAAAAGCCTGTGGATTATCTGTTGTGAAGAAATTTCTAGATCACCAAATAGTAACCAAAAGAGTGAAAAAAAGAAAGAAAAAAGTGGAAGAAAAAAGAGAAGGGAAATAATCTAAAAAAAAAAAAAAAAAAAAACAAGCAAAAGGAGTGCTGGAGTGGTAGGGTTTGGTGTTCCCCCCACTTTTTTTTTTTTTTTGCATAGGCACAGTAAGTATTGGGGAAGAAAGGGAATTCCCATGGCCTAAGAGATTCAGGGTTTCTCCACCCTTGAAGCATACCATCATGGGAGCAACCACTGGCTCCATACATACTCATTACCACATCCCAAGGGCTTTATTTTTTTTTTTTTTTGGCTGGGTGCAATTTTATTATTTTTTTTAGTAGTTGCTACCATTTTTTTTCTCTTTTTCTTTTCCTTTTTATCTCCAACAGAATCACATAACTTGAATCATTCAGCCTCATAAAGTGAGGGGGGAAAGGATGATACCAGGACCAGTCATATGAACTTGTACTGAAAATAAAAAATGATCAGACTTGATCACCAAACCTAAAGTCAATGACAACAGAATAGATACTCCATCTACAACAGGCTGTAAAGTAGAGCCACCAGTTACAGTAATAGTCTGGGGGGTAAAGGAGGGAGATCTGGGATACATGCTGGGAACAGGGGAGGAGGGAGGACAACACTGGTGATGGGAATGCCCCTCATTCATTGTCACTATGTACCATAAATAATTCTGTGAAAGATTTGTTATACATTTTGGTCACGAAAATTTATTAAAAAATTTTTTATAAACAAAAAAAAATTTTTTTTAATTTTATAAATAGGAAAAAAAAAAAAAGAAACATAGATCAGGGCCCGGAGAGATAGCACAGTGGCGTTTGCCTTGCAAGCAGCCGATCCAGGACCAAAGGTGGTTGGTTCGAATCTCGGTGTCCCATATGGTCCCCCGTGCCTGCCAGGAGATATTTCTGAGCAGACAGCCAGGAGTAACCCCTGAGCACCGCTGGGTGTGGCCCAAAAACCAAAAACCAAAAAAAAAAGAAAGAAAGAAACATAGATCAAACAGTATGTACTTATAAGCTTTTTGATAACAAGAAAGTACAATTTTTTTAACCTTTCAGGAAGACGGATATAGGTGGTCCGTCCCATTAAAAATCATGTTTAAATAGATCACTGTAGCATTCAATAAACAATGCAATCAGATTCACCCCCACAACTGAGTGTGGCTTTGTCATTCATTGTACCCTGCACCCACTTTCTGGGAACCCCAAGAATTCCCTGAAGTGTCCAGACCAAGACAGTCCTGACATCACATGTTTTGTTATGTTTTAATATACTGCAGGGATGGAGCAGAGAGATAGTAAGTATAGAAAGTAAGTCGCTTTTCTTGCACACCTGGCCAACCTGGGTTATATCCCTGTACCCAATCAGGAGTGATCTGTGAGCACTGTGCTAGGAGTTAGCCCTGAGAACCAGTGGGTATTCCCCTAAAACAAAACAAAGCAGAACAGAACAACAAAAAAAACCTGTGAACCAATTTCCAGAATGACTGTACCACTTAACATTCCTTCATCAAGAAATATTTAACTTCGCCACATCCTACAATATTTTATAATCTTAGCCATCTCCACTGTTGTACTTTTTGAATTGTGCGTTAGCTAGGCAGTCTAAAAACACAACGACTCATCTCATTGATGCCATGGTTTCTCTTTCTTTCCTAAAAGTTTTATAGTTTTTCATGTTTATTTAAGACTCTGCTCTATTGTGAGGCTATATGCATATGTGTAAATTTTACATTGAATTCATTCTGAAGCAGTCATTTACGGTGCCTCGCTGATTCAGTCTCCCTCCTCCTCCCCTAGCAATGGCCCTAATTTCAGTGCTTAGTGGAGTTGTCCCCAGCCCCTCCAGCCCCTTTCTTTTTGGCTTCCTTCCCACCCACCCCAGCCCTCGAGCTGACCACACTCACCCCTCTGGGCCTCAGCAGTCCTCCTCCTCTTCCTCTCTTGCCTCTACAATTGTCCTGACCACAGTCAGCTCTGCTGGAGCTGGACGCTGCTCTTGCTAAGAGGCACAGTCATACCAACTTTCTCTCTTTGACAAAACACAGGTGTCTGGACAGAATTTCTTAGAAGTGCCCCAGGGACAAACTTCACCTGTTAGGTCAAAGGCAGAAGAGATTTGAGTCTCAGAGCTGTTTCTCCCAGTGCCCTCTGCTCCAGTGAGTGGGTCTCTATCAGAGGAAAGAAAGACCCCGGAAACAGTGCTGTGGATACTGAGATAACTCTTTGCCTGGTCTCCATCAAGCTAAACTATTGTCCCAGATTCTGGGAGTGTGGTTGGAATTTGGGCCACGGATCTGGTTTCTCTGAAAGTAGGCATACCTAAGAATACATACATGCATTCCTGGGTCTTCCTTCAGATGTCATGATGGGTCTATCGTTGGTTGTAAGTCCCAGAATCCTCAACCCAACTGGAAATAAGGATCATCTCCACTCCAGAGCTCCCCGGGGTGCACCTCCCTGATGTGCCCTAAAACCACCCCCAGCCTGGCTCTGGGTGTCCCAGCTTCTGCTCCTTCTGCATCTCTGACCAGACCCCTTCACAAACTCCCTCATACTCATGTCCAAGACTCTGTGGAGTCTTAGGACATTGTTGGGGGGTGGAGCATCTTTATCCATGGGGTGCTACCAGCCTATATTCAAAGCTCAGAGATAGAACTTTCAAAACTAGAGAAACTGGAACAGAAATGCCAGAAAAGGAGGGGGCTCTAAATCAGTGTGAAAACTCATTTACCTTGTCTTGACTTGTCCTCCCTGGCAGAACTGATTTGGAGAGCTAGAGAACTGGAGTACGCCCAATGCTGTTCAGTAGTTCTTGGGAGACTTGGAGTTGCTGACGATGGAGCCCAGAGCACCCTATGCAGAGTATGTGATGGGCCCTTTGAGTATCAGCCCCGACCCTGTGGAGTTATGACTCACTGATACCCAGAGTAGGGAAAGCTACAGAAACTAAAAGAAGGATCAAGAAAGTGTGGTCCAGTCATAAAAGTCCCTCCCTTGGCTTTGAGGGTGGATGTTTTCCCTATCTCTTGCAGGACTTCCTGTTTGTGAGTAGGGCCTCCACCCAGTTGCTTTGGAAGTTTCGGGCCATATTAGGCAGCACTGGCTTTTCCTCTAGAGCCTCTTTATTTTTATTTTCTTTTTTGGACCACATCCGGTGATGCTCAGGGGTTACTCCTGGCTAGGCACTCAGAAATCCCTTTTGGCTGGGCTGACCATATGGGATTGAAGGTCCTAGGTTAGCACGAGCAAGTCAAATGCCCTACTGTTTGTGGCACCACTCGGGCCCCATAGAGCCTCTTTATTGAGAGTTGGCATGTCCTCTGGTTTCAGTGACCTCCTGATACTCTTGGCTGCCTACTCTGTGAGCAGTGGCCATCTCTTCAAGAGTTAGGCCGTGAAGGTACCGGGGTGTCCCTCCCAGGTCATTGAATTCTTGCCCCCCCCTCCACAAATATATCCGTTACCTCCTAGAAAAGCACCCAATTCTCTAGTACATTTACACTTATCTCAGTCACAATGTCCACATGGCAGCTTTGTGCCACTTTATGTTAAAGATCCTAATCCATGTCACTTGCCACTGCATGCCAACAGCACTGCTTAGGAGTGCTCCTAAGGAGCTGCTAGATGGGCAGAATGCCAGGTGCAGACCTGTTGTAAGAAGATGCCCAAGTGAAGCTGTGAAGTAAAAGCCAAAGAGAGAGGGCAACACACTAGCACAATGGAAAGGCACTTGTCTCGAACACACCTGAAGCAGATTCAATTCCTGGATCATAGAATGACCCCTTGAGCCCACCAGGAGTGATCTCTAAGCACAGAGTCAGAAATAAATCCTAAGCACCACGGTGTCCCCCCAAAACAATAACAAGTCAAAGAGGAGAGAGGTAGTTTAGTGGTTTGAGCTTATGCTTTGTATGCAACTGGCCTGGGTTCATGATTCCTGGAGCCCTGCCACCAACAACTCTTGAGTTTGGAGCCAGGGACAAGCTCTTTAAGCTCCACTGGGATGGCTTTCAAGCCCAAAATAAACTTTAGGGACTTTCCCAAGTTTCCTGAAGAAAGTAGAAGCTCTACTGGAGAGCTGACTCTTTGATGCCCAGGGGAAGGCCTTCTTATTGCCGTGTTCCACTTGTTACTTGAAGTTTTGTCTATCCTCTCATTATTAAAAAACAAACAAGCAGAGCTTTTCCTGGGACCATAAAGAAGGATCTTGGGGTTTGACAACTAACATGTCAGAAGCCTGTAATCTGTCTCATGACAAAAATGCTTCAAGGTAGAGACACCCTGTATCTCTTAGGCCAAGGGAATTTCCTTTCTAATTTCCCCATGTTTACTGTGCCTATGCAAAAAAAAAAAAAAAAAAAAAAAAAAGGCACATCTGTTCCCCCATTTACTTTTATTTTTTATTTCTTTTTCTTTTGTATTCTTTTGTATAATTTTATTTAAAATTAGAAATTTTAATTAAAAATAAAACATGAGGGGGCCGGGCAGTGGCGCTAAAGGTAAGGTGCCTGCCTTGCGTGCGCTAGCCTTGGACGGACCGCGGTTCTATCCCCCGGTGTCCCATATGGTCACCCAAGCCAGGAGCAACTTCTGAGCACATAGCCAGGAGGGTGTGGCCCAAAAACCAAAAAAAAAAAAAAAAATAGAACGTGAATCATCTTGTTCTGCCTCATATTTCTATGTCTTCCTACAAATTGAAAAAGTAAAAGTGGATGGAAACCAGGGCCCAAGTGGTCTCAGGAGCATTAAGTGGAAATAAAAAATGGTCATACCTAAATACCCAAACCAAAGTCAACGACAATAAAATCAAGGGACCCAAACTACAACAAGCTATACGCTTGGAACCTCTTACACTAGCAGTCCAAGGGGCTAAGGGTGGATATGGGGTGCATGCTGGAAACTATGGCAGAGGGAGGTCAACACTGGTGATAGGAATGGCCCTAATTCATTCTCACTCTGTACCTGAAACACAACTGTGAAAGACTTGTAATTCACTTTGGTTTCAGTAAAAACATTAAAAAAACTTTTTTGAATTTTTTCTACCTAGGAGCCACAACCAGTAGTATTCAGGTACTATATGCAAATCAGTGCTCCCAAGTTGCTCCCCGTGTTTTATTGCCTGAGATCAAATTCAAGGCTCTTGCATGTAAAGGATGCAGTCCAGCCACTGATATATCCCACAGCTCTAAACAAATAAATTAGGTTTATATGAGTTTTTGGTTTTTGAGCCATACCCATGAATACTCAAGGGTGATTTCCAGCTTGGGGCTTGGGGGTCACTCCTAATAGTGTTTGAGGTACCACAGATGTTGAGATTTAACCCAGACCCCTTAGAAGAGCATATTATATTATCCAATCTTTTCTGAGTTATCTTCACAGCACATCTAAAGAAAACAAAAATTCATTTTAGTTATAGTTTTAACCTAGCTCTGATCTCAGGAAATTTTATTACATTTGCCTAAACCTGACTGTGCTCAGGACTTATTCCTGGCTCTGTACGCAGAGATCATACCTGAAGGGATTTGGGGAACCATAAGCTACGCTGGAGAGCAAGCCCAGGCCAACCACATACAAGGCAAATGACAATTTTTTTTACTTTTCATTCTTGAAAGGAAAGAAAGGAAAGAGAAGAAAGGGGAAGGAAAGGGAAGGAAAGAGAAGGAGGGATAGAGGGAAGGAAGGAAGGAAGGAAGGAAGGAAGGAAGGAAGGAAGGAAGGAAGGAAGGAAGAAAGGAAGGAAGGAAGGAAGGAAGGAAGGAAGGAAGGAAGGAAGGAAGGAAGGAAGGAAGGAAGGAAGGAAGGAAGGAAGGAAGGAAGGAAGGAAGGAAGGAAGGAGGAAAGGAACCTTCCAAGAAAGCTTTTTAAATAGAGAAGAATATTTCTTTCCAGAATGCAATAACTTACAAGCATGTCTTAGCAAAGACAATCATAGTATACATGCCATCTTAATCTGTTTTTTGTTTGTTTGTTTGTTTGTTTGTTTTGGTTTTTGGGCCCCACCCGGCGGTACTCAGAGGTTACTCCTGGCTGTCTGCTCAGAAGTAGCTCCTGGCAGGCATGGGGGACTATATGGGACACCGGGATTCAAACCAACCACCTTTGGTTGTGGATCAGCTGTTTGCAAGGCAAACACCACTGTGCTATCTCTCCGGGCCCTGTTTTTTTTTTATTTTTTTGTTAAATATATGGTGATATTTTAGGTCTCTGCACAATTTTCATATTTATTTGTGACTTTCATTGTTCATAATTCTTAGGAAAAAATATTACTTTGTGAAACTCCTAAGATGAAAGTGCCATGAATGCTAAATGGCTTTAGAAAGGAATTATGAAATCTCACTTTTGTCTCTGTTAGTGACTAAAGAGCTTTGAGAATAACTACTTACTGAACTATGTCCCACAGCACGACCATGTTTGCACATCGGCCAGCTCTATGGACTCATTTTATTTATGAAAGAGATAAACCAAACTAGAAAAAAAATCACAGGTACACAAGCCTCACAGCTAAAAATGAGGGCATTCATGGGAGGAGGAAGGCCAAATCAGCATCCTGCCAAAGCTCTGGTAGCTGCATCTACCACCCAGTCATGGCTCACCAGTGGCCCAACCTCACCATTCTACCACTGAATTCTGCAGAGACGCCCAACTGACCAAAACTCCAAGTAAGCCAGTATTTGGGCTGAGATCAACAGGTCTGTGCTGGAGTGAGCATAGGCATCCTTCCTCTCTCCCCCTCTCATATTTCTAGAAGGTCTGGCGGCAATAAACATACCCCTAGCTACCATCATATCAGCTACAGAACTTAGAAGTTCTGCATTTTGGGGGTTAGGGAGGGTTTTAGGCCATACCCAGTGGTGCTCAGGGGTTACTCCAGGCTCTGTGCTCAGAAATCACTCCTGGCTGGCTTGGGGGGCCATATGGGATGCCAGGATGCAAATCACCATTTGTTCTGGATCAACTGCATACAAGGGAATGTCCTACCGCTGTGCTATCTCTCTCTCTCTCTCTGGCTTCCAGAACTTGGCATTTCTGGACTACACAGCCTCTATGTGGCCACATAACACCTCCAAATTTTTTAATATTGTCACCCTATAACAAACACACCAAATTAGATATCAAAGAGGCATAAATTCACCAAAGGTTAACAAATAGAACCAAAAACAGAATGATAAGCTAGTAACAAAGAGCTTAGTAAACCTTCAGAAGATGAGTTAATGATCCCATTGCTAGATATAATAATTTTCACAAATTGCTTTAGCTGTATTTTATTTTTTGATTTTATTACTACCTAGCTTTAATCATTCAATATAAAGTAAATTGCTCTGTACTTGTCAAAGAGGCAGACTTAAAAGTGGGTGGGAGGGCCAGGCAGTGGCGCTGAAAGTAAGGTGCCTGCCTTGCCTGCACTAGCCTTGGACGGACCGAGGTTCGATCTCCCGGTGTCCCATACGGTCCCCCAAGCCAGGAGCAACTTCTGAGCACATAGCCAGGAGTAACCCCTGAGTGTTACCGGGTGTGGCCCAAAAACAAAAACAAAACAAAACAAAACAAAAAAAAGTGGGTGGGAATCCAGAAAGAATTGTGGAGGGAATTTTATACTGGTGGTGGGATTGGTGATGGCACATGGAATGCCAGTAACAAATATATTATGAGGAATTATATAGAACAAGTTTTTAAATAAAGTAATAATTTTTTGCTTTTAGGACCACACCTGGTGGCGCTCAGAGGTTACTCCTGACTATGAGCTCAGAAATAGCTCCTGGCTAGGGGACCATATGGGACGTTGGGGATAGAACCCAGATCTTCCTTGGGTGAGCCGCATGCTCGACTGCTGTGCTATCGCTCCAGCTCTGAAAAAAAAAAATTTAATTATGAAAAAATAGCTACTTGCTTAATGCTGGTAACCATGAAAAAAAAAAAAAACCAGCAATGTTAGTAGAAGGTAAATCTGGGGATTTATCTAATCAGTTATTCTTTGCAGGCAATGAGGCGTACATTTCCTGAAAATTCAACTAAAACTACAATGTTATTTGCTACTTGTTTCTCATCCCTACAAAGTAGTATTGTGGTTGCACCTTTATTAAAGTGGGCGAGGTTGCTAGCTACCCTTCGACAGGAAGTAAATAATGGCAAGAAGTCTTTTTTACATTTGACTTCAGGGGAAATAAGATATGTCAATACAAAAACTTTTCTTTAGGTTTTTGGTTTTTGGGTCACACCCAGCTATGCTCAGGTATTACTCCTGACTCTGCACTCAGAAATCACTCCTGGCAGGTACAAGGGACCACATAGGATGCCAGGATTAGAACCGCCGTCAGTTCTGGATCGGCTGCTTGCAAGGCAAACTTCCTACCGTTGTGCAATCTCTCCAGCCCCACAAAAACTCTTCTGATAACCGAGCTTTCCTATTAATAGCATAAAGGTCTCTCTGGTAAAGGAAATGATGGTGTAACATTGTATGCATGAAATTCTATCACCAGTGGTATTGTGAACTTATTAAAGTATCTAAAATTTTGTTTTGCTTTATTTGGGGCCATGCCCAACAGAGTGCAGGGCTTGCTCCTGGCTCTGTGCAAATGGTCACTTGTGGTTTAACAACTTGTTCCAGTAGATGGAGATTAAATCACTTCACCAGACAATGGCCCTATACTTAGTCTAAAGACAGCTGGAAACGTTTGAATGCCAGCTTGTTCAAAGTTTTTCTCATCTATTAAAAATATCTTCAAGGGGCCGGAGAGATAGCATGGAGATAAGGTGAAGGTCATCGGTTAGAATCCCGGCATCCCATATGGTCACCCGTGCCTGCCAGGAGCAATTTCTGAGCATGAAGCCAGGAGTAACTCCTGAGCACTGCTGGGTGTGACCCCCCCAAAAAAAAACACCAAAAAAAACTTCAAATATTGTCTTAAGGTTAATTTAATATCCGGTAAACCGTAAAAATATACATTGGGGGGCGGGGTCAGAGAGATAGCACAGCGGTAGGGTGTTTGCCTTGTACACAACCGATTCAGGACCGACAGTGGTTCGAATTCTGGCATCTCATATGGTATCCTGAGCATGCCAGGAGAGATTTCTGAGTGCAGAGCTAGGACTAACCCTTGAGCACTGCCGTACGTGACCCAGAAACCAAAGATTAATAATAATAAAATAAATCAGTAAATAAAATTATACATTGGGGAGGAGTGGAAAGGAGAGAGACAGTATAGGGTAGGGTGATGGCAGTTCTAAGAATCAAACCTGGGTTTCCCATACACAGCATGTGCTCCAGTCTGTTGAGAGATCTTCTTCTCCCTTAAAAATACTTTTTAAGAGCTGGAGCTTAAAAAATACTTTTTAAGAGATTTCTCAAAGGAATGAACACGTACTGGGTTCTCCAATCCTCTGGATTCTCCCAGATTTATGGTGCTCAGAAAAAGCTCACTGTTCTTGATTTTACTCAACCAGAACTCAAAGCACTGGGCATACAAGTACCCCTCCTGAAAATTGAGGAGATAGCACAAAGGGCTGGAGCACAGGTTGTATGTATACAAAAGGTCCCAGGTTCAATCCCTGGCATCTCACAGCCTCAAGTATCACTCAGCATAGACCAAGTAGTAATCTCACAAATCCCCCTGAGGAGAACCAACCCCCAACCTCCAAAAAATGTGTCTTCTTTACTGGTTCCGGCTAGACTTCTGACTTAACTAGAATTGGACTTGGGGAAATTTTTGTTAAGTCAACAGCCTGATGGGGCTGGAGAGGGGCTCCTGGCTCCTTCCTCACAGGCATCATCATTTCCACCATGGTGACATTAGTCAGCGCTCTACATGTCACTGCCTGCTCATTGGTCTATAATAATCACTCACAGAACTCTCAGGCTGCAGGGCTTTCCCCCAGAGGGTGTTGGAACAAAAATAGTGCTGGCGATGGGGGTTACCCAGGTCTGAACTGGGCACCAGCAGATATTCATTTGTAAGAGATGAAACCATTGGCAGTGGGACCAGAGCAATGGCTCAGGGGACAGAGCATGCATGTCTTGAATTCTGGAGATCTGAGTTTGATCCCCAACTCTATATGTCATCTGAGCACAGCCAGGAACAAACTCTGAACCCCAAGTGAGCAGCAATCCTGAGCACAGGAGGTATAACCCTCAATTCATGAAACCAAAAATAATAGAAATAGGTAGAGAGAGACTAGATGGAGTTTGTATAACAGGCATAGAAGATGCATAGCCATTCTAAATGGCATCTAAACCAGGAAGGTGAATTCCAGTGAAGGGAATGGTATCTTGCCCTTTGCCTCCATGAGGAACTTCCACAGTTATCTAGCAAGGCTCTGGGGAGCAATGGTGGAAAGAGGCTCCAGTTCCCAAGTGGAAGAAACAGCTTCACAAGTAAACAAATTGGGCAGAGTTGTCATTTGTCCTCCATCAGAGGGACAGGCCATGATAGGTGTTGGCTTGGAAGGATGGCGCGGCCCCAGAGTGAAGTTGGCATAACGAGACCTCTGTGCCACAGCAACCAGAAATTTGCCCTTGAAGGATTTGTTGGGCTCTGGCTCTTTCCCATTTTCTCCACTGCCTTAATCTCAGTGGGTGAAAGAAACTCTGTGCTCATGCTTTCACGAGTCTGTCCTAACTCTATAGAAGAAATCTTGGGGGAGCCAAAGAGACAGGATAGGGTCAAGGTGCTTGCATTGGCCTGAGTTCATTCCCTGCACTGCATATGGTGCTCTGAATACCATCAGAAGTGATCCCTGAGTGCAGGCCTCGGAGAAAGCCCTGACCCAGAAGGAGGAGGTGGGAAAGGAGAAGGCAGAGAAAAGAAGTTCAAATAATCATGTTAGATGAGACAATCATTCTAACAAAAAGGCAGATAAAATGTGATGATTTTGCTTTTTATTCCTCTAATATTGTGATTTTTCAATGACCAGATATTTGTGCAGATATCATATGAAATTAAATCTTATGGGGCCGGGCGGTGGCGCTGGAGGTAAGGTGCCTGCCTTGCCTGCGCTAGCCTAGGACGGACCGCGGTTCGATCCCCCGATGTCCCATATGGTCCCCCAAGAAGCCAGGAGCAACTTCTCAGCGCATAGCCAGGAGTAACCCCTGAGCGTCACAGGGTGTGGCCCAAAAACCAAAAAAAAAAAAAAATCTTATACTTACAAACAATTTTGTAGGGGGAGCAGAGTGAGAGCACAGTGGATAGAGTGCTTGTTTTGTATGCAGCCAACTCGGGCTCTATTCCTGGCTCTCCAAATTGCCCCCAGGCCCACTATGAAGATCTCTGAGTGCAGAGCAAGGAGAAAATCCTGAGCTGGATGCAGCCAAAAATAATAATTAATGAAAAGTTGAAACAACTTTGGGTAACTTTGACGTGTGTTCCACACTGAAGTAGGCAGGCTGGTGCTGGAAGGCATTTGCACCACCTCTCCAGCAGCCACCAACTTTACCTTTAGCTGAGGCCTGGGTTCTCTTGCATGGCTGCAGAGGCCACTGGGGAGGTGTCCCATGCTTATCCCATTCTCTCTTAATTTCAGTGTGTTCTTTCTTGCACACATGAACGTGGGAAATTTTTCTCATCACTCTCATGGAATGAAGATAGGTCCCTGCTTGCCTCTACTCCAGATTTGGGGCAAGTCATGTCCAAACTGAGGATCACAAGCACTGATATGAACCGCAGCCTTTCCTGGACTCCCCACTTCATACTGAAAGTCCTGATTTGTTCTCACATGGACGGATGCCAGCAGAAAGCAATGAGCCTCATTCTACACACAAAGAAGCCACAAGCGGGTGATTTGAGAGCTACAATCATGACCGAAGTTTCAGAATTAAGCAGCAGTGAATGATGTTTAGGATTTTTTTCTTTTTAATTTTTGGAACACACCCAGTGGTGCTCATGGCTTAGACCTGCACTCAGAGAGCATTCCTAGCACGACACAGAGGAGCATGTGGGTTGCTGATTGTGACCCTTTCCATAACTTCCTGTTTCCCTAACCTCTTCTTTTTGGTATGTAAAATCCCACCTGGATTGCAAGGACCTTCTCCACCCTGGTGGGTGGGGTTCTGGGTAATAAAATAAATAGCCTGGTTTTGTGCAAGAAAGCAAGCACAAAAGAAAAGAAAGAGGCAGAGGAATAAAGCGAGCTGACTCTGATGAATATCTCTTCTGACTGCTTGGTGTATTATTTCTCCACCCTGCTTCATCAGACCCATCTGCTTTGAGGGGTTATAAACATAGTGCTGGGGAGCCTCAAAAAACTCGTGGACATTATTTTTTCATTCTACACCTGGGATCAAGCTTGCATCAGCCATGTGCAAACCAAGTGCCCTACCCTTCAGCCCCCAGCTGCTTAGGATTTTTATTGTTCCCACACTTTTCCATACTGTTTCCCAGAGTCTCCTAATTCTAAGGAGGTTCTCTCCATAATGCCCCTAGGAAAATGTTCCTCACAGAAGGCTGCCCTTTCAGTTTCGCTCATTCTGCTCAGGCAAGACCCCTTGAATAAGTTAGTGTTTCCTCCAACAACCCTTGTGTAGTACGTATGTGAGGGTACATGGGGTAGAAACCTAGTTGCATCTGATAATATCAACTTTGCTATTCATATATCTGGGCTGGTAAGTTGGGCAGGTTTAGTCTTACAAGAGATTCTGCAACTGTGGGAGCTAATAAAAGTGACTGCCTGGTTTGCTTTCTTTGTTTTGGCTAGAACTACTAAACATCCAAGCTTATGGTATATTGCCATGGAAGAGTTACAAGAATGAGAAAGTGCTTTCAATTCCCTGTCACGTTAGCCTTGCTGATATCACCTGAGACCATAGGTCTCATTGCAGAGAAAAGGCACTCCCGAGACACAAAGGGATGAAACACTGGGGTCATAAATACAATAATCTTCTGCATGAACTGCAGACCTAAAGTGAGTTGCTTAGAGATCTTTGGGAGTGCCTTGACTCTATTCCACATTCTAGGGGCTTATTTCTTTTTCTCAAGTCAGGGGAGATTTAATTAAAGTGTGTATTGTGGTTTGAGGTGGGGTGCTTCTAGGGACATACTTTAAAGGGCTAGTGTGCATGCTTTGCATCCGAAAATAAAGGTTTTATACACTATGCAACATGGTTCCTGGAGTAACATCAGTAGTGATCCCCCAAGCAATGTACCAGCACTGCAAGGTGTGACAAGGTGTGACACACACACATACACACACACACACACACACACACACACACACACACATACACAAGCACATATGGCTTTTTTGTTTTGAGTCACACCTGGTGGTGCTCAGGGGTTACGCCTGGCTCTGCACTCAAAAATAGTTCCTGGCAGGCTTGGGGGAGCATATGGAATGGCAGAAATCAAACCACTCTCCATCTTGGGTTGTCAGCATGCAAGGCAAATGCTTACCTCTGTGCTATCGCTCTGGACCCTCAAATGCTTACCTCTGTGCTATCGCTCTGGATCCTCAAATGGCTTTCTTTGTTTGTTTGTTTGTTTTTGTTTTGGTTTTTCGGACTACACCCATTTGATGCTCAGGGGTTGCTCCTGGCTAAGTGCTCAGAAATCGCCCCTGGCTTGGGGGCTAGCGCTTGCAAGGCAGACACCTTACTGGCCACCTCGCCTGCCCCTCAAATGGCTTTCTTGATGAAATAGTTAACTCCATAAATGCAATATTAAATTTAACATAACATTATAGGCCAACAGCTCTAACGAGTTTGGGCTTTGTGAGCAGGGGGAGTTTGGACAGAGAAGGAACCATTACGACCTTGTCAGTTGGAAATAATCACTCTGAACAAGAGCTGGGTGCTAAAAGAAGGGAAAATAATATGCATGCTACCCCTTCAGAAACAATATTGCAAACCACAACTTCTAAAAGGAAATAAGAGAAAGAATAAAAATGTCTACTCTAAGAGGACCCAGTTATTAATCCAAAACAAAGGTGTCCCACCATCTTCCTCTTTTCTTTAAACCTATCTCTTTGATATGTAAAAGCACTGCCCCACCTGGTGATATGGTTCTGGGAGAACAAAGAAACAGCAGTTTGTCTTGGTGTGCTCAGGCAGAGATACCACGAGATGAAAAGCAAACTGACTCCATGACTCTCCCCTGACTGGCTTGGCTTATTACTCCTTCACGGCTACCTGCATCAGATCCATCCACCTTGGGGTGGAAATTCATAAGTTGCAGTGATTTCATAACCTAGAGATCTGTTATACAACCAAGGAAAACAGTGGTGGAGAATGGAAACTGGGACATTGGTGGCAGGAAATGTGCACTGGGGAAGGGGTGGGTGAACATTGCATAACTGAAACTCAATCATGACCAATTTTGTAACTGTGATTCTCATAATGATTGAATTAAAAATTATTTAAAAGAGGGGCCAGAACAGCATGGTATTGGAATAAGGACAGGCCTTCAGATCAGTGGAATAGGCTTGAATACTCAGAGAATGTTCCCCAGACATACAATCACCTAATTTTTGATAAAGGAGCAGGAAATCCTAAATGGAGCAGGGAAAGCCTCTTCAACAAATGGTGTTGGCACAATTGGCTAGCCACTTGCAAAAAATTGAACTTAGACCCTCAGCTAACATCATGTACGAAGGTTAAATCCCAATGGATGAAAGACCTCGATATCAGATCCAAAACCATAAGATATATAGAACAATACATAGGCAAAACACTCCAGGGCATTGAGACTACAGGCATCTTCAAGGAGGAAACTGCACTCTCCAAGAAAGTGAAAGCAGAGATTAACAGATGGGAATATATTAAACTGAGAAGCTTCTGCACCTCAAAGGAAGTAGTGCCCAGGATATAAGAGCCACCCACTGAGTGGGAGAAACTATTCACCCAATACCCATCAGATAAAGGGGCAAATCTCCAAAATATACAAGGCACTGACAGAACTTTACAAGAAAAAACATCTAATCCCATCAAAAAATGGGGAGAAAAAATGAATAGACACTTTGACAAAGAAGAAATACAAATGGCCAAAAGACACATGAAAAAATGTTCCACATCACTAATCATCAGGGAGATGCAAATCAAAACAACTATGAGGTACCACCTCACACCCCAAAGAATGGTACACATCACAAAGAATGAGAATAAACAGTGTTGGCGGGGATGTGGAGAGAAAGGAACTCTTATCCACTGCTGGTGAGAATGCCGTCTAGTTCAACCTTTATGGAAAGCAATATGGAGATTCCTCCAAAAACTGGAAATCAAGCTCCCATACGATCCAGCTATACCACTCCTAGGAATATACCCTAGGAACACAAAAATACAATACAAAAATCTCTTCCTTATACCTATATTCATTGCAGCCCTATTTACCATAGCAAGACTCTGGAAACAACCAAGATGTCCTTCAACAGATGAATGGCTAAAGAAACTGTGGTACATATACACAATGGAATACTATGCAGCTGTCAGGAGAGATGAAGTCATGAAATTTTCCTATACATGGATGTACACGGAATCCAATATGCTGAGTGAAATAAGTCAGAGAGAGAGAGAAAAACGCAGAATGGTCTCACTCATCTATGGGTTTTAAGAAAAATGAAAGACATTCTTGCAAAAATAATTTTCAGACACAAAATAGAAAAGAGCTGGAAGTTCCAGCTCACATCAGGAAGCTCACCACAAAGAGGGATGAGTTTAGTTAGAGAAATAACTACGTTTTGAACTATCCTAATAATGAGAATGTATGAGGGAAATAGAAAGCCTGTCTAGAGTACAGGCGGGGTTGGGTGGGGAGCAGGGAGACTTGGGACATTGGTGATGGAAATGTTGCACTGGTGATGGGTGGTGTTCTTTACATGACTGAAACCCAAACACAATCATGTATGTGATCAAGGTGTTTAAATAAAATATATTATTTAAAAAAAAGAAAGAAAGGAAGAAAGGAAAAGAAAGGAGGAGGATAGGGCTACCTCTATATACAAATGTAAACACTAAGAATTATAACTACTAAGGAAGTAAACATACAATAAAATGTAGTTATATCCATTAAAAAAAAAGAGAGGCCAGAGCAATAGCACAGTGGATAGGACATTTGCCTTGCATGTGGCCAACCCAAGTTCGACCCCCAGCATCCCATATGGTCCCCCAAGCCTTTATTAAACAAAAAAAGGCATTTTAATGCCTTGGGGTGAGGGGAAATAACGCTTACGATGTTTGTAGCTACTACCCACTTTGTGTTCAGTTCTCACTTCTATAAATTATTGGGTAATTATATGGTACTAGGGATCAAGCCTGTGTCTCTCTGACCTTTTGACCTAGATTTTAAATCTAACCCTAAGTTTAATTAGTTAAATAGCCATTTCCAAATTACCTAACTTCTCTGAGTTTCAGTTTTCTAAAACAAAACAAAAATCTACCATGAAGAATTGTCCTAAGACTTAATTAGGCTGAACTCTATAGAGGAGCTGGCACATTTTTAAAAATTCAGCACAGAGAAGCTATTGAATGAGTTTTAACTTCTTTAGCTGTGCCAGGATCTCAGCTAACTAAAACTAAAAGTGGGTGGGAAGGGGAGACACTAATAAATGTCCAGCAACATACTAGCTATATTTTCTTCTGGAATGTCACAGCTTCTGTTCAAATCATTAACCCATTTTGAGTTCATTTTTCTGTGTAATATAAGAAAGGGGTCCAGCTAGATTCTTTTGCATGTGGCTATCCAAAGTTTCCACCATTTATTGGAGAGGATTATCTCCCATTGTATAATCTTGACTCAAATGATGTAAATGCATTGATCATAATCGCAAGAGCTTATTTCTGGTTTCTATTCTGTTCCGTTGATCTGTGGGCCTGTTTTATGCAAATATTTGGTAATAACGTTTGTTTGTTTTTTTTTTTTTTAATTTTTGGGCCACACCCGGTAACGCTCAGGGGTTACTCCTGGCTATGTGCTCAGAAGTTGCTCCTGGCTTGGGGGACCATATGGGACACCGGGGGATAGAACCGCGGTCCGTCCAAGGCTAGCGCAGGCAAGGCAGGCACCTTACCTTTAGCGCCACCGCCCGGCCCCGGTAATAACGTTTGATGTCAGGAGTATGATGCTTCAGATTTGTTCTTTCTCAAGATTGAGGTTACATACAATCTTAGCTTTTATATTTATTAAGAGTGATAGATCAGTATTGATATATTAGTAACTAAAACCCATAGTTTAGATTATAATTCATTCTTTGTGTTACATAGTCTATGGGTTTTGATAAATGCACAATGAAATGTAATTACAGTATCATGCAGAATAGCTCATAGATATTGCGATTCTCTTCCTATCTGAACTCCTGCAACCACTGATCAATTTTTTGGGGCTTTATTTGTTTGTTTGTTTTTACTTTGAGACCACACTATGCAGTATTCAGGGCTTATCTGTCTCAAAGTTCTCTCCTGGCAGTGCTTGATGGAGCCTATGTGGTGCTGGGGACTGAATCCAAGTTGACTGTATACAGCATCTGAGACAAGTGATTTCTCCCTCCCCCCATATCTTCCTTCTTCCAGTAGACCTGGAGGCTGGGTATATATCCCTTAAATTCATAGTATCAGTACTAGTTCTTTGAATCACTGGAAAATTTCATATGTTTAATGCTGTCATTCTTTTTTTTTTTTTTTTTTTTTTTGGTTTTTGGGCCACACCCGGTAACACTCAGGGGTTACTCCTGGCTATGTGCTCAGAAGTTGCTCCTGGCTTGGGGGACCATATGGGACACCGGGGGATCGAACCGCGGTCCGTCCAAGGCTAGCGCAGGCAAGGCAGGCACCTTACCTTTAGCGCCACCGCCCGGCCCCAAAAGTTTTACTTTTTTTTGTTTTGTTTTGTTTTGTTTTGTTTTTTTGGGTCACACCCGGCAGTGCTCAGGGGTTACTCCTGGCAGGCACGGGGGAACCATATGGGACACCGGGATTCGAACCAACCACCTTTGGTCCTGGATCAGCTGCTTGCAAGGCAAACACCGCTGTGCTATCTCTCCGGGCCCAATGCTATCATTCTTATAGGAACACATCAATTTAGCACAATGGACAGCCAATAAGAGCTTTCTAAACCTCCTGCCATTGTTTTAATGACAATTGGAGAGACAATAATTTTCATATTGTTTGCTACTGTACTTTTCTTTCTTTAACTTTATTCTCTTCCATTTTATTTTTTCAATAACTGCTTTCACTTATCTGGAAACAAATGTGATATGATCAACTATGTCAACTATATGATGCATCCCATATGGTCCCCCATGCCTGTCAGGAGCGATTTTTGAGCAAAGAGCCAGGAGTAACCCCTGAGCGCTGCTGGGCGTGGCCCCAAAACCAAAAACCAAAAAGAAAAACCCAAACAAACAAAAAAACCCACTATAGATTTAAATTTATTTGTTGTCCTAATATTCCTCTTACTATAACATTTTAACAAATTTATCGACAAAAATAAATATTTTAAATCTCTGAATTTTGACAAAATGTAATACCATGTATGGGAAAACTGAGAGCATTCTGGTGAGATTTGCTACTTCTGAGACAGAATTATACCTTAACTCGTGAGTTCTTGAGGATTGCAAGAAATATTTACATGCAAAGCTCTAATGCTTAAGAAATTAAAATTGATTGTGTGGTTTGGAGAAAAAAGACAAGTGCTTTTTCTCTTGTTCTGCCTTTTCCAGATAATATTGTGGTTGAAATCATATGACACATAATATTTTGATTTTGCTGTTTGTTTTCTGAATGGCCACCCCAGCTGTTCTGAGGGCTTACTTCTGGCTCTGCATTCACATACCACTCCTAGTGAATTTGAAGGACCACATGGGGTGCTAGAAATCAAACCCAGGTTAGTGCATGCAAGGCAAGCACCAGCTGTTTTATCACTCTGGTCCCCCCAAAACTGGGGGAATCTTTCATACTTGACAATATACACTTAGGACGCTTCCAATTTTTTATTTTTTGGTTTTTGGGTCACACCCTGCAGCATTCAAGGGATACTCCTGGCAGGCTTGGGGGATCATATGGAATGCCGCGATTCAAACCACCATCTGTCCTGAATCGGCTGCGTGCAAGGCAAACGTCCTACCACTGTGCTATCTCTCCGGGTCCTGCTTCCAAATTTTAATAATTACAAGCAATGGTGTTCTGAACATTCGTACTCAGGTTCTTTATGTATATGTTTCATTTTAGTTGGTAAATACTCACGAGTATCAATACTCCAGTTTTAATAAACCTTTCCAATCTTCTTTTATATTTTTCTTTTGTCTTGTTTTATTTTGGGGGACACATCCAATAGAATCAGGAATTCTTCCTAGCTCTGTGCTTAATAATCATTCCTGGAAAGCTCTGATGACCATATAGGATGCCTGAGATAGAAGCCGGGTTGGCTGCCTGCAAAACAAACGCCCTATCTTCTGTACTATTGCTCTGGCCCCTTTGCCATCTTCTTAAATGACTGTTTCATTACCGCAACATGGATAGAACTGGAGGCTATTGTGCGAAGGGAAATAAATCAGAATAATGGCACGTTTCAATGATCTCACTCATTTGTGGAACAGAAAGTGATTAAATGACAAGGAAATAGACCATGTTTAACGATGAAAACCCTTGTTCTTGGATAATAAATCTAATTACCAAACAATGAATATTGGACTAAAGGACCATTAAGGATGGTCATGAGCACTTTAGTGGGAGGGAGATCAAAATTAAGTTAGTTTCCTTGGGACCTAAGCAATAGAAGAGTGACAAGGGCATTTGCCTTTCATCTTGCTGACTTGAGTTCAATCACCAACATCCCAGAGCCCACCAGGCCTGATTCCTGAGTTCAGAGCCAGGAATATCCCACAAGCATCTCTAGGTACAAAAACAAACAAACAGAAAAGAAATAAAGAACAAGATTACATTAGTTTTCTTTCACAGCCTGAAATATGATTGTAGCATTTCTTTTGTACTAAAGAAACATCTACAGACATGACCACTGACTTTTATTCAACTCAATGTCCTCCAGACTCTGAGGAATGGTATTAGTATAAAAGATAGCAATGTAAAGCTTTATTCATGTTTGTTCCCTGCTATCATTGAAGAAAAGAACATGGTAAAGTCACTTACTCAGTAAAATCACTGTAAAAGGGTTTGTCCCTGCCCTGCTTGCTACATACCACAAAAGATAAGCTTACCTCAAAGGCAGTTTAAACCATTGAGCTGCACACCATTGGAGAACTAGCAAGTCAGACACCTCCAGAACAAAATATCTAATTAAGGTATGTACTAAAAGGCATCCTTGGGGAAGGAAGGACAGCATTGCAAGGGTCACTTTCATGTCTTGGAGGACATTAAAGGGAAAGCCAATGAGGACAAAGAATATATATGTATATAGATTTAGGGGGTGTCCGGCACAGTACTTGAGGTGACTCCAGCATGGTTTTTGGAGACCAGGAGGTGCTGGAGATTAAGCCTGGGACCCCTGCATGTGCTCTAACCCTTCATTTTTTTAATTTTTTTATTTTATTTTTTTGGTTTTTGGGCCACACCCAGCATTGCTCAGGGGTTACTCCTGGCTGTCTGCTCAGAAATAGCTCCTGGCAGGCACCGGGGACCATATGGGACACCGGGATTCGAACCAACCACCTTTGGTCCTGGATCAGCTGCTTGCAAGGCAAACACCGCTGTGCTATCTCTCCAGGCCCGTGCTCTAACCCTTTAAGCTACCTACTGACCCCGAAAACCTACTCTTATTCCAGACTGTTAGGTCAAAACAGAAGGAAGGAGAACTAATGTTGCTTTAGAAATAACTGTAAGTACAAACAGGAAAGAAGATGCAGGAGGGAGGCTTGGTCTGAGAAACTGTGGTGACAAATCTAGCTTCGTCGTTCAGAAACTGTTCTTGGAAAGGGGTCGCAGATTTTGAGCTACCCCAGGCATTGCGCAGCGGATACTTCTGGCTCTTCGCTCCTGAGCTGAATATTACCAGTAAGGAATTTCAAAATTCAGTAGAAATGGAATATCATCATACAAATAACAAAAATTGCTAAGGAGGTTGGGAGAAACCTCAAAGGACTGGAGTGGACACTCCTCGTGTGCACTAGGTTCAATATTAGCCCCACATGGTCCCCAGTTCGGTGGTACTCGGGAATCACTTTGGGGATGCTTGAGGGACCATTTGAGTTGCTGGGGATCAAACCCAGGCTGGCAGCTTGCATGGCCAAGATCCTTAACCACTAGACTTTCTCTCTCATCCCCTGACCCCCTCAGAAACAATGTTTTTCAGTCTCTTTTTGGGTCCATATTTAGATGAAACTGGTATCAGTAAAATGACTGGTTGGCATTTCTAGTAAAAATAGGGGTCCTGATGGATGGAGGAGTCTGAGTATTTAGTAGTTAAATGCCATTAAAAAAAACCCACTGTATTTTAGAAATTGCCTTGAGGGAAAAAAGAAAAAAAATTGTGGTAGAATGTTTACCTTGCAGACTATTGACCTGGGTTTGATCCCCAGCACCCCATATGGTCCCTGGAGCCTGCCAGGAACAATTTCTGAGCTCAGAGCCAGGAGTAGCCCCTGAACACTGCTGGGTGTGGCCCCAAAACAAAACTAAACAAAAACAGAAATTGCCTTGGATATATGTATATATTTTTTAGAATGATTGTGCTTGGTTACTGTTTTGGTTTGGGGGCCACTTGCAGTGGTGTTTTGGGCCACATTTGAATCCATCCTGGGGTGGGAGCTTCATTTCTGGCAGTGCTCAGAGGACCACAGGGTGCCAGGATCCGATTCAGTTTTCCCACATGCAAACCATGTGCTCCAGCCCAAACAATATGTCTAAAATTTTTGTTTTGTTGGTTTTGGGGCCTCCCTCGATGCATTCAGTGTCCAGAGATCACTCCTGGCTCTGCACTACTGGCTACATAAGAGTCTAGGGATCAAACCTGGGTCAACCAGTTGAAATACTAGCACTCTACCCAGAGCCCACATGTTTCAAATGTTCAGTCTTTTTTTTTAATAAATACTATTTGTATTTTCTTTTAATTATTTCTTCTTTTATGTCATTCAGCAGTTTTGTAGGTTCTTTTTTTATTATATTTTTTTTTACATAACTGAATAGTAACATTTTTGCTTTGGGGAGTGGCTATACCTGGCAGTACTCAGGGGTCGCTCCTAACTGTGTGCTCAAGAATCACTCTTTTTTTTTGTTTTTGTTTTTGTTTTTGGGTCACACCCGGCATTGCTCAGGGGTTACTCCTGGCTGTCTGCTCAGAAATAGCTCCTGGCAGGCACCGGGGGCCATATGGGACACTGGGATTCGAACCAACCACCTTTGGTCCTGGATCGGCTGCTTGCAAGGCAAACACCGCTGTGCTATCTCTCCGGGCCCAAGAATCACTCTTGGTGATGCCTGAGGGACCATATTAGTTTTGGGGTATCAAACCTAAGCTGACGGCTTGCAAGAGCCTTATCCACTGTACTTTCTCTCTGACCCCTGAACTGTCATTCTTTTTTTTTTTTTTTAACCAGGTTTATTCCTAGCAAATTTTGTTTGCTGATTTAGTTTTGGGCCAGACCAGGCAGTAGTTGGAGGCTACTCCCAGTTTGGTACTTGGAGGCCACTTTCCAAAGTGCTCTGGGGACCGTGTGGGGCTGATCCTGAACCTGGATCTTCCACCTGAGGCGTGTACACTCCAGTCCTTTCTGCACTCCGCCTTCCCAGGAAATGTTTGTTGCTCGTATGATTGATATTCCGTTTGTACTGAATTTTTTTAATTTCTTACCGATTGTACTCAGAAAAGTAGTTAAAAAATGAACTTGGGGGCTGGAGAGATAGCATGGAGGTAAGGTATTTGCCTTGCATGCAGAAAGTCGGTGGTTCAAATCCCAGCATCCCATAGGGTCCCCCGAGCCTGCCAGGAGTGATTTCTGAGCATAGAGCCAGGAGTAACCCCTGAGCGCTACTGGGTGTGACCCAAAAACCAAAAAAAAAAAAAAAAAAAAAAAGGAATGAACTTGGGATGAAGCAGTAAGTAGTCGATCAGGTTTCGAGCCCCAGAACCCCACGTGAGCCCCCAAGACCCCCAGGAGTGATTTCTCAGTGCAGTTTAAATAGAAAGAAAGAAAGAAAGAAAGAAAGAAAGAAAGAGAAAGAAATAAAGAAAAGAAAGAAGAGAAAGAAGAAAGAAAGAAAGAAAGAAAGAAGAAAGGAAAGAGAAAAAGAGAAGAAGAAAGAAGAAAGAAAGAAAGAAAGAAAGAAGAAAGAAAGAAGAAAGAAAGAAAAGAAAGAGAAAGAAAGAGAAGAAAGAAAGAAAGAAAGAAAGAGAAGAAAAGAAAGAGAAAGAAGAAAGAAAGAGAAAGAGAGAAGAAAGAAGAAAGAAGAAAGAAAGAAAGAAAGAAAAGAAAGAAAGAAAGAAAGAAAGAAAGAAAGAAAGAAGAAAGAAAAGAAGAAAAGAAAGAAAGAAAGAAAGAAAGAAAGAAAGAAAGACAGAAAGACAGAAAGAAAAGAAAGAAAGAAAGAAAGAAAGAAAAGAAGAAAGAAAGGAAAAGAAGAAAGAAAGAAGAAGAAAGAAAGAAAAGAAAGAAAGAAAAGAAAGAAAGAAAGAAAAGAAAGAAAGAAAGAAAAACGAAGGGGGGGCAGGTAAGTAGTTAAGTATTAGAGCTTTTGCTTTATATGTATAATGTCATGTCGTCAGTACCTAGCACTGCAAAAAAAAAAAAAGAATTTAATAAGGAAACATTTTAGTATCATGTGTCCCTTTAGAGAGAGGTAGCTTAATGATTGGGGCACATTTTCTGTATGCAGAAAACCTCGGTTCAGTTCCCAGCACAGCACAGTGCCAAGGAGGGAACCTCAAACACCACCACCCGTGGCTTCCACGAAAACGGAGCCTATTGGCCAGAGCAATAGCACAGCAGGTAGGGCGTTTGCCTTGCACGTGGCCAACCTGGTTCAATCCCCGGCATCCCATATGATCCCTCCAAGCCTGCCAGGAATTATTTCTGAGAGCAAAGCCAGGAGTAATCCCTGAGTGCTGCCAGGTGTGGCCCAATAAAAAGAAACAAACAAAAAAAGAAGTATGTGATTGCATTTCTAAAATTACATCCTAGAAGAAGAAAAACTAGAGCCATAACAAGAGACATATTGTACCATATATATATACATCAATTATGTAAATTAAAAGTAAATACAAGATACAAGATGATATTATATATTGTTTGTGGATAGATAGGTAAGTATGGAAAGGCATGAGGTGGAGCTGGAATGATACATTCACTCTTAATTTTAAGTGGCTGCTCGGGCCAGGAGGTAGATTGTGTAGTTAAGGGGGAACTTGATTTTTTTAAATTAGTTTCACTTATCTGTGTCTATTTTGTTTTATTTTGGGGCTATGCCCCCAGTGCCAGGGATACTGAGGGAAAACTTTAACCTACTCTCTCTTGAAAGAGCCAGGAAGAAAGAAATGTGAGGGAACAAAGGGGAAGAGAAAGAATAAAGAGCCCAAACAAATATGACAATTTATTAAGGAAGAAGAATAGATATTCATTTTTAATTGGGTTTATTCTTCTTTAGAGAGTTTTCAGATTCACAGAAAAAGCAAGCATAAATCACAGACTTCCCTTCGGGTTCCTATATTTGCTTGAGCTCCCAGAATAAAACACCCCCAGGCTAATTTAAACAACAGAAACTTTCCTCACAGTTCTGGAGGCTGGAGGTCCAGGAGCAAGTCCTCAGGGCTCGCTTTGGGGGACGGCCATGGTTCTTGCGGGCTCCATACCTGCTCTCTGCTGTGTGCAAAACAAAGACAAAGACACATGTCTGCATCTGTGCTGGTGCCTCTTCTTTCCCGTTTTTTCTTTTTCTTTTTATATACGTTCATAGCCAGGGAGGAAGTCAGGGCCTCACATATGCAAAGCATGCACTGTCCCACTAAACCACGTCCCACCACCTCTCTCTTCTTCTTTCTGGGTTATTTCGGGGGGATGCATAAGGCAGGTGGCAGAGTTGGGTCAGAGAAGTGCTCAGAGAACCTAGAGGGTGCTGGAGATTAAATTTGGATCATGATCAAAGAAAGCACATTCAAATCAAGCACCTCATCTCCTAAGCTATCGCTACCATCTTTCTGCCTCTTTTTGGTTTGGTTTTGTCTGTTTGCTTGTTTGTTTTAAAGGGATGGGACCACACCCAGCACTCTGCAGCCAGTGGTGCTTGGGGCACTGTATAGAGTACCAAAGATTGAACCCCAGTTGGCCACATGCAATGCAAACGCCCTACCTGCTGTATTCTCTCTCTGGTCCTCCTGACTTTTTGAAGATAAGAGAAAGGAACAGAGCAAAGAGAGGGGAAAAAAAAACTTCCTGTGATTCTTTTTTTTTTTTTTTTTTTTTTTTTTTTTTTTGGTTTTTGGGCCACCCCGGTAGCACTCAGGGGTTACTCCTGGCTCTGTGTTCAGGAATCTCTCCTGGCAGACTCGGGGGACCATATGAGATGCCAGGGATCAAACTCAGGTCCATCCTGGGTTGGCCACATGCCAGGCAAACCCCCTACCACTGTGCTATCTCTCCACCCCCCTTCCTGTGATTCTTACTAATGGGTGACCATCTTCTTCAGAAAAATCACAGTCTCCTCTTAGCTATTGACATCCCAAAGCCCCCACCTCCTTACAATGACCATGGAATCTGAGGTTTTTCAACATGTGATTTTGTTTTTTGTTTTTTGGGGGGGGTTATTGTTGGTTTTTCTTTGGCAACTATACCAGATGGTGTTTGTTGCCACTCCTGGCAATGCTCGGGGGACCATCTGTGGTACTGAGGATGGAACCTAGGTTGGCCACATGCAAAGCAAGTGCCCTACCTCTTACACTACATATCTGGCTCAACACACTATTTTTTGTTGTTTGTTTTGATTTATTGGATTTTGAGCCGCACTCAGCAGTGCTTGAGGCTTACTCCTGGCTCTGAACTCAAGGCTTACTCTTGGAGGTGCTTGTGGAAACATGTGTTGCCAAGGATAAAACCCAGTGTCAGATGCATGCAAAGCAAGTAATCGGTACTTTTGTACTATCCTTCACTGACTTCAACATACGATTTTGAAGAGGACATTAGGTTTGACAGATTTAGGGGCTTCAACATATGAATTTTTAGCAGGGGACATATTTTGGTCCCAGTTACTTTCTTTTCTAGTTTGGAGTGAAAGCATACTTCACTCTACTCAGGAATCACTCTTGGTCTGGTGGTGCCTGGGAAATCCTATATATCATGGAGATTGAACCAGAATGGGCTGCAGGTAAGGCAAGTGTCTTACCCTCCATACTATCTCCCTGGTCCTCTTGATTCTCATCTTTAAATTTCAAGTGTTTAAGGAATGACTTTCCTTTAGGTACCCCCTGGCAGCTGTTCCCTAGCCCCCATGGATTCCACAGCGGACCCTGATGCGAGCAGCACTGACTACTACTATCCAGACAGCAATTCAAGTCCCTGCAGTGGGGAAGTGATCCAGAATGGAAGCAAGTGGTTGCTTGCCACCTTTTACTGCCTCTTGTTCGTCTTTGGTCTCCTGGGAAACAGCCTGGTCATCCTAGTCTTGGTAGCCTGCAAGAAGCTGAGGAGCATCACCGACGTGTACCTCCTCAACCTGGCCCTGTCCGACCTGCTCTTGGTGTTCTCCTTCCCCTTTCAGACCCACTATCTGCTGGACGAGTGGGTGTTCGGGCTAGTCCTGTGCAAGGTGGTCTCTGGCTCCTATTACCTCGGCTTCTTCAGCAGCATGTTCTTCATCACCCTCATGAGTGTGGACAGGTACCTGGCCATCGTCCGCACCGTGTATGCCCTGAGAGTGAGGACTGCTCAGAAGGGCATTGTGCTGAGTCTGATTGTGTGGCTGACCGCCCTCGTGGCCACCAGCCCCTTGCTGGTGTTTTATCAAGTGGACGTGGAAGATGGCGTCCGCCAGTGCTATTCCTTTTATGACCAGCAGACTGTGAAGTGGAAGCTCTTCATCCACTTCGAAATGAATATCTTGGGCCTGTTGGTCCCCTTCAGCATCCTCATCTTCTGCTACGTCAACATCCTGCACCAGCTGAAGCACTGCCAGAACCACAACAAGGCCAAGGCCATCAACTTGGTGCTCATCGTGGTGGTCACCTCCTTCGTCTTCTGGGTTCCCTTCAACGTGGTCCTCTTCCTTATGTCCCTGCATGATCTGCATGTCTTGGATGGGTGCGCTGTAAGTCAGCGGCTCATTTATGCCACCCATGTCACAGAAATCATCTCTTTCACCCACTGCTGCATGAACCCTGTGATTTATGCTTTCCTGGGTGAGAAGTTCAAGAAACATCTCTCTGAAATATTCCAGAAGAGCTTCAGCCTGGTCTCCCCCTACCTTGGGATGCCTGTCCCGAGAGAAAGCGGGGAAAAGTCCTCCTCCCACCAGGTGTCCTCCCGATCTTCCAGTGCGGACTACATTTTGTGAGGAGCAAGACCCTCTCTTCACCAGCTCTCTGCTGTTGGACGACAAAAGTGCTTTACAGATCAGGACTTGCTCCTGGCATGTGGAAAGTCCTGGGTTTGATCCTCAACTCTGCCCCCCACACATTACATTGGTTTATGAAGCAATATAAAGGAATGCTCTTCTTAAAAATTTTGATTACAGATACAAATTAAAATTAAAACTTTACAGATACAAATTAAAAATTTGATTACAGATACGAATTAAAAATATAAATTACAGACACAGATACCCATGTCAGGATGTTTCATGAACTTAGTTTCTAAAGAGTATGCCATTGTTTTCTCAAGTTATTGTATTTATTCTGGGGCTGGAGAGAGAGAGAGAGAGAGAGAGAGAGAGAGAGAGAGAGAGAGAGAGAGAGAGAGAGAGAGAGAGAGAGAGAGAGAGAGAGAGAGAATACAGTGTCTAAGGCATTTTGCCTTGCCCATGGCCAACCCATATTTGATCCTTGGCATTTATATAAGGTTCCCTAAACCTACCTGATCTTAGAGGCAGCAGAAAGCTGTGAGCACCCCTATTATACACCAAACTCCCCCTTCCCCATCTATATATTTTACTACTAAGTATAATGTATTGTTTATTTTTCTTAGATTTTGGCCTAGTATTAGGTGACCATTTTTAATTCATTTTTCAACGAAAGCAATGTTATATTTGAATTTCTTAAAATTGTCTTGGGGTTTTAAGTTGCTCAGGTTCCAGCCCTGAGGGACCCCTGGTGGTGCTCAGGGACCTGTTTATAGTGCCTCAACTTGAACCTGGTTTAGGACTGCTGAAGTCATATGCACGGCAAGATAATAACCCCTATATTATCTCTTTGGCCCTATTTCTCTTTCAATTTTTACTTTTTAAATTGCAGTATGAGAGTTTACAATCATTTTGAAGCTGTTATTTTATAGCTGCCTAGTACTATTTCAATTCCTCCACCCCGTGTTTCAAAATCCTTTTATCGCCAATTTAAATGGTCTCGAGTGTCTTTTCCTTAACACTTAAGGTGACTGTGAACCTCTTCTGTTATTCTAGTAATTTGAATGAATCTCACTGTTTGTATTTTTATTTAAATCTTAAGAAGACCTACATTTTCTCTAGAAAAGAATAGTTCAACATCACTCTGGACAAGAAGCGGGTGCTAAAAGGAGGTACAGTGATATGTACGATACTCCTTCACAAACAACAGTGCCAACAGCAGTGCCTAAAAGGAAAGGGAAAGAGAGAGAAAGAAGGAAAATGTCCGCGATAGAGAGGGAGGTGTCCACAGAAGGGAAACTGTAGGCGTTGGTGGTGGGAAATGCGCATTCATGAAGGAATAGATATTTAAATGGTATGACTGAAAGTCAGTCATGGACGACTTTGCAACTATCTCACATGATTTGTTTATAGCATTTATTAATTAAAAAATAGTTCTAAAGACCTGAAAGAGATTGTACAGGGGGTCAATAGTCTTGATTTGTATATAGTGAACTACACCCCACATAGGGTGCCCTAAGTACTGCCAGTAGTAATCTCTGACCATAAGCAAGGAGTAAGTTCTTTGAACTGTTGAAAATCTTAGGTAGGACCGGAGCAATGGTGCAACCGTTAAGGCGTCTGCCTTGCCCGCACTAGCCTAGGATGGACCACAGTTTGATTCCCCGTGTCCCATGTGGTTCCCAAGCTAGGCGCGATTTCTGAGCGCTTAGCCAAGAGTAACCCCTGAGCATTACCAGGTGTGCCCCAAAACAACAACAACAACAAATAAATAAATAAAACAAAAATCTTATTAAGGTGAGGGGTCAGGTTTGTAGCTCAGCAGTAGAGCATTTGCCTTGCATATGGCCCTAGACTCAATCCCTGCACCACAGATACACAATAAACAAGTGTGGAAAGGATTCCTTTCTTCACTCCTCTGTAAAATTGGGTGGGAGAAGTGGGGAGAGGTTTTATATCCTTAAATGTTTGGGAAATTCTGAAGTCAAGATTCCCAAATTCCCTTTGTAAGAGGATTTCAGATTACAATTTCTTGGACAGAGTAGTTATGTTGATCCAGTTTTGCTTGCCTCTATTGGAGAAAATTGTGATTTTTTTTTTTTTTTTTTTTTTGGTTTTTGGGCCACACCCGGTAACGCTCAGGGGTTACTCCTGGCTATGTGCTCAGAAGTTGCTCCTGGCTTGGGGGACCATATGGGACACCGGGGGATCGAACCGCGGTCCGTCCAAGGCTAGCGCTGGCAAGGCAGGCACCTTACCTTTAGCGCCACCGCCCGGCCCCGAAAATTGTGATTTTTATGGAATTATTTCATTTTATCTTTCTTTCTTTCTTCTTTCTTTCTTTTTCTTTCCTTCCTTCCTTCCTTCCTTCCTTCCTTCCTTCCTTCCTTCCTTCCTTCCTTCCTTCCTTCCTTCCTTCTTTCTTTCTTTCTTTTTTGGGTCACACCCGGCAGTGCTCAGGGGTTACTCCTGGCTCTACGCTCAGAAATCACTCCTGGTAGGTTTAGGGGACCAGATGGGATACTGGGATTCAAATCACCGTCCTTCTGCATGAAAGGCAAACACCTTACCTTCATACTATCTCCCCGGCCCCTCATTTTATCTTTCGAATGCATGAAAAGCTGAACGAAGTTTTTTAGTTCTTTTCATTTCCTGATTTTCACATTTGTATCATCCCTGTCATGCCCCCATGCCCCCTTCACCAGACACTGAGGGTCAAAGGACTGTCAAATAAATGTCGGACACCCTGGTTGGTCTTCTTCCTCCAGACTCTGATTTTGGGGAACCCTGCCTGCCACTGATGACCTTCAATGTGTGAAAAGGTAGATCTGGGGAGAGAGTCTGGATTTGGAGTCAAGGGGAGCCAAACGAAGGAAGAATCAATCTTGCTCTGACTTCTGCTCTGCAACCTCAGAAGGAGCATTTAGGTGGGGGATATGATGTTGGACTATTTCATGTACAGATTCCTACTAACAACTGTCTGTAAACTACTGTGCCCACACTTAAAAATTAAAAAATACTCTGGCACCAACTTGTACCAGTTATGCTATGACAATGAGAAAATGACAACTTGACCCAAGACCAAGTTGTCTTATCACCTCACCTAACACTGGATGGAAATCAGAAGATGTATTCTCCTTTGAACTGTGAAAAATAAGAGTGCCATGTACAGAAAACTGACTTTGACAGCTGTGACTGGGCAGAACTTTCCTTGGGACCTATAAGGAAAACCCAGCCCTAGACTGTAGACCAGAACTCTTATTTAAAAAAAAAAAAAAAAGGATTTCTTATTGCAGAGGCCCAACTTGGACAACAGAGCCTGAGCAAAACCCTTAGATCCATAATATCCCATACTTCACCTTGGGGACTGAATGAATACAGGGGGTATCTGTTACAGATACATCTGTTACAACAACAATGATGGAACAGAACCTTTAGAACCGTACAGACTCTAACCTAGACCCTGTCCTAGGACCTGCGCAAATGCCAAGACCGCTGGCCACAGTGGCCTCATTTTCTCACCCACAACTGAGAGGAAAGTTTTCTGGCACCACATAAAAAGCCCTTGGGATGAGGTAATGAGTATCTATGGAGCCAGGGGTTGATCCCATGATGGTATGCTTCAAAGATGGAGAAGCCCTGAATCCCCCCAATGCTTACTGTGCCTATGAAAAAAAAAAAGTGGAGGGAACGCCAAACCCTGCCACTCCAGAACCCCTTCTTTTTCTTATTTTGTTTTGATTTGTTAGTTTTTTTACTTTATTTTCCTTCTCTTCTTTCCTCCACTTTTCTCTTTCCTTTTCACTCCTGTGGTTATTATTTGGTGATATTTTTTTCTTTTTTCTTATTAGCTGGGTGCATTTTGTTTTTGTTTTTGTTTTTGGGCCACACCCGGTGATGCTCAGGGGTTACTCCTGGCTATGCGCTCAGAACTCGCTCCTGGCTTGGGGGACCATATGGGATGCCGGGGGATCGAACCGCAGTCAGTCCTAGGCTAGCGCAGGCAAGGCAGGCACCTTACCTCTAGCGCCACCGCCTGGCCCCTTTTTTTTCTTTTTCACTTTCTTTTTTTGGTAGTTGCGGCCAAACTTTTATTTCTCTTCTTCCTTTTTTTTTTTTATCCTTTTTATCACAAACGACAACAGAATAGATAATCTACAACAAGCTATAAAGTGGAGACCAGTTGCACTAGTATTCTGGGGGGAAAGGAAGGAAGATATGAGATGCATGCTGGAAACGGGGGTGGAGGGAGAACAGCACTGGGGGTGGGAGTGCCCCTCATTCGCTGTCACTATGTACCATAAATAATTCTGTGAAAAAAAAATAACTGTAGTAGAATGCCTGTCTCGAATACAGACAGGGGATGGGAAGGGAGAAGGGGGGAATGTTACACTGGTGAAAGGGGTGTTCTGTTTGTGACTGTAACCCAACTATGATCATGTTACTTAAATAAAAATATATATTTAATAAAAAAATAATGCTCCTTTATCAGGCAGGAGATTGAAATTTAGGTCCATTATTACTTAATATATCTTTAAAAAATCACTCCCATCCCTCAAACCTAAACAAATCACTAACCAAAATCTTATTTCTGAATTTTTGATTTGTTTTGTTTTGTTTTGGGGCCATACCCAAAAGTGCTCAGGTATTACTCCTTGCTCTGCACCAGAAATCGCTCCTGGCAAGCATGGGGGAAACATGTGGGATGCCAGAAATCGAACCTAGGTCCATCCTGAGTCAGCTGCATGCAAGGTAAACTCCTTATCATTGTGCTATCTCTCCAGCCCCACCAAAAAAATCTTCAGCAAGACTCATCCAATCCACATTGTGCCCTCCACCTCTCCTCTTCCACCGTCCTAAATCCTGGGAAACTGAGCTCCATTATCTGCTCACAAGCTCTTAAACTCACTTATTTTTTTTTGTTTTTGTTTTTGAGTCACACCCGGCAGCGCTCAGGGGTTCCTCCTGGCTCTCTGCTCAGAAATCGCCCCTGGCAGGCACAGAGGACCATATGAGATGCAGGGATTCGAACCACCGTCCTCCTGCATGAAAGGCAAATGCCTTACCTCCATGCTATCTCTCTGGCCCCTAAACTCACTTTTTATACTTCTTCATCTCTCTCTGTCTCTTTGTTTCTGTTTCTCTCTCTCTCCTTCCCCGCTGAACTCTAGTGTCTGCATTTTAAAATCTTCTTGTTTATATCTTGTAGCTTTTATATCTATTCGTATATTTTATTTGCGTGTAGTTTTATTCGTATATTTGTTTATTTTCTGTTTCTATGTTAAAGAATCCTTAATCAACTTTTACAAATTTCCCATTCATTTTCAACAACATTCCATCAGTCATCACTGATGTATATAATATATACACTGATATGTATACATGATGTATGCTCATACATGATGTATATATACACTGATATATATGATATATACTCATATGAAATATTATATATAGTTATAATTTCTACCTAGTAGGAAGTCACGCCTGGGGTGAGGACCTCACACATTCTAAGCATATATACTACTACTTGAATTCTCTGCCCGGCCCCTCCACTACCATATGTTTCCCACTGAGACATTCACTCAGTGCTGGCTGAGCTGAAATGATGAGGACAGGAGAGACCTAGTGAGGGGACAGAAAGATAGACACATTTTAGGCACCTACACTGAAGTAGCCACTTAACCAGCACGTTCTTATTAGTGCTGGGGCGGGGGTTGTTTGGGGGTACTCGAAAGTGCCAGCCACCATGCTCTGGGCTAAGCACAAGCTCTTGCCTACCGTGTCTCTTCCTTACCCAGAGCCAGCATTTCCTCATGAATCTTTAGTGAGTTTTTCAAGTTGATGACTATAAACCCAAGAAGCTGTCAAACCGCTATGCCAGAGCCCAAAGCTGCCAAGGGGGGTTCCGCCTCCTGCTTCAAAGGCAAGTCCACCGCAAGGCTCTGACCCTGCTGGCCTGGCTTGAAGCGGCCAGCACTGAAGGGGATCCAGCTAACTCTAACTCTACTAACTAACTCTATTTTGGGGGGCAAGCAGGGATGAGGGTTTCCTCTACCTGCCTCCGAATGGCCACCTGCTCAATCTACTGCACTAAATCTATGTTTGGGGGCAAACAGGGGTGGGGTTTCCTCTGCCCACCGGCTTGGATCTTTCCCCCACCAGGGATGCCAGTTGGAAGTCCTCATGAAGTGGGATGTACTAACAGCTGGTCCTGAAGCACGCCAGCCTGTTCCTAGTGAACACTGCAAAACACGTAAAGACTCCACCCTAGCTTTTCCCTCCCCCTGGTGTCTGCGTGACAAGTACATCATTTGTATGATGAATGAGGATCAGGGGGGAGCCAAGATGTCTGTCCCACCTGCTCAAACCAACTGCCTAATGGCCCATCTGGAAGGCAGGAACAATTTTGTGTGTATCAAAGGTCAATGATTATGACTATAGTAAAAAAAAACAAAACAAAACAAAAAAAAAACACACACCTAGCCTTTTACTAGCTGTGTGTGCTACTGGAGGCCAACTCTAGCTTTCTATTTTTACTTTAATTTTTTTTTTGGGGGGGGGGTTTTGGGCCACATCCGGCAGTGCTCAGGGGTTACTCCTGGCTGTCTGCTCAGAAATAGCTCCTGGCAGGCACCGGGGACCCTATGGGACACCGGGATTCGAACCAACCACCTTTGGTCCTGGATCGGCTGTTTGCAAGGCAAACGCCGCTGTGCTATCTCTCCGGGCCCACTTTAATTTTCTTATTTGTCAACTGCATTGCTCTGATTTGGGGATCAAGATTAGACTGGGTTCGGGGTGTGTGTGTGTGTGTGAGAGAGAGAGAGAGAGAGAGAGAGAGAGAGAGAGAGAGAGAGAGAGAGAGAGAGAGAGAGAGGGAGGAGGGGAGGGGGGGAGGGGGGAGGGGAGGGGAGAGGAGGGGAGAGGGGGAGGGGGAGGGGGAGGGGGGAGGGGAGAGGAGGGGAGAGGAGGGGAGAGAGGAGAGGAGAGGAGAGGAGAGGAGAGGAGAGGAGAGGAGAGGAGAGAGAAGAGAGGAGAGAGAGAGAGAGAGACCTGGGTTCTGCTGTGTGAGTATGTGTGTACCTGGGTTCTGCTGTGTGTGTATCTGGGTTCTGGTGTGTGTTTGTGTGTGTTCCTGGGTGTGCGTTGATGGGAATGGAACCAAGTCTCTGAACAAGATTTCGAAGATGTGCTCTAGCGCCGCCTACCTCTCACTAGCTGGTATAACAGCCATTGCCTACAAGATGGAAATACTTGTAGCTCATTCTTGTAAATCTGTACAAAGAAAAATTGTGGGTAAAGACAGAGACACCTTAATAGGATGAACAGCGCTTTTCATGCAGGGGGCTGTTTTTCTTTTTTTTTTTTTTTTTTTTTTTTTTTTTTTTTTTTTGTGTAGTTTTTGGGTCACACCCGGCAGTGCTCAGGGGTTACTCCTGGCTTCATGCTCAGAAATTGCCCCTGGCAGGCACGGGGGACCATATGGGATGCTGGGATTCGAACTGATGACCTCGTGCATGAAAGGCAAATGCCTTACCTCCATGCTATCTCTCCAGCCCCAGGGGGCTGTTTTTCAATCTCTGACATCGCTGGGACCCCTGAGCACTGATCTGAGAGTAAGCCTGATGATCCCCCAGTATGCCTCCCAAACAGAAACAAATAAAAGGAATATGCTGGGTGGGGCATAGCAATGGTAGAGCTTGTAGGGCGTTTGCCTGACACTGGACTAACCCAGGTTCAATCCCTAGCATCCCATAGGGTCCCCCGAGCTTGCCATGAGTGATCACTGAGTGCATTCAGGAGTTACCCCTGCGCAGAGCTGAGTGTGACTCCAAAACAAACAAAAAATATCTGTGGGGACTGAAGAGATGATACAGCAGGCAAAGCACATGCTTTTCATGTTGGAACTTAACCCCCACACATGTTCTGATCCCACACCCAGCACAGAGTCAGGAGTAACCCCAAGAACAGCTTGATATAATCTAAAGATGAAACAGGAAAAAATTAAAATAATAATATATCTATCAAGAAAAGCGGGGAGGCTCAGTTAAAGCAAAAGGGATAGATACAGAATAATCTGTCTCTGAAGGGAGTGACAAAGGACCTAGGGCATTAGATCTTTAAGAGTAGGATTAGGAGAACTGATCCATGCAATGGATTTGGGGAGATGGTGTTGAGAGGAGGCATTTGGGGGAGAGAGATGAGCTCGCTGCTGATAGGTGTGGTGCTCAAATCATGCACCTGAGAAACCATTACTGATATTGTGAACACAAAATCTTAATTAAAAATAAATTAAAAGGAACACAAAAACACAGTATACAAAACTGCCTTCTGCACACCTATATTCATTGCAGCACTATTTATAATAGCCAGAAACTGGAAACAACCCAGATGCCCGACAACAGATGAATGGCTAAAGAAACTGTAGTACATCTACACAATGGAATACTATGCAGCTGTCAGGAAAAATGAAGTTATGAAATTTTCCTATACATGAATGACAATGAAACTATTATGCTGAGTGAAATAAGTCAGAGGGAGAGAGGTAGACACAGAATAGTCTCACTCATCTGTGGGATTTAAGAAAAATAAAAGGTATTATTCTAATAATATCCAGAGAAAATAGAGATGAGAGTTGGAAGGACCAGCCCATGATATAAAGCTTATAATAAAGAGTGGTGAGTTCTGTTAGAGAAATAAGTCTACTAACAACTATCATGACAATGGTAGTAATGAGAGAAATAGAATGCCTGGCTCAAATATAGGCAGAAGATGGGGGAGGAGAGAGATTGGGGCATTGGTGGTGGGAAGGTTGCACTGGTGAAGGGAGGTGTTCTTTTTTATAACTGAAACCCAACTACAAAATATTAGTAATCGTGGTGCCTAAATATTGATATTATAAAAAGGTAAATTTAATTAAAGATTAGATGTCCAGGAAAAGTGAATAAAAAAAAGAAAAAATGGGAGGAACAGGGGAGATGGTTCAGGGCCTGGACCACAGGTTCTATGCAGATTTGATACCTGGCACCTTATAGTCCCCCAAACACTCTGGAAAATGACCTCCACCACCCCCTCCAAGAAAAGCTGGAGCAAATAAGAAAAGATAAATTCATACACTTTGCTGGTACCTAGAGAGGTACTGGGAGCATATCATGTTGAGTGAAGTTAGTCAAGGAGAAAGAGTGACACAAAATGTTCTCTCATATTCTGGATATTTAAAAATGATGGTGGCATGATGAATGCCAATGACTATGGAAACAAAAAGCATGAGAACTGGGATTCGGTAGGAAACAAGCCCCTTGAGGGAACTGGGGGACGGATAGGGGTGGGAGGGACAATGGGAAATGCCTATGGTGGAGGGAACTATTCAACCATGAGTAGAAAGTGCTGAAGGTTAATAAAGTGTTATGGATGAAGCTCTATCAGCAATGGTGCTATAAACCACAATGCAAAAATTTATATTAAAAAAATTGCCTGGGAGCTGAAGATATAGGACAGTGGGTCAAGTGTTAGCCTTGCCCAAGTTCTATCCCAGACGTCTCTAATGGTCTTTAGAGCCCACCAAGTGAGTCCTGACAGTAGAGCCAGGAGTAACCCCTGAGCAGTGCTGCCGTGGCCTTCCCAACACAAAACCAAACAAAAATTAAATAGACGAATACTTAAAGTATCTCTTGTAAAGGCAAATTGGGCTGTGGGGACATTGGTGAAGGAAGTTGACAATAATGAAGACATTGTATGCCAGAAACCCTCCCATAAATAGCTTTGCAATTTTAGTGACCATATAAAAATTAAAAACAAACAAACAAAAAAGCCCGGGCAAGATGTCCAGGGCCATCTGTCCCTACATGTAGAGACTAAGAATATCCACTCCACTGCCTGGGTCATTGATGGTCTCCTAGGTGACCAAAGAAAGAGTTCCAGGTATATTGATTTATTCCAGGTAGCTGGTTAACACAACCAAAACATGCATCTTGCAGCTCCCAAAACCAAAAGCACTGGTCACTTATTAACGTATGAAGACTCACCTCCCTGCTCCATTAGGTCCTTCTTCGTGTGCCTGATCAGAGAAGAGCTGCTGCTCTCCTTCTGTCTCTGAGGCCAGCGAGCCAGGTTCTGATTGGCTGGGTGCAATGGCTCATGTCCTCGCAGGAGGCCTCACCTTATAAAAAGGCCCCTCGGGCAAATCTCAGCTGGACATCATGCTTCAGAGAGGCCTTAGACGGTTATTGGGGCACCGAAGCGTGGCCCTGGCTGGCCAGCTCCAGTTGCCTGTGTGGGCTTGGATGCCAGCCCAGCCGATCACAGTGAGTAGTAACCCTAATGCTATCAAGATCCCAGGGTTTATAAGGTAGGCTTGGAGTTTCCAGATGACACTGAGCAGGGACTTTTGTCCTCCTCTGGACGATGACCTCCCTTGCCTAATGAATTAGATCTCTGTGATCTGGGGCTACCCCTGTGATCTGCCCAAGCTCATTTGGGCTTCTGCTAGAATGAAATCAACATCAAGACTCCTGATTCTTAGCTGAAGATGCTTGAATAATAGGAAAAAATAAATAGTGTCTGAGGACTAGCCACCCATAGGATAGCAGGTATCACATTTAATGCAATTTTTTAACTTTATTGATTGATTGATTGATTGGTTGGTTGGTTGCTTGGTTGGTTGCTTGGTTGGTTGCGTGGCTGGTTGTTGGGCCACACCCAGCAGTGCTCAGGGAGCACTCCTGGCTCTGCACTCAGAAATTGCCCCTGGCAGGCTGGGAGACCATATAGGATGCCAAGAATTGAATCGGGTTTCTTCTGGGTCAGCCACATGCAAGGTTAATATCCCAATTGTGCTATTTCTCCAGTCCCTTAATGCGATTTTTTTGAGCTCCCCTCTCCTGCTCCAAAAAATAAGATGGGAAAAAATCAACAATTCCTGAGCACAGAGCTAGGCATACATCTGAGCATTACTAAATGTAGCCTAACCCCCCCCCCACCTCCCAAAAAAGGAGTGTGAATCAAGTTGGAAAGATAGAGCAACAAGTTTTAATCCCTGGCAGCACATCTTGTCCTCTGGTCACTCCAGAAGTGATCCTTGAGAAGATGCAGGAGTAATCTGTAAGCACAGGTAGGTGTGACCCCCCCCCCCCAAACCAACAACAACAGAAAGAAATATGACTCAGAAACCACCCCTTACATTTTTTTTATTTTTGGGTCACACCTGGCAGCACTCGGGGGTTACTCCTGGCTCTGCACTTAGAAATTGCCCCTGGCAGGTATGGTGCACCATATGGGATATCGGGATTCGAACTACCCTCTGTCCTGGATCGGCTGCTTGCAGGGCAAACGCCCTACTGCTGTGCTATCTCTCCAGCCCCTTACATATTTTCAAAGATAGGTTACCTCATTCGAAAAAAAAAATCCAGATTCAGTCTTGGTTTTATATCATTAGTCTTAAAAAATAATTTCCTTGGGCTCAAAAGAGGGAAGTGTCGTTGAATATGTTGAAATTCCAAGGTCCTCTAGCAAGACAATGTTGGTTATGTTCTTCTCAATTGACAGATTTGAAAACCTTCTCAGAGCTTTGAAGAGACAAGACTAATGGGGAAATGTTCTGGAATTTGGGGCCAGAGTGATAGTACAGTAGGTAGGGCATTTTCCTTACAAGAGCTGATAGGGGTTCAATCTGCAGCATCCCATATGGTCCCTTCAGCCTTGCAGGAGTAAGTTTTGTTCTGCTGCAAGTGCTCTTTATTCTTTTATAATAATATCTTCATTTAAGACCATGACTACAAACATGTTTGTAGTTGGGTTTTAGTTATTAGATGCCAGTAGTAATTTCTGAGCCCAGAGCCTAGAGTAACGCTTGAGTGTCACTGGGTGTGGCTCATAAACAGAAAAACAACAACAAAAAAAAAAACAATAAAAAAGTTTCTGGAGGGGCTGGAGAGATAGCATGGAGGTAGGGTGTTTGCCTTGCATGCAGAAGGACGGTGGTTCGAATCCCGAAGTCCCATATGGTCCCCCCAATCCTGCCAGGAGCGATTTCTGAGCGTAGGGCCAGGAGTAACCCCTGAGTGATGCCGGGTGTGACCCAAAAATTTCAAAAAAAAAAAAAAAAAAAAAGCTTCTGGAGGCTGACCCCTAGTGGCTCTCTACCATCCACCTACTGGGAGGACTGAAGATTATACTCAAGCCTTAAACTGTTTCCTGCTTCTAAATCTTTTAACAAATAATCTAAGACTCTCTCTTTCTTCCCAACCTCACCCAGCTGCATAGATAAAGAAGGGTTCATGTGAAAACGCTCAGTGTGCGGACTAATGAGACCAAACAAAGCAGACACTGTACGAGAATGAAAGGAACTTTTGGCATCAGTGACTGTGAACAATAGCTAGCTGGAAGGCACAGGGGATGGATGGCAAAGTTCATGGGAGGAGACCCACATCCTGGAATTTTTTCTTTCTCTCTGGCCACCAGAAAAGGAAGACCCTGGGGCAGCATTCAGATGCAATGAGAGTATAGTGGCATAAGAAACGTCAGTCAGGGCCCGGAGAGATAGCACAGTGGCGTTTGCCTTGCAAGCAGGACCACAGGTGGTTGGTTCAAATCCCGGTGTCCCATAGAGTCCCCCGTGCCTGCCAGGAGCTATTTCTGAGCAGACAGCTAGGAGGAACCCCTGAGCACTGCCGGGTGTGGCCCAAAAACCAAAAAAAAAAAAATGTCAGTCAAGATGATACCCTGGGAAGAGGTGCCCAGAGGACCCAGGAGGGTGTGTGGGGCTGGAGGAGGGGGTTATTTTTAAATGATTATTTGAGGAGAGACTGACACGTGTCCCCATGAGCCAGGAGAAGTCTTTAAACATGGCAATGCGACCATGTCATGTTCCCGCTGGAATTCTTCCTGATAATGTCCCGCTTCTCTTTTTTTTGTTTTATTTTTTGTTGTTTTGTTTTGTTTTGTTTTGGGGGGGGGGCACACCCGGCGGTGCTCAGGGGTTCCTCCTGGCTGTCTGCTCAGAAATAGCTCCTGGCAGGCACGGTGGGGGGGGGGGGGACCCTATGGGACACCGGGATTCGAACCAACCACCTTTGGTCCTGGATCGGCTGCTTGCAAGGCAAACACTGCTGTGCTATCTCTCTGGGCCCTAATGTCCCGCTTCTTAAACTGTATGGCTGGATACACTCTCTGATCTGCTTCCATCCCCACTTCCCCTTCTCCTCTAGACATCTCCACTGGTGTGGTCCTAAGAGGGTCACACGCTCTGTCCCACAAATGCTCTCTTCTGAGCATTTGCCATGCTCTTTCTGGTGAAAACTGATCCCCTGGTTAAATATCTGCTTGGAAAGATGAGTCAGGTGAGATGGTACCAGCTACAGCTGAGTCCTCTGAACTTCTCAGGTCTCGAGCAGCCTCCGCTGCTATCAGAAGGATCCTTACATCCACAATGTTAGCTGGAGGCCCGACATGATGGATCTGTATAATGAGTTCCTGGAGAAGACCAAGGATGGGTCCTGGACTCAAATTCCAAAATTTCTGCATTCAGTAGACTTTTTAAAAGAAACGGAGATTGCTCATCTTGCCAAAGCTGTCCCTGGTAAGTGCTTTACCCAGGCTGGTAAATTTTTGTTTTGCTTTGTTTTGTTTTTGAGGGGGGCCACACCCGGCGGTGCTCAGGGGTTCCTCCTGGCTGTCTGCTGGGACTGGGAATAATAGGACTGCTGGTGCCCCTTTGCTGTGCTGGGTGACCCGGCCCATTCTTCATGCCTCCCTTGCAGTTGTCAGGACCGATATTCGCTGGACTTGGTGAACCTTGCAGGTTCCTTGGATGGAAAGGAACGTGCCTGATGTGGCTCAAAAACCAAATAAATAAATAAATAAATAAATCAGGGCTTTGGAGCCTGGGACATATATGTGTGTGTGTGTGTGTATGTATATATATATATATATATACATATACACACATATATATTAGCAATCAAGTCTTTTATGTATGAGATCTTGGGTCCAATCGCCAGCACTGAAATTCAAAAACACTTCAACACAGTAGGTATTTAAGCTGTATTGGATGTTCCTTATTCTTGGTGATTTTACCCTGAGACTCTAATTAAGGTCTCTGGACCTTCTTCCCTCCCTTTCAGCTCACTTGAAAAGCAATCTCATTAGACAAATCTCGGGGTTCCTCCTTTTTATTTCTACATTTCCCACAGGAACTCTTAGATTAGCTCCTTATCAGTCATATCACTCCTGTGTCCTGATTTTAAAGATAATTCACCCTTCACACAGCTAAGGCTGAAGTCTTTACCCAGCTGAGCCCTCCCCTCCAGAAGAGGAGTGATGGAACATTCTCGAAGGTATTACAAAAAAACAGAGCAGTGGGTTTTCCTAAGGAGCTCCTCAACTTTCTGCCCCGAGATCCATGCCCATTTGGGCTTCTAACTCTCCCTGAGGTCCCTCCCACAGACCTGTGTCCTCTCTCTAGCGCAAATGATGGAAGGCACCCGCTTCTTCATGTGTGTCAACGAGGAGAGACTTGGCTTCCAGCATGCCATCTTCCACAATCAGTTGGAGAAGAAATGTGTCTGCCTCTTCCAGCCTGGGCTCCTGTTGGAGGGGTTCCCTGGGTAAGGCCAGGACCTTCATCCTCCAGGGACTTAGAGGGCCTTTCCTTCATCAGAGGCTGGGAAGGAAGCAGGGGGGATGCCGCTAGAGTGATTTCATTTGCCTGCTCACAGAGCACAGTGGAGCATAAACCTCACTACATAGACCCCCCCCCCCAGTGCAGAGGGTCTGCCAGCTCCTCTATCACACTCCTTCTCTGTTCCCTACAGCTGCCAAAATGGGAGCTTTGCTGTTTGGGGACTCCTTACTGAGCCCCAGTCCTCTAAGCTGTAGTGGACTTAGTAGCAAATGAGAAGGAAACTGTTTTTACTGAGTGGCTGCTATGTGCCAGGCCTTATGGATGCTTTGAGCATTGCTATGCAGACTGTTGCTGTATGTGTGGGTTGTGTTTTGCTTTGTTTTTGTTTTGGCTACAAATGGCGGTGAACTGGGCTTTCTGCAATTGAGGTGCCTGGAACTCACCTGCTAGGGGCCAGGGGATGCCACTGCTCAAACCTGGGTGTCCTGCTTGCCAAGCTTGTGCTCAGTGGTTATCTCGCTGCCCCACCCATGCTGACAATGCTCCCAAGATTTTGATTCCTTCTTTTTGTATTTTTATTTTGGGGTTTATGGCCACACCTGACAATGCTTAAAGTTTATGCTTTTGGGGGGGGGCCACACCCAGTGACACTCAGGGGTCACTCCCAGCTTTATGCTCAGAAATTGCTCCTGACTTGGGAAACCACATGGGACACTGGGGGATCTATCTAATCATTGTCTGTCCTGGGTCAGCTGCGAGCAGGGCAAACGCCTTACCACTTGCGCCACAGCTCTGGCTCCTAAAGTTTACTCTTGACTCTGTGTTGTGGGATCACTCCTGGCAGTGCTGGGAGAACCATAGGGGGTACCTCAGTACCACCAGGCTAATCTCACTTGGCTGTTGCATGCAAGGTAAACGTCTTTCCCCTCTATTATCTCCCTGTCCCACTTTTTTTCCTCTTGTGGTTGAGGAAGCAGTTGCCTTAGGTGGTGACATGAGGGGAGTGGCATTCTAAGCCCTGTGAGAGTCCAAGCTACCTGCTGTGTCTTTGTGTTTTCACTGTACCCACTGTTTCTTGATACTCCCCTTGAGGAAATAAGCCTTAGCAGAGCCTGAAGCTGGTGGAGAAAGGTGGGCTTCTCCTGCCAAGATGAATAGCACCTCCTGTTCCAAGAGAAGCAAGTTGGTTTTGGACACTCTTGCTTGTCCCTCGGCATCAGCATGGCTCTTCTCTGCTATGCCCTGGGCAACAAAAACCTGGCATTGAGCTGCAGGGAAGCCTGAGGACTTTCTCACAAGCCCCCTTTCCCCTTTCACCCTGGTCCTGCGGTGGCAGTGGATGATGCTTCTTTTCCTTTCTACCCCTCATCTGGCTTGGCAGGATTATCCATGGTGGGGCATTGGCGGCCATGATAGACAACACGTTTTTCATGACAGCCTATAAGAGTGCCAATGCCTTCTTCACTGGGACCATGACCATCAACTTCATCAGGTCTGTTTCTAAGATTGTTGGGAGTTGGTGGGGAGAAGGTTAGTTCACTTGTTATGCAAAGAAAGGGTTCCTGCTTCAATCCTTTGTTGCAGGATTGTTGCTGCAATCCAAGAAAGAAATTCCTTTTTTTTCTTTTCTTTATTTTTTTGTTTGTTTGTTTGTTTGTTTTGGTTTTGGGCTACATCCAGTAGCGGTGCTCAGGGGTTGCTCCTGGCTCTGCACTCAGAAATAGCTCCTGGCAGGCTCAGGGGACCATATGGGATGCTGGAGATCAAACCCAGGTTCGTCCTGGGTCAGCCACGGGCAAGGCAAATGCTCTACCACTGTGCTACCACTCCGTCCCCTCAAGAAAAGAAAGCCCCTCATGGATCAATCTAAACTTCCAAAATGTTTCTCTTTTTTGGGGTGGGGGATAGTGTTCTGGGCCACACCTGGCAGCATGCAGAGGTTACTCCTGGTTCTGTGCTCAGAAATGACTCCTGGCTTGGGGGACTATATGGAATGCTGGGGATCAAGCCTGTATCTGTCCTGGGTCAGCTGCGTGCAAGGCAAACACCCTCCCACTGTGCTATCACTCCAGCCTCCCAAAATGTTCCTTTTTCACCCAAGGACTTGGCAGTGGTAAAGGATTATTCTAAGGATGGAAGAGATAGTGCAAAGCAGGTAAGGAGCTTGCCTGGCATGCAGCCAACCTGGATTTGATTCCTAGCACAGCATATGTTTCCATGGGTTTGCCAAGTGTGATCCCTGAGCACAGAGCCAGGAGTAAGGCCTGATGTAGTCAGGTACAGACATTACCCAAATAAAAACAAAACAGCATTATATCTTCAAGTATTATATCTTCGGACATAGGTTTATTCTCTCTTGCTTTGTGTTTTAATTTTTCTTTTGGGGCCACATCTGGCAATGCCCAGGATTTACCTCTAGCTCTGCACTCAGAATTCACTTCTGACGGTCCTCAAGATGTAACTGAGGATTGAACCCAGCTCTGTTGTGTGCCAGGCAAGAAATATACCCACTACTTTTTTTTTGTTTGTTTGTTTTGTTTTGTTTTGTTTTTGGGCCACACCCAGTGATGCTCAGGGGTTACTCCTGGCTGTCTGCTCAGAAATAGCTCCTGGCAGGCACGGGGGACCATATGGGACACCGGGATTTGAACCAACCACCTTAGGTCCTGAATTGGCTGCTTGCAAGGCAAACACCACTGTGCTATCTCTCTGGGCCCAATATACCCACTACTTTTTCTCTCCAGTTCCCACTATGAATTATTCTTAAAGAATGACAGTGAACTATTCGTAGCCATCACTGATTGAAAAAAGCCAACCTATGTGGCTGTAAATATTTTAGTCTTGATCCCCTACTAAAAAGAGTATTCTTTTTCCTTTTTTTTGGGGGGGGGGTTTGTTTGATATATATATATATATATATATATATATATATATAATTATGTTTCTCTGAAAACGTATTGAAATATATTAATATTTAATTTCTCATAATTGCTTCTGTATTATTTGAAATATTACTATATGAAGACATATGTCTTTCTCGGGACTTTTTCTTTGCTTTTTGGTTTGGGTCAGACCCAGCAAGTGCTCAGAAATAAATCTGGCAAAATGCAAGGGACCCTCTGGGATAACCAGAGATCAAACCCAGGTTATCATGGCAGACAAATGTCCTGTAGTCTCTCTTCAGGTCCTTTTCAGGGATTCTGAATTTCTTTTTTTTGTTTGTTTGTTTTTTGTTTTTGGGCCACACCCGGCGATGCTCAGGGGTTACTCCTGGCTGTCTGCTCAGAAATAGTTCCTGGCAAGCTCGGGGGACCATATGGGACACCGGGATTCGAACCAACCACCTTTGGTCCTGGATCGGCTGCTTGCAAGGCAAATGCCGCTGTGCTATCTCTCCGGGCCTTAAGCTCTTTCACTGATTAGATTCTTAAGCTTTTTTTCACTGATTAGAACACAGACACACACACACACACACACACACACACACACACACACACATACACCAGATTACTGGAGATAATTTTTGTGGTGTTGGGACTGAATCCAGGTCTTGTGCTTATAAGACGGCTTCTTTACAAGCACTGGAGCTCAGAGCTCAGCCTCTACCAAGTTGATACCCTCCTAACACATCAGGATGAAGTTTCCAGAATATAGGGCCCTTCTGCCCTAGGAACACCCCCTTACGTGGGCCCAACAGGTTGAGCAGCAGCAGAGGGGTGGGACCTAAGGCTTCTGGACAAGAGAAGGCAGGCAGAGCATCAGGAATGTGGAGCCCTCAGGAGCAAAGTCTGCTCTCTGGGAAAAAGGCAGGAAAGCCTGTTGCAGTGCTGATGAAGAGGGTTGTGGTTTGTATGTGACCATGAAATACAGAATGCCAGACTAACTGAATCAGCTTCAAGTTTCCTTCTCCTGCCAGAGAGATAGCACAGCGGTAGGGCATTTGCCTTGCATGCAGCCAACCCAGAACAGACGGTGGTTTAATTCCTGGCATCCCATATGGTCCCCCGAGCCTTCCAGGGGTAATTTCTGAGCTCAGAGCCAGGAGAAACCCCTGAGCACCACCGAATGTGACCCAATAACACCAAAAAGGAAAAAAAAAAAGTTTCCTTCTCCCATTGTCCCTGAGATCTTGGATCCTGGAGATGAATTTGAGGAACCCCAGGCTGGCAGGAGCACAGCTGACCCATTCTCAGAGAGTCGCCATTCCTTTCTCCAAGACCAGCCCAAGAGTCACTCACCCACTCTGCTCTCTTATAGCCCTGTCGCCCTCTGCTCGGGGGTCAGACTGGACACCATGGTCACAGGCATGGAAGGAAGGAAGGTTTTTGTCTCTTGCACAGCTCAAAGCAGTGACAGGAGCATCCTCTTTGCGGAAGCTTCAGGTAAAGCCACTGGAATTCCTTCTTTCTGCTGTTTGAGCTCATCTGTGGATGAGACAATAACCTCTCATGCTTCTGGGGCAGTGCCTGTCCTGTTCCTTTCAGACTAGCTGTATTTGGGGTGGGAGATGAAGCCCAAATGTAGAGGGGTCTCTAATAGTTACAGAATGGAGAGCATCAAGAACACCATTATACACACACACACACACACACACACACACACACACACACACACACACACACACGGCTCTATAGCATTGCAAATGCATGATGAATCCATCCAGAAAGGAAACAAGAGATGGGAAGAGGCCTCAAAGCATAATTTGCACTCGGGAACTCAGGAAGCCTGGGCTAAAAACCCAGCTATCACATGGTCCCAAGCACTATTGGGCAGGATCCTTGAGCCCTGGGCCAGGACTAGCCTCAGAACATTTGCTAAGTCTGGTCTAAAAGCTAAAAAGGAAAAATAAAAAGAGGTTGGGGAGGGTGACAAATAAACAAAGCACACCCAAGCACTCTGAACAGTGAATCTCTAGAGAGACTTTTGTGAGGATGGACAGAAGGTGCTGCGGCAGCAACATAAGTTTGAGCTCTCCCTGCTCCAATCTTTCCTGGCTTGCAAAAGGCAAAAGGTAGAGGAGATATATGTGACCTAATGATAGAGTGCAAGCCTTGCATGTGTCCCCACAGCATGGTGGGCTGGGGTCCTTATGGTCCCTAACCAAGCAAAACAATTTAGTGTAAAATTTATGAAAAGCCAAAGGCAAAGGTCAGCAGCACAGGATAGGAGTTAGGGCTTCTGCCTTGCACTTGGCATCACTGATAGTCTCATATCCTCTGCCCACCCCATCCCAAGCAGGCCTCCTCTGAGCACTTCCAGGTCTGACCTCCAAAGAAAAAGAAATGCTGTATTTTCCGCTCTATAAATGCACCTGACCATAAGGCGCACATAGTTTTTAGATGAAGAAAACATGAAAAGGCATATTCTAAATCAAATGGTGTGCCAAAATATTTAATAAATGCAACGCAAGACGCTATCAGGAGATAGTGGCTGAGAACAGCCAGCCTACGAGGCCGAAGTTTATTTACAGTACTCTGGTCTGTTGCATTAAATAATTAACGATGGGGCTGGATGGTGAAGGATGGAGGCCTTTATTCTTGGACCCCGGCCACGTGGCTTCATCCCCCATCAACCGACGGGTCTGGGGTTCAGGAAAGCGATGGGTATTGAACTCACTCACAGGCAGGCTTCAGGAAGTATCAGCTTTATTCATGCCCTGTCCACCACATGTGTGGCCTATATCATAACCTTTTAAGCATTTACTATTCTTAGCAAGCCCTGCATCTTAACTCCTTTCAGCCATCTTCCCTTTGACCTCCAGGCTGGCCAAAGACCAAAAACCCAGAGCCCCCAATCCCCTGGGTCAAAGGCCTTATCTACCTTTTCCAAACCCCTCCCAGGAATGGGCGGGGTCTTGCAGGTAAGGTCAAGTTACCTAGGAAATATGGGTGGGGGGTGAGGCTTCACTGGTCCACAGCTGGTTAAACACATTTACCTAACTTTTTTTACATCAGAAAATAGAAAAACATTTTAAAATACTTTTTCATTTAAATAAAAAAAATTAAAGTCTCAGCAGCTATCAAATAGCTTAAACGAAAGCTCCATATGTGACGATAAAAGTGCGTTGATCTGATTGCTCATACAACGTGGCATGTCTGTGCAATAATGGGGAGTACACTGAAGATGTCCAGTGGTTAGTTAGTCTCTGTTCTCCCCCAAGCAGTCAGGCTTCAGTTCCAGGTGGCATTCGCTCCATAAACACTCAGACATTTCCCCCCATATTTTGGGGAGGAAAGTGTGTCTTATGGTATGAAAAATAAGGTAACATGTGAAAAGCTAAAGGCTGAAGTGGGCTGTCTGGTTTTCTGGTCTGCCTAGTGTCCTCCAAGTGAAATGAGATATTTTCAGAGTTAGGAAGGACTGGGGGGGGGGGGGGCAGAGTATTGACGGATACGTTCTCTTCCCTCTCAGCCACCTTCTTCCAGATGAAATGACCGAGCACTCAGGAGCTGGGAGCGCAGAAACCAGCCTGACCATCCCCTGTACCCTCAGCTTCAGCCTTCACCGCCTGGGATGGTGAAAATGCGGTAGACATCCAAGCATGCCGTGAATAAAAGAGTTCAGAGACAGGCAGTGGATCCAACCTGGTTCGAGTATATTTCTTTTAGTGTTAGAGGGAATATTAGAATGTAAGTTTAGAATTACCTGCTGTTTTGTTTCTGCAACTTTGCTAGCTTAGTCATGGGACATAAAAGGTGCATTCTGGGCCCGGAGAGATAGCACAGCGGTGTTTGCCTTGCAAGCAGCCCATCCAGGACCAAAGGTAGTTGGTTCGAATCCCGGTGTCCCATATGGTCCCCCGTGCCTGCCAGGAGCTATTTCTGAGCAGACAGCCAGGAGTAACTCCTGAGCACAGCCGGGTGTGACCCAAAAAAACCAAAAAAAAAAAAATAAATAAATAAATAAATAAATAAATAAAAGGTGCATTCTGAGAAATATCTAGATGGTCAGACATTTTAAGCAAACCAGCAGTTAAAAAAAGAAATCTAAGAAACAAACTGCAAACCAGCAGTTAAAAAAAGAAATCTAAGAATCTAATTGCATTAGGGGACTAATTATATCTGAGGACCTGAGGACACCAATTCCAAATGGAATGTAGGCCTTAAATTTATCTAGCCGGCAAAAATCTATGAAATCTACCTGCAAGAGGTGAGGCCCCAGCATGTTGTTATTTTTTAAAAAAAACTCCTTTGCCTTTCTTACAGTACTAGTCCATCTCTTTGTGGTCTCTGTGAGATAGATCTCGAGTCTGGAGCTAGCATTAGGAGATAAGATGTTTAAACTCACTTATCGGGGTGGACAGAGGGATTGTGAAAGAATTCACTGAGAGAATTACAGACAGAATAATAGTTTATTACGGTGCTTGCAAAGGGACTTGCAAAGGCAGGCCTTTAAAGAGCAAGAAGCCTACTGCGGTCCTTTGTCTATGTTTCTATGTCCTTTCTTGGCTGTGGGCCCCCCAACCTGGGAGGCCTCCTCTATGACTTAGACCTGGGGAAGTGACAGGCTCAGAAGTCAGGCCTGGGATTGTCTCCTCTGCAAACTCAGATGCTCCCTGCATCCTACTGAGAAGTATTTTTGATGAGCTGCTTTGAGTGTAAAATAAATCCCCACAGTGTGTGACATCACTCCACACGTCATTATTTGCACCCCCATGTTATAATTTGCTTAATCCGCTCTGGGGATTCTGAAACAGCCAGATTTCCTACTTGGTCCTTGCGTGGCCCCAACAGCACAGGATTGCGGTGTTCAAAAGCAGCATGAGGGGCACAGAGAGATCGAATGTGAGTAAAGTGCTTGCCTCTATGGAGTAGGAAAGAATCCTTCAAGTAGCTGATTTGATTTCCAGAAGTACATATGCTCCCCCAGCACAGGAGGGACCAGGAGTCACCCCTGAGGCAGAGCTCCAAGTGAGCCAGCCCTAAGCACTGCCGGGTATGGCCAAAAACCAAGAAGGAAAAGGAAAGAAATAATAAATGAAACATGGCGAGATAGAAGAGTCAGGCAAGACAAATTTGACCAACTGGGTCTTTAGTGGAGAGCACTCCCGGGCCAGGCCTGACAGCCTCTGGGGAGCTCTTTTTCTTTCCCTGTTTGTCCTGTTTTTCTTTCCCTGCTCCAACCATTGTCCAATTGGTAGGGTCCAGAATCGAAAGATGAAAAGAAAGGCCCCCACACTGGCCAGCCAGGACCATCTCCCAAAGGACATGAACCCCACCCAAGGTCATGAGGAAGATTATATAGGAAAGGGATATAGGGAGGTTCGAGCTTTCTGATGATCCTTAAAATGATTGGCTATTGTCTTGGGGTGCCTTCCTACATGGTATCTATGGAAACAGACTTGTGAAGACCTACACCATGTGGCCTTTACAAAATGGCGTCTCTCCCAGCTCAGAACCTGAGAAGAAGCCTGCCCAGGTGACCTTTACAAAATGCATCTCTCCTTGTTCAGAACCCAGATCCCAACACAATATGTCTTCAAATATGACTGTCCCTGTTATGTCCCAGGTTGACAAAGATGAAAGCGCTCAGCAAAAGCTTAAGTCAGAAATTCTCTTTGGGGGTGGGGGCAGAGCAGTGACACAAGTGGTAGGGCATTTGCCTTGCACATACTGACCTAGGATGAACTGCAGTTCGATCCCCTGGCATCCTTCATATGGGAATATGGTCCCCCAAGCCAGGAGTGATTTCTGAGCACAAAGGCAGGAGTAGCTGCTGGGCATCACTGGGTGTGACCCAAAAACAAAAATAAATAAATAAATAAATAAATAAATAAATAAATAAATAAATAAATAAATAAATAAATAAGAGAAAAAATATGTTGTGGTGGTGGTGGGTTTTTTTTTTTTTTGGGTGGGGGCACACCCAGTGACACTCAGGAGTTACTCCTGGAAGAGTTGGGGGACCATGTGGGATGCTAGGGATCAAATCTGGGTTCATCCTGGGACAGCCGCATGCAAGGCACACACCCTACCGCTGTGCTGTCGCTCAGGCCCCTAGAAATTCTTTATTAACCATGCAGGGACTGTACTTCACACAAAGGAAGGCAAAGTGAGCCCAGAACTCAGTTCTTCTCCTCCTTTTAAAGAGTAGAGGACAGAATTCTTCAGCAGATCAACAAAATACAATGTCACAATAGAAAGAAATATGGTTCCAATCATAAGGTTCTTTAATGATCAAGGATCCCCTATCTTTGGTCTTAATCAGATTCTACAGCTGAAAGAAGCCCCCCATCCCTGGTTTCCTCAGAGGTTCTCTTCGACTGTTACCTGCTCAGAAAGGCCCATTGCTGGTCACAAGCTCAAGACAACTAACTACAACGGTTATCTATAAAGCTTGTTACAAGAAACAAGCAAACAAACAAACAAAAAACACAGTGGTTGTCAGCAAAACTTCAACAGATGGCTGTTTTCAGAAGGAGATTTCCTTTGGGGACTTGATTAATGAAGGAAATTCCCCTAATTTTAGAAGGTGGCCAGACTAGTTAAGAGAACTCCTACAAGAAAATAAGCAAGCCATGACAGAAGCTTATCTCTGCAGCGATAAAGCAAGCAATAATTGGTAAAAGCTAATGCTCACAATTGGCAGACAGGTTTACTTAAGACTGTGTGTGTGTGTGTGTGTGTGTGTGTGTGTGTGTGTGTGTGTGTGTGTGTGTGTGTGTAAAAAGAATGCCCACCAAAGACTCGTAACCATGGGTCAGCAATAATGTTCATTTTCCTGGGCCAAGGGTTCCCAGTCTCTTCTCCTGGTGGGGATAAGGACTGCCTGGTTTTTATATCCTACAAGCTTTACAATAGAGTTGTATAAAAAGAGTCCAGAGGAGAGATTAAAATCATCTCATTGGGGCCAGAGTGATAGAACAGCGGTTGGGTGTTTGCCTTCATGTGACCAACTGAGGAGGGACCTGGGTTGGATCTCCGGCACCCCATATGGTCCCTTGAGCCTGCCAGGAGCGATTTCTGAGCGCAGAGCCAGGAGTAACCCGAGTGCTACCAGGTGTAACCCAAAACAAAACAAAACCAATCTTATAACCAATTAGACCAATGCTATTCAATACAGAATGCAAGCCCCATGTGTAATGTAGATGTGTAATATATAGATATATTAAAAATTAATAAGTTAGTTAAGGCACTTGTCTTGCAAGCAACTTAATCAAACGCAGGTTCAAATGAGCTCAATTCCATTTTCATCTCCAGAAACCTTATAGGCTTCGGAGCAGAGCCAGGAGCAAGTCTGAGTACAGCTGGGTGTGGCTCCCGAACACAAACAATTAAGTTGAGAGCTTAAAAACTTTTTGTCTTTTTTTTTTTTTTTTTTTTGGAGGAAAGGAGCATGCCCAGCAGTGCTCAGTGGTTACTTCTGGCTCTGCACTCAGAAATCACTTCCAGCAGACTTGGAGGACCAGATGAGATGTCAGGGATTGAACCTAGACTGAGCACTGTGCTATCACTAGGGCCCCTAAGAGGTAAAATTTTTAAAAGACCTAGATCAAGGCCCGGAGAGATAGCACAGTGGCGTTTGCCTTGCAAGCAGCCAATCCAGGACCAAAGGTGGTTGGTTCAAATCCCGGTGTCCCATATGGTCCCCCGTGCCTGCCAGGAGCTATTTCTGAGCAGACAGCCAGGAGTAACCCCTGAGCACCGCCGGGTGTGACCCAAAAACCAAAAAAAAAAAAAAAAAAAAAAGACCTAGATCAAGCTAATTTTATGCCGATAATTCAGTATATTCAAAAAATCATTTTAACAAGTAATCATGTACAAGTGTTTAGTGAGATAGTTTAAGTCTTAATTTACAGTGTATGTCCATTCCTATACTAAATTTCAGCCTTTAAAAGGGATCTGTGGGGACCGGAGAGATAACACAGCAGTAGGGCATTTGCCTTGCATGCAGAAGGACAGTGGTTTGAATCACGGAATCCCATATGGTCCCCAGAGCCTGCCAGGGGCGATTTCTGAGTGTAGAGCCAGGAGTAGCCCCTGAGCGCTGCCGGGTGTGACCCAAAAATCAAAAACAAACCAAAATCAAACAAACAAACAAAAAGGAATCTGTGGAGGCCGAAGTGATAGCATAGTGGGTAGGACATTTGTCTTACATAATACTGACTTAGGTTAGATCCCCAGCATCCCATATGGTCCGCTGAGTTTGCCAGAGGTGACTTCTGAATGTAAGAGCCAGGAGTAACTGGCTCAGGAGTAACACCCTGAGTGCTATTGGGTGTGGCCCCAAAACCAAAAATGATAGATGATAGATGGATAGATAGATAGATAGATAGATAGATAGATAGATAGATAGATAGGAGGGTGGGTACACAGACAGATAAATAGATAAACAGAAAGACAGGTAGGTAGAAAGATAGATAGGTAGATAGATAGGTAGGTAGGTAGAGATAGATAGATAAATAGATGATAGATGGATACGCAGACAGATAAATAGATAAACTGAAAGACAGACAGATAGATAGATAGATAGATAGATAGATAGATAGATAGATAGATGATAGATAGGTGGGTGGGTACACAGACAGATAAATAGATAAACAGAAAGACAGATAGGTAGGTAGGTAAGTAGGTAGGTTGATAGATAGATAGATGATAGATAGATAGATAGATAGATAGATAGGTGGGTGGGTACACAGACAGATAAATAGATAAGCAGAAAGACAGACAGGTAGGTTGATAGATAGATAGATAGATAGATAGATAGATAGATAGATAGATAGATAGATAGATAGATAGAAGATAGATAGATAGATCGATGATAGATAGATGGGTACACAGACAGATAAATAGATAAACAGAAAGACAGACAGATAGATAGACAGACAGACAGACAGACAGACAGACAGATAGATAGATAGATAGATAGATAGATGATAGATAGATAGATAGATAGATTGATAGATATATGGGTAGGTAGGTAGGTAGATAGACAGAAGGACCAATAGATTGGTAGATAGATAGGCAGATAGATAATAGATTAGATAGATGAAAGATAGACAGACAGACAGGCAGGCAGATAAAGGCAAAGAATCTACCGCTAACTTCAGCTGAGAAAAGGCAAAGGCAAAGACAAACTGGAATCTGAGGGATTGAGTAAAGTTCCTGTGCTTTTTCCAAAGAAAAAAAGACAAAATGCGGTGGTTTAAAATGTATGATTCAAGGGTTGGAGCATTAGCTGTAATGAACTTTAGATAGAGAGAGAGAGAGATAGATAAGTGGTAGGTAGAGAGACAGATAGGTAGGCAGATAAACAGACGGATAGATAGTTACATCAATAATAATCATATTCATATGTTATATAATAATATCAATATTTTGTGTTGTTAATATTAATATGATATTATTATATAACATTATGTGCTATAATAGTATGATTAAATTATAAAATATATAACAAACAATTATATTATATTATAATCATAATATTATGGTTTATATTGATATATTTAAGAAGAAGAATAAAAGCAAAGCAAACGAGCCTGCTCTGGCCCAGCGCGGTCCTTGCAGATCCACGTACCGACACGAGGTGGCGCTCAAAGGAACGCTGCCGCTAGGCACGTGACCCGCGCCCGACCCGGAAGCGCTCTCCTCCCGGGCCCGGGTGCTCCACCTGGGGTGCTCCTGCAGAGGCCTGCCCAGGGCGGGGAGCGCGTGGCCGCGATCGCCGCGGGTCTGCGGAGCCTGGGTGCCCTCCGAGGATGCAAAAGGCCCACGCGGCCCTGCTGCCGCCTCGGGATGTCGGGGACAGCGTGGAGACCCTTATGGTAAGCTGCCCCAAAAGAGGGGGTGCAAAACAGGGTTTCCTAGACCTCTGGGTGAAGTTTGCCTTCGGGGCACCTGGGAACGTGGTGAAAGAAAGCCAAGAACTGTCATCTAAGTACTTTTGGGGGGTGGAAAGGGCAGGGCAGGGAGGAGAGGAGAGGAAAGGACTGGGCCCCCCAACTGCTAGGTCAGGCAAGCAGAGGCCTGGTGAGGCCTTAAAAGTCACTGGGTAGGACAAGATTTGATTTAGGAGGCTGAACTGGTTCAGCCTCAGAAATTGAGAGGGAAAAATGGATGGTACCAGATCCAGACACTCGCATGAACCTTGGTGGAAATAAAAGAACAATGATCAGACCTGAACATCAAACCCAGAACAGAATCTACACCCAATCCACAGCAAGCTGTACAAGTGGGGACCAACTAGTTACACTAGTCTTCTGGGGGGGGGGGGGGGGTAAAGGAGGGAGACATGGGATGCAAGCTGGGAACAGGGGTGGAGGGAAGACAACACTGGTGGTGGAAATGGCCCTGACTCTTTGTCACTATGTGTCTTAAATATGACTGTGAAAGATTTGTAATTCACTTCGGCCACAATAAAAATTAAAAACAAAAAAGTCACTGGATAGAGAAGGGAGTCGTTGCTGGGGGGTGATGGGGAGATTCTGGGGGCAATCTAGCCAGGTGACAGCACACTCAGGGACTGGGTTTTGAGGTAGAAATCCCAGTGACCAGTATAGGGGCGCATTTGGACACACAGCTAGGCCTGCGCCAGGTCTGCAGGGCCGCAGCTGCCCCTGCAGGTCGGTTGGGACTTGTCTTGGGATGCAGACCCGGTCACTGGAACAGAAGCTGGCAGCTGTCATCGGAGGCCACGCCCCCGAGCTCTGATTGGCTGCTCGGTCGGGCCCCCACGTCGCCATTGGCTAAGGGTGGGGCCTTCCAGGAAGGTCTGGCTGGCTGGGAAGTGGCTGGTGGTGGTGGGTGGAGGAGGCCAGGCTGGCATATACGGGTTGGGGAGGACTGAAAGGCCTGGGCAGTGAGTGGCCCACCCGCAGGTCTAAAAGCAGAATTGTTTTTCCACATAGACTCTAGTGTATTAAAAAAATTCTTGGGGCTGGGCGGTGGCGCTAAAGGTAAGGTGCCTGCCTTGCCTGCGCTAGCCTTGGACGGACCGCAGTTCGATCCTCCCCCGGTGTCCCATATGGTCCCCCAAGCCAGGAACAACTTCTGAGCGCATAGCCAGGAGTAACCCCTGAGCGTTACTGGGTGTGGCCCAAAAACCCAAAAAAAAAAAAATTCTTCTGGTAGGGGAGGAGGGAGATGAGGGCATTGGTGGTGGAAAGGTTGCACTGGTGAAGGGGGTGTTTTGCTTTTTTTAATTGTTATTGTGGCCAAAGTGAATTAGAAATCTTTCAAAATAATACTTAAGGTACATAGTGACAATGAATGAAGGGCATTCCCACCATCAGTGTTGTTCTCTCTCCATCCGTTCCAGGCATGCATCCCATATCTTCCTCCTTTACCCACACCCAATTGCTAGTGTAACTGGACCCCATGTGTACAACTTGTAGATTGGGTATCAATTCTGTTGTCGTTGACTTTTGGGTTTGGTGTTTAAGTCTGATCATTTTTTATTTCCACTCAATGTTCATACATCTGTCTGGTCCTGGTACCATCCATTTTTCCCTCTTCAATTTATGAGGCTGAATAAGATAATTCAAGTTATGCGGTTCTGTTGGAGATAAAAAAGGAAAAGAAAAAGAAAATAAACTGGGAAAAGTTTGTCTATAACCGAAACCCAACTACAAACATGTTTGTAATCATGGTGCTTAAATAAAGATTTAAAAAAAAATAGAAAAGGAGGGCCCGGAGAGATAGCACAGCGGCGTTTGCCTTGCAAGCAGCCGATCCAGGACCAAAGGTGGTTGGTTCGAATCCCGCTGTCCCATATGGTCCCCCGTGCCTGCCAGGAGCTATTTCTGAGCAGACAGCCAGGAGTAACCTCTGAGCACCGCTGGGTGTGACCCAAAATCCAAAAAAAAAAAAAAATAGAAAAGGACAAAAATAAAATCTTCCAGTATGTACATAGGAACCAGAAAGTATTGGTGCCAACTTGCAAAGGCATATAAATAATACTTATATTTATTCAGATAAATAGGTGGAATCGAGAAAAACTGTGATTCCCTTGAGCAAATGACTCTGTTAGATTGCTAATATAAAAATTGCCATCAAATCTTGCACTTACATTGTCTCTTACAATGTAGTCTATTTATTTAAGGATATCCAAGTATTTGTCTTGTGGCTAGTAGAGAATTTACTGTACCCAGTTTAACAGACTAGGATCCACAGACCCAAATTCAACAAGACATAGCTTAGGGTCCTGGTTAATATTTCTTCTATACCACTGGAATTGCTCAAGAAGGCATTAAAATACTGTACCTGTAAGGTCCTATCTTAAGTCAGAAAGTTCTCGGTAATATAATCCAGCCTGCATCTTTATGTATATCTTTCCAAAGCTCCTCAGATGATTCTAATACGTGGCTTATGTTGCAAAGGAAACTGCTAACAGCAAATTTTTAAACCTCCTTGTCCAGGAACCAGTTTAATGGCCTAGAGCACAAGCTTCTGCATGAGGGAGCAGAAATCTGATTCCTAGCACCACTTGTGATCACCTGGGAGATCGATCACTCTTTTATTTATTTTTGGTAAACTACCCCAGGGAAGAAGGTCCAGTGTAGCCGCTATTGGTGTTTGGAGGCGAAAATAGAGGCCTGAGTGCAACCTGGCTTTCAATTGGGAGAATCAAGATCAATTGCCCTTTCTCCCTAAGGCCAGAGTTCTGGTCACCCTCAAGGTGTGAAAGTAAACTAAATAAACCTTTAAAAACCTGGAGTTGCATGATCAGAGCCATAGTACAGTGGGCAGGGCTCTGGCCTAGCTCTGTCAGAGGTTGGATCCCCACATTCCGTACAGTCCCCCTGGGTCTTTCAGGAGTGATCCCTGAGCACACAGACAGGAGTAAGCCCCAAACACCACAGATTAGGTCCCAAAACAAACAAGCTTGGAGTTGAACTTGGAGGTGAACAGTCTCTCTGTCCCAGGGATGGGAACCCAAAGCAAATAAAATAAATTCTTGCAGATAGTATAGGCTGCAGCTTTACTTTTAAGAAATCTTTGCTTTTTGTTTGCTTGGAAGCTTGAGGGTGGTGGGGCATCCTTCATCATTGGCAGCACTTTGATGATGCTCTGGGACCCATGCCTGGAGGAGAACCAAGCCTCCTACTGCAAAAGCATGGAACTCAGTCTATTGAACTATTTCTTTTTCTTTCTTTCTTTCTTTCTTTCTTTCTTTCTTTCTTTCTTTCTTTCTTTCTTTCTTTCTTTTCTTCTCTTTCTTTCTTCTTTCTTTCTTTCTTCTTTCTTTCTTTCTTTCTTGAGCTATTTCTTGTTGTTGTCTTTGTTTGGGGGCCACATCTGGTGCTGCTCAGGGGTTTCCTCCTGGCTCTGCACTCAGAAGTTATTCCTGTTGGGGCTGGTACAGTAGCACAGTGGGTAGGTGTTTGCCTTGCATGTGTCAGACCTGGGTTTGATCCCCAGCATCCCATATGTCCCCTGAGCACTGCCAGGAGTGATTTCGGAGTGCAGAGCCAAGAGTATCCCCTGAGCACCTGCTGGTGTGGCCCAATACCAAAAGCAAAAACAAAACTCTCAGGCCAGAGTGATAGCACAGTGAGTTGGATGTTTGTTTGTCTTGTATACGGCCAACTCCGTTTTGGGGACTGGAGCGATAGCACTGAGGTAGGGCTTTTGCCTTGCATGTGGCCAAGCTAGGACAGACCCGGGTTCAATTCCCAACTTTCCATATAGTCTCCCGAACCTGCCAGGAGCTATTTCTGAGCCACGAGTAACCCCTGAGCCCTGTTGGGTGTGGCCCCCCTCAAAAATAAATTTACTCCTGGTGGTGCTCAGGGAACAGTATGAGATTCTGCCAGCAAAGCAATGACCTACTGTTGTATATTGCTCTGGTCACACATATATACATCCTGGACAAACACACTTACCTGTTTCAAAGTTGGACTCTACCTGCTTTGTCTTCAAGATTTAAATTGTATTTAGTTTTTTTTTCTTTTCTTTTGTTTTGTTTTGTTTTTTCAGAAGACTAGGCATTGCTAGGCTAAGAGAAAATTTGGTTTCTAAGACTTACCACAAGTAACTTCAGGCTACTTAGAACTAAATCAGATCGGTCCTGGAGCCAGAGATAGAGCAGGGATCAAGGCACTTGCTTTGTTTCCTGCCAATGCCAGTTACATCTCAGCACCCTATGTTGTATCCTGAGCACTGCTGCATGTGATCCAACTTATTCCACACCTCAAATTATTTTTCCTTGAAAAATGAGATACTTTCAGACTACTCAGAATGAAGTGTATGTTTTCTTTTTTATTTTAAATTTATTTGGGACCTCAAAACCTGGTCCTCTTCTCTTTCATTATTATTATTATTGTTATTGTTATTGTTATTATTTTGCTTTCATGGCCTAAACTTGCAAGGCGAGTGCTCTGCCACTGAGCTGCACCCCTGGTCCTCAGTTTTATTTTTTAACAATTTCCCTAGTTTGCCACTAAGTGGCAAATCTGCCTTTTTAAGCTTTGAACTTTTTCCCCCACCTTGGAGCACTTGTACAGCCTTTTTTAAGTGATGTTTCTTTTTTTTTTTTTTTTTCTAACTTGATTGATTCATTGATTGATTGGTGCTCAGGGATTACGGGATTACTCCTGGTTCTGCACTCAGCCCTTGGCAAGCTGGGGAACCATATGTGATGCCGGAAATCGAACTAGGTCCTTCCTGGATTGGCAGTATGCAAGACAAACACCCTACCACTCTCCTTCCCCTAAGTGGTGTTTCTTGGGTCCCAATCCCCTAATGAATATAAATAAGAGTTTTTGCTCACCTGCAGATAGACCTCTGGCTCATTGATGAACTATAATGTTCCTAACATCTGTTAGGTAATTAATCCTTTTTGTTGTTTTTTTTTTTTGTTTGTTTGTTTGGGGACTACCCAGCACTTACTTTTGGCTGAGTACTTAGTGATCACTTCTGATCACAGCCTTCCTGAGCTCAGGCCTATCTTGTAAAATCCATATCTCCAACCCCAAGTAAACGAGTCTGAATCAGAGTCGCGCATGAAATAATCCAAACCAGGCTGAGGATGAACCACATATAGTCTGGGCATCTTCTACCTGGTATCTCCAGCCATCTACCTGCCAGAACTGCCGTTTGCATTGAGTCCAGAGACCACCCTCAGATGGGCAGTAAGGACATAGTAAGGGCAGAAAGCTCAGATATCCTGAGCCTGTCCCACCCAGGTTTACATGTAAGACAATCTTTGTTTTGGGTGAATCCAAATTGTAGACAAACAGATACAAAGAAACCAGGGATGATCCTTGTTTTGGGTAAAATTAAGTGTAACCTAACACTATCTTACTTTTTTGTTTGTTTTGTTTTTGTTTTGTTTTTTTTGGTACAATACACAGTGCTCAGGGGTTACTCTGGTTCTGCATTCAGAAATCACCCCTGGCGGGCTCTGGGGACTATATGGGATGCCAGGGATTGAACCTGGGTTGACCACCTGTACAACAAATGCCCTATCTGCTGTGTTATCACTCCAGCCCTTTTTTCCCCCATTTTTTTTCTTTTAACTGAAGAAATAGCATAGGCATTAAGGCACTTGAGCAAGCACAGAAACAGGAGCAGCCTCAAAAATTTCAGCTGATTGTAAAGCTCAAACCCCCAGAACGCCCATTACTGTTCTAAAGTATTCAAAGGGGATTTTATTTATCTCTGTTCCAAAGAAATATGCCATCATTGTATAAAAGTTATACTTAGCTGGAGCACAGAATTTAGGTGAAGGAGTCCTAGATCACAGACTCTTACCTCCCAGAACTGAGAGTAGTCCCGAGAACCAACAAAATGTAAAGCACTATTCAGTTACGTTTACTTTCATGTTGCTATTACTACTGCTTTTATTTTTTCTTGGGGCGGGGCAGTTGTGACCATATCCTACATGCTATAGGAAAATTCCTGTTTCTGTGCTCAGAAGTGACACCCGGTGGTGCTGAGGGGACCATATATAGCGTCAGTGATCAAAGAGGGGTTAGCTTCCTGCAAAGCAAATGCCTTAACGCCTGTATTATTCATCTCTCTGGCACTTTGGGTTTTGTTTCTTTTTTTAATTTCATGTTGTACGAAACATCGAGATCACTGGAGAATTCTGCATCCAGAAACTACACGTCCAGAACTGTAGTTCTAGAAGATCCCTGGCTGTAGGCTAGAGAGTGCTGAGGGGAGGTGGCAGCCACCCCGGAGAGAGTGTTCGAGTGTTCGGGCTCCCTGAATGGGCAGGTTTTGAGAGGAGTTGCTTCAGGGAGGTGTTTGGAGTTGAATGAGGCAAGGGCAGACACGCAGTGCTCCGGTGTCTAGCAGGGGAAAGAATGATATGGAGAACATGCAAGGAAAATATATAAAACCTGAATGTTAGGAAATGCATTTCTCAGGTTTACTTGTTTGCTAGGGTTATGTTTTCCTTTAGTTTTGGTTTTTGGTTTTGGTTTGTTTAGTTTTGCCACACTTGCCTTGTAAAATAAAAATATCCACAAGTTGGTGAGACTGCCCCAAGCACCATGTTTCTAACCCCTTAGGCAGATGGGTCTGATGAAGCTGGGTAGTGGCAAAGGAGAAATAATACAACAAGCAGTAAGGAAAAATGTTAACTGGAGTCAGCCTGCTTTTTGCTTCGTGGATTCTCTCTGCCATGTGCTCCCTCTGCCAAGTATTGTCCATGCCATGTTTCTCTCTCTCTTTCTCTCTCTCCCCCCCCTCTCTCTCTCCTGACTTCCTACAGTTATAGTCACTAGCTATTAATACTAACTTAAAGGGCTTATACATCCTTGGTTTAGATGACTAGCTCCCTGTCACCTTTAACCCTCATATCTGCTGCCCACCCTTATATTCCTAGAGGTCTGTGATTTTCTTTTTTTTTTTTTTTTTTTTTGGGGGGGGGACACACCCGGCGTTGCTCAGGGGTTACTCCTGGCTGTCTGCTCAGAAATAGCTCCTGGCAGGCACGGGGGGACCATATGGGACACTGGGATTTGAACCAACCACCTTTGCTCCTGGGTTGGCTGCTTGCAAGGCAAACGCCGCTGTGCTATCTCTCTAGGCCCAGGTCTGTGCTTTTTATGTTTGGAAGTCACTAGCATAGAATTCCAGAGGTTTGTAATCCCCTGGGCCCACATGTAATCATAAAAGTGCCTTCCCGAACCTTCTTCTGGTGGTTGACCATTCACTTGGGAAGATTTTCTACTTCTAGGAGGTGAAGGAGATGACCCCATTCCAGATGCAAAATGTGATCTGAGGGCTTGATGCGGTGGGGAGAGGTTGGTTGTGTGGAGATATTTCAAGGGACAGCTAGAGAAGTGGGAGGAACTTAGCCCTAGCTGCTCCCTGAAGGTCGAGGAAGAGCATTTCCAGATGAGCCAGTGATGGGCTCGGTGTGGTTGCTTCTAGGAGTGAGAAGTGGCCTGGGCTTGCACTTTCAAGATGGGAGAATTCAGTGGTCCAACCTATGTCTTGAGTGTGAGGTCCTAGATTTGTTTCCTTGGCATTGCAAAAAGAAAAAGGAAAAAAAGAAGAAGGGGGAGGAGTCCAGGCAGTTGGAGTTGAGGGGAAGATTTATTTACTTAGTTTATTGGGTGTTTTTGTTTGTTTGTTTGTTTGTTTGTTTTCTGGTTTTTGGACCACACCCAGTGGCGCTCAGGGGTTCCTCCTGGCTACTCAGAAATCGCTTCTGGCAGGCACAGGGGACCATATGGGATGCCGGGATTCGAACCACTGTTGGCCCTGGGTGGGCTGCTTGCAAGGCAAACGCCCTACTGCTGTGCTATCTCTCAGGCCCCTATTTACTTAGTTTTATTTATTATCTTTATTTATGTACTTAGTTTTCAAGCCACACCCAATGATGCTCAGGAGTTCCTCCTGGCTCTAAACTCAAAAAATTACTCCTAGTGGTGGCAGGGACCATATAAGATGCTGGCGATCAGAGCCAGAGATCTAGCACAGCGGGTTTGGTGTTTGCCTTGCACACAGTCGATCCAAGTTCAATCCCTGGCATCCTATATGGTCCCTGAGCCTGACTGGAGTAAACCCTGAGGGCCATTAGGTGTGCCCCCCAAAATAAACAACAACAACAAAATGCTGGGGTTGAACCTGGGTCAACTGCATGCAAGGCAAGCTGCCTACCTGCTGTCCTGTCACTCATGATCTGAGGCTTTAAACTTCACAGTGGTGGGGTTAGGGGGTTTCCAGAAAGTGTAGCCAGCTTCCTATGGAGGACAGACTGTGAAATACCTGTTATTCAAAGGGCCACAATGGAGCCTGGAGCAATACTACAGAGGATAGGGTGATTGCGTTTCTTGCAGCCCACCCAAGGTTTATCCCTGACATTCCATATGGTCCCCATTCACCCCTAGGAGTAATTCCTGAATGGAGAGCCAAGAGTAACTCCTGAGCATCGCCAAGTATGGCTCCCAAACAAGCAAAATGTATTAAAAGGTTAACAAGGTCTGGCTAGATCATAGTACATCAGGTAGGACCCTTACCTTGCATGAAGCCTACTTGGGTTCAATCCCTGGCAACCAATATAGTCCCCTGAGCACTGCCAGGAGTAATTTCTGAATGCAGAATGGGAAGTAAGCACTGAGCTTAGTTATGGCCCTAAAATTAATTAACTAGCTAGCTCGCTGTCTCTCTTTCTCTCCTCTCTATCTCTCCCCTTTCTCTTCTCTCTGTCTCTCTCTCTTCCTCTCTCTGTCTCTAATCCCTCTCTACCCCTCTCTCCTCTCTCCTCTCTCCTCTCTCTGCCTCTCTCTGTGTGTCTCTCTCTCTCTGTCTTTCTCTGTCTCCCTCAACTCCCTTCTATGTGCATGTGGCCAGTGTGATTAGGTCGCCTGGGGAGGTGTACCCGAAGGAGATAAGGGGAACAGAAACCTTTGCGGGCAGCCTGACAGGGAACCCAGAGGAAGTGAGAGGAGAGGCGAGCTGTATTTCAGATGCTCCGCAGGCCCCCTGAGAAAGCCAACGATGCAAGAAGTGCCCTGGGAGGCACCCTCATGGTGAGCTGTGTCTGCAGGAGTCCTGGTGCTCTAGACTAATCTGGCCAGACCCAGAGTCTGATGAGGAATGGCAGTGAGCAAGCAGAAATGTGGTGTCAGCTCAACTTGAGAGAAGGGTCTTCACAAGAGTTCTGAGTGCCAGGCTCACCCCTAACTTTAGGGCAGAGCGAGGCTCTTGGAAGGCACAGCGGGCTGCTCTGCTCTCCAGTATTCCTGTGCTCAGCACTCTTGGGGATCTTTGTGAGCAAAGGGCAGGACATTGTCCCCTGTTGTCCAGTTACTTCCAGGTTTGCTTGGTTATTGTTTCTCCCATTGAGTCTGAATCAATGACACTATTAATGACTGAAATTCCTTGATACTGAGGCAGCTCCTGGCTCTGCACTCAAAAATTGCTCCTGGCAGGCTCAGGGGACCATATGGAATGCCAGGGATCGAACCTGGGTCCGTCCTGGGTTGGCTGCGTGCAAGGCAAACACCCTACAACTGTGCTATTGCTCCGGCCCCGTCTTAAATGATTCTGATTGTATTTGAAGACTTGCTACTTTGGTGAAATTTGAATTTACCCCTCTTCTCCATCAACGAGATCACATGTTTATTTCCAGTTAGATGATTGACAATCTCATATTCATCTGAATGGGGTATTGGGAAAATAGTTTGCTATTTATTTGAACTCAACATGCAAATGCCATTTAATGAGTGGAGAGAATTTTTTTTTGGAGTATTTTTTGTTTTGTTTTATTGGAGGGACCACACTCAAGTGTCTTAACCTCAGTTCTCTCATTCTCTATACTGCTGCTGTTGTTGTTGTTGTTGTTGTTGTTTGGTTTGGGGGCCCTCAGGAGTTACTCCTGGTTCTGTGCTCAGAAATTACTCCTGGTAGGCTCAGGGGACCATATGAGATGCTGGGGATCGAACCAGGGTCAGCTGCATGCAAAGCAAACACCTGCCCTGCTGTGCTATATCGCTCTGGTTCCCTGTTGTTTCTTAATAGAGTTTGTCAAATAACTTCAATAGAGAAAAGATTTTATCTTTCTGAAAAATAATTTTTTTGTGTGTGTTTTTTTTTGGGTCACACCCGGCAGTGCTCAGGGGTTATTCCTGGCTCTAGGCTCAGAAATTGCTCCTGGCAGGCACAGGGGACCATATGGGATGCCGGGATTCGAACCGATGACCTCCTGCATGAAAGGCAAATGCCTTACCTCCATGCTATCTCTCCGGCCCCTGAAAAAGAAATTTTTAAGTGCCTTATGCCAGTCATTTGTGATTCCGGGCTGGATTCTGAAGCTCATGTGAGGCATGTAAGACATGCTTAGAGAGTCCTGCCCTGTGGGTAGTGCCCCCAGATGACTCTAGCAGTAGTGCCCCCAGATGCACCGCACAGTCGTGTGGCTGTGCCTGTGTTAATGGGGAGCCGAGCAGCAAACCAGAAGTAGACACAGGTTCTTGGCACTGCTGTCTGCCATCTGCCGAGGTCTTGAGAGAGATGTGGGGAATATGAGAAAAAGAAAGTATTAAGAAAAGGCATAGATTTTACAGGAAGTGGCAATGTTTTATTTACATGTGTCTGAGCTTACCGTTTCACTTCCTTTGCCTTGAAGCTGTAGATGTCTACAGCTCCTGGCCTAAGGGCTGTGGGAAATGCACACTTCCTCTTTAAATCTGTCCTTTCTCAAAGACAAGGAGATAGAGGGCAGTAGCTTGTGTTAGGGCCTGTAGGGACTGTGGTTGGGTTCTGATTCGTAGAGGAAATAGACCCATTGCTTAGTAATAGCAAAATAAACCAGAGAACCAGAGAGATTGCTGAAAGGACAGGTGAGAATACATTGCATGCAAGAGGCCCAGGTGCCATGCCAGGCACCCTCCCGTCCCCAAACACCTCACTGAGAATATTGCTCCTGACCACTGCCACCAGGAGTGGCCTTAGGAAAAAGAAGCAGCAAAATTCTAAGACTGTCTTTGTACTATTTTCTCTTTCTCTCTCTCTCTCTTTTTTTTTCTTTGGTTTTTGGGTCACATCCGGCGGCACTCAGGCGTTCCTCCTGGCTCTACGCTCAGAAATCACTCCTGGCAGGCTCGGGGGACAATATTGATGCCGGGATTCGAACCACCGTCCTTCTGCATGAAAGGCAAACACCTTACCTCCATGCTATTTCTCCGGCCCCTGTACTATTTTCTCACTTACATTCTGAGAGTGTTCATTCTTAGCTATCACTTTCTCTTTTTTTTTGGGGGGGGGGGACCACACCCAGTGATGCTCAGGGGTTACTCTTGGCTCTGTACTCAGAAGTTACTCCTAGCAGAGCTTGGGAGATCAGGTGGGATGCTGGAGATCAAACCCAGCTCACATGTGTGCTAAGCAAATGCCTGACCTACTGTCCCCTCACTTCGACACCCCAAACACTTTCCCTCATCTCAACTACAACTCTAATCCAGGGTACGTTTCTCGAGATCCTTACAGAGGACCGACGGGGTGCAGGTGTGCAGACAAGTGAGTCAAAGCTGCTCACACCATGTTCTCTTGTCCTGCAGCTGCATCCGGTGATCAAAGCTTTCCTCTGCGGCGCCGTCAGTGGCACCTGCTCTACCCTCCTTTTCCAGCCTCTAGATCTCCTCAAAACGCGTCTGCAGACCGTGCAGCCCTCTGCCGATGGGTAAGACCCGCTGCCCCTCTCTGCCCCCATTTCACCTAGCAACTGGTTTTCACAGCTCTCCATAGACTTGCGTGTGTCTCTCTACTGCGGGAAGTCCACCTTGGCGTTGTTCGTGGAGCAGCACAGCCCGTGTGTTCTGTGAATATTTGTTTCCCTCACTTGACATGTTTTGTTAATGAGGTGGGACTTATTGTGACCTACCTATCTCGGGGCCACTGGCATTCGATTGTGCTCCCCTGTAATGTCGTAACTGATCCTTGAGATTTTCTAGAATAAGAAATTTTTGTTGTTTTTGTTTGTTTGTTTGTTTGATTTGGTTTTTGGGTCACACCCAGTGACGTTCAGGGATCACTTCTGACTGTACTCAGAAATCATTCCTGGCTCAGGGGAGCATATAGGATGCCAGGAATCAAACGTACTCCGTTCTGCAAGGGAAATTCCCGACTGCTGTGCTGTTATCGCTCTGGCCCCTAAAATAAGAAGTATTGAGTGGGCCAGCTTTGCTTTTGGCCAATCCAGATTCAGTCCTTGGTATCCCATATGGTCAGTCCTCTGAGCTCACCAGTAGTAATTCCTGAGCAATGCTGGTCCAAAAACCAAAAATAAACAAATATTAAGTGGCAGCCATAGAGAAGTGTAGCACGTAAGACGCTGGCCTTGTATGTATCCAACCTGGGTTCAGTCCCCAGCATATACCATTTGGTTCCTCAAGCATTGCCAGGAGAGATTGCTGAGCACAGAGCCAGAACTAAGCCCCAAGATCCACTGGGTATGGACCACAAAGGAGAAAGAGAAAGAAAAAAAGAGAGAGAGAGAGATAAGAAATAGAAGTGTTGAGTGCTGAACTCAGCATTGTGGGGGTGGGAGCCTGTTTCGCTGCTTGCAGTGCAGAGGGAAGGAAAGCTCACGTGAGCTAAGTCATAAGCACCTAGTGGCCGAGTTTCTGCAGGACTTCGATAGAGGAAAGGGCCCATGCAGAGATGCCTCTGCAAACTCTTATCTTGGGAAAACCGTGTCTAAATGACCTTTGTCTTCCCTGCCCTCAGATCCAGACGCGTTGGGATGTTGGCTCTGCTCCTGAATGTGGTTCGCACAGAGAGTCTTTGGGGCCTTTGGAAGGGGATGGCCCCAGTAAGTAGCCTGTGTGTTTCCTCTTGGACTGTCTTTAAGTCACTGATGGTTCCTCATCTGCTTCCTGTTGCCTTTGTCAATGCACGAGACTGGGCTGGAGACAATCCTAGGGGTGGAACCATTTGCTTTCATCTGGCCAATCCCATTCTTTGGTTATTTCGCTTGGGGGACCCTTTCTGGTGGTGCTCAGGAGGGACTCCTGGTTCTTTGTGGCACTGAGCTTAAGAACCACTCCTGGCAGCGCCTGGGGACACCATAAGCGGTGCCAGGGATTAAGTCAGGGTCACCTTGCCAGCATCTTACACTATCCGTGTGAAGCCCTGAGTATAGGGCCAGAAGTATGCCCAGAGAACCCCTGGTTATGGGCCAAACAGCCCCTCAAACATCAACAAATGAGGGGCCAGCAAGGTGGCGCTAGAGGTAAGGTGTCTGCCTTGCAAGCGCTAGCCAAGGAAGGACCGCGGTTCCATCCCCCGGCGTCCCATATGGTCCCCCCAAGCCAGGGGCAATTTCTGAGTGCTTAACCAGGAGTAACCCCTGAGCATCAAACGGGTGTGGCTCGAAAAACAAACAAAAAAAAATCAACAAATGAATAGTTTTTGTTCGTTTTGGTTTTGGGGCCACACCTGACAGTGCTCAGGGGTTACTCTTGGCTCTGTACTCAGAAATTGCTCCTGGCACAGTGTTTAAAAAAGAAGTTAAAAAAAAAACATAGCCCTTTGAAAAATAAATTAAATAAATGTTGATACTAAAAAATTCAAAAAATTAAAGAAAAACATGAATCCTTGATTATCACATGCAAAAATACCATGAATGGAAAAGAAACATCTGCCTAGGATTCATGAATGACTGGCAAAAACACAGTGTTATGAACCACTCTGTAATGTTGCACAGAAGCACATTCTTTTCATTTCACACAGATGAATCAATACAACAAAGAAAAGAAATTGCTCCTGGCAGGTTCAGGGGCTCAAACCCAGGTCCATCCAGATCAGCAGCATGCAAGGCAAATGGTCTACCACTGTGCTATCACCCAAAGGAATGAAAGTGAATGAAACCTCCAACCCAGTTGGAGTGAGAACTGAGGCCTATGCTGATTTGACTTCCAGAGTTCCGAAAGGGCTGACGCTGCTCCTGGGGGGTGACTGGTTCCTTCCTGGCTCCCTTCTCACTCCCGTCATGGGATTCCCATGGCACTTGGATCCACAGAGGCCTAAAATCTGGGTCTTTTTCCGGGGGGGACTCAGCTCAGTCTGGAGCCCCAGCACTGGGTCTCTGATATCTCCCTGTTCTCTCCACAGTCCATTGTGAGGTGTGTGCCCGGCGTGGGCATCTATTTCGGGACCCTCTACTCCTCCAAGCAGTACCTGCTCCGAGGCCACCCCCCCACTGCCCTGGAGTCGGTCGTGTTAGGTATGGGCTCTCGCTCTGTCGCAGGAGTCTGCATGTCCCCCATCACAGTGATAAAGACTCGCTATGAGGTGAGCTGACCGCTGGAGGCCCGCAGTGGGGATAGGAGTGGGGGAACATCAAGGCCACCACGTTGTGTCTTGGAGCCCCCCCTGGGCTGCTGATGTCAGCTCCTAGCTGGTCATCTGTCTGGTCTGGAGGTGGAGTGGTCAGAGCCCGTCTGGCAGGCACGAAGCCTAGAGGCCACTGTCCTCGAGGAGGACTTGGTCCTGAGGTCCCAGTGACCATTTGTCACTGGTTCTGTGCTTCCTCCGCAGAGTGGGAGGTATGGCTACAGGAGCATCTACGCAGCCCTGAGGACCATCTACCACCGCGAGGGCCACCGAGGCCTCTTCAGTGGCCTCACGGCCACGCTCCTCCGTGACGCTCCCTTTTCCGGAATCTACCTGATGTTTTACAACCAGACCAAAAGCATCGTGTCCCAGGGTAAGTAAGGTAAAGGGTTGTGTGTGTGAGGGTAGGAGGGATGTGGGGTGGTGGTGTTCTCTCTGAGACATCACCTCCTCCTCACCTCCCTCTAGATGAGACTCCTGGTTCTGAGTAGTTTTAGGAACCGAACCTCTATCTGCATTGCTGACACCTTTTTTCTTTACATATGCTTTCTAAAATTAAAGATCTCATTTTACCAGCTTTTTAGACTTAGGAAAATATATTTTTTTAGCTTTATTGATTGATTGATTGATTGATTAGTTGTTGGGCCACACCCAGCAGTGCTCAGGAGTTACTCCTGGCTCTGCACTCAGAAGTCGCCCTTGGCAGGCTGGGGGACCTTGGCAGCCTTGGCAGGCTGCTGGGAATCCAACCGAGTCCCTCCCAGGTCGGCAGCATGTAAGGCCCCCAGACTTAAGAAATTTGATGTTCATACAAATCCTTGACTATGGGGCCAGACAGATAGCATAGCAGTAGGGTGTTTGCCTTGCACACAGCGGATCCAGGATTCACAGTGGTTTGAATCCCGGCATCCCATAGGTCCCCCAGGCCTGCCAGGAACAATTTCTGAGCACAGAGCCAGGAGCAATCTCTAATCGCCACAGGGTGTGACACCCACCCCCACAAAGATAGTATCTTCATTTTTCCTTTGGTAATTTGTAAACTACCTTTGGGGAAGATACTGTATTTTTTGTGTATATGTAGTGCCAGGGGTCAAACCCAAGGTCTAATGCATTTCAAGGCAAGTGTTCTACCACTGAGCTACATCCCTGGCCCAGTACTTACTGAGTTTTAATTTTTTTTTTTTTTTTTTTTTGGTTTTTGGGCCACACCCGGTAACGCTCAGGGGTTACTCCTGGCTATGCGCTCAGAAGTCGCTCCTGGCTTGGGGGACCATATGGGACACCAGGGGATCGAACCGCGGTCCGTCTCCTAGGCTAGCGCAGGTAAGGCAGGCACCTTACCTCCAGCGCCACCGCCCAGCCCCTGAGTTTTAATTTTTAACTGGTGCTCAGAGGTTCTTTTCAGCATGGTGCTCAGGGATTGCTTCTGCCAGGTGTGGTGGGTATTTTGAGGCCACTTGGGGACCAGGTCGTGCTGGGTTCTATATATATGCTCCTTTATATATGCAAAGCAAAAACTTTAGCCCTTAAAATCCTTTAAATTTTTTCTCACCCTATCCTCAGTTTTTGTTTGTTTGTTTTTTTTGGGTCACACCTGGCAGCGCTCGGGGTCACTCCTGGCTCTATGCTCAGAAACCACTCCTGGTAGGCTCGGGTGACCATATGGGATGCCGGGATTTGAACCACTGACCTTCTGCATGCAAGACAAACAGCTTACCTCCATGCTATCTCTCCAGCCCCCATATCTTCAGTTTTTTTTATCTTTCTTGAGAAAAGGACTGCTATTTTCTTTTCTTTTCGTTTTTTTGTTGTTGTTGTTGCTGTTGTTGTTGTTGTTTCGTTTTTTTGTTTTTTGGGCCATACCCAATGACACTCTGGGATTACTCCTGGCTATGTGCTCAGAAATCACTCCTGGCTTGGGGGACCATATGGGATGCCAAGGGATCGAACCGCTCTAACCGATTCGTCCTAGGTCAGTGGTGTGCAAGGTAAAGGCCCTGCCGCTTGGCCACCACTCCGCCCCTTTTCTTTCTTTTTATTTTAACTTGATTGATTGATTGATTGATTGATTGATTGGTTTCTGGCCCACAGCCAGTGGCACTCATGGGTTACTCCTACCCCCAAGCACTTAGAGATCACCCCTGACAGCCTGGGGACCAGATGGGATGCCAGGAATCGAACCGGCTTCCCCCTGGGCTGGCCACATTCAAGGCAAATGCTCTACCTCTGTACTATCTCTCCAGCCCCACTACTCTTTTCTTGAGGTAAACCTTTGAACCATAGCTGGCACTGCTCAAGGGTTACTCCTGGCTCTTCACTCAGGAAGATACTCCTGGAAATTTCTGGGGAACAATATGGGATGCCGGGGATTGGACAACCTGTCAGCCTTGGCTGGAGCCCCAGGAGGATTCCCCATTTATTTTTGTTGTTGTTGTTTTTGGGCCACACCCATTTGATGCTCAGGGGTTACTCCTGGCTAAGCACTCAGAAATTGCCCCTGGCTTGGGGGGACCATATGGGACGCCAGGGGATCAAAGCGCAGTCCTTCCTTGGCTAGTGCTTGCAAGGCAGACACTTTACCTCTAGCGCCACCTCACCAGCCCTAAGGATTCCCCATTTTTCTAAAAATAAATTCTTTAACTGAATCTCCATGAGATACACAGTTACAAAGTTGTTCATGATTGAGTTTCAGTCATTCAGTGCCCAACACCAGTTCCTTTACCAGTGCCCATTTCCTGCCACCATTGTCCCCAGTTTCCTTCCTACCATGTCCACCATCCCTCTCTCTCCCTTCCTTTCCCCCTCTGCTTCTCTCTCCCTCCTCCCCTCTTCTCCCTCTGTCCCTTTTTCTTCCTTTTATCCTTTTAAAAGGACACTGGCTGGCAATCATTGTTACTCCAAAAACTACTCTTCTTTCTTTCAACTCCTTACCTTGCTTGAATCCAGACCCTTCCCACTTTGTGGGTAGAGGGGAAACTGGTGGACAACATGGCACTAATATTTCCTATGCATGGAAGATGTATTGATTTATTTATAATGGTCAGTGACTGTTGCCTTTGTTCTCTTGCAGACCAGTTGGATGTGACCCTTATTCCTATTGTGAACTTCGGCTGTGGCATCCTGGCTGGCATTCTGGCCTCCTTGGTGACTCAGCCTGCCGATGTCATTAAGACGCACATGCAGCTCTCCCCAGGGAAGTTTCGGTGGATCGGGCAGGCAGTGATGTTCATTTTCAAAGTAAGCAGTCTATTCTCTCTAGAATAGAAACTCTCATCTTTCACTTGTATGTGTTGCCAAGGTGAAAAAAAATCACTGATGAAACCCTAAACTCTCAAGGTTTTTGTTTATTTTGGGAAGGGTCACTTAAGTGAGGACAACCAAAGTATTTTGTTTTTGTTTTGTTATGTTTTTATTTTTGTTTTGCCACACTCAGCGACGCTCAGAGATTACTCCTGACTCTGCACTCTGAAATCACTCCTGGCAGGCTCAGGGGGCCATATGGGATGCCGGGAACCAAAACCGGGTCTGTCCCCAGTTGGCATGTGCAAGGTAAACGCCCTACCATCTGTGCTATTGCTCCTGCCCCAACCAAGGTTTTTGTTAAACATGATAATCAAATCAGGTGACACAGCAATCTAATCAAGAGCCTAAGAGGAAGTGTAGGCAGAAAAACAGACATGCTTTATTTCTGAATTTGCTCTAAGACAAACACACAGCTGATATGAAAACTGAAAGTGGCCTTGCTGGGGGCTGGCAAGATAGCATGGAAGTAAGGCATTTGCCTTCCATGCAGAAGGACGTGGTTCGAATCCCAGCATCCCATATGGTCCCCCGTGCCTGCCAGGGGAGATTTCTGAGCGTAGAGCCAGGAGTAATCCCTGAGCGCTGCCGGGTGTGACCCAAAAGCCAAAACCAAAAAAACAACAACAAAAAGTGGCCTTGCTTTCTAGTGCACACACTTGACTGCAGGAGGCTTCAGAAATAATACCTAGCACTGCAATATCATCCCCACTGAGCTTCAAAATACAGCTCAGATTTATGACAAAGGCATTAGCTAATTGGGGTAGAGCATTGTTCCACATCTGTCCGCGTTCAGGGGTCCTTCTTAGGGACTATATGCAATGCCAGGACATTGTGAAGTTGGGAGTGTAGTGAGTGTGTTGCCTATCCTGTGAAGCATTTCTAGAGGGAGCACTGATGGGTGGTCCAGCACCACAGCTTCCTGACTTCCCTTCTTGAGGGTGGCATTACAAACGCAGTGAAACTGTCAGTCACGTACAAGAAAAATGTCTTCAGCCAAATGGAACCATTTTACAATGCTTTGTCTCCTTGGCCCATTACTCAGATTTAACAGTTAGATAAAATAAGTCTGTAGGGACACTTAAATAATATCAGGAGTGATCCCTGACTGCAGAGACAGGAATAAGCCCTGAGCATCTCCGGGATAGCCCAATCAAAACCAAAATGCCCACCATCTGTCTGACCAGAGAGAGATAGTATTAGGGCTAAAGCACTTGCCTACATCCCTAGTTTGTTCCCTGCCATTGTATATGGGGCCTTGAACAGACCCGCAAATGACCCCTCAGCATTCTAGGTTGAAAATAAAAGAAGTAATAATAAAAGTCTCAAAATTAGACTCAAAAATGAGAAAATGGAGATCTGAGAGAAAGTCCAAAGCTTGAGGTGTGACTTTTGAGAACTGAGCCGGGTATGTCCCCGCCCCACCCCACCCCCCCAAAAAAATCGAGGGCCGGAGTGATAGCACAGTGGTAGAGCATTTGCTTTGCATGCTACTGACCTGGGACAGACCAGGTCAATCCCTGACATCCCATATGGTCCCCTGAGCCTGCCAGGAGTGATTTCTGAGCACAGAGCCAAGAGTAACCTCTGAGCACTACTGGGTATGGCCCAAATGGCAAAAAATAAAATAAAAATAAAATAAAATAAAAGATCAATAGCTTGAGGTCAGAGCAGGTAGAGCACTTGCCTTCCACGTGGTTGACCTGGGTTCAATCCCCAGAAATTCATAGTGTCCCCTTAGCCCGCCAGGAGTGATTCCTAAGTACAGAGCCAGGAGAAACCCCTGAACACTGCTGGATGTGGGCCCCAGTCCAAAAGGAAGATAGAATAATGCCAGAGATTTTCCCTCTCCTTGGGGTATATAATCACCCTTTCACTTTGCTTCCAGAGTTGTGACTTTCTTTATTTTTCCTCACAGGACTACGGGCCACGTGGCTTCTTCCAGGGTGGCGTTCCCCGGGCCCTCCGCCGAACTCTGATGGCAGCCATGGCCTGGACTGTGTACGAAGAGATGATGGCCAAGATGGGCCTCAAGTCCTGAGGCAGGAGAGGCCCGGGAACGGATGGAATCCTTTGTCCTGCCTGGGCTCCCCATGCTGGATGGAGTCAGGCGGAGTCCTACCTGGAGAGCCTGGCACTTAGGTGACCTTCAGCGACCCGTTCAAGTAGGGAATCGATGGGTCTGAGTCAGGCCTTTGGAATCTCCCCAAAGATCACATAAACACGAGCACATTGGGGAGCTGGGAGTGTGGCGAGGGCTTTGCCCAGCCTGCAAGGCATTTCGAGAGAGAGCTCTGTGGGGTGGTATCCTGGCATCCCTCTGGAGGGAGGCATTCCAAACTCAGGGAAATTGTGCCAGGCGCTTCCGTTGGAGAAGTAAGAGCTTTCGAGGAGGAATTGTTGCTACCAGGCAACGATTGGTCTTAGGGGCAGAAGGAAGAGATGGCATCGCTTCATTGGCTCTTAATAAACTCAGACAATTTGGCAAAGAGGAGAGTGGTTCCTTCACTTCTGAATGAATGCTCTGACAGATTTCTTCAGGAAGCACATGATTATTGAATGCTGTTTATTAAATCTAGACAGTGGGAGTGGCAAATGATAGTGCAGCATGTAGGGTGAATACCTTGCAGGGTTCAATCCCTTGCAAGCTCCCTGAGCCCTGCCAGAAGTGATCCTTGAACCCAGAGCCAGTGGTAACACGTGAGCACCTCTGCGTGTAGCCCAGCTAAACAAAACAGGGACCGGAGCGATAGCACAGAGGTAGGGCATTTGCCTTGCATGAAGCCGACCCAGGACAGACCCAGGTTCAATTCAACCCCTATGGTCCCCTGAGTCTTCCAGGAACTATGACTGAGCACAGAGCCAGGAGTAACCCCTGAGCATAGCCAGGTATGGTCTAAAATAAATAAATAAATAGATAAATAAATAAATAAATAAATAAATAAATAAATAAATAAATAAATAAATAAACAAACAAACTAGGGGCCAGATCGGGGGTGCAAGTGGTAGGGCATCTGTCTTGCACACACTAACATAGGACTAACTGCAATTTGATTCCCCCGACATCCCATATAGTCCCCCAAGCCAGGAGCAATTTCTTTTTTTTTTAGTATATGTACTGCCAAAGCGAGCACAGCCAGGAGCAATTTCTGAGCATATAGCTAGGAGTAACATAGCTGAGCATCACCAGGTGTGGCCCCAAAATCAAAAAAAAAACAAACAAAAAAAAAAACTAAACTATAAAAATTCAAAATAAATAAATAAAAACCTAAATAGTAAGCCTAAGACCTGACTGCAGGCTCTGCACACAGATCAAAGTGCTGGGTTCATATCTGTTACTGTGTGGTCCCCTGACTACAGAGTCACCAAAGCATTGATCTTGGAGTAGCCTCTGAGGGTGGCTGATGCTAAATCCCCCAGAAAAGACGGGGATGGGAAGGTGGCGCTTAGACGTAAGGTGTCTGCCTTGCAAGCGCTAGCGTGGTTCAATTTCCCCCGGCGTCCCATATGGTCCCCCCAAGCCAGGAGCGATTTCTGAGCACATAGCCAGGAGTAACCCCTGAGCGTCAAACGGTGTGGCCCAAAAACCAGAGAGAGAGAGAGAGAGAGAGAGAGAGAGAGAGAGAGAGAATGAAAACCTAATGGTGTTATCACTGCTCTAAAATGACAAATAGTTTTGGCTAACTCCCTAGGTCCTAAATACTACCACTACCACTCCAAACTTATCTCCCTTTCCGAGATGGACTAGAGCAAAATTCTAGGACCTAATATATATTCACTCTAAAGAGCAACATGCCCGGCCCATTATTGTATTTTGTTTTTGCTCCTCACCTGACTATGCTCAGAATTTACAGTGGCTCTGTGCTCCAGGATCACTCCTGTTAGGGTTCAGAGGACCATATGTAGTCAGTTTTAGAACACATTAATTAAAAAAAAAAAAAAACATTAATTCCCCAATAAGGTCTCTACTGTCAATGAGAGAAAAAAAAATTCATGGCCCACAACATTATTTGAAGTCCTTGCTTGAAGTCTGGACATTTCTAATATCCTGTAGATATCAACTGAGGACTTACTATATGCCGTTCAGTTCAGTTCTAAGTTACCATACTGGACAGTGCATTATAGCCTTTTTTGGTGTGTGTGTGTGTGTGTGTGTGTGTGTGTGTGTGTGTGTGTGTGTGTGTGTGTGTGTGTGTGTGTGTGTGTGTGTTATATCTGGGATCATAATCTCATGCCAAGTATACACTCTACCACTGAGCTATGTCTTACCACCCCCAGAAATATGTTTCAGGGGGTTACTTTTTTTTAAGTACTGTGAGATAGAGTTAAAAGGTTGGGATTGGACTGAGATTCAATCCCTGGCTTCTTATATATGCCCTCCCTCCCTAAGAACTTCCGAGAGTAATTCCTGAGCACAGAGCCTGGCATAGCCTCTGAGCATCACTAAGTGTGGCCCAAATAATTATTAAAAAATAGAAATAAGGGGTCAGAGCAATAGCACAGTGAGTGGGATATTTGCCTTGAATGCAGCTGACCCAAGTTCGGTCCCTGGCATCCCATATGGCCCCCTGAGCCTACTAGGAATTACCCCTGAGCAGCGCCAGGTGTGGTCCCAAAGCCAAAAATAAAAATCACTTTTTTAAAAATTGTTGATAGCTGAGTTTCTGTCATACAATATCTGTCACCCATCCTTTTACCAGTGTTTATTTCCTGCAACCAGTTTACCCCATTTCCTTCCCATTCCCTGCCCACCTCCAACATGCCTCTAAGGCACTGTTTATCTGTCTGTCTGTCGGTCTGTCTGTCTCTCTCTTTCTCTCCTCCCCTTCTCTTTCTCCTTCTCTTCCAGCTCCTCTCCAGGGGGCTACTCTTGATGATACCCAGGTCACTGGGCCAGTGTTTCACTGTTCAGGCCCAGAAATGCTGAGGTCATGTAATTTGGGGCCAGAAATCTGAACAGTCTCCCCTCTACTTGATCTGGTTTTGGATCAAGCAGCTAGCAGTGCTTAGGTACTCTTCCTGGCTTCATTCTTGGAAGACCATGTGGAACTGCTAGCAAACCTTGACCTCCTGCATGCAAAGCATATACTCAGCCCTCTCTGACCCTCTGAGTTTATTTTGAACTGGTACTTTATTTCTTTTTTTTTTTTTTTTTTTTTTTGGTTTTTGGGCCACACCCTGTGACGCTCAGGGTTACTCCTGGCTATGCGCTCAGAAGTTGCTCCTGGCTTCTTGGGGGACCATATGGGACGCCGGGGGATCGAACTGCGGTTCGTCCTAGGCTAGCACAGGCAAGGCAGGCACCTTACCTCCAGCGCCACCGCCCAGCCCCGTACTTTATTTCTTTTGCCCACCGTAGCCTATTTGGCTCTGTCTACCTCTACCCCAAGCACCAATCTTGTTTGCAATTGCACTTTAATCCATTTATTTACTTTTTTATTTCTTTCTTTTGCTTTTTTGGGGGGGCCACACGTGATGGCTCTTGGGTTATTCCTGTCTCTCTGTTCAGAAATCGCTCCTGGCAAGCTTGAGGGACCATATGGGATGTCAGGATTCGAACCACCATCTGTCCTGGATTGGCTTCGTGCAAGGCAAAAGCCATTCTTTGTTACACCCCACTCAGGAAGGGCACACATCAGAAGTGTTGCACTCCTGAAAAAGAATTATTTGCCAAAAAGGCCCGCTTAGAGTAGTCAAATCAGTTGACCCTTTGTGTGGATTGTTTGGCTATAATTCTAAACGTGGCTGTAACTATCTCTCTCTTTATTTTTAACCATTATTAGAAATCAGGCCTCAGTATTTCTAACAAAGAAGAACAGTGCCCAAAGCCCGCCAAAAGTCTCCTGCTGACAGCTCCTTTGTGATCTCTCTCTCCCCCCCACTTCCTTAAAGGTATCTGGTTTCTCTTTACCTGTCTCTTCACATGCTAATTTTAGCTCTGATCTCATTGGTTTATCCCCTTTTCCTTTCTCCCTGGCTACCACCAAAATTCCGTCTATATATAGGCCTGACTCAAGGAATAAAGCCTCTCTCTCTGGCCTCACCTCTTGTTTTCACCATGTAATTCTGTGTGGTCTCATTTATTTCATATTTCATAATTCATATTTCATATTCGCCTCTTCGTGCTCCCACTTGATTCCCAGTGGGAAAAAGAACCCACTAAGGTTTTGCTTAGGGACTTTTTTATCTCATTAGGTAAAAGTCCGCAGCAATTCTTCTGTGCTATCGCTCCAACTCCCAGCACTTAATCCATTTATAATGGACATCTTGATAGTTTCAGCTTAAGGCAAAGATCTATAAACTATAAACTTGCCTTTTCTAAACACTCATAAATTGGGTTAGATAATGTTTGTATCTGCTTTCACTCACTGTTTTTGAGCTTCATATCTGGTGTCTCTCATGACCAAAAACTATCTACCTGTTCTTTTTCCATTCTGTACATCTCATCTAATAATTCATTTGACAAATATTTGCATTGCTTCCAATTCTTGGCTCTTCTGAAGATTGCCACTGTGAACATCACCGTGCATATATTTTATGGACATAGATTTTCATTTCTCTTGTATATGTATAAGTTCTGGGTCATGTGTTGCCAAAGTGGCTATACACAGCACCAGTATTTGAGAGTTCTACTACTCATCAATACTGGTTATTCCAGCTATTTTCTTTTCCCCTGACAAAGTTTGATGAAGGTTCTCCTGGAAGACAGGGGAGGGAGCTCATGCCAAGCAAGAAAGAGGCAGCAAGGCTTGACTTTGGGGAGGGAAGGTAATAGGAGGACCATCCCCAGGGTACAGGGATTGGACACCAACCTCCATATAAACCATGTGCTCTGCAATTTGAGCTATCTTTCCAGCCCTTAGTGCTGACCCATTTATCTTTATGGGAATGAGGGTAGTACACCTGGGTATACCCAGGTATTATTCTTGGCTCTGTGTTCAGGGAATCCTCTGTAGGGCAGGGCATATTCAGGATATATCCAGAGAGTAGGAAATCAAACTCGGGTTGGCCTCATACAATACAAGGGCCTTATAAGCCCTGTTCTATCTTGCCAGGGCCCTTTATCTTTTATTCCAATCACTTGCTGGTCTAAATAGAATTTCCTGTAGAAACATAGGCATATCCTCTCCCTCTCAGGAGAAGATATCCAGCTTTCCATTTATCATCTCCTTAATCCAAACAAGTGTATGGATTGTTTCCTGTTTATGAATGTCTTCTTTAAAATGTCTTTCAGCTGCAGTGTAAATTTCCCCCAAGGTAAATTTAAGTAGTTTAATGTGAATAGAGTCCATGATAGCAAGTCCGTTGGTGGCAAACCTCTTTTTCTATTTTTTTGTAATGAGTTTTTAAGGTTCTGTGAGTCCTTTCCACCATGGCTTGTCCACAACAATTATGAGGAATTCCCTTCAGGTGTCTTATCTCCCACTCTTTACAAAAGAATTCAATGGGATAGTCAGTGGAAATTTTTTCTCCTTGTTTTCATATTGATAGTATTGTATGCATATATTCTATATATCCATAATATTCATCTTGTATTGTGACCTTGATACTGCCCTACAAAGTTCATTTCTAATATTTTACTGCCTCAGTCCCAACTCTTACTTCCCCCCATCTTCCCATGTAGGTGCAGCTAATGACATGAAGCTCACCACATAGAGTAATAAGTGCCGTTAGAGAAATAACTACACTGAAAACTATCATAACAATGTGAATGAATGAGGGAAAAAGAAAGTCTGTCTCCAGTACAGGTGTGGGTGGGGTGGGGAGTAGGTAGATCTGGGAAATTGGTGGTGGGAATCCTGCACTGGTGAAGGGGGGGGTGTTCTTTACATGACTGTAATCGTACAAGTACAATTATATTTGTAATCACGGTGTTTAAATAAAGATAATTAAAAGAAAGGATTCAAAAGTTTTACTAACATAGGCGTGCCCATTATCAGTTTTTATAGTATATGGAATACCCATCACAGAAAAACACTGTAAAAACAACCTAGACCTTTGAGAAGACATAGGAATTGCCCATACAAATCAAGAAAATGCAACTGCAACATGGAGATAAGGTTTCTTTGGAAAATAATCTGTATGCGTAATATCCATTTGCCAAAGTTCGTTAGTCTGTAAACCTCTTGGGTCTGCTCCTTCAATGTGAGTTTTCTTTTCTTTTTTCTTTGTTGAGTTTTCTTTGTTAATGGTGCACAAATGTTGCAGTTCTCTATAACTTCTCTGGCCTGCCTCCATGGAATCAGATAATTCACATGTCAACGGCGAGCATATGTATGTAGAGCTGAATGTTCCTTTAAGGGGGTTTTAGAAAAAGGCAGCAATTCTATCCCCTTGAGTCATCGGTCCTGGTAATCCAGAGTGGACTCTAATATGCGTGATGAAGATGGGCTCAGTCCATTTGTGGAAAAGCTGTTGTAATTGTTTAAGTAAATTCTGTATCATCGGGTCATTGACTTTAATGGAGGTGGTGGCTATGGTTGGGCAGGTGAGTCATTTACAATGGTATCTGGTCCTGTTACATGTGCTAATAAGTAGTTCAGTGGTTCAGTGTTGCTAATACCACTTGCTGTGCAGACTTGTATTTAGTATGTATAGTCATTAATTTTATCCTGGTTATCCCTCTGTTCCCATTTTAAGATCTGTCGATGTAAAAAAAAAAAAAAAAAAAAAAATCTGGGCATTGGGAATAGGAGAAGCCCGAACAATTGAAGAAATAACTAACTGGGTTGTCTTAAAATAATAAAAAAAAAAAAAAAGTCTCAGGCCTTTCCTGCTGGGTCATGGGAGGCTATTTCTCCTGTGAAATCTGAGAGGGCCCTTTGAAGAGATTCATTAAGAGGCAAGACAAACTCAATTTTCTTTTACCAAATTGGTAAAACTGTTATGTCTGTATCAAAACCCAGCAAAGAAACAGCTCTGAGTCTTGCTTTGATAATAACCTCTGAAATCAGTTCTAAATAGGGCACCACCACGAGGGGTTGATTGTTATGTAAATAAACCCACTCCAAAGGTCCTGATGGATCGTTGTGTCAGTGCAGCTGTGGGAGATTCTCTTGTCAAAAAGATCAGCAGAAAGACCTTTTCTCCTGCTACAAACCTGGAGAGGTAGGATTTTTGAAGTCTGTTGAAGAAAAACTCCAATTCTTTTTTGGGCAGCTGGTGTTAACTGCCTTGGGCTATTTAAGGCGGGTCTCCCTCCAGTATTTGAACGGGATTAGCCAACTCTGCATTTGGTATACCTAGGGCAGAACAGACCCAGTTTACTTCATCTAAAAGTTTTTGGAAATCATTAACCATTCTGGGGTTTCTTCGAATAATGGAAAATTTTTGTGGGTGTATAGAAGTTCAGTCTAAAATGAAGCCCAAGTATTGATAAGGTGGCATAGTCTGTATTTTTTTTTCTGAAGCTACTTTTAGTCCTGATGCTTGTAAACAGTCACAAAAGAGTACAAATTCTGTAAATCTGTCTCATTGTTCATCATTAATAAATATCATCTGTGTAGTGATAAATGATAGCCTGAAGGCACAAAATCTTATCTACAAAAAGTTGACACATTGGAGGGGAGTTCGACATGCCCTGTGGTAAAACCTTCCGATGAAAACACCTACGGGGTTGAGTATTATTGAGAGAAGGAACTGAAAATGCAAAACGTTTTCTATCATCTGGGTGGATAGGAATATGATAAAAAGCAGTCTTTCAGTCGATTATTATTAATGGCCAGTCTTTTGGAATAACTATGGGTGAAGGTAAACCAGTCTGCAATTTTCCCCGGGAGGATCATGGATAAATTCACAGCTCTAAGATCCATCAAAAGTCTCCATTTCCCGGATTTTTTAATGTCTAATAAATATGGGCGAATTGCACTGTGAAAAGGACGTTTCAATATATCCCAAATTCAACTGTTCATTCACTTAGTCTTTCAGCACCTTTAATTTATCATCTTTAAGGGGCCACTGACCTGTTCATATTGGTACATCAGACTTCCAATTTATTTTTATCAGTGCTAGATTTTTAATGGCAGTAAAAATGTTGAGTTTTTGACTCAGAGGATGGTTCAGTTCTTCTGGAGCTAACGGGATACGGAATTATGCTTTCCAGTGCTTCTGTAGGTCACGACCACACAAGGATGGTGAAAATGGGCCTACATGACGTCTAATTGTAGCTCTTTGATTTTTCTGGGCCTTTGCACACCATAGTCTTTGTCCTCAGCATGCAGGAGCTTAAACCTCCCACTCCCTCCAGAGAATATGAGACTTCCCGGAGAGGCGAATTTTCTGGCCATTCTTTTTTCAGAGATTATAGTAACCCATGCCCAGAATCCAGAACCCCTTCAAAAGTTTGTCCTTGCTATTGAATTTTTAACATTGGATTTTCTTTCTTTCTTTTTTCTTTTTCTTTTCTTTCTTTCTTTTTTTTTTTTTTTTTTGGTTTTTGGGTCACACCTGGCAGTCCTCAGGGGTTACTCCTGGCTCCACACTCAGAAATTGCTCCTGGCATGCTCAGGGGACCATATGGGACACCGGGATTTGAACCAATGACCTTCTGCATGAAAGGCAAACGCTTTACCTCCATGTTATCTCTCCGGCTCCTCAACATTGGATTTTTCATCCCTCATTTTAACAACCATTGCCACGAGAGGGCTGTGGATGGCACCCGGATTGGTGCTTCCAAAACCTCTGATTCTTTTCTCATCTGATTTCCCTATCTTGACATATGGAACTATCATGAGCTGAGCTATTCCTTCACCTTTCTTAAAAGTCCAAGTAACTGGTATGCTCATGATCACAATTATTTCTCTCATAGAGTCTGAATCAATGACTCCGTTAACGACTGAAATTCCCTTGATAATGAGGCTGCTCCTGCCAAAAATCAGACGATTGTCTGTGGGGGTCTTGGGCCCATAATACCTGTTCTCAACATATAAGGACATTGTCCTGGGTAGATAGTGTCAGGAAATCTAGTGTTCAAACCAGAAATTCAAACCACAAAAGCTTCCTGCTTCAAAGATGGAGCACAGCTCAGTAGAAGACTGAAGAATGAGCCTCTGCCTTCCTCGGATCCCTGCTTTTATTAACAAGAATAAGGTCCCACCCTATGGTGGGAGAAGAAGAATACCAAGTAAGGAATAATCCAATATATCACCCAGTAACCCACTTCCTTGAATTTTAATTTGTCTTTTCCTGATAATTTTTTGCATGTCATTTAGAGAATTATTTCTTGTTTTGTTTATCCTGTTTCTTTTTTTCTTCTTCTTCTTCTTTTGTATTTGAGCCACACCCAGCAGAGCTCAGGGGTTACTCCTGTCACTGTACTCAGAGATCATTCCTGGTAGGCTCAGAGGACCAAAGGAAATGCTTGGGATTGAGCCCCGATTGGCTGCATGCAAGGCAAAAGAAAGCCTACTTTCTTTGCTATCACTCTAGCCCCCAGCCTATTTCTTAAGTGGGTCTGTTTGCTTTTGTACTTTGTGTAGTTGGAGCCTAAAGCACTATCTCCCTTCATGGTCTCCACACTAAACTGTATGATTTGTTTACTATAGCTGCTCCTAACGTTGCCAAGTTTTTTCTAGAAACTTCCAAATAGTGGGGCACAGCAAGTAGGACATTTGCCCCACATGCAGCCAACTTGGGTTCAATCTCTGGCACCCCAAAAGGCCCCCTGAGCCTGCCGCGAGTAATTTTTGAATGCAGAGCCAAGAGTAACCAACCCCCGAATGCTGCTGGATGTAGCCCCAAAACAAAAAAACACAAACACAAAAACCTTTCGGACAGGAAAGGGCTGGTTTTTGTTTTTCTTTTTTTAGCTAAGCTACAGAAGGGAGTGTGCTTCTAGAGGTTAAGAGCATGGGCTGGGGCGAGGTGAGGGTGGGAGGGAAGACAAAGATGGTTCCACAGCAGAAGCAGCTGCCTTCCAGGCACCAGGCCACCAGTTCCATGTCAATGCTGCCTGCTGGTGCTAAGCAGGGGCCAGTGGCCCTGGGCCTTGGGATCCTCAATGCATGACAAAGTTTGCTGTTTTAGGTGCAGTGCCACTAAAATGTGTCTCTTAGAAGAAATTACAATCAAGTAACCAAGTGTGTGTGACCCCACCTCACCCCAGTTTTCTGACAATGTTGAAAACATGACAAGAGAGATTACTATGAGGGCTAATTCTAGGAAGAAGAGAAAAGAAAAGGGGGCCGGCGAGGTGGCGAGAGAGGTAAGATGTCTGCCTTGCAAGCCCTAGCCAAGGAAAGATCACGACCGCGGTTCGATCCCCAGTGTCCCATATGGTCCCCCCAAGCCAGGGGCAATTTCTGAGCACTTAGCCAGGAGTAACCCCTGAGCATCAAACGGGTGTGGCCCGAAAAAAAAAACAAAAAAAAAAAATAAAAAAGAGAGAGAAAGACAGAGAAGAAAAGAATTGGTTCAGAAAGATACAGTGTAGGGGCCGGAGAGATAGCATGGAGGTAAGGCGTTTGCCTCTCATGCAAAAGGTCATCGGTTCGAATCCCAGCGTCCCATATGGTCCCCGTGCTCACCAGGAGCGACTTCTGAGCATGGAGCCAGGAGTAACTCCTGAGCACTGCCGGGTGAGACCCAAAAACCAAAAAAAAAAAAAAAAAAGAAAGATACAGTGTAGGGATGAAGGCACATGACCACACACACACATCCCTCCAATACTCCTGAACGTTATGCATGTATGACCCCAAACCACCACCATTAGCCAACCTCCCACCCCAATTTGTGCCCTAGAGGACATGGCTGGCCTTATAGATAGCAGTCAGATACTTGGTATGTAGAAAACCCAGATGCAATCCATGATCTCCTGAATATAGAATCATGAATCATGACTGATTTTCAAGCTGTGACCGCATCTGGTGTAGTCCCTGGCAGTGCACACAGGGGAAGGTCTGTCTGCTTGATTTTATTTTTTCTTGTGATGCTGTAAAGGAAAAGTTTCCCCTGAGTTTCCTGGCTGCCCTGATCACCTACCCCCCCTTCACAATTCTGGGAACTTGTAGACCCAGTTACAGTTCAACTTTCTGACATGTTCTGACATGGTTCTAACCTGGTCATGTTAACCCTGTAAGCTTGCACCTGCACCTTGCAAAAATGTGATTGAGCCAGATGTCATGTACTTCCTAAAGCAAATCAATTTACTGTAACTTTCTATTGTTTGAAATACTATATACAGCTTGTAAGCTCATGGCTCAGTGCTGGCAGTTTCTGGCTTATGCTGGATTCTAGCACAGCCCCTGCATATGCTTGTAAGAAAATAAACCCCCTGCTTTTGCATGGTCTTGGTGTCTTTGAATGGCGTATTATTCTCCTGGACTTAAGAATGCTAATTTGTGATGGAACAGAGCTCCATTCCCTGTAAACCATGTGCTGAATCTCCTGTGTGGATTCACTTTGGTCTCTGGCTCCTGATCAGATAAAACTGATATTTGTCTTAGTAAACTCTAACCTTAGGGGCAAGTGGTCCAAGGGCAAAAACTTGTTCTTTTCCACTCCCGTAATCTCACACAACATTAAAAATTCAGAGAGGAAGTGGCTAGTAAACTTCAGCTGGCTGTGCAAACTTTGCCCTTCCAGCCAAACTCCCAACCCTGCCACCACGACTACTTTACCCCTTTTAAATCTGATTAATTCTGAGCTATCACAGACTTAAAGCAAATTATTTAGAGGTAAGGGTTTTTGTGGGTGGGAAACAGTCATTTGGACAGTAAAAGAGCTTGAAGATGTCCAGATGAGCTTGAGTCCAAAGAACACAATAGCAATCAAACTGCTATTCTGCTCACTTTCTTCTAAACTTCTTTTTTTTTTTCTTCTTCTAAACTTCTGTCAACAAATATTTCCAGTGACTAATCTAGTGGCTGGTACCTTGACCCTTAATTTTCTTTTACAGTGTCAGAAATTCAGCAGATCTCATTTTAACTCATTTTTTTTCTTTTTTTTTTTTTTTTTTTGCTTTTGGGTCAAACTCAGCTGTGTTCAGGGTTTGCTCCTGGCTTTGTGCTAAGAGATCACACTCATGGTGGTACTCATGGGACCACACGTGGTGGCAGACTTTGAACTGGGGTTCACTAGATACAAGGCAAACACCTTAACTCTTATACTATTTCTTTTCTCCACTCTCCCCTGAATCTTGTTTTTATGAAGCATTTTTTTAAATTTTTATTTTATTGAAAAAATTGTGATCTACAGAGTCCTTCATAATTGAATTTCAGATACACAGTGAGTCAGGGCCATTCCCACCACCAGTGGCAACCTCCCTCCACCAATGGACCCACAGGGCAGCCTGTACCACCACCCTTTGCCCCTTGACCTGCCAGTATAATAGGCTCCTTTGGGTTTAGATGGTTAAAGGGTTAGGTCCCTTGATTCCAAGTCAAAGTCAGTTCTTATTTATTTTGTTTTGATTTGTTTTGTTTTGATGTTTGGGTCACACCCAGCAGCGCTCATGGGTTTCTCCTGTATCTATGCTCAGAAATCGCTCCTGGCAGGCTCGAGGGACCATATGGGATGCCGGGATTCGAACCACTGTCCTTCTGTGTCTAAGGCAAACGCCCTACCGTTATGCTATCTCTCCAGCCCCCTATTTATTTATCATTTATTTCCCCACCAATGTATCTGAGACTACTTGGCCCCTGGCCCCCAGCCTTTCCTTTTACCTTTCCTCTTCGTTTTATAGAAAAAATACAGGAATATGTGGTAAAACAAAGTAATCTGTGTCCCAAGGTTCTATGAAAAAGATGGGAGCCCCCATTTAAAAGATCTAGGAAGCGTTTTTTTTTTTTTGGATCACACCCGGCAGTGCTCAGGGGTCACTCCAGGCTCCATGTTCAGAAATTGCTCCTGGCAGGCTCGGGGAGCATATGGGATGCCTTCTGCATGCAAGGCAAATGCCTTACCTCCATGCTTTATGCTAGAAATCACTCCTGGAAGGCTTGGGGGAACCATATGGGCTGGCAGGGATGAAACCTACCTTCTGTGCCATCACTCAGGCCTCTCCTAGAAGGAATCTTAAGCTGCAAAAATGACTTTTTCTTGTTTTTCTTTTTTGTTTTGTTTTGTTTTGTTTTTTATTTTGGGTCACATCCAGCCGTGCTCAGGGGCAACTCCTTCTCTGTGCTCAGAAATTGCTCCTGGTAGGCTCAGGGCACCATATGGAATGCCAGGACTTGAACCCAGGTCTGACCCAGGTTGGCTGTGTGCAAGGCAAATGCCCTACTGCTGTGCTATCACTTCATCCCCCCAAACAACTTGATAGCCATTTTCAAATTTTTCCAATTATTTCCCCAAAGATTTTTATCCCTAATTATTTGCTCATTATATCTTTTTAGAATTTCATCTGGGAATTTCCTCTGCCTTTCTTTGTTCATGAAGTTGATGTTTTAAAAGTATTCGGGTTTGTGTATTTTATATTTGTACATGGTTTGTTTCCTCCTTTCCTTCCTTCTCTTTTCTTTCTTTCTTTCTTTCTTTCTTTCTTTCTTTCTTTCTTTCTTTCTTTCTTTCTTTCTTTCTTTCTTTCTTTCTTTCTTTCTTTCTTTCTTTTTTGTTGTTGTTGTTGTTATTGTTAGAGTATGGGAAAGAGGGCAGGGTACCACACATCCTGTGGTACTCAGGGCTTCTGGTACTGCACTCAGGGTTCATGTCTGGTGGTATTTGCAGGACCATATGAGGTGCTGGGGATTGAACCAGGGCCAGCCTCCTGTAAAGTAAGTGCCTTAATCCCTGTGTATTTTTATTTTGTGCATTTTTATTCAAGTCATAAATTTCTGGCAAGTCTAGCACAGAAATGCTGTATGTTTTATTTATTTTTTTCCAGCTTAAATAATAAACATTATGGAGAATTCCTGGGATGGCGGTTATTATCTCCCAACATGAGGGAAGGGCCAAGAAGCTTGGAAATGAGTGAGACAATATCACACACACTGGCTGACACAGCGGAGGGGGTGAAGACATTCCCTTAAGAACAAATCAGTCTATTTATCATCATAAGTGCGGGGGGCTGGTTTAGCATCACATGATGTTTTGTGGGGTGGGCCGGAGTTCTTTTTTTTTTTTTTGGGCCACACCCGTTTGATGCTCAGGGGTTACTTCTGGCTATGCACTCAGAAATTGCTCCTGGCTTGGGGGGACCATATGGGACACAGCACAGGGGAATCGAACCGCAGTCAGTCCTACGCTAGAGCTTGCAAGGCAGACACCTTACCTCTAGCACCACCTCTCCAGCCGGAGTTCTTGACCTCATTTGAGTTCCAGGAAGAAGAGAAGCAACTCCATTTGCTTTCCAGGGTGTTCTTGCTCAAAAAGTTCATTTTCAGCTCAACATTTAGACTCATTTTTCTGGGTCATTATTTTCCTTAAAGAAAAAGAAAAAGGCTAATAATAAGGGGGGATTAACCCACTGAATTGTCCCAGGTAGATTGATCTCTTGGCTGAAAACTCTGAGGCCTTCTCAGAATGGGGGCAGGTGTGTCCCCCTTCCTTCAGAGAACCTTCAGCAGTTGCTACAACTGGCCTCTTCTGACATATAAATAGCCCAGCTCCTAGATTTCTCTATATTTCACTAGTCCTTATGACCTAGCAGGAACACAGCAAATTTGATAAAAAAAAAATTGCATAAAAGTTCATTCATTCTATTATGAGCAACTTTGTAAATAATGGTTTTTAAATTAACAAAAAAGTTAAAAGGAGGGCCGGAGAGATAGCACAGTGGTAGGGCATTTGCCTTGCACATGCCTGGCCCCATATGGACTAGGGTTCAATTCCTGGCATCCCATATGGTCCCCTGAACCTACCAGGGGTGATTTCTGAGTGCAGAACCAGGAGGAACTCCTGAGCGCCACTGGGTGTGGCCCCAAAACAACAAAAAAATAAAAGCAAACAAAAAACATGAGGAGTCAGGAAAATGGCTCAAAAGACTTTATGTAGTACATGCTTTTTATGAGAGAGATTCTGATTTGTTATCCAGCACTGCATGATGCTTAGAGCACCCCTGGTCGATCCCAGGCTGAGCAGTACTAGCAGTACTAGGCTGAGTACTGCCTACTGGGAGTGCCTCCAAACCCTTCTGAATTTCACTGCCTCCAAATGCTCCTGAGCACTGTTTGGGGAAGAGTCCAGACAATAACAAAACCTTATTGACTGGGAGCTAGCTTAATGGGCTTGAGTGATCATTGTTATGCAGGAGTCCTGATTTGATCTCCATATTACAGGGTCCCCCTGATGCCAGGAGTTGTCTCCCTGAGCACCACCAGGGTAACCAGAAAAATAAACCAAGCGGCGTGCAGTTCAAGGGGGGTGGTGGGGTGGGCGGAAGGCCTCAGTGGCATGTCTATTATTGCAAGGCTGTGATTATGACTGTAATTTCTGGAGCTATTACAAGTGCCCAGTGTATCCATCTGCTTCTTGCCTTTGAACCTTGAAGTTCTGTTGTGTGTGATCCCTAGGACCCACAACTGAAGTATGGATGCACCCCTCCCAAAGAGTATCATGAATAAAAAGGTAGGGGTCAGGGGAGATCGTAGTGGGTAGGGTTCTTGACTTCCACGTGGCTAACCCAGGTTCAATCCCCAGCATCCCATATGATTCCCCAAGTCCCTCTTGGGGTAAGCAAGCCCTGCGCATTGCCAGATGGGACCTAAGAACAAGACCCCTCCCCCTAAAAAAAAACCCTAAAAACTAGTGAGCACTGGGGTTCTTCTGACAGGCAGGTGTGAGCACCACCGTAAATACCTCAGCTAAGAATGAGAGCTCTGAGAGCACTGTGCAAGCACCTCACTCAACGGAATCACTGCCAATCTCAGCAAGGAACACAGATGTTGAGTTCATTTTAATTGATTCATTAATTTGTTTTTGGGCTACACCCAGCGGTGCTCAGAATTTCCTCCTGGCTCTGCATTCAGAAATCACACTCCTGGCAGGCTTGGGGGACCATATGGGATGCCGCGATTCGAACCACTGTCTGTCCTGGGTTGGCTGTGTGCTAGGCAAATGCCATACTACTGTGCTATCTCTCCGGCCCCAGATGTTGAGTTTAGATAACCCCACCAGATGATCCCCAGTAAGCATCATAGCCAAACACAGGTGCAGGACCCTTGGCCCCACATCCCAACGAGGCAGGCAGGTGGGAATGTGGGATTCAGGTCTTTTGAGATCTTCCCAAGGATGTGCACCAATAATCACTCCCAAGTCCTGAGACAATAAGTGTGTTATCTCCTCACAGTTTGTTTTTTCACGCATAAAACTTCAGGTATCTCACCATATTTTTTCTTTTTTTCTTTTTGGCCACACTCTGGGGTGCTAGAAGCTGGGTGTTTATTCTGGCTCTGTCCTTGAGAGTCACATGCTCAGACCATTGAGCTATCTCTTTACTATATCTTTCTTTTCTTTGTATTTATTTATTTTGGTTTTGGGGTCACATCCGTAGTGTTCAGGGATGACTCCTGGCTCTGTACACAGGGGCCATTCCTGACGATGCTCTGGGGTCCATATGAGATATCGAGGATTGAATCTGGGTCAGCCATGTGCTAGGCAAACGCCCTACCTGCTGTGCTATCTCTCCACTCCAGCTTCTTATTTATTTTTGGGGGTGGTACATACTTGCAGTGCTCGGGGCTTAATCCTGAGACTTATTCAAGGATCGCTCCGGGCAGTGCTCAGGGGACATGAGTATTGGGATAAAGCAGGGTCTTTGGTGGTAAGCCAAGCTCCTTTCACCCTGTACTCTCTCCAGCCCTGTTTTGGGACCACAGCTGGCAATGCCCAGGGATTACTGCTGGCAGTGCTCAAGGTATTTCATAGGAATCCCAGAATGGAACACAGGTTGACCACTGTACTCTGGTGCTCCGTTCTTTTAATGGAAGTTTCTGTGTCTCCCTCTAGCAGACAGCTCTGTCCCCACCCCCCACTGCCAGTTCAGTTTCCTTCTCATAGTACTGCCAAGGTGGCTCCAATTTTAGGCAGCAAACTGGGGCTTGTCTGTGCCATCACATTCCAGTGGTGTCAGGAATCAGATAAAAGGAAGGAACTGGCATCTTACCATCACCCCTTGGCCCTTCTCTGTGGTGCGTTTTAGAAGTTAAATATCTGCAATCTCTATCTGTACGCCTGAAGTTCTTGGACTTGGTAAAGAGCAGTTTAGGGTTCTCAGAAATGTTTGCCACAGGGGAGGGACACAGGGCCTATCCTGGGTCTGGGCTTCTCTCTGACATGGTGGCCTCCATGAAAGCATGGACTCCTGCTGGCCCTTGGATCTCTCGGTCTGTGTGTCTGTCTTCTCTGTAAGTATTATGTTCAAGGGGTCGGGCCTTTTTTTTTCTCATTGTCTGGAATCAATCAAGGCCTCAGAAGGTTGAGCACTGGCTCTGCAACTGAGTCAGATTCCTCTCCCACCAAATTATCAACAGGACAATCTCTGATTTCCTTCCCTCCTCCCTCCCTCCCTCCCTCCCTACCTCTGTTCCTTCCTTCCCTCCTCCCTCCCTCCCTCCCTCCCTCCCTCCCTCCCTCCCTCCTTCCCTCCCTTCCTTCCTTCCTTCCTTCCTTCCTTCCTTCCTTCCTTCCTTCCTTCCTTCCTTCCTTCCTTCCTTCCTTCCTTCCTTCCTTCCTTCCTGTGGTAGGTGGGAGGGCTTTTGAGGAGGGCAGACCACCAAGGATCTCCTCTGGCTGCTCTTCAAGGGAAGGGAAGCCAGTCATGAAGGGGTCTGTGGGTTCTCAGACCTGCTGCCGCTGCTGCTGCTGCTGCTGCGGGGGGGGGGGGGGGCAATCTTTATAGTTTTTGTTTTGGGGCCCCAGCAGGTGATGGATGCTCAGGGGTTATACCCCTGGCTCTGCACTCACGGCCTACACTACCTTTCCCACTTCTACCTAGTGCGGAAAAGACCAGAACTGCACTAAAAGGCATTGAAGGGAATCTTATTTGCTTAATGACAAGAGCTTGGAAAACTCTCCACTTACCGAGGCTCCTGTTTTCCTCAGAGAAATGAGGAAATATGGAACTAGAGATCATCCGCTGTTGGAAAGGGTCGTTTGGAGACAAACCAGGAGCAGACTGAGTTGGGGCAGGACAGGGGTTGTCTTTTCTGGAACTCCTGCATATCCTTGCTGGGGTTGGGGGCCTAGGGCAGGGAAAGTGAAGTCTGCTCCTATTTGCAGGGACTGCAAATAGTCTCCCAGGCCTCTCCCCCACATCTAGCCCCATTGCCATGACCCTTAGGCATTGCCCCCACTTCCAGTTGTCCCTCTGACTCCTGGCAACCTGTGCTTCAGGTCAACAGCAGAAAACCTACTGGAGGCCCCGCTCAGAGCTTCTGTAACGTGTGTGTACATGGAATCATCTGGAAGGCTTGCCAAGCTGCTGCTGGGGTGCAGGGCCAGGAAGAGTGAGGCCTCTGTGGGCTTGCCAGGCAGCCCACCGGGGTTGGCTCCCATCCCGGGCCCCTGAGCAGCCTTTCAAGTGCAGAGCCGGGAGCAAGCACACACACAGGCACACCGTTTCGGGTGCGGCCAGGAAGCCCAAACCCAAACCACGGCTGCTCCTGGGGACCCGGGGCTCCCCCAGATGTTCTAAGGGGGTCCACCGGCGGGATGGCGTCTGAGTCGGGGTGCGAGGGGGGACTAAATCCACGGGAGGGCGAGACCCGGGCTCGAAAGGGTTAACTGGGCAGTGGGTGGAGAAAAGGTCCCCGGGCGGGGCGGGGGCGGGGCCTAGGGCGGAAGAGCGTGGCCTTATTTGGTTGGGGGCGTGTCGCAAACACCGGGAGGGGCGGGGCCTGGGCTCCGGGCGAGACTGACTGCGGCGGGTTGAGCGAGGTTTAGGCTCCTCCTCCTGGCCTGGGGGGCGTGGCCTACGCTTCAAGCTCCGCGCGGGAGGGCGTGGCTTAGGCTCCCTTGGGCTGGGCGGGGGCGTGGCTCGGTCTCCGGGCGTTCTGATTGGGCTAGGAGCGTGGCGGGACGAAGCCTAGTTCCGGGTGGCCTCGGTCCGGGGGCGTGGCCTCAAACCCGGGCACCCTGATGGTTAGGGGGCGTGGCTCCGCCGCGGGGGCGTGGCCCGGGCGAAGGCGGGAACGCGCGCGGGCCCGGGCTGCCAAAACAAAGGGCCGCGCAGGGGCGGCGCGGTGCCACGGGCCGGGGCGCGGGCTTCCCCGCGTCCGCCTGCGGGACGATGGCGGGCAGCCCCGCGGCGCTGGTGGCGGCGAGCCCGACCCGAAGCGCGAGCCCTTCCCCGCCGGACCTGGCGCTGTCGCGGGCGCCCCCGAAGCCGAGCCCCAGCCCGACCCTGGGCCCCGAGGCGCGGGAGCTGGCGGCGCGGCTGCGGGCGCCGCTGGAGCTGCTGTCGGGGCGCGAGCTGCGGGCGTTCCGGGGGCAGCTGCGCGAGGCCGAGGAGCCGCGCGTGAGCCCGCTGCGCCTGGAGCTGGAGGGCGGCAGCGCGGCGGGGCTGGCGGCGCTGCTGGCCACGCACTACTACCTGCCCGCCGCGCCCCGCGTCGTCGCCAGCCTGCTGCAGCGCCTGGGCCGCGCCGACCTGCTGGCCCGCTGGACCGGGGACCCCGCGGGCGGCGGCGAGCGCGCGGGTGAGCCGGGCCGGGGGTCGCACCGGGCTCCCTCCGGGCCCGGCGGGCGTCGGGTGCGCTGGGACGGATTTGGCGGGAGGGGGAGAAGTCTCTGGAAGGTGCCGAGGGTGCAGAGGCAGAGGTCGCCCCTTCCCGTGCCCCTGGGAGAGCGGACCCCAGCATGCCAGGGATCCCGTTGGTGCATGCAGATTGGGGTGCTGGTCACCTCCTCCTGCAAGCCCTAGGAAACAGGATCATCCATCCCCAGTCACCTCCTGTGCCCCTGGGAAAGAGGACCCCAGCATGCCAGGGATCCGTGGTGCAAGTCGGGGTGCTGGTCACCTCCTCCTGCAACCCCTGGGAAAGAGGATCATCCATCCCCAGACACCTCTTCCTGTACCCCTGGGAAAGCGGACCCCAGCATGCCAGGGATCCCTGGGTGCATGCAGATCAGGGTGCTGGTCACCTCCTCCTGCATCCCCTGGGAAACAGGATCATCTATCCCCAGTCACCTCCTCCTGTGCCCCTGGGAAAGAGGACCCCAGCATGCCATGGGCCAGGGGCTGCAGATTGGGGCGCTGGCTGGCTGGCTGGGCTGGGTGCTAAAGCTGGACTTGGATGTCCTTAGTGCTTGCTCCTGATGGGGGACTAAGGAAGCCATTGATTGGCTCGAGTTGTAGGTTTCTAGGCTTCCTTGAGGATGGAAGAAGTTTCTAGAAGGTGCAACTCCCGGAAAGGCCAAGGTTGCCTCCTCCTGCCGTCCCTGGGAAAGAGGACGCCCAGGTCACCTCCTCCTGGAGTGACTGTGCCCCTGGGAAAGGGGACCCCCAGCATGCCATGGATCAGTGGCTGCAAGTTGGGGTGCTGGGCGGGTGGCCCCCAGAGATGGGGTTGCATTGGCTGTTAGTTTTTTCCCCACTTCTTGCTCCTGATGGGGCTCCAAGGAAGGCATTGATTGGCTCGATTTTTAGGTTTCTATGCCTTCATGCAGGGTTGGTTCTGTGAGCACAGAGGCAGGAGGAAACTTGGAGAACTAACTGCCGGGTGCGGACCCCAAAGAAGACAGAAAAACGGAAAAAAGTGGGGTGTGCTTGCGTGTCTGAATAAGTGGGGTGTGCATGTTTGCATGTATGATCTGAGTGTGTTTTGAGGGAGGCAACGGTGACTGAATTTTTTATTTGCAATGGATGACAACTGTCAGTGTTCACAGCCCTGAGAGTCTAGACTGGCCCAGGACCCTCTTGCCAGCCGTCCTGGACCAGGATTCTGGGCACTTGCTCCTACTACCCCAGCTTGAGCGGTTTCAGTTTTGAACTTTGGTCATCACTCTGTTACAGCTGGAGTTATTACTTTTTTTAATTTTTCTGTGGGAAGAGGGTGTTTCCGGCAGTGCTCTGTGGTAACTCAAGGCTCCGTACTCAGGAATTACCCCTGGGGAGCTCAGGGGACCATGTGGGGGCATGCAAGGCAAGCACCTTACCAGTTATATTAGCACTCTGGCACCACTAGACAGGGGCTGCATCTTTTTTTAATTTTTTTAAAATATAAATAATCTTTATTTAAACACCATGATTACAAGCATGATTGCAGTTGGGTTTCAGTCATAAACAGAACACCTCACTTTAACAGTGCAGCATCCCCCCCACCGAAGTCCCCCAACTCCCTCCGCCTACAATCCCCTGCCTGTATTCCAGACAGGCTTTCTACTTCTCTCATGGTAGTTGTGAGTGTAGTTATTTCTCTAACTGCACCAGTACGCGTTGAGACCGGAGCTTCTTGCTGTTGACAATACATTGTCCATTTTACCCAGAATTATCTGAGTTGCTCAGTATCATGACTTCGCAGGGGCCCAGTAAGTACTTGAACAAGAAACAGCAGTTTCCATTGCTTTATCTCCTTCCCTTGGTGGATGTTTGGTCCCTTAAAGGACCAAGTGTGGTTAATCACCTTGCCTCCTGTACTATTAGTCTGGCCCCACTCTGAGAAATCTTTTATTTTGTCTATTGGGTCGTACCAGTTGGTACCCAGGACTACTTCTGCCTTGCTGGTCCTGGGTGGGGGGTGGGGTTTCTTCTGGTGAGGCTGGAAGACCATGCAGCCCCTGGGATCAGTCTCAGCCCTATTCCCGCCAGCATGCACAGCATGGCTCCAGCCTATGAATACATCTCCCCTGTGCAGGAACCTATTCTGAGGCTGAGGGGGACCAGAGTGAGAGCATAGGGGTTAAGTGGCTTGCCTTGTTGGCTTCCAGCCAACACTGGTTCCATTCCTGGCACCACTAGAAGTGACCTTTGAGCACAGAGCCAGGAGTAGCCCTTGAACACTGCCTAATCGGGCCCCAAACCCAAGGCAAATAAAATGAGATGGAAACTTTCTGGATCCAGAGCTATAAAAGTTTATGGGAGAAGTCTGTTTGTTTTTGTTTTGTTTTGTTTTGTTTTGTTTTTGTTCTTTTCCTTGGGAGAAGTTTTCTGGTCACAGGAATAACAACAGTTCTTGATTATTTTTAAATAAAAAAGGGAAAAATAATGCTCTTTTTTATTCTTTCTTTTTTGTTTTTAAATAAAAATTTAGTGACTCCAAGAAAGATTCTAAAGAGAAATCATGACTGTGTTGAGGATGACCTGGTAAATATCTTTTTTTTCTCTTTCTTTACTTTTGGATATTAAGTGTAAAAGATTTAGTAAAAGTATTTTTCTAGTAGAGGAAGGAAGCTCTTGTTACTCTATTGGCTTCATAAGCAACCCCATCCACATTTCTCTGTATTAAAGAATGGCTGTTCCCTCCCTCCCTCCTTCCTCTCTCCCTCTCTCCCTCTCTCTCCCCTGTCTCCCTGCCCTCCTACCTTTCCCTCCTTCCCAGCCCGAGCTGAAGGGCTGCTTCCTTTCCAAAACATACTGACTAAAATGCTGAAACTCTTTTAAGTTGCATTGCCCATTCTTGAAGGGCTTACTTGTACTAACTAAGTAATTACATTGGTTTGAGGCCTCTCATTTTCTACTGCCTTCTGCTCTGCTACTTCTCCTGCAGCACATCTCTAGGGAGGTTTCTCTGAGAGTAACTTCCTTCCATTCTTCTCTTGGGTGAAGCTGATGGCCCTGATGGCACGTCCAGAGGTCACTGGTGGACAATTGGGTCAAAATGAGAGTCTCCATGATTTTTAGCTTCAAAGAAAAGCAGAAAGACCCTTTAAGAAGACATAAAAAGAAAGGAAGGAAGGAAAGAAAAGACAAGACAAGACACTAACAGGGTCCAGATAAGATAGTACAGTGGTTAGGCTGCTTGCCTGGCATGTGGCCAATCCTTGTTTGATCCTTGACACTTCCAAGGCCTGCCAAGGAGTGGTTCTTGAATGCAGAGCCAGGAGTAATTCCTGAGCGCTGCCGGGTGGGTATGGCCCCAAAACAAACAATAAAAGAAGACTCTAACATCTGGGCTTCTCTTGGTTAGAGAACACCTGAGCAACTTGGTTTGCAGAGTAGAAATTCTTTCTTCTGGAGGACCTTAACGGAGGGTATTTTGGGGGCTTTTGAATAGAGGAGCAGATGGACAGAAGCACCCCTCAACTCTTCTCCGTACCCTTCATGGACTGTGTCAGGGTCCTGGTGAATTTGGGTCTCTTTGAAGAGACCTTGGGTAGCCAGAGATGGTTCAGAGGATCAGGTGCCTGCCCTGTATATGGAAGACCTCAGTTTGATCCTGGGCACTGCATATTGTTCCCAGGATACTACCGCCCAGTTGTGACCTCTGAGTGCAGAGCCAGGGACAGATCCTGAGTACTGTAGGAAGGGGACACCCTCCTCCCCCAGGTAGTAAAATAAATATGTAAATAGGTGCTTGCCAGCACTGAGACAGATCACCCTTTAAATCCCTCTTCCTTTTCTGGGCCTTGATCCCCTCCTCTTCATAGTCCCCTGAACATTGAGCTGGGAGCACCCCAGCTCCACGGGGTAGCACCGAAGCAAAACAGAAAGTACAGTTAAATAAAAGTGAAACTAAACTGCAGTGCACATAGCCAACCTGGATTCAGCCCTTGACACCTTATATGACCCTTCAAGCGCTGTTAGGAATGGTTCTAAGCTCTGCTGGTATGACCCCAACACCCTTCCCCAAAATGGGACAGTAGAAAAAAAGGGCCCGAGAGATAGCAAAGCCTTAGGGTATCTCCTTGCACATGGCTGACCCGGGCGGACCTGGGTTTGATTTCCGGCATCTCACGTGGTCCCCTGAGCTTGCCAGGAGTGACCCCTGAGAGCTGCCTGGGTGTGATCCAGAAAGCAAAAAAAAAAAAAAAGGAAAAAAAGAAATGAGCTATATAGATGGGGAGTTAGCTCAAAGATTGAGTTCCCACTTGAGCCCTGGCATGGCAGAGGTCCTGAGCTCCCCCAAGTGAGCCGTCTCTATTGCCCTTCCCCCCTTTCCTCTACTCTGTTTCTTCAATCTAGTAGTTGTGGCTGTATTTAGGAATTTCAAACTGAGATTGAAGGTTCAGAGAGGTAGTTCAGCAGGTCGGGCTCTTATCTTGTACACAGTCGAACAAGGATTCGATCCCAGGCTCCACATATAGTCCTCCTTAGCACAGGGTCAGTAGTTAGTACAGAGTACCACGAGAAGTGGCCCAAAACAACTAAAACAAAGGAGATTAACTTTTCAGTGCTAGACTGAAGAAGATATTTGAAGAACTGTAATAAATCCTTGTTCTCCATCCCTGATGACACGCAGTTCCTTATCTGAGGCGAGACTTCACTATTAATCTCACAAGAAACTCAACACTTCAGGCCTAGAGAGAATGTTTATGGGGCTGAACACATGATTTACATGCAGAAGGCAGGAGTTTGGTCACATGAGCCTTAAATGCTGCTAGGACAAGATTCTGAGCTTTGGTGGGATGCTGAACATGAAAACTAACAAAACAGCTTCCCCATCGCTTCACATTTATACATATATACACACACGGATGAATTTGTATGTGTGTGTCTATGCATATGAGTGTGTATCTCTCTGTGTCCCTCAAAGATTGTATTTTCTGTGTTGTGTGTGGGTCTATAGTGTCTTGGCTTTCCCTGCCCCTAGGACTGTTACGACCTGAGTGGCAAACGGCAGGCCTTCCTCATGTGTGTGAAGAAACACAGGCCAGGAGCGCACCAGGACGTCCAGCTGGTGAGGGAGTGGCTGGGCCAGTGCCAGTTCGAGTACACAGCCTGCATCGATCCCGACAAAATGGTACCATGGGGCTGCCCTGCTCCTTGGCCCTCTTCCTTGGTGGGGGAGAGCCACGCTTGCCTGTCAGTCTGGAAAGAACCTCTGAGGCTCTAGCCCTAAGGAGAGGACTGGAGCCATCGAAGAATGGGATTTTGAGAACGTGTCCAAGCAAGGTGGACGAGATGTAGAGGATCAGCCATGGGGAGTCCAGAAGGAGAGAGTTCTAGAGCCCTTAGGAATAGTGTAGACTTCAGAAGCAGCTGTGAGAGGTCCTCCTGTGGCCCTCCAGATACAGTCCAGCTAACCTGGCACCTAGGGGATTGGAAAAGTCTTTTAGGGGTTCACTTGGAGAGGTGCAAAAATCTGTACAGGGATAGAAACCTGCATGGCCTGGGCAGAAGTGTTAATATTTAAATATGACAGAAATGTGCAGTCCAAGGATGGTGGTGGAAGGGTAAAACACATTTGGGAGGGAGTGTTAGGGACCAAACCCAGCAGACCTCAGAGGCTCTGTGCTCAGGAGTCATTCCTGGCAACACAGAGGGATCTTCTACATTGGCCACAGATCAAATCTTAACCTTATAGAGTCTCTCCAGTCTCTGCCACTCAGATTTTGGGGGAGCTGTGGTTTGAGGGCAGTGGCTCTCTGCAGGAAAGAAATCAGTCTGGGTTTCATCTGTTTAAATTACAGAAAAGAACTTCCAGAGAAGACAGATCATAGAGCATAGAAGTTTCTTTTTTGTGGAAGGGGATTTGCAAGAGTGGGTTTCTCCTGAAAGAGAAAAGAGAGCCCCTGAAGGAAAGGAAGTTCACTCCCTGGGAGGAGACCAGGGCCAGAGTCGGGAGAGCTTTAGTCGAAGGAAGAAGAGATCCACCCAGGACACAGGCTGGAGGGCCAGGCTTGCTTTATAAAGCTGATTTTCCAGGGATTTTCCAGACTGCTTCACCTTGGACTGAGGGTCAAGGAGAAGGAAATGATTTCTAGGCAATTGCCAGGGAGAAGGACATTTTGTTTTTGTTTCTGTTTTTTTTTTTTTTTTTCTTGTTTCTGTTTTGAGTCACAGCTGGTGGTGCTTAGATTAAAGGCAGTCCTCCCAGCTCTGTTTGGTGGATCACTCTTGGTGGACCTGGGAGGGTGGGCGGACATATGGTACCAGAGTGCCTGTTTCTATTTCATTCCTGTTCTCTCTAGTCCAAAAAGGCCTTTTGACCTTGGCAGTTTCTTGGTTCTTCGTTTTATCAAACCTATGCCCAGCCTGTCAGTTATCTCCCAACTGTCTGGTTTCCTTGGTTGTAGCTCCATACTCCTTTTTAAAAAACAAACAAACAAAAAAAATTTCATGGGCCGGGCGGTGGCGCTGGAGGTAAGGTGCCTGCCTTACCTGCGCTAGCCTAGGAGACGGACCGCGGTTCGATCCCCCGGCGTCCCATATGGTCCCCCAAGCCAGGAGCGACTTCTGAGCGCATAGCCAGGAGTAACCCCTGAGCGTTACCGGGTGTGGCCCAAAAACCAAAAAAAAAAAAAAAAAAAAAAAAAGAAAACAAAAAAAATTTCATTATTTTAAACACTGTGGTTACAGAATTAATGCATTATTAATAATAAAATTAATAATATGTAAATTATTAATAATGCAAATACAGTATCTTCTGGAACTCGATATTCCAACACCAACCCCACCTTCAGTATAACATTCCCTTTACCATTGTCCCAGGTTTTTCAACCTCCCCCAAGCCTGCCCCTTGTCAATAATAATTAAGTATATTAATTATTATTATTATATTATCATTATATAATATTAATGTTATACTGTTATATTAATAACAAGTAAGTAAATAATTTGCTTAATATTTCTTGTTACAATTAAATGATAATGGATTTATATAAAAAAACCCTTGATGCCAGAGTGATAGCACACTAGCATTTGCCTTGTATGCATCTGACCCGGGAGGGACCCAGATTCGATCCCCAGCGTCCCATATGGTCCCCTGAGCCTTCCAGGAGCAATTTCTGAGCAGGAGTAACCCCTGAGCACTGTGAGGTATGGCCCCCAAACCAAATAACTAAAAAACTCTCGATTAACAGAAAATGTGTGGAACCTAGCTTACCTTGCAATGGAGTCTTACGTCATTGTCTGAAGGCCTGCTAAACTGTTTGTTGAGCTTATGTGGCTTGTATGAAATTTCACATCTAATTTGGTTTGTTCATACTGGGATGTCAGTATTGAAACTACAGAGATGTCTCACGGCCATGTAAGCAGCCGAGCATTTCAGGACTTCTTCGATGAGCTCAGATGCTGGCAGTGTTGGATCATGTGTGTGGCTGCTGGGACTTCTGGAAGCCCAGAGGCATGGGGAAGAGGTGAGGGGCAGGGAGAGGCGAGAGGGTGCCTGCCCTGGAATCCCCGGAGATGTCAGCCACAAATCCAGCATTCCTGGAGTTTTTAGTAGTTATGTGTTTGCAGAGATTAGTGGAAAAGTCCTGACGCTGGGCCGTTGGGGTGATGGCAGTGACAGGGAGTGTCTGTGTGTGCAGCAGAGGAAGGAACTTGCCCTGTCCCTTCCCTAGGGGACTCAGAGTGATGAGCTGCATACTCCTTTTTAGAATATATCTTGGTGGGCCAGAGCGATACCACAGAGGTAGGGTGTTTGCCTTGCATGCAACCGACCCTGGACAGACCTTGGTTCGATTTCTGGCATCCCATATGGTCCCCGAGCCTGCCAGGAGTAACCCTTGAGTGCTGCTGGGTGTAGCGGAAAAACAAAACAAAATCAAAATATATCTTGCCTCTTCAAACAGTTCTTGATTATTCTATGGCTTTTCATTTCCCCAGATGACTGGCTGACAGTTACTGTCTGGGAACTTCAGCCTGACAGTCCAGCTCAATTTTCAGTTCAGTTTGTGGCAGTTTATTTTTCCTAGAGTCTAGAATTGTCTTCCTAGGGACTTTCTCTGCCTCTGTTAATATTTGTTTATACATGCTTAGTAGTAGTTCACTGGCAAAAATATTTCACTGCTTTATTTTCCTGATCGTTAGTTTGGTTGGACAGGTTTTCTCTCTCTTTTGTTTTGTTTCTGGCCACAGCCTGCAATGCTCAGGGATCACTCCTGACTCTACACTTAGGAATTATTCCTGGTGGTGCTTGGGGGACCCTATGGGATGCTGGGGATTGAACCAGGTCCGCCATGTGCAAATGCCCTACCTGCTTTACTATGGCTCTGACCCTCTTTATCTTTGGGGGGGGCGGTTTGGGCCACAGATAACAGCAGAACTCAGAAGTTCTCTCCTTTGAAGACTCAGGGGACCTTATGGGATGCTGGGGATCGAACCAGGGTCGGCTGAGGGCAAGGCAGATGGCCTGCCTGCTGTGATATTGTTCTGGCCCCTATTATTTATTCATTTAAATTTAGACCATCCCTAGCTGCCTCAGGGCTTACTCCTGACTTTGTGCTCAGGGAACACTCCTGGCAGTGCTTGGTCAATCATAAACCATGCTGGGAATCAGACCATGGTCATTCGTAAGTCAGATTGCTGCTAAACTTTTACACTAATTTCTCCAACCCCTGGTTGAACATGCTTTGCCCCCCCCCCCCCATTTTTGGGTATCTTTTTTAGGGGGTTACCGCAGATGGTGGTGCTCAGGGATTACTCCTGGCTCTGTGCTCAGAAATTACTTTTTAGGGGTCTCTATGGGTTCCGAGATCGAACCCAGGTAGGCCATATGCCAGTAGAACACCTTACTCGCTGTGCTATCACTCCGGCCTCATTTTTTGACCATTTGTATTTCTTCTTTCTGTAAATTGCCTCTTTCTATCCTTTGCTCATTTGCAACTACACAAACACTTTTTCTCTGGAGCTGGGGTTCAAACCCAGGGACTCACATGCAAGAAGGCTTGTCTTCTACCATGAAGTTACATCCTAACCCCTTTTGCCCCTTTTCACTGGTTTCCTTTTTTAAATGTTTATTGTTCTTTTCCCCTGAATATTACTCACTTATAAAATATAGGATCTGTTTTTTTCTCTATCGCTTTTTTGTGTGTGCAGTGCCAGGTATTGAGCCCAGGGCTTCATCCCCCTCACCTCACTTTGGCTCGAAAATTTTCTTTTAGGGCAATGGCTGGGATGAAACTGGCCCCAGTGCCACTGAAGGCTCTCAGTCCTCTCCGCTGCTTCCCTTTTCACTTTCGTGTTCTTGTCAGACAGAAACCTTAGTTTTTGTGACTAAACTTCTACTTCTGGTTTCTTGGTTTTCATGTCTTTATTATGCCATAGATATGGAACCCTAGGCCTGACACACCTAATCATTTTATTTATTTAGCACTTTTTGGGTAGGGATTACTCCTGGCTCTGTGCTCAGGTGCCCAAAGTAAATATTTAAAATGTTTTTTTTTGGGGCCGGAGAGATAGCATGGAGGTAAGGCGTTTGCCTCTCATGCAGGAGGTCATCGGTTCGAATCCCGGCGTCCCATATATGGTCCTCCCGTGCCTGCCAGGAGCAATTTCTGAGCCTGGAGCCAGGAATAACCCCTGAGCACTGCCGGGTGTGACCCAAAAACCACAAAAAAAAAAAAAAAAAAAAAAAAAAAAAAAAAGTTTTTTTTTTTTGAAAAAATATATTTTCTGGAATATGTGTAGGCTTTTTTGAAGGTTAGCCTTCTATTCTCTGGAATTTTAATTTTAGGACAATGTGAAAGAGAAGTTATCTTTGTTTTCTAGCCTATTCTTGGTTGTTGACATTGATTGAATGCTATATCCTTTGGTACCTAAAGTTCCTATTTTATCTTGAACCGACTTCCTATAATATGTGGAGCAACTTTTTGAATTTTTAGAGTTTTTTTGGTCTGTTTTGGGGCATACCTGGTGGCACTCAAGGGTTACCCCTGCTGTGTGCTTAGAAATCGCTCCTGGATGTCTTGCTGGACCATATGGGATGCCGGGGATCAAACTCGGGTACTTTTTTGTTTTTTTGTGGGGTCACACCCGGCAGCGCTCAGGGGGACTCCTGGCTCTATGCTCAGAAATCACTCCTGGCAGGCTCGGGGGACTCTATGGGATGCCGGGATTCGAACCACCGACCTTCTGCATGAAAAGCGAACACCCTGCCTCCATGCTATCTCTCTGGCCCCTGATTGGGACTTTTTTGTAAATTAATCCTGCATCGGATTAACTTACTGTTCTCTACTGTTTTCATTTTTCTTTTCTTTTCTTTTTTTTTTTGGTTTTTGGGTCACACCCAGCGATGCTCAGGGGTTACTCCTGGCTGTCTGCTCAGAAATAGCTCCTGGCAGGCAAGGGGGACCATATGGGACACCGGGATTCGAATCAACAACCTTTGGTCCTGGATCGGCTGCTTGCAAGGCAAACACCGCTGTGCTATCTCTCCGGGCCCTGTTTTTATTTTTCATAATCATTTTTGCAGTTTTTTATTTTATAGTGCTAGGGTTTTGGGGGGAATCCACACCCAGCTCCTGGTTCTTTGCTCAGTAGAGTGAGATCTTTGCTAGTGTTTGAGGGGACCATGTGTAGTGTTGGGAATGGAATCAGCATCAGTACAAGGCTGTGTACAAGGCAACATGCATTGCCTAACCTTGTTTTTTTTTTTTTTGTGATGGTGCTTACGTGTTACCCTGGCTCTGCACTCAGAAATCACTCCTGGTGGGCTAAGGTCTAAGCGCCAGAAATTGAACCTGGGTCAGCTGTGTACAAAACAGCTGTGCTATTTTGTACCTGTTGTGGTATTGCTGAAATACTTTCATATAACTCTCTAACCCAATTTTCAACATGTAAATAATTTTTGTCTCTTTGAATATAGAATATAAAACTTTGTCAATATTTTGTTTCGTTTTGGTACCACACCTGGTGACATTCAGGGGTTACTCCTGGCTATGCGCTCAGAAATGGCTCCTGGCTTGAGGGACCATATGGGACACTGGGGATCGAACTGAGGTCCATCCTGGATTGACTAAGTGAAAGGCAAGCGCCCTACCACTGTGCTATCGCTTTGGTCTTAGAACTTTATCAATATTGACAGGTTTTGTTTTTGGTTGGTTTTTGGTTTTTGCTTTTTGGGGTTTTTTTTTTTGGTTTGGGGCCATGCCCAGTGGCACTCAGGGGTTACTTCTGGCTCTGTGCTCAGAAATCACTCCTCTCAGGCTCGAGGACCACATGGGATGCTGGGGATTGAATCAGGGTCCATCCTGAGTCAGCCACATGCCAGGCAAACACCCTACTTACCACTCAGGTCCATCAATATTGACTTTTTTTCCCCTTGGGTCACACCTGGCATCGCTCAGGGTTCCTCCTGGCTTTCCACTCAGAAATCACTCCTGACAGGCTTGGGGGACCATATGGGATGCCGGGATTCAAACCACTTGTCCTTCTGCATGCAAGGCAAATGCCTTACCTCCATGCTATCTCTCTGGTCCCCATCAATATTGACTTTATTGAAATGGTTAGATCTTTTTTTTATTTTTTTGGTTTTTGGGCCACACCCAGTGACGCTCAGGAGTTACTCCTGGCTATGCGCTCAGAAGTCACTCCTGGCTTGGGGGACCATATGGGACGCTGGGGGATCGTACTAGGCTAGCGCTGGCAAGACAGACACCTTACCTCTAGCGCCACTGTGCCGGCCCCTTAACCTCTCTTTTATTAATTTTGGTTTTGGGGCCCCTGGTGCTGTTCAGGGCTTCTTCCTGGCTCTATGCTCAGGGATCACCATAGTTGAAGGATCTTTTGCAGTGCTAGAGATCAAACCTGGGCTGGCTGCATGCAAGACAAGCACCTTAACTTCTGTCCTAGCTCTTTGGCCCATCCTTTCCTTTAGGGAACTGGATTCTCATGCATGTTTTTCATAGCTTCTGGTAGGTCTTTATCACTGGGCATATTCCTTCATTACCTTTCATTTCTGGATTATTGAGAATATTCATTTTATAAAATAACTTGTATATTCATAAATTACTGTACAAGTTAAAAGCATGTGCCCTTAAGAGATGTGTAATTCCGTTGTGTTTTATAGTAGTGAATCAGAAATGTCCTAACTTTGGAGTAGGAGAGAGTACAGTAGATAGGATCGATGCTTGCCTCACATGTGGCCAACCCCATTTAATTCCCAGCATTATAAATGGTTCCCCAAACCCTGCCAGGATCCCTGAGTACAGAGCCAGGAGTAAAATACAAATTTTTTTTTTTTTTTGGTTTTTGGGCCACACCCAGCGGTGCTCAGGGGTTACTCCTGGCTGTCTGCTCAGAAATAGCTCCTGGCAGGCACGGGGGACCCTATGGGACACCGGGATTTGAACCAACCACCTTCAGTCCTGGATCGGCTGCTTGCAAGGCAAATACTGCTGTGCTATCTCTCCGGGCCCATACTAATTTACTCAAAGTACCAGTGACCCAAAAAGAAACACCAATTGTGAAAGCAAACAACTAAGTGAGTCAGATATGCTGATATTACACTCTATTTGGAATTTAGATAATTTTGTTATTAATCTCCCCAGACTACTTAGCATCGGGGCCATATCTAGCATTTGAGATTTTCCCACCTTTTCTTCTCTGAAATTTTATTGCTTTGCAGGAGTTCCTTGAAAAAATAACATTATTTCGGGATGAGCTCAATGAAATGAAAGATGAGATTGGCTGCTGCATTGTGACTCTCATGTCCCACGGCGAGAAAGGCTTTATTAAAATGAAAGATGGTGAGAAAGTGAGCCTGGAAAAAATCTTTGAAATGTTCAACAATAAAAACTGTCCGGCCCTTCAGAGGAAGCCCAAGATCTTCATCGTCCAGGCGTGCAGGGGAGGTATGTGTGGAAGTTCGTTGTACAGTGTGTTTCTAGGAAAATCTCCTGTGGAGAGTTGAGAATTAAGTAAATGCATGCATTTTTATTTACTTTGCTTGTTTGGGGGCCATACCCATTTAGTTTTCAGGGCTTACTATGCTCAGGGAAGGGTCTTGGCCCCTCTGCTATCTTTTTATGACTTGTTTGTTTGTTTTTGGGCCACACCTGGTGGCGCTCTGGAGTTACTCCTGGCACTGCACTCAGAAATTTGCTCCTGGAAGGCTGGGGTTAGGGGGGACCATATGGGATGCTGGGGATTGAACCCGGGGCTGTTCTGGTCAGCAGCATGCAAGACAAATGATCTACCACTGTATTATCACTCCGTCCTCTTTTTTTTTTTTAATTTTGGACCACACCTGGTGATGCTCCTAGCTATGCGCTCAAAAATCACTCCTGGCTTGGGTTACCATATAGGATGCCAGGGAATCAAACCTCTGTCTGCCCTAGACAGCGCATGTAAGGCAGATGCCATAAAGCTTGTGCCACCACCCAGGCCCCTCTTTTTTTGATTTTGATTTTGATTTTTGGGGGGGAGAGGACTTTGTCCCATATGTGGTGATGTTCAAGGATTACTCCTAGCTCTGCTTTCAGGAAACATACCTGGCAGTGCTCAGGGGATTATATGGATGATGCTGGGAGTTGAACTCAGGTTTAGCCGAGTGCAAGGCAAATGTCCTACCCATTATACTATTTCTCCCTCCTCTCTTTTCAGTCCCATATTTTAAGTAGCTGATATAACTTGGCTGATATAACTTACATCAGCTGTCTAGGGTTCTTGGGCTTGGAACTGGAAAAACAATGACAGAATGGGGCTTGAGAGATAGCATGGAGGTAGGGTGTTTGCCTTGCATGTAGAAGGATGGTAGTTTGAATCCTGGCATCCCATATGGTCCCCTGGGCCTGCCAGGAGTGACTTCTGAGGAGTAACCCGAGGGCTGTCAGGTGTGATCCGAAAACCAAAAAAAAAAAAAAAAAAAAAAAGAATGGCAGGAAAGTCATGCCTGGGAGAGAAATTTTTTTTAGTAAGGGCCGCTAGTGTCAAGGTATATGGGACTTAGTATTTATTTATTTGGATTTTGGACCCCACCCGGTGATGCTCAAGGGCCACTCCTGGCTATGCACTCAGTAATCGCTCCTGACTTGGGGGACTGTATGCGACGTCCAAGGCTAGCGCTGGCAAGGCAGACGCCTTACCGCTCCACACCACCGCTCCAGCCTCTTGGAGTTAGTATATTTTTATTTTTTTTTTTTTTTGGTTTTTTGGGTCACACCCGGCGGTGCTCAGGGGTTACTCCTGGCTGTCTGCTCAGAAATAGCTCCTGGCAGGCTCAGGGGACCATATGGGACACCGGGATTCGAACCAACCACCTTTGGTCCTGGATCGGCTGCTTGCAAGGCAAACACCGCTGTGCTATCTCTCCGGGCCCTATTTTTAAAAAATGCATCAGATCACCATGAGATACAGATGCAAAGTTGTTCCATTTTCTAGCACCCATCCCTTCACCAGTGTCCACTTCCTCCGCCAATGTCCCCAGTTGATTTACTGCCCCTCACACTGCCGCTGGAGCAGACACCTTTCTTCTTCTGTTTTACCTTGTAGGTAGTGTGCTTTATGATGCTATTACTGAAATACTGACATACACGGTACAGATGTATGTTGTAACCTCTTTTCAGCAGCCAGTTTCTTGTCCAGAGAGTAGTACTATCGCTGCTAGCATGGTCCCTTCTGTGACCTAAGCAACCTCCCTCCATTGTTGGAAACTTTATTCCCCTGACCTTTGTTCTATTGCCTTTGGGTATTTTTCTCCTATAATGTTTCTTTATATCCCTCAAATGAGTGCCAACATTCTGTGTCTGTTCTTTTCCCTTTGACTTAATTCACTAAGCAGGATATTCTCCATCATTCGTGTCTTAGTAAATTTCATGACTTCTTGACCACTTGGGTTGGTTTCCATAGTTTGGCTATTGTGAATAGTGCTGCCATGAATGTAGAAGTGCAGATGTCTTTTCTGAGTCATGTTTTGTGGCTCTTAGGGATATTCCATATGGAATGCAACGACTAGTTTTTTGAGGTAGTTCGTTTGTTTTTATTCCTAAAATGCAGAGAAGATAGATTATGGTGTCGAGACGGATGATGAGCCTATGGACTCCGACAATATCAAAGAGAAGTGCCGGCTGCCCACGTTCAGCGATTATTTCATCATCTACCCGACCCAGCCAAGTGAGTCATGAAGGGAGGCCCAATGAGAGATTTGCTTTTCAAGGATTTATGGGCTTTCCACTGTCTGTCTCTCTTGTGTGTGTGTTTGTGTGTGTTGGGGGGATTCACACCCTGCTACACCCTGCAGTGCTCAGGGGTTACTCCTGATGGGCTCAGGGGACCATCTGGTATGCTGGGGATCAAACCTAGGCCAGCTATGTGCAACAAATGCCTTCCCCAGTGTATTATCCTTCCAGCCCCTTCCTGCTGAGTTTTATTTGCTTACTTTTATTTTGGGCAGAGTTTTGATACACTTGACTGTGCTCAGAGATCACTCTTAGCTATGGTTGGGGATCAAACTGTGATTGATTACATGCAAGCCCTGAACCCCTTAAAGGCATGTGTCTACCCACATATTATCTCTCCAGCCTGGATTGCTTATTTAAATTATTTTTCTTTTCTTTTCTTCATTTTTTGTCTTTTGGGCCACACCCAGCGGCACTCAGGTGTTACTCCTGGCTCTGCACTTAGAAATCTCTCCTGGCAGGTACAGGGGACCATATGGGATGCTGGGATTTAAACCATTGCCCAACCTGAATCGGTTATGTGCAAGGCAAATGCCCTACTGCTGTGCTATCTCTCCGGCCCAGGTTGCTTATTTTCTTTTTTGGTTTTGGGGTTACACCCGGCAGCGTTCAGGGGTTACTCTTGGCTCCATGCTCAGAAATCACTCCTTGCAGGCTTGGTGCCGGGATTTGAACCAATGACTTTCTGCATGAAAGGCAAATGCCTTACCTCCATGCTTTCTCTCTGGCCCGGTTGCTTATTTTCTTTTTCTTTTTTTTTTTTTTTCTTTTTTTTTTTTTGTGGTTTTTGGGTCACACCTGGCAGTGCTCAGGGGTTATTCCTGGCTCCAGGCTCAGAAATTGCTCCTGGCAGGCACGGGAGGACCATATATGGGACGCCGGGATTCGAACCGATGACCTCCTGCATGAGAGGCAAACGCCTTACCTCCATGCTATCTCTCCGGCCCTTCTTTTTCTTTTTTTTTGCATCCCTGGCCACCCACTCGCGTGCCACCCTCCCCCTTTTTGTTTTGAGTTGTTTATTTTCTAATTTGAGTTTTCTAAATCTAAATTGTAGGAGTTTGGGTTGGAGATATAGCTCAATGTCAACTGGGTACATGCTTTGCATATAGAATGGCTAGATTTGATCCTAGTGGTCCCTCAAGCACCACTGAAGGTAGCCCCTGAGCACTGATCTAGGAGTAATCTGAACACCATTAGGTGTTCTTCTCAACCCCCAAGGAAAGAGTTCTCTGATAAGTTTTTTCTCAATTTTGTTTGCTTTTCTTTCCTTTTTTTTTTTTTTTTTTTTTTGGTTCGTTAGTTTTTGTTTTTGAGTGACACCTGGTGGTGCTCAGAGGTTACTCCTGGCTCCACACTGAAGATTTACTCCTCCTGAGCTTCTGGGGACATATGGAATGCCAGAGATTGAGCCCAGGTTAACTGTGTGCAAGGCAAGCAACTATCCCCAGTACTATTGTTTTAGTTCTCTCTCACTTTTTAAAAATCTTAATTCTGGGGCCGGGCGGTGGCGCAAGAGGTAAGGTGCCTGCCTTGCCTGCGCTAGCCTTGGACGGACCACAGTTCGATCCCCCGGCGTCCCATATGGTCCCCCAAGCCAGGAGCGACTTCTGAGCGCATAGCCAGGAGTAACCCCTGAGCGTTACCGGGTGTGGCCCAAAAACCAAAAAAAAAAAAAAAAAACCAAAACAAATAAAAATCTTAATTCTGTCAGAATATTTTAATCTAATTTATGATGATTTTCTTTTATTTTTGACTTTTGGTTCACAACCAGCTGAGCTCAGGACTTCTGAACTCTTGGCTCTGAGCTCAGAGATGGTCGGCCTGGGGAACCAAACCATATGGGATGCCAGGGATTGAACCTTGGTCTGCTGTGTGCACAGTTAGAACACTTTGCCCTCTGTACCATCTCTCTAGCCCCTAGATTATTATTTCATTTTTGTGTTTTATTTTCCTTTTCCTTTTATTTATTTATTTACTTATTTATTTTTAATTTTTGGGTCACACCCAGCAGTGCTCAGTGGTTATTCCTGGCTCTACACTCAGAAATAGCTCCTGGTAGGCTCAGGGGACCATATGGGGTGCCGGATTCAAGCCACCATCTTTCTCCATGCAAGGCAAATGCCCTGTCTCCATAATATTTCTGGCCCCTGATTTTCCTTTTTTTGGGGGGGGCACACCCATTTGATGCTCAGGGGTTACTCCTGGCTATGCGCTCAGAAGTTGCTCCTGGCTTGGGGGACCATATGGGACACTGGGGGATTGAACCACAGTCCATCCTAGGCTAGCACAGGCAAGGCAGGCACCTTACCTCTAGCGCCACCACACCAGCCCCCAGATTTTCCTTTTTTTAATTCATGTTTTATGCAGCCCTGAGGCTGCAAAGATGTTCCCACATTCCCTCCCCCCCTTTTTTTTTTTTGGCCACACCTGGTGACACTTGGGTTACTCCTGACTATGCACTCAGAATAGTTCCTGGCTTGGGAGATCCATATGGAATGCCAAAGTCCATCCTAGGCTAGTGTGGGCAAGGCGGACTCCTTACTGCTTGTGCCACCGCTCCGGCTCCACGTTTCGTTTTTTTTAGCCACAAGTTTTTGTTAAGGGTGAAGTTTTGCAAATAGCTTAGCCTCTTGAGGACTCATTACCTTCCAATTGAATATATTTAATGACATTTGTCTTCTAATGGTATACTGGAAGTCAGTCATTAAAAAAATGGAAATTAGGGGCCGGTGAGGTGGCGCTAGAGGTAAGGTGTTTGCCTGGCAAGTGCTAGCCAAGGAAGGACCTCGGTTCGATCCCCCCGGCATCCTATAATGTGCCCCCAAGACAGGGGCAATTTCTGAGCACTTAGCCAGGAGTAACCACTGACCATCAAACAGCTGTGGCCCGAAAAACCAAAAAAAAAAAAAAAAATGGAAATTATAAAATGTAGCAAATTTGAAAAGCACTTGATAACTATAGAATGCAGGAGATGATTTAATGGGGCTTTGTTGTATTTTGCTTTCTATCTTTGGATATATTTGAAAGCTCTGTTACCCGAGGAGGGTTGGGCCACAACCAGCAATGTTTAAGGGGCTGTTCCTGACTTTGGTGCTCAGGGATCATCCCTGATGGTGCTGTGGACCAAAGCAGGGTCAGCTACGTGCAAGGCAAGTACCTTAACACTTGAACTTCTCTCTGGCCCTCTTGTCATTCTTTTGAGGGTCGGTCACACACTTACACACTCAGTTCAGTGCACACCATGGGGTCAGACACTTGTTTGCACCGTCCACCCACTTCAGTGTGGTTTTCACTGCATTTTTGTTGTTGTTGTTGTTGGGCCATATCTGGCAATATTCAGGTGTTACTCTTGGCTCTGCACTCAGGAATCATTCCTGCCGGGCTTGGGGAACCATATGGAATGCTGGGGATTGAACCCGGGTAGCTTACCTGCAAGGCAAGTGCCCTACCTACTGTACTATCTCTCCGGCCCCTACGGGACACACACTTTTTCATGGTGGCACTGGGATCACAGTCAGTGCTGAAGAGGTGCATGGCCCTGAAAACATCTATCTTAAAAATACATCGAAAATGGGCCGGAGAGATAGCACAGCGGAAGGGTGTTTGCCTTGCACGCAGCCGATCCAGGATGGACAGTTAAAATCCTGGCATCCCATATGGTCCCCTATGCCTGCCAGGAGTGGTTTCTGAGCACAGCCAGGAGTAACTCCTGAACCCTTGGGTGTGACCCAAAAATCAAAACAAACAAAAACCTAGAAAGACGTTTTCTCTAAAGTTTGTGTTCTCCCTTTAATATGTATCTTTCCTTGCTAGTTTTTTTCACTCTTGGGAATCTCGTGTTTGCTCTTTAACATAGATTCCTCTCTCTCTCTCTCTCCCTTTATGTCCTTCTTTTTATTTTTTTGGGGTCACACTGAGCTCTTGGTTCTGTGCTCAGAAGTCGCTTCTGGAAGGCACGGGGCCTTGTGGGATGCTGAGAATTGAGCCACCATCTGTTCGAAGCAGCTGCTTGCAAGGCAAACGCCCTATAGCTGTGCTATCTTTCTGGTGCCCCTTTACATCTTTCTAAGTAAATTTCTTTCAGTAAAAATGCTCTAAAATACATAAAAATGCCCAGAATAAGAATGCCCTCTGAGGGCTGGGAGTTGGCCTGGCTAACGTTTAAAACATTTGACTGTCTCACAGACAAAAGGCCAAGTGTGATGCCTGGTGCCGCGCACACAATCATGGCAGCTCTGCCGTCTTAGATTCCCTGCATCCTGGCACCAGAATCAATTCCTGGGCCAACTGGGGCCAGGTGTGTGGGAGCACCATGCCCAAAGTGGGCTTCCTTCGAGCACTACAGGCGAAGGCACTCCTAGGCATATGTAGACAGGTGTAGGCATGGCAGCCTGGAGTGCAACACCAGCACACCACACATGTGAGCGGCACAGCTCAAGACTCTGAGCCTGGTGAGCGCCATCACCAAGCCTGGCCAATCCTCGCTGGTCATTGTAGCAAGAGAGGCGGGAGAAGGTCAAGTTGGACAAGTGTCCTCCGAGAGTCAGTGCGGTGGCTTCCTCTGTCCCTTCTGAGTCTGATGGCCCAGGGACACTCCTGCCCGTCCAGGAGTGCTTTTTGTTTTTTTTTGTTTTTTGGGTCACACCCGGCAGTGCTCAGGGGTTACTCCTGGCTCTATGCTCAGAAATCGCTCCTGGTAGGCTCAGGGGGCCCTGTGGGATGCTGGTATTCGAACCAATGACCTTCTGCATGAAAGGCAAATGCCTTACCTCCATGCTATCTCTCCGGCCCCTAGGAGTGCTTTTCTAATCTCACCTCAGAATCATCTTTCTTCTGGGGCTAGAGGGATAGTACAGTGGGTAGGGTGCTTGTCTAGCCTGAGGCTAACCTGGGTTTGATCCTGGCAGCACCTAAACTCCCGTCATAGACTGCTTGGTCCTAACACGACAGAATCTTTGAGGTTCCTTGAAAGATGTGCCCAGGTGGTTGTGGGAGACAGAGGCCAAGGAGTCAGGTTGGGAATTGTTTTGGCTTTATGCTCATGGAACCGGGGCCTGAATTGTTAACCCTTGCTATGACTGCATGTAGACTAACAGCAAAGTTAGATTAGAGGATGAGAAATCTTTCTAGAAGACTGAATAAAAATACTTGAATCTAAGCCAATGTCTTTCAAAGGGTGTGTTTATATATCTGTGTAATTTTGTTTTTGTTTGTTTTTTGGGGGGGCCACACCCATTGATGCTCAGGGGTTACTCCTGACCATGCGCTCAGAAATCGCTCATGGCTTAGGGGACCGTATGGGACGCAGGGGGATCAAACCAGGGTTCGTCCTGGATCAGCCATGTGCAAGGCAAACGCCTTACTGCTGTGCTATTGCTTCGGCCCAGTACATCTGAGTAATTTTTAAAGTATCAGCTAAATTATGTCTCAAATAATATTCGGGCTACATCCTTTTGTTTCCCGAATGCCTCGTGGTCAGGCAATCTAAGTCTTTTCAGGGCCCTAAATCCTTTAAGTACAGGTTGTTTTTTCAAGCATCTTTTCTTACAGGTGCTGCTTTTTTCAAACGTCCTCTCTGCAAGTACAGATTCCTTTGAAAAAGTTCCTGTAATAGCAGACAGCTTTTTTAAAAAAAACCCTTTGGCTATTCGGGCCTTTTTAAACTTGGTGCCTTCCTAGGTCTCAGGATTTGATGGAGCACTCCCCCAAACCTGCCAGGAGTGATCCCTCAGTGCAGAGCCAGGAGTAAGCCCTGAGCACCATCAGGTGTGGCCCCCAAACCAAACCAACCCCAGATGCCATTTTCCTGGCTTCCAAGATATTCTAGAACGACCTTTGAACAAGTTGGCTCGAAAGAAATTCTTTTCTTCTTTGTAGATCACGTGGCTCTACGGCACCCCTCTACTGGCTCGGTGATGATCGAGGCAATGGTTGAAGTCTTCAAAGAATATGGAAATCGGTGGCACATTGTGGACTTTTTTACCAGAGTAAGTCCTGGCCCAGAGTCCTTGTGTTCCTTTCACCCCCAGTTTGCTGCATGTGATGAAAACGCTTCTAGGAGATGCACTGTAGTGAGGAACCACAGGTTTTTTGAGAACTTTGAACCTGAACTTGATTTAGAGAACTGCTATACTCGGAAGATATGACTGAGCAAGGTACTGAGGAAATGTGATAGCTACACTTAGTTAAATGCCCAGAGGAGAGAGTTAGATACAGCAGTTCCCTCTTCTCCTCAGGGGATATTTCTAGGGCTCCTTCCAGTACAGGCCTGAAATTGTGGCTCATACGAATCCTATATATACTATGGTCTTCTTTTTCTTACATACAAACCTGTGCGAAAGTTTAATTGACACACGGTGATAGCTTAACAGACAAATTGATAGGTTAATAGTAAATAATATTAGAATAATTATACTATATAATATACAATATTACTATAAAATCTATATATTTATATAAGTATATTATATATTAGACATATACTTATATAAACTTATATATATTAGGGGCCAGATTAATAGCACAGCAGTAGGGCATTTGACTTGGACGTGGCTGACCCTGGATGGACCCAGGTTCAATCCATGGCATCGCATATGGTTCCTTGAGCCTGCCAGGGGCAATTTTTGAGCACAGAGCCAGGAGTAACCCGAGTGCCACCAGGTGTGGCTCAAAAACCCTCCCAAAATATAGAAAAGATTCTATATTAATATATAATGATATATTAGTATATTGTTAATTCATCTATATATTTACATTATACTTTATATTAAATTATAAGTAAACTATATTCAATATATCAAATTAATCTATAAAATAAATATTAAATATGCCGTATATTTAATATGCATAAATGAAATATTAATTTGATTACGCATATTGCAATGATATATTTAGATCATCATACATAATTATAATATATAATTCCATATACTTATATATTTATGTTGTATATTATATATTAAATACATATCATAATTGTATGATGCAACTAATCGTATCGATATATTAACTATGCTACAATAAAAATGAAGGTGATCACAAATCATGTTACTACAAATTTCAGAATACATTTTTGGACCACATCACGGTTCTCTGAGCACTACCAACATGGAGCCAGGTATAATAGGCCTGGCAAGCACTGTGCAAGAAATTTGTGTCTTCGTTTTCTTTTTCCCAAGTGCTGGGGATTGACTCACATGCATGGGGCAAGTGTCCCATCAGCGTCTACCACATCCCTGGCTGGTGCTTTCTTTCCTATAATGCTGGGGCTCAAGCCCATGGTGGATCATGGGCCTTAGCACACATGTATTTCCCGATGTGCTCATGAGGTCTTGCCATCTTCCGTGGGATGTACATGCCGAAAGGTATCCCCTCTGAGTCTTAAATTTTTGCTTTTACCTTACAGGTGAATAACAGAGTGGTGCAGAGGGAATTCCGTCTACGTGAGGAACCAGTAAAAATAACACTCGTAATGGAATCAACTTTAACTAAATCTGTGTACTTTTGACATCAGGAAGATTCGGACAATAAGGACTCCTTTATTTGTTTTTTGTTTTTGGGCCACACCCAGGCAATGCTGAGTTTCCCGAGCAGCATCGGGAGTGATTTCTGAGTCCAGATGGAGGAGTAATCCTTGAGCATTGCCGGTGTCGGTGTCCCCTGCCCCCAAAATTGACTTTATAAAATCTTGGGAGGGTTTTGTAGCACATTTCTAACGATTCTCATTTTGTATTATTTCTCTCATTCATTGACTATCTCCAATTTGTTTTACTTATTTTTCCCTTAGGATTATGATGAGTATTTGATACTTGTAAATACTTCTTTTTTCTAAAATCGCTGCTCTCTAAAATGTCTTTTATGGACGGTAAATCCAGCTATGTTTGTTGACTATGTTGAGAATGTATAGCTGCTAAGGATAGCTCGCTCTTTCCCATTCTGGTGTTAATAAGCTTCATTTTTTTTTTGGGGGGGGGGTTAGTTTTGGAGAACTGCCCTGATGTAATTTTGTCTTGTTTTACCTTGTTACCTCCATATTCTTGTCTCCAGCCAGTTTGAGTTTTTTTTTGTTTTGTTTTGTGTTTGTTTTTTTTGTTTTTTTTTTTTTTTTGGCCACACCCTGGGACGCTCAGGGGTTGTTACTCCTGGCTATGCAGTCAGAAATCACACCTGGCTTGGGGACCATATGAGGCGCCGGGGGATCGAACTGTGGCCCGTCCTGTGGTCTGTCCTAGGCAGATGCCTTACCACTTGTGCCACTGCTTCGGCCCCTATAGACTAAATTCTTATTTGAGCTTACTTTGCCTTCTCCTAGTGCCCGATATACCTCATGCTTTTACCTTTGCCCATTCCTCAGTTTCCTCCCATTGTCCTACAACCTTTAGTCTGCTGGTTTCTCTGTGTGCAACATTCTGCCCCAACTCCTGTAGGTCAACATTGCGGTCGTGTGCCACTTGCACAGGAAAGCTTTTTGTGCCCCTCTGCTAAGTGCTCAGGGACCCTGTGTTTTTCTTCTTTAGCATTTCACACCAAGTACTGAGCAAGAGTATGAGCTGCTTGGTCTCTCTTTCCAGTTCCTAAGTAGTTCCAAGAGGCACAGGGCATGTGTCTTGTATACAGTTGTCTTTCAGCTCCAATCACAATGCCTTAAGATACAGAAGTTCTGTGAGGCTGATGGTTTACTCTTTTGCATTATTTTATTTTTCTATTATTTTGTTGGTCCCTTAGACTCCCTCTCATTACTTCTGACAAACCTACCCACCTGCTAGTCACCCCCAGTGAGTTCAAGTCCTTTGGCCATTTGAACCTCAACTTGGAACTTGAAGTTGGAATTTAACCGGAATTTACCCTAAATTGATGATTAAAACCTATTCTATGATTCACAGTTCTTTGACTTCCCACTGTTTGTAGTATACATCCCAGATTCTCTTAAGAGACTATTCCAAGTCTGTCTCTCTCTGCCAGTGCTTGCTCTGTAACTGTCCATGTACTATCTGTCTTGGGTCCATTTTGGAGAGAAAGAGGTGAGGCACACTGTGCAGTGCATAGGGATTACAATTGGCTCTTTGCTCAGGGAATGACTCATGTGGGGTACCAGGAATGGAACTGGGTCAGGTGCATGGCCTTATCAGTTGAACTACTCTCCCTTTTTTATCCTGGGTCTTGACCACTCCAGGTTATTTGCCCTTTCTCAGTAAATCATTGCCTCACAGAATGGGGCCACGCACTGAAAAATGTTGGATGAATGCACATAGCTGTGCCACCATAATTGACTTTGCCCTTTCTGTCTCTAGTAATCTTCTTTCATTCACCCCTTCCTTGCTCTCATGCTGCCTCTCTTTCATAAGTTTTCAAGATACAACTCCACTATAAAGAAAATCACTATAAAGAAAACCAGTATATGGTATTCCTAGACTAATCAACTATGAACTTAACTGTGTTCTTTCTTTTTTCTTTTTCTTTTTTTTTTTTTGGTTTTTGGGCCACACCTGGCGGTGCTCAGGGGTTTCTCCTGGCTGTCTGCTCAGAAATAGCTCCTGGCAGGCACGGGGGACCCTATGGGACACCGGGATTCGAACCAACCACCTTTGGTCCTGGATCAGCTGCTTGCAAGGCAAACACCGCTGTGCTATCTCTCTGGGCCCGTGTTCTAACTTTCTGTGTAACTTTTGAGACTTCACTGGGACCTGTCTACCCATTTGTATAAAAGGAGATTTGAATTTAGCTGACTCTGAACTCATCCTGTGGACTTCAGTGTAGTCTGACTTCTTGAACTTGCTCATGCAGCTGTGGCTGGACCTCAGATGCAGGAAAATAGTTGTCTATGACTGGCCTGTATGAAGATACAGGTGTTTGGAGAGAATGCTGTGAAGATAGGGGGCCAGATGGTCTGAAGCAACCCAGAACCTACATGTCTTTTCATTTCAGGGATAACTGTCCTTTTTAGTCATTGTCATTTCTTATGTGTGGTTAGATTAAGCTACAGATAGAGTTATATATGCTTAGATTTATACTTTTGAGTTGATATGTAAGTTCCATGTTTTTTTTATAATACATTAAAATGTGTTCTTAGTTAATAAAATACAAATATTGGAGTCTTCTCTATTCCTCTGTATCCTACAGGGTTTCTATGTACACAGGCTGTTTTAAAGAGACAGCAGCAACTTATGCATTCTAATTATGAAGGAGAGGCTATTTATTTTATTAAAGTGGCTTGTTCAGACAACCAAAGTTTGGAAATCTAAAGCAAGAATGAATATAAAACACCAGTGCCAAGTGATAGAGAAAAATGTGGACATCCCTAGGAACACAAAAAGCCAATACAAAAATGCCTTCTGCACGCCCTATATACTCATTGCAGCGCTATTTACAATAGTCAGAATTTCGAAACAACCCAGATGCCCAACAACAGATGAATGGCTAAAGAAACTGTGATACATTGACACAGTGGAATACTACGCAGCCCTCAGCAAAATGAAGTCATGACATTTTTCTATACTTGGATGGATATGAAAACTATTAGCTGAGTGAAATAATTCAGAGGAAGAGAGATAGACACGGAATAGTCTCACTCATCTGTGGGATTTAAGAAAAATGAAAAGCATTGTAAAAACACCAAAGACAATAGAGATGAGGACTGAAATAACCTGCTCACGATATGGAGCTTACCACAGAGTGGTGAGTGCAGTTAGAGAAATAACTACACTGACAACTGTCATGACAATGGTAGTGAGTGATGAATGCCTGGGGCTGGAGCGATGGCGCAGTGGTCGGGCATTTGCCTTGCACGTGCCTGACCCAGGATGGACTTCTGTTGGATCCCCGGCGTCCCATTGGTTGTCAAGCCAGGAGTAACCCCTGAGCGTCACCAGGTGTGACCCCAAAACCAAAAAAAGGAAATGGAACGCCTGCCTGGAATAGTGGTAGGGAGTGGGGGAGGAAGGAAGGGGGAGCATTGGTGGTAGGAAGGTTGCACTGGTGAAGGAGGGTTATTTTTTTATGACTGAAACCAACTACAAACATGTTTGTAGTCAAGGTACTTAAATAAAGATATTATTAAAATAAGTGGGCAAGAGAAACCATACCTTTGGGTTTGGGGAATTGAGAAATTTGAAGTAAAGGAGGGTAAAATTGGGTCTTTGGGCATTCCTGCTGGTGTCGAGTTCAGTACTGAAGACTGAACCTGGGCTTTCTGCGTGCAAAGGATGCACTCAGATAGTTGAACTCTTTCTCTAATACACAAAAATATTTTTGGGAGGTTCCCCCAGCAATGCTCAGGGGTTACTTCTTGCTCTGCACTCAAGAACCACTGCTGGTGGTGTTTGAGGGGTCACAGAGGATGATGGAGATTTAACCCAGGTTAGTCACATGCATAGCTACTCTAACCACTGTGCCATTGCTCCAGCCTCTGTGTGTGTGTGTGTGTGCCACATCCAGTGTTGCAGAGCTTACTCTTTGTGCTCAGGGATCTCTCCCTTCAGTGCTGGGGGGCCATATGCAAGGCAAATGTACCTGCCTTACTGTCACTCCAGCACTGGAAAATTTGTTTTGCTTTGTTTTTGGGCCACATCTGGCAGAGCTGAGGGATTATTCCTAACTGCACTCAGAAATCGCCCCTGGCAGGCTTGGGGGACCATATGGGATGCTAGGTACTGAACTCGGGTTGGCTGCGTGCAAAGCAAACGCCCTACCACTGTGCTATAGCTCTAGTCCCAAAATTTGATTTTTATTTTTATCTTTGGTTTTTGGGTCACACCCGGTGATGCTCAGGCTCAGAGATTGAACCAGGGTCTGTCCCGGATTGGTAGCATGCAAGCAAACATCCTACTGCTGTGCTATCAATCCTGTCCCATAAATTTGGTTTTAAAACATTGTCATTGCTCTGGTCACTGCTGCTGGTAAGGCTTGTGGGACTGTCTGACAACAATTTGCCAGATAGTTGTGGAGTAAGAAGAAGGGAAGGTGCCGAAGAGAAACTTGATCTTGTTCTTTCCCTGGCAGAGTGGTGTGTCCTGAACCCCCTCCAAGTTAAAAGTTCCTTGCATGTGGGCAAGTCCCACTAGGTATGGCCCCCTCAATCATTAAAGAACAAAATACTTAACCTTGAGTGAAGGAAAACAAATGTTCTCTGCCACTTAATGCCATGTGCACACCTCTGACCCCCACTGCAGTGCCTAGCACAACTGTACATTTGAAAAACACTTTGAAGCTGTTTTTTTCTTTTTAGGGGGGATGCCAAGGGTTACTCCTGGTTCAGTGCTCAGAAGTCATTCTTGGCAGGCTCAGGGACCATCTGGGATGCCAGGGATTGGAAATGGGTCAGTTCCAAAGCAAATGCCCTAACTGCAATGCTTATCACTACAAGTTTTGTTTTTGAATTCTGGAGCCACATCAGGTGTTTGTCAGAATTCACTTTTTTCTTGCCTTTGGGGCGGGAGGGGAGAGGGACATTTTGGGCCACAACCTGCCATTCTCAGGAGCTACTCAAGGATCCTTCCTGGTGAGCTGAAGGACCATGAGTTAACAAGTATTGAATCAGTCTGTGTGTGCCCAAGGCAAATGCACCTCAAAATAAAAATATTTAAATGGCTCCAGAGTACTGAATCAGACAGGATAAACCTTGACTGAGCTTTAAAAATGCAACTTTTTCCACTAAAAAAAAAAAAAAAAAGATGCCTACACACACCATCTGTGCAGTCTCATTCATTCTTTGATTCTTTTCAGGGAGATGTCCCAGAAGTGAACTGAGTATTAATAAATTGCTTTACAAGAAATGAAAATTTCTGCTGCTCTGGTTTTCTTTCTAGTGTGGAGATTGTTATACCCCCTAACCTCCCCCCCCACACACACACCCGGGGGGACACACTTAGTGATGCTCTGCTCTCAGGAATCACTCCTAGTGGGTTTTTTTGGGTGGGGGTGGGGGGAAGGTCTAAGGAGATGCTGGGGACCGAACTTAGTTCAGCTGCTGCAAGGCAAGTGCCCAGTCAGCTGTGCTCTCACAGGTCCTGGGCACTTTTTTACACACTCCATGATCAAGAAGTAAAATATGGTAGAAGCCCCTCATGTTCATTGTTATAGAGGCCTGGGTTAAAACACAACACAATGTAAGCCAACACTACAGAACACAACACTAGACAACACAACACACTACAGAACACAAGACAATACAACACAACTCAAGATAACACTACACAAGACAGTACAAGACAACACTACACAACACACTACACAAGACAGTAGACTACACAAGACAGTACACTACAGAACACAAGGCAACAGTACACAACAAGACAACACTACACTACACACAAGACAACACACTGCACAATGCAGTACCCTACACAAGACAACACACAAGACTACACAACACACAAGACAATACAACACAACACTGCACAGCACACTACACTACACAAGACAATACAGCACAACATAACACAACACAACACAGCTCCAAGGTCCAGCCTGCATCCTCCCCTGGCATGAGAACTAGCGAGGGGACTACACAGTACCAAAGCTACGACAAAAGCACCTCGGGACAGACCCGACAACCCACCAGGGTGTGGGTGCGCATGCGCACGCGTACGAGCAAATTTGGCGGCCCCAACGCCCCGCCCCTTTGCTCCGCCCTTCTTCCGCCAGCCCCTCTCGCCATTGGCTGGCGAGCAGGCACATCAGGACGTCACTTCGGCCAGCGCCTCTCGCCATTGGCTGGCGGGTAGGCATATAAGGACGTCACTTCCGCCCGGCGCTCCTTTCCGCGCTCGCCAGGCGAGGGGTCCATACGGCGTTGTTCTCGGTGAGGGCCGCGTGGTGCTTTTTGGGGGCCCGTCAGTACCGCGAAGACGGGCTTCCGGGTGGCTGAGGGGTGCAGAAGCTGGGGGGGTGAAAGCCCGAGGCTCGGGGCGGGCGCGCAAAGGGGTGCTCGGGGGCCAGCGGGCCGGGGACTCCACGTGTGATGCGGGGCGCCTGCTGTTACCCACGATGCAGCGGGGCTGGCAAGATGGCGCCGGGCCTGTGCTCAGTGGCTGGAGACTTAACTGGTGACTTTCCTGCACCCCGATCTTGGGGGGCTTCCCCTGGGGCCAGGGGCGCTGCCACTGTGGAAAGGACCCCGTAGAGAAGTGACTGTCGCACATCCTGTGCGCTTCTGCGTCCTTGGATTTCCTTGTCTCATTTTTTTTTTAACGATGGCTTTTATGGGAAAATACTGGTCCTACTTGGGGAAATACTTCTCTTTGGATTGAAGCGTCACTGACACCTAATGTTCTACTTATTTCCAAGTCCCTAACATAATTTGATGCTTTGTTGGGTCCCGGCCAGTTTTGGTCAGCTCTAACAGGTTAATGGATAGGATAATAAAATAACCACAGTAAACCAAGTGATAACCATCCCAATTCAGCATTACAGGTTTCACTTCTTAAGTCTTTTTTTTTTTGATTTTTTTGGTTTTTGGGCCACACCCGGCGGTGCTCAGGGGTTACTCCTGGCTGTCTGCTCAGAAATAGTTCCTGGCAGGCACGGGGGACCATATGGGACACCGGGATTCGAACCAACCACCTTTGGTCCTGGATTGGCTGCTTGCAAGGCAAACACCATTGTGCTATCTCTCCGGGCCCTTCTTAAGTCTTCTAAGGGGAGAAGAGTTTCAAGGGTTTCTTCTGGAATATGAGTTTATTTATTCTTTACTTATTGGCTTTATTTTCTCATGTCTGCTGCTTCCCTGGTGTTGGCTCATTTCCCCCAACGCTGTTCTGGCTTGCCACCTTTTTTACTTTTCTGCGTGATCTGCACTTAATAAGCAGCTACTTGTATTTGTTGGTGTTCGATAGATACCACTTAGGCCTGCATGCCTGATTTAGGAGGATAAGAATTCGTGGTTGCAACTGTAGGAGTTTCTGATACGGTCCTCGTGGCGCATGCACATTTTTCGAACAGTCCCCCTCCCCTTTTCAAGTTTTAAGAGCGAAGAGGACTAAATTATAAGAGGTGTTTGGTTGTTTTCTTATACCCACCCAGATTCCCGACGTAACTTAAGGGAAATTTCACAATGTCCGGAGCCCTCGATGTCCTGCAAATGAAGGAGGAGGATGTCCTCAAATTCCTTGCCGCGGGTACCCACTTAGGTGGCACTAATCTGGACTTCCAGATGGAACAGTACATCTACAAAAGGAAAAGTGATGGTAAGTCTAGTTTTGTACGATAGGGCTTAAAAACTTGGCTCTGTTATTCTGGTGGCTCTTCAACATTTGTTTTTGTACTTTTTTAAATTCGGAGATGCTCAAGATGCCAAACAAGATAGGCAAGTACCTTGATCTTTTTTCTGGCCTAAAAGAGTGGTAAGTGGATGTTTGATTGTATGTAAGATTGTTGGTTGTTTGGTTAAAAGACATAAATTGTTGGTATGAATTTGTACCAAATTTGAGGAAAGAAAGGTAGGAATGAGAAATCTGGTTTGGGGCTGCAGAGATAGCATGGAGGTAAGGCGTTTGCCTTGCATGAAGAAGGACAGTGGTCCAAATCCTGGCATCTCATGGTCCCCCAAGCCTGCCTGGTGTGACCCAAAAACCAAAAAAAAAAAAAGTTGTTTTGGGAAGGAAAATTGTATGTTTTTTGGGCTACACCCAGTGGTTACTTCTGGAACCTGGAAATTTTTCCTGGCAGGTTCAGAGAACCACGTGGTATACCCAGGGAATGAACTTGGGTTGCTGTGTGCAGTTGCCTAAACTTAAGCTCCAGCTGCAAGGGAAGGAAAGTTGTGATGAGAATGTGGGAAACTTACTTTGTAAGGAGTTGGGAACTGTCGGGAGAGTTAAGCACCTGTGGATGAAATGTTTGGGGAAGGGTTTGAAAGTGCATTTTGCCTGTTGGAACAAATCAAGCTGCACACTATTAAAGCTCAGGGTAGAGGCCAGTTCTGGCCAATGAACTTCTGAGTGTCGGAAGTGTGCTATATTAAGGCAGGATTTTCGCTAACACCAGTAGAGTTCACCTCAATGACTGGAGTTGATAGTACTCGCTGCCACATTCAACCTTTTAGAAGATTGTCCATTTATGAACCTGGATCAGACATTACCTGGGCTTCTGCTGTCACCTAGGCATCTACATCATCAATTTGAAGAGAACCTGGGAGAAGCTTCTGCTGGCAGCTCGTGCCATTGTTGCCATTGAAAACCCAGCAGATGTCAGTGTGATCTCTTCCAGGAATACTGGCCAGGTTTGTGACAAGCTTGCTTTTCTTGGGTTTGGAAACCATACACTTGTGGAGCTTAGGGAGCCAGATGGAAGGATGTGTGGTTTGTACAGAGACAAACTGTGAGGCAAAAATGCATTGATTGTTGTACTCTGCTTTGTGCTGCTAAGCAGCCTAAAGGGGTTTTGTGTGGAGTGTGACCCACCAACCATGGCTGTATTACTTTAAAATCCCAAATTGTCAAAATTAGCCATCACTTGGCATGTTGATCTTGAGTATTTGTCACTATGTTTGTGCCACTAAATTTGGAAAAATAGCCTTCTAAAAGGCTGATAATTTTCTCATCAAAATTTATGTTTTGGATTTTGGTTTCATACCTGGTCGTGTGATTGATCTCCAGCTTCCAATTTTTGTTTAAAATGATTGAAGGTGGTCCAGAAGTTGGCCAGCTGTAAGTTTGATTAGAGTAACTTGGGCTTGTCCCTGTTTTAAATTAATGAATGAGCATAAGAATCTGTGACTTGTTTTTTTACCATGATCACTTCCCTGCGGTGGGCCCCCAGATCTTGGTAATCCTAGTTTTTGTTCTTAGGATATGGGGAACCTTGAATGCGAGTTCCTACTAGATGTGTAATGGGACTGGGTGTTAATACTTAAAATTCTGACTCCGCCACTAATTCTTTTAAGAGAGCTGTGCTGAAGTTTGCTGCTGCCACTGGAGCTACTCCGATCGCTGGGCGCTTCACGCCTGGAACTTTCACTAACCAAATCCAGGCAGCTTTCCGGGAGCCGAGACTTTTGGTGGTTACTGATCCTAGGGCTGACCACCAGCCCCTCACAGAGGCATCGTACGTTAATTTGCCTACGATTGCTCTGTGCAACACAGACTCTCCTCTGCGCTATGTGGACATTGCCATCCCTTGCAACAACAAGGTAATGATTTTGTGGTCTACACTGAAGCTTGAGAAATGGGTGTTTTGGAAATGGTCGGTATGGAGTCTGCAAAGCAGCACATTGTTAGAGCTTGGAGTTGAGACCGCTGCTGGTCGATGAACTCTCAAGTGTAGGTAGTGTGCTACACGAGGGGCAAGTTTTTCTGCTAACACCACAAGGGTCTTTGGCCCAATGAGTGGTATTTGATAGTAATTCTTGCTACAAATAACTTATAATGGATAAGCCTAGAAATTTTGTACATGTGAAAATATGGTCTGATTTCTTATTGCCTACCTTGAGTCTGTTAAGTATGTATGACTGGATATTTCTTTTTAAACAAAACTTGGTGAATCCTGCTTTAAGATCCCAAAAAGGTGAGTTGTGTGTTTAAAATTGATCTGGGTTGCCAATTGATTTCAATCTGGTTCCACCCAAGAATAAACCAGAATTTTTAAGATGGCAGTGCCTGAACACTTTTTGCTTGATGTTGAAAGTTTTGAGGACTAACTAGATTTACAGAATAGTTTTTAAATAAAAGGTGACCCGTTATTTTTTCAGGGAGCTCACTCCGTGGGTCTCATGTGGTGGATGCTGGCGCGGGAAGTTCTGCGAATGCGAGGCACCATCTCCCGGGAACACCCGTGGGAGGTCATGCCTGATCTCTACTTCTACAGAGATCCTGAGGAGGTGAGCTTTTCTCCATGAATCTTGTGACGGGCGTAAGCAAGTGTGCATGCTTCAAGTTTGTGCTGCTTGGGCATTGGGCTTGCTGGTCATGGAAAATTTTCTTATAACCAGATTGAAAAAGAAGAGCAGGCTGCTGCTGAGAAGGCTGTGACCAAGGAGGAATTCCAGGGCGAATGGACTGCCCCAGCTCCTGAATTCACTGCTACTCAGCCTGAGGTTGCAGACTGGTCTGAAGGGGTGCAGGTGCCCTCCGTGCCGATTCAGCAGTTCCCTACCGGTATGTATTGTGTAAGGTATCTCAAGCTGGTGATTGGAAACTCGTTTTTAATCCTAGTTCTAATTGTCTGGTTTTTGTCAGAGATTGAAATCAAGTACTTCTGGTTTAGAATAGGAATAGGTTACTAATAGGTAAGGGTAAATGCTGAAAATAGTTTGGAATGGAACTAATTGTTTTCATTGTTTCATTCACAGAAGATTGGAGCGCTCAGCCCGCCACAGAAGATTGGTCCGCAGCTCCTACTGCTCAGGCCACTGAATGGGTCGGAACCACCACGGAATGGTCTTAAGCTCATCTGTCTAGACTGAAGTAGGAATGGAAATCAGATTGATGGAAAATAAATGAGTTTCTACAGAATGTATTTTCTTTATTCCATAAGTGAAAATAGACATGTTCGGTGATAAGTCGAGACTATCTTTGGGTCTTAGTCTTTTGTTTTGTTTTGTTTTGGTTTTCGGGCCACACCTGTTTGACCCTCGGGTTCCTCCTGGCTATGGGCTCAGAAATTGCCCCTGGCTTGGGGGGACCATATGGGACATTGGGGATCCACTGCGGTCTGTCCTACGCTAGCACTTGCAAGGCAGACCTTCCCTCTAGTGCCACTGCGCCAGCCCTGTTCTTAGTCTGGAGCATCTAACAGTCACAGACTACTTGTGCCAAGGTGGACTGCAGTCATCTACCAACTTGATTATCAAATTGGGTGATTTTCCTAGTTTAGAGAGGGATGTGCAAGTGTAAGAATTTTGGTTAATGCATCATTTTATTTGCCATTTTTGAAAATGCTAGTGACTCCATCACATACTCATTTCAAGTGACCTGCCTTTGGAGTTAGAAAATGAAAAAATGGGAATTTAAGCAAGATTGACTACTGCACTCCTGGGTAAAGTGTATTTACAATTACTTTGCTTTTGTGGCACTGAGGCAGTGAAAGGACACCCAGCTTAGTCTTTAGGAATTTGCACAAAGAATCTTGGAGTAGAGCACTTGCCTTGTTACCCTGGTTTGATCCCCAACACCTTGTCCCCAGTATAGCTGGGTATAGCCCAAAATTTGTTTTGGTTTTTGAGTCATACCCGGCAGCACATGGGTCACTCCTGGCTCAGTGTTCAGAAATCGTTCCTGGTAAGCACGGGACCATGCGTATGCTGGGATACGAACCACCATCTGTCCTGGATTGGCTGCTTGCAAGGCAAACTTCCTACCGATGTGCTATCTCTGGTCCCTGTCCCAGAATTTTTGCTTTGAGTATGCTGATGGCAGCTTTGGGCCAATCTTTCATTCGAAATTTCTTGGGACTCAAATCTGTTTTGTAGGGCTAGAGGTCATTTGTAGGTGATATTTGGACTTTGTTGAGGAGTGACCAGCGAACTGGCCTCAATTCTATTGTGGAAGGAAGACATGAGTATGCTGATTCCATCTGTTAACTGTTGCTCTGCTTGACCTCTAATCCAGAGGTCCTCAAACTTTTTAAACAGGGGGCCAGTTCACTGTCCCTCAGACCATTGGAGGGTCTGACTATAGTAAAAACAAAACTTATGAATTCTTATGCACACTGCATATATCTTACTTTGCAATGAAGAAACAACATACAAATACAATATGTGGCACACGGGCCATAGTTTGAGGACCACTGCAATAGATGAATTGCCCTTTTTTTGGCTTTTGGGTCACACCCAGCAGTGCTCGGGTTCCTTCTGGCTCTAAGTTCAGGTAGGCTCGGTACCATATGGGATGCAGGGATTTGAATCACCATGCTATCTCTGTCCCAAGGAAATTTCCCTGTTTGCTTTCAGTCTACCAAAGAATGCTATTTGGGCTAGGAGGAGCCGGCTTTATCTGTGGGGACTGTGATTAACCCCTCATCAGGAATAGTTCCTCGAAATAGTATTTTGCTACGCATTATAAACCTTTAGGGGAATTCAGCCCACCAGAGGTATCCTTAGATTTTCCTAGTTAGGTTAAAGTTAGATTAGTGGTATTTAATTGGACTTTGTCACTTATGACCAGTTATATAAATACCACTTTAAGTTTTTTTTTTTTTGGGGGGGGGTTTTGCTTTTTGGGTCACACCCAGCGGTGCTCAGGGGTTACTCCTGGCTGTTCAGAAATAGCTCCTGGCAGGCACGGGGGGGGGGGGGGGGACCATATGGGACACCGGGATTCAAACCAACCACATCAGGTCCTGGATTGGCTGCTTGCAAGGCAAACGCCGCTGTGCTATCTCTCCGGGCCCCACTTTTAAGTTTTCTAAGAATGCATATAATTTACTAAGATACAAAAAGTTGCTCTTCACATCTTTATATTCAGATAGGTGAATAATTTTATGTTATGCTCTGTAAGTTACGTAAATTTAGATTGGAGAAATCTTTTTTGGGACAACTATAGATATTTGTAGAGTCCCTTAGTTGGCTTAAATTTGTCTGCAAGAGTATTAATCTCTGCAGAGGATTTTTTTTTGTCTACATAAGCAAATTAATATAGCCACTAAGTATTACAATAAATAAAAATATTGGAGATGCCAAGAGGCCAAATTTTGTCAAATTTACTGAACACATAACCATTAAATTTTAATATGCAATTTTATAATTTAGGCTATATAACTTATAGATCCAATTTTATGAGCACTGTAACATGAGCATTTAAGTTTAATTCCTAGAATTTTTTTTTGGTTTTTGGGCCACAACTGGCGGTGCTCAGGGGGTTACTCCTGGCTGTCTGCTCAGAAATAGCTCCTGGCAGGCACAGGGGACCATATGGGACACCGGGATTCAAACCAACCAGTCCTGGATCGGCTGCTTGCAAGGCAAACGCCACTTTGCTATCTTATCTCTCCGGGCCCTAATCCCTAGGATTTTTTATATAAAACATTAAATTATAATTAGAAAAATAATTTAGTTTGATAATGCAATGTCATAAATTCACTATATTTTTTTAAACAGTTACACTCCTATTTTTACTTTTTACTACCATTTTGATGTTGATAACCAAAGACACTATACATAATTTTTTTTTAGTATAGAATGTAAATTCACTCTGCTGATTTTTACATGCAGCCTGCAGGAGTGGAGGTAGGCTTTAAATTAAACAGTTATTACTGAAAATTTTGCACTAATTGATGATCAGTGGCAGGTTCCTTTTTAACAAATAAAGTACTTAAATTTGGTAAAATTTAAGGGCATCCTTTGAAGGTGAATTACACCCCAAAGTTTTTTTGTTGGAGTCAACTTTGCAGCTGGATTAAGAACAGTGCTGACAGGTGGTGTATGCCAGTTTATTAAGTTAGTATTTAAAACTTGCATTAAGTCTTAAAGGTGGAAATTATGAAAACCGGGTTTTTTTTTTTTGGTTTTTCGGGCCACACCCATTTGATGCTCAGGGTTACTCCTGGCTAAGTGCTCAGAAATTGCCCCTGGCTTGGGGGGACCATATGGGACGCCAGGGGATGGAACAGCCACCCTTCCTTGGCTAGTGCTTGCAAGGCAAACTACCTCTAGCACTACCTCTCCCGCCCCTGAAAACCATTATTTTTTTAATATAAACACTAAATATTGGGCCCGGAGAGATAGCACAGCGGCGTTTGCCTTGCAAGCAGCCTATCCAGACCAAAGGTGGTTGGTTCGAATCCCGGTGTCCCATATGGTCCCCCGTGCCTGTCAGGAGCTATTTCTGAGTAGACAGCCAGGAGTAACCCCTGAGCACCGCCGGGTGTGGCCCAAAAACCAAAAAAATATAAAAATAAAGCAGAACAAGGAAGGGCCTACTATAAAGGAAATAGTTTTGAGTCCATTAAAAGTATGAGTCCAGGGGCCGGAGAGATAGCATGGAGGTAAGGCGTTTGCCTTGCATGTAGAAGGATGGTGGTTCAAATCCTGGCATCCCATATGGTCCCCCGTGCCTGCCAGGAGCGATTTCTGAACAGACAGCCAGGAGTAACCCCTGAGCACTGCCGGGTGTGGCCCAAAAACAAAAAACAAAAAAAAACAAAAACAAACCCCACTAAATGTTTATTAAAGACACTTAAAATTAGTTTTCTAGATTTACCAATTTTAGGATGACAAAGTATTAAGTTCTTATCAATATCATGCACTCACGAAAATAAAGATGAGTTACAGATAAAAGATGAGCAAAATATGTGGGAAATTGTTTTGGACATCTCCAAACTTTCCCGCCAGATCTTTGCTGGCTATATATCGGAAAAAAAGAAAAAAATTTTAGGAAAGGAAGGCCTTTTTAGAAGAGTAAGAAGAGCCGGCTCTAGTTAAAGGTAGTTTTAGAAGAGGAATAGAAGAAATTATCAAGTGCATTTCTTTATGTCTTTAAATTTTTAGTTGGTAAAATTCTATTTTTGTTGCATCAGATATTGTAAATTCCTATAGATACAACACGTTTATTATTTTTACATAACATTGAGCAGAGACTTCAGTAAAACATTACTCATTTTTAGATGTTATCAAGATGTTTGGACACTTTTTTTTTTTTTTTTTTTGGTTTTTGGGCCACACCCGGTAACGCTCAGGGGTTACTCCTGGCTATGCGCTCAGAAGTCGCTCCTGGCTTGGGGGACCATATGGGACACCGGGGGATCGAACCAAGGCTAGCGCAGGCAAGGCAGGCACCTTACCTCTTGCGCCACCGCCCGGCCCCAGGACACATTTTTTTAATACATCTTTTCCCCATAAGGTATATGATAAGTGAGGTAGAATATAGGACTGGAAAGTTCCTTTGCCAGAACTGTTACTTTGCTGAAACTGGAAAGTTTCCTCAGTGTAGCATCATCCCAAGTTAAAATAATTGCACTTTTTAACCATATTCATTGCTAACCCTAGGCACCTCAAAGGAGATGAAACATGTTGAATAGCCCATGAATAGGGCCAGTCCTTTTGAGCAATGACGGGGCCTGGGAATGACCCCAAAATTAGTTTTTATGCTAAGGCTTATCCGTCAGAGGAATGCCATTTTTATGGTATTTAGAATAGCAGTCCTTTCTCCAATGCCTTCCCTTCATAAGCGGGGACAAAGTTCCTCAACCATTCACGCAGGGGAACAAGGTGTCCACAGCGGGCCTTTTGAGGAACCCTGTGGGGGATATTGCAGTTCTCCCCACCAGGAAAATCTAAGAATATCTTTGGTGGGTTGAATTTTTAAAGGTTTATGATGCCGTAGCATTACACCCTTTTTTTTTTTTTTTTTTTTTTTTTAGGAGAATTCATGCGTGAATGGTTGAGGAATTTCCGAAGAGATGCTTGGCATTATCTCAGGCAAAATTGTGGCCTCTATCAAATAATTTGGCTCAGAAATTCCAGCACCAAAGATTACTAAAATAGCCTAAAAGTTCAGACAATGTTTCAAATATGTCCATGCAGCTGAAGTTTCTGGTAAACAAGGGCACAATTGACTCTGCTCAGAAAATAGGAAAACACACTTTAGAAGATTTGGTTTCTTCCTGTGCTTGACCTCATAAACAATAGAGCCCAGCCCAGTGAAGATGTTTCTAGATATTTCTTACCTCCTCCTAACCCTTGTTTTGCATTTGAGGTTGGTTGTTATAAGCTGTCCTGAGTGTTACCTTTTCTTTTGCAATTAGCCTTGCCTTGTTATTGTAAACATCCTTCTCTGCACCTGGGACTGGCTTACCCCTATAAAAACCCCTGTTTAAAAAATAAACTTGTCGCCTCTCTTTTATGTGGTTTACAAGCCACTTTCCTGGAGGTTTTCTTGCATAGCAAGAAGCCTGGGTCTAGGTGACAAATGGAATATATCATGTATTCTAGTAGTCTTTAAGTTTTAATTAACAAGGCTTCTTGAAGCAGTTTATGAAAGTAAAATCAAGTTAAATACTCCCAACCATTTGTAGTACCCATTTGTAATACCCATTGAAATGGGTATTAGGTACTGAGGAAGTCTCCAAACTCAGACCCACCCAAAAGCCGGAGCTCCTGGAATGTTCTGGATGATTTGTCATTGGATAGTTTCCTTTACATTTGATTTTGAGCTAACTAAAATAATCAGGCATATTTTGTGTCTGTTCTCTGCAACTGTGATTTTCTTTCCTGATCGCCATGGCCCTGTAGGGCTTCCATGGCATTGCTGCACAGTAGCTCTTGTGTTATTTCCATGTTCTGGCTATTACCCATAGAGCCATAGAACATTACTCTTTTGGGCCACACTTGGCGGAACACTGCATTCCTGAGACTGCTCAAGGATCACTCCTGACGGTACTTGGTACTTGGGGGGAATCATAGGAGAATAAAGTAAACATCTAGGGACTCAAGACAGTACAGTGAGTTAAGGTGCTTGTCTTGTTTGTGCCTAACGGGTTTGATTCCTAGCACACAAGTCTGAACAGTATCAGGAGTAAGCCCTAAAATACTGCTGGGTGTAAACCCCCCCCCTCTACTCCACCCCCATTGTCTAGGGGTAAGAGAAAAGAATAGGAATGTCACTATAAGAGAAAACAAAATGTTCTGAAATTCTCATAAATCTACAAAAATTCTAGCATGGGGGAGCCAGAGCAGGTAGGGCATCATCTTTGCACACAGCGAACCCGGGCTCTATCCTCTGCATCCCATATGGCCCTCTGTGCCTGCCAGTAGAGATTTCTGAGTGCAGAGCCCAGGACTCAGCCCAAGTGCCTCCAGTTGTGGCCCAGACCAAAATAAAATTCTAGAATGCCAGTATATACCAAGAGGGAGATAGTACAGCAGTAGGGCATTTGCCCTGCTTGCAGCCAGCCAACCCAGGACAGAAGGTGATTTGAATCCCCGGCATCCCATGTGATTCCTTCAGCCAGCCAGCCAGCCAGGAGCTAGCCAAGGAGTAACTCCTGAAGCTGCTGGGTGTGACAAAAAGAACACCTGTTCTTTGTTTACTATTGAGTTAGAAAAGTTTTGAAAAGCAGGCCAGAAAAAGGGGGTCTGTGCCTGTTACACAGTTATCAATAGTGACAGCTGCTGTGCTAACGAAGTCCAAAAGTCAGCCCAGCCCTCTGTCAAGAATGGGGAGGGACAGTGTATGTACTTTTTCAGAAAACAAGGGGAAGGGGGTGAGGACAAAAGGAAGCTCTGCTGAGGGCTCCGGTCCATCAATTTACATCCTTCTTCCATAGTAGCAAATCCCCAGGTTTTTAGCTATGCAAGGGTTTCATAGCTGGTTCCCTGTGTAAGACACTGATGGAATGTTCAGTTAGATTCTGAGGCCTGGTATTACGGAGAGGTCGGAAAGATCCAGAATGAGTGATGTTGACTTCTTAATTGATTTGTGTGTGAAGTCTGGTGAGAAGAACTCCAGCTTGGGGCCAGAGAGATAGCACAATGGTAGGGCATTTGCCTGGCATACAGCCAATCGGGGACAGACAGTGGTTTGAATCCCAGCACTCATATGGTCCCCCGAGCTAGCCAGGAGCAATTTCTGAGCACAGAGCCAGTAACCTCTGAGTGCCACCAGATGTGACCCCCCCTACCCCCCAATAAAACCAGCTTAATCTAGCCAACCTGCAAACATAGTCCTGCTAACATTGGCATGTGCCATCTCTTGTATGCTTCAGATTCGGCCAAAAATCTTGTATGTAAAAATCCATGCTGAGCAACTAATGATGTCAGAGGCAAATTCTGAAGATCTTACCTTGTCTAGGTGGAAGGCTCAGGGTGTAATCATGGTGCTGTTTCCCATGGTAAACCTACCACCAAAAAGAAAAAAGGATTTTGGAATAGGAACTGGTATGAATGGGAATCTACCATTGGCATTATTTAGTGACTCATTTTTATCTGCGATAAACCCGTTGGTTTTTTTCTCCCATTCATACATATATTTTAGCATTTGTGGACAAAAATCCTATGAAGGGCAGGGCTTGTGTGTATTTGTTCCACTGTTGGTCTCCTTCCTCTCCTGGCACCCATATATGAAACTTTTTGTACACTTAATGACTCTGAAGGAGTCATTAAGGATTGTGTTTGAGAGTCTGGCAGAGATAATCAGTGTTAAGGTTCATGTGCAGAAAACTGCAGGACTAGTCTTAGTTCAGTTCTCACTGTGAGACGTAATTTTGGGGCCACACCTGGCAGTGCTCAGGAACTACTCCCAGCCTTGCTACGCAGGGATTGATTACTCCTGGTAGTTCTTAGAAGACCGTGTGGTGCCAGGGATGGAACCCAGGCTTGTGGTCTGTAAGGCATGTTTATCAGTTCATTGAACTCCGTGGCCCTCAATAGAAATCTTGCCCAGAGTGATAAGAATCTCAGGACCGGAGTAAGGAAAACGTGGGTAGGGCGTTTACCTTGCACACATCCAACCTGGATTTGACCCCCAGCATCCCATATTGTCCCCTGAGCCGGCCAGGAATAATTTTTGAGTGCGTAGCCAGGAGACCCGGCATTCTGCCAGGTGTGCCCCAAAAAAGAAAAAAAGAAAAAGAATGATTTAATACCTCAAACCCACAGCCTTTATAACATCGTGGGGGCTTGGCTTTGAATTAGGTTATAGATCTATTGATGAAATTAATTTAAGATGATTTTTTGATCCACTGGCCTCTAGTTTATGGACCCAGCACACTTCCGTTATGCCTGTCTGCTGTTCTTGAATAAAGTTAGAAAGTATGTTAAAGACTATGTAGATTCTGAAAGGGAAGAATACTAAAAAAAAATCACAAAACATTTACTGGGCCATTTTACATAACATTTCAATTGATTTTCACTTAACATATGATGTGTGAAAGTCTTTAGTATGTATAATGAATGCATACTTGAGAAATTTTGGGCATCTAAACCAGAAACAAATTTTGGGAGTGAAAAAAAAAAACGGTACTGGTGAGGGCATTCCATACTCAAACTTCTCAAATATGGGTTTAAACAGAACCTAAATAACCAAGTTGCCATTTAGACTTTTGCCACTATTGTTTTCTTTTTCTTCCGGGGCCGTACTTGGCAGTGCTCAGGTCCTTCTCCTGCTTTGTTTAGAGATCACTCAGGAGGGATATGTGGTGCCAGGAACTCACGCCACAGTCAGCTACATGTCAGCCAAGCACATTACCTCCTGTACTGTCTCTCCAGACCCATGTCATGTATACTTTAGTAGCATTTCCTGCTTTAATATTTTAGTTTTTTTTGGGTATATCCAGGTCACTACTTAAGGATCGATCTAGTGGGATTTGGGGGACCACTGTGTCTGAAATTGAATTTGGAACTCTTGTAAGCAAGCAAAGCATACACTCTAGGCTAGTTCATTAATCTATCTTTCTGGGTTCTTTTTATTTGTGGTATCCAGGATTAAACCCAGGGACTTACACATGCAAGGTTATGAACTGTACCACTGAGCACATCCTTGGCCCTGTGCTTTTTATTTGTTCTGTTTGTTTGTTTGTTTATGAGCCACACCTGGTAGCACTCTGGTTACTCCTGGCTCTGCATTCAGAACTCGATCCTGGCAGACTCGGGGGACCATATGGAATGCTGGGGATCAAACTCGGATCTGCTCCAGGTCGTCCTCGTGCAAGGCAAACGCCCTACCGCTGTGCTATCACTCCAGCCCAAGTGCTTTTCATTTTTATCACTGTACATGAACTCACAGATTCAGACTGATTTAATTATGACCTGTTGCTGCTATACTACTTTCAGTGTTTAGAAGATAATCATTACCATGCCATGGAACTTGTCATACATAATTTAAAATACTTATTCACAGGTCTTTTTCCTCACAAACAAATTAGATTTCCTAATGAAGGTCAGAAAGACTTGCCAAGGACTTTTTCTAGTGATTTATTCTGATTTTTGTTGTTGTTAATAGTTTTACCTTTTCCCCCCACCCTGGTAACAGTTTTAATATTGAGGAAAAAAAGCCTCCAAAATTTAATATAGAGAAGTTTTCCCCATGAAAAATTAGATTGGGGGGGGGGTGAAGCTATATTCAGTGGTGCTCAGGGCTGATGTTTGGTTCTGAACTCAGGGATCATTCTTGGTGGACTCAATCTGTACTATATCTCCTGTCATGGAACATTGGAGAGTAAGTTATAGGCACTATGCCATGATCCTCATCACTTACTATTTGATTGTCGAGTCAGTATATTTTTATTTTTGTTTGTTTTCCACATCCAGTGGTGCTTGGAGGTTACTCCCAGCTTGATATTGTGGAGTTGGTGTCTGGGGTTGAACCTGGGCTTCCTGCATGCAGAGCGTGTTCTCGGTTTTGACCTGTTGCTATCCTGGCCTGATAGGGACATTTAAAAAAAGACTTCCTGGATTCCGCCCACTTTCGGAGTATTAGACTTTTACCCCAGTTTATTACTTTTCTCTTCTTCAAACAAAACCACGCAACTTGAACTAGCTAGTCCTGCCTCCCAGTTAGAGGGGGAAATAAGGGAGGCACCAAGACCAAACAGGTGCAAGACTACTATGTAGTAGGATAGGTACATAGGGGATCACATATTCTAGCAGCCCTGGGGGTGAGGGAAGAGGATGGGAGATAGGACAAAAACGGAGATGTAGGGAGGACAATTTGGTGATGGGAATCCCCCCTGATTTTATGTAAATATTTACCTAAAATATTATTGTCAACAATATGATCAAAATAAAAATTATATTAAAAAAAAAGCATTCCTATTTATTTTGTTTTGGGGCCACACCCAGTGGTGCTCAGGTGTTACTCCTGGCTCTGCGCTCAGCAATCGCTCCTGGCAGGCTCTGGGGACCATATGGGATGCCAGGGATTGAATCTGAGTCCGTCCCGGGTCATCCATATGCAAGGCAAATGCCCTACCACTGTGCTATCACTCTGGCTCCCAAGACTTCCTTTCTAAAAGTAAGATGCATCTTAGGGGATGGAGTGATAGGACAGCAGGTAAGGTGCTTTCCTTGCATTTGGCTGACCCAGATTTGAGCTTTGATATCCCATGTGATTCCCTGAGCCCTGCCAGGAGTAATCTGTGAACTCAGAACCAGGAGTAAACCCCTGAACACCTCTGGGTGTGGTTCCCAAACCTAAAAAGGACTAAATATATCTTAATCATCCTCCTTTTCTTCCTTCTCATTATTGTGACAGGGCATGGTTGCATTCTTGGTCTTTGTTGGGGTGACACACTTATTTTTTTGTTGTGGCACCAGAGATCACAAACGTCAGTGCTGCTAGAGTCTCCTGGCATGTGGAACTGAGGGGGGGGTGGTGGCTCTAAGTCACTACCTTATGCCTGCAAGGCAGTAGATCTGTCTCTCAATCTATCTTTTTTTTTTTTTTTTTTTTTGGTTTTTGGGTCACACCCGGCGGTGCTCAGGGGTTCCTCCTGGCTGTCTGCTCAGAAATAGCTCCTGGCAGGCACAGGGGACCATATGGGACACCGGGATTCGAACCAACCACCTTTGGTCCTGGATCGGCTGCTTGCAAGGCAAATACCGCTGTGCTATCTCTCCAGGCCCTCTCAATCTATCTTTGGGCCTTGACAGAAGCTCTTCAGTAATATAAAATCATTACAATTTCCTCAAATTTGTCTATCTCGTCTATTGTCACGGTCTAGGGTGAAAGGAATTATTCCCAGAGGACTAGGAGATACAAGGGATTGGGCCCAGGATCTCATGCAAGCAAGCAGATATTTTAATACTTACACATACCAGCAGCAACAATAACAAACTGCAGTAATGTTGCACTGTTGAAGGGGGGTATTCTGTTTATGACTGAAACCCAACTACAAACATGCTTTAATCACGGTGCTTAAATAAAGATTTATAAATTAAAGAAATAAACATACTGTAGGTTTCAAGTCATTACCACACACAATAATGACTAATATCTGTGAACTTAATGGGAAATATCTGATTCTCATCATATTAGGTGAGAGAGAGAGAGAGAGAGAGAGAGAGAGAGAGAGAGAGAGAGAGAGAGAGAGAGAGAGAGAGAGAGAGAATTAGAGAGATGGTTTAATTACTTGATTCTTTGATACACAGAGAAGTTGGCCCAGAGGCAGTATGGTCCCCTCTGTCAACCAAAATCATCAGTGAGAGCAAAGAAAAGACCTGTCATTTTTTTTGTTTGTTTTTTGGGTCACACCTGGCTGTGCTCAGGGGTTATTTCTGGCTCCAGGCTCAGAAATTGCTCCTGGCAGGCACAGGGGACCATATGGGGCGCCGGGATTCGAACTGATGACCTCTGCATGAAAGGCAAACGCCTTACCTCCATGCTATCTCTCTGGCCCCAGACCTGTCATGTTTGCTTGAGAAAGCAACTCCAAGAGGAGCTCCTGCATCCTCGTTGTCATTCTGTGAACCACCAGGGGGCAGAGGTGCTCTTCCTTTGCCAGGATTCCTCTCTGGGCTTTGCCTGGCTTGGGTTGAAGGCTAGAGAGAGTCAAGCAGTGCCTGAGTCTTCTCCAGTGCTCAGGGAGCAAACAACCCGAGAGAATCTAACTCACAGTTCCCCACATAGTAGTAACCTTTCACAAGAAGTCCTGCAGGAGAGATGAGAAAGTCCATTGTGTAATGGGAGATGACAAAAGAAGTCCCCTTGCATCAAGCCAATGACAGCAGCCAGCACCAAGTCCTAGAGGACTTTTGGGTTTTGGGCCACACTTGACAGTGCTCAGGGTTACTCCTGGCTTTGTACCCAGAATTGGGGGATCATATAAGATGCCAGAGTTTGAACCTAGGAGGGCTGCTACACACTGGCCCCAGATAGGGTCTTTTTTAGAGTACTCGCCTGAGGCTTGGGGGACAATTTGCCTCAGCAGCATGTTTGGCTTCTTTATCATTTCCTTCCTTCCTTCCTTCCTTCCTTCCTTCCTTCCTTCCTTCCTTCCTTCCTTCCTTCCTTCCTTCCTTCCTTCCTTCCTTCCTTCCTTCCTTCCCTCCCTCCCTCCCTCACTCCCCCCAAACACTGGATCCTTCCTTCCTTCCTTCCTTCCTTCCTTCCTTCCTTCCTTCCTTCCTTCCTTCCTTCCTTCCTTCCTTCCTTCCTTCCTTCCTTCCCTCCCTCCCTCCCTCACTCCCCCCAAACACTGGATCCTTCCTTCCTTCCTTCCTTCCTTCCTTCCTTCCTTCCTTCCTTCCTTCCTTCCTTCCTTCCTTCCTTCCTTCCTTCCTCCCTCCCTTCCTCCCTCCCTCCCCCCAAACACTGGGTCTTTCCTTCCTTCCTTCCTTCCTTCCTTCCTTCCTTCCTTCCTTCCTTCCTTCCTTCCTTCCTTCCTTCCTTCCTTCCTTCCTTCCTTCCTCCCTCCCTTCCTCCCTCCCTCCCCCCAAACACTGGGTCTTTCCTTCCTTCCTTCCTTCCTTCCTTCCTTCCTTCCTTCCTTCCTTCCTTCCTTCCTTCCTTCCTTCCTTCCTTCCTTCCTTCCTTCCTTCCTTCCTTCCTTCCTTCCCTTTTTGTTTTGGGGTCACACCTGGTGGTGCTCAGAAGTTCCTCCTGGGTCTGTGCTCGGAAATCGCCCTTGGCAGGCACGGGGAACTGTATGGGATGTCGGGATTCGAACCATCGTTTGTCCTGGATCGGCTGTGTGCAAGGCAAAGCTTAAAAAAAATTCAACAAGAACTCTTAATTTTGTGCAGGGAACCTAATATAACATATATAATATACCTCCAGATAAAAACCTGAGTTGTTTTTTTTGTTGTTGTTTGTTTGTTTTGGTTTTTGGCTTTTGGGCCACACCCAGCGATGCCCAGGGATTACTCCTGTCTATGCACTCAGAAATTGCTCCTGATTTGGGGGACCATGTGGGATGCCGGGGATCAAACGTAGGTCCATCCTGCGTCAGCCGTGTACAAGGCAAACGCTCTACCGCTGAGCTACCACTCTGGCCCCTAAAAGCCTGTTTTATGTGAAACAATTTAAACAAATCCAGTTGAGCTCCAGTTCTTACCTTGTAAAGAATCCCCTTAGGCACAATGTAATCTGTTTGACCTCTATGGAAAACAGTCTGGATTCTTGGGGGAAAATGATATGCTTCTATATGACCCTGCGATTACACTTCTTGTTTTTTTTTTGTTTTTGTTTGGTGCTCAGTGGTTGCTCCCAGCTCTATGCTCAGAAATCGCTCCTGGCAGGCTCGGGGGACCAAATGGGATGCTGGGATTCGAACCACCATCCTTCTGCATGCAAGGCAAATGCCCTACCTCCATGCTATCTCTCCAGCCCCCTCGATTACACTTCTTGTGAATTCCTCAAAACACAAAAACAATTCGAAAAGATAGAGACACACCTATGTTCATTTGCAGTGCTAAGCACATTAGCCAGGATGTGGAATCAATTCAGATGTCTGATAAGAGATGAATGAAGAAGATGTGGAACCATAGATCAATGGAATCTTATGAAGTTACAAGATAAACGCTTGCTGTTTGTTCTAACTTGGGTAGCACTATAGGGCATCAAGTTAAGCAAAATAAATCAGAGGGAAAACAAAGACTGGATGATTTTACTCATCTGTCATAGAAAAAATAGTATCAGATGCCATCAAACACTTTGGGCTTTGATTGCAAAACTTAACAACTAGGGGAGAGGGAGAAGGAGAAAAAGTAAAAATCCTTTTTACAAGAGTGAACTAAATATTTTTATATATGCTGAAATAAGTATGGCATCAGTGAGAGTAAGAGGGTGAATCACTATTTGAGACAGAAAATGGAAACTGACCTATAAAAAAATGAGGTGAGGGGCTTGAGTGAGCACAGTGGTTGGACGTTTGCCTTGCATGTGGTTGGTCCAGGATGGACCTGGTTTTAATCCCCAGCATCCCATATGGTACCCTGAGTCAGGAGTGATTTCTGAGTGCATAGCCAGGAGTAACCCTGAGCATTACTGGGTGTGGTCCAAAAATTAAAGAAATAAAAATGAGATGAATGCTTAGTAGGAAATTCTTGTAGAAAAGTCTTGGTTGGGTTATGAGATCAGGTAACAATCAGGATATAGGGTTATAGAGATTAGTTAGCTTGTTAATTTTACCTCCCTATGCACCAGGAGTATCATGTGGCATTGTTTCATTTTGCGCACTTAAATTGTTTTGTTAAGCACACTAAAATGGGGGAATTATTACATATAGAAAGAAGTTCTTAACTATTAGAGATTGGAACCTATAAAATTTATAGTGCAGGGCTGCCTTTCATCCTAAGCATTTGTCATGGAGACTTGACTTAGGCCTCGATGAATAGGATATCTATTGTCCAACCCCAAACCTCAGATCTCAATATAGGTACCGGCACAGATTTGGACACCAGCACCAGGACTCAAACTCCTCCTCGGGGGATCTCGAATGCTGCCCTGTACCAACCTGCTCCAGGGTAGGCCCGTAAGACACCGTGATGATAAGGAGACAGCAACAGCTTGATCTAAGGGCAGGTTGTCCTATCCCACCACCCAATAGTGAGATGAAATCAGAAGACACTCTGCCCTAGGATCTGTACAAGAACCAGTATCTCTATTTACAAAAGACTGTCTACAACAACTGCAACTAAGCAGAATTTTTCCTGGGGCCACAAAGAAAGACTTTATCCTAGTCTACATCCTAGGACCTGTTAAAAAACTACAGAAGACTGACTTTGTCAACCGTGACTGAGCAGAAATTTGTCTGGGACCATTGAGACATTGGGGTTGGATAACCAACATGCCCAGAGCCTGTAGTTGGTCTTTTGACTGTAGGCTTTATGGGCAGAGACACCTGTATCTCTTAGGCTAATGAAATTTTCTTTCTTATTTTCCTAACTTTTGATGTGCCTTTAAAAAAAAAAAAAAAAAAAAAAAAAGCTGTGCCGGAGAGATAGCATGGAGGTTAAGCATTTGCCTTTCATGCAGAAGGACGGTGGTTCGAATCCTGGCATCCCATATGGTCCCCTGAGCCTGCCAGGAGCAATTTCTGAGCATAGAGCCAGGAGTTCTCTGAGCGCTGCCAGGTGTGAACCCCCCCCCCCAAAAAAAAAACCATATCTCTGCCCCTCTCACCCCCTTTTATCTTTTCTTCTTTTAATTTTACTTATATTACTTATATTCTAGATAGGGCCCCCACTTTTTTTTTTATAGAATCATAGAACTTGAAAAACTTTAATCTGTCTTATATGTCTATGTCTTTACAAATGAGAAAAAAAAGTGGATGGGAACCAGGGCCTAGTGGTCTCAGGAACATTGAGTAGGAAAAAAAAGAGGTCAAATTTAAGTACCCAAGCCAAAATCAGTGACAACAGAATCAAGAGACCCGAACTATAACAAGCTAAACACAAAATGGACCTGTCACACTAGTAGTCCAGGGGGCTAGAGGTGGACGCTTGGGATGCATTCGGGGAACTATGGAGGGAGGTCAACACTGGTGGTGGGAATGGCCCTAATTCACTGTCACTAAACGCCTGAAATACAACTGTGAAAGACTTGTAATTCACAATGGCCTCAATAAAAAAATAATACAAATGAGATGAAATATTTATAATGACTTTCAGGCTGACAGGGGAAAAAAGAGCATGGAGTTTATTGGAGCAAATTCTCTATTGAGAGTACTGTAGGAGCAGACAGCAAGATTCTTTTTTCTTCTGGACAGAGAGTTGAGGCAGGTAAAATTAGGATAAGGCATTTCCTCTATAGCCACCTGTAGGCATTTATGGGTGAACTCGAACCTTCATCTCTATAGGCCTTCATAAAGTCTGTCTTTCTTGTATACTTTTATGTTTTTTAAAAACATTTTTAGAGGGGTCAGAGCTGTTAGGCTGGTTACACCATGTTTTACCCAAAACAAAGATCATCCCTGGTTTTTGTATGTTTTTACAACTTGGTTTCACCCAAAACAAAGATTGTCTTATATGTAAACCTGGGTGGGACAGGTTCAGGATAACCTGAGCTATCTGCCCTACTATGTCCTTACTGTCCCACCTGGGAGGAGGCCACACACAGCAATGCTCAGGGGCTACTCTTGGCTCTTTACTCAGAAATTACTCCTGGTGGGGGCTCAGGAGACTACTTTGGGTGCTAGAGATTGAACTCGACAGAGTGCAAAACAAGTGTCCTACCTACTGTACTATCTCTTAGGCCCGATATTTAAAAAAAAAAAATTAAAATCAGGTGCCGAGCGATAACACAGCAGTAGGGAGTTTGCTTGCATGTGGCCAATCTAGGACGGACCTGAGTTTGATCCCCGCAACCCATATGGTCCCCAAAGCTAGGAGTGATTTCTGAGCGCATATCCAGGAGTAACCCCTGAGCGTCACTGGATGTGGCCCAAAAACCAAAAAAAAGAAAAAGAAAAAGAAGAAAAAAGAAAAACATAAAAAATAAATCTATTATGCTGAGTGAAATAAAGCAGAGAGAGAGAGAGAGAGAGAGAGAGAGAGAGAGAGAGAGAGAGAGAGAGAGAGAGAGAAAGAGAGAGAGAGAAAAACGCAGAATGGTCTCACTCATCTATGGGTTTTAAGAAAAATGAAAGACATTCTTGCAATAATAATTTTCAGACACAAAAGAGAAAAGCTGGAACTTCCAGCTCACCTCAGGAAGCTCACCACTAAGAGTGATGAGTTTAGTTAGAGAAATATAACTGTCCTAATAATGAGAATGTATGAGGGAAATGGAGAGCCTGTTTAGAGTACAGGCGGGGGTTGGGTGGGGAGGAGGGAGACTTGGGACATTGGTGATGGGAATGTTGCACTGGTGATGGGTGGTGTTCTTTACATGACTGAAACCCAAACACAATCATGTATGTAATCAAGTAAAAAAATAAAAAAGAAATCTGACTTCCCAACAGAAGCCTACAATATTTGGTTTTGGTTTATTTATTTGCTCGTTTATTTATTTAGTTTTGGGGCCACACTAGTGGCATTCAGGAGTTACTCCTGGCTCTTTGCTCAGAAATCGCTCCTGGCAGGCATGGGGGACCATATGGGATGCAGGGATTCGAACCACTGTCAGTCCTGGGTCAGCCGTGTGCAAACGCCCTACTGCTGTGCTATCTCTCCGGCCCATAGGTACTTTTAAAATCCCTCAGCATTTCAAATAATCTTTTCACTCCTACCCTACATGTTATATTCTCATTATTATTCTTTTAGTCAGTGTGTGCTAGTAGTGATTTCATCACTGACTTCCCTTGTGGCTCACTGCAGATTCACATGAACAGGTCATATGAACAAGCAAGCAATGATGAAATTCTGAAATACTTGAACTCTGAAACTTTTTTTTGGAGGGGGGGCACACTCGACAGTGCTCTGGGATTACTGATACCCTATCTACAACAAGCTTTCCACAGAGGGGAACAGTTACACTAGCACTCCGGGTTTGCAAAGGAGGGAGATATGGGACACATGCTGGGAAAAGGGGTGGAGGGAGGACAACACTGGGGGTAGGAATGGTCCTGATTTTTTTTTAACAACAGGTTTTGTTAGAAATACATAAAATACGTAGAACAGATTCATGGGCAAAATAATAATTGAAGTTCCATGTGAAAACTTTTGGCAACTCAGTTACACATCGGAAAAATACATATGGGTCAGAGGAAGTTAATGAGGTTGAGGAATAAATAAAACAAGAAAGGAAAGTGTTGGGATTGGAGAGGTAGTGGATTTAAAGCACTTCTCTCTCTCTCTCTCTCTCTCTCACTCTCTCTCTCTCTCTCTCTCTCTCTCTCATTTTTGGCAATATTCAATGGTTACTCCTGACTCTACACTCAAGAATGACTCCTGTTAGTGCTTGGGAGACCATATGGGATGCTGGGGATCAAAGCCAGATTGAGTGCGTGCAAGGCAAGTGCTCTACCAGCTGTACTATCCCCTCAGCCCTCAGGCACTTTTCTTGCATAAGTGATGAATGTTAGTTTGATTTATGGCACCACCAGGAGTGATCTCTGAGCACTGGCAGTGTGATCTAACTCCAGACCACCAAAAAGGGGAAATGTTGAGTATTAGTGGAACTGAGTTACATTTTTATTCGTTGTGTATATTTAAAAATCTTCATAATCAGAGTTATCAACTTAACATTGAAATAAAAATGTATTGAGAAATAAATAGGAATTAATATCAAATGCCACGAAAGTCAATCTTTATAGTGAGTTTTCTGAAAGATAGTTTCTTGCTTTCTGACATTTCTTTGAACTGTCAATGCTATTCCAAATGTTCAAATTTGTGAAGAAGATATTGGAATTCCATGGTATAAAATAACGAAGATTGGGACCAGCTAAGCTGACATCTGTGCAAGGCAGAGGACATCTGTATTTCGAATGCAAAAGCACACTTTGTATGACCAACAAAGGCCCTGCAGAAGCTGAGATGGAACAAGTTCTTTATTCGCGAACCTCAATGCCTTGCCTTACAGTGGGAATTTCTTTCCCTCAGTGTGTTCATGGAACCGAGTCTCTTTTGCCCACATGTGATTGTTTTACTCGGTGCCTGCTGTTGACCACGCATTTATTTATAAACCCAAAATGTTCAAGTAATCAATGAGAAGTGTGCTCATTTCAACTATTTAATATTCTATCTGCACAGTTTGTTCGTATTACTTTAAAAAAGAGAACGCATTTTTTAGGAGCTGCTAATAAACAAACACTGACAAGTAACCACCACATAAGAAATGTTCTGAGTTTTAGCAATGGCTTACAGCTGGCCGGAGGGTCATGTCGGACTAAGATGGCCTGTGCTTTAGCAGTAAACAATAAAAAGGTAACTAAATCTGAGCCAAACTCAGGACTAACTAGGTTCAAGTTGAGTCAGTCAGTGAAAATGGACTGTTCCTATTTCAGCAGGCTTCCATGTGAAGAGACAAGGGGCCTCCATCAGCAGATTACCTAGCCACTCAACTCAGGAACTAGGATGTAGGATGTAAGTGGGAGCATCTGAATTCCTATTTTACAGTTGTTTTAGGGAGTCTGGGAAGATTCCCTGCCATGTCTGAAGAAGTAAGTGCTCCTTATTCTGCCTGGTGCAACACTAGCCTATGGCCAGTGACTACTTTGAACCATTTCTCTGACTCAGCCAGTCTATAGTCTTTTAACAGAAACAGACACAACCTATCACACACATGGACCTGGGATAAAAAGAGATAAATGTCTTCTGACATTTCCCCTTAATAGTCACTGACTCGCTCCCTGTCCCTGCATCATAAATCCTCATGTCCTTGTATTTTGAACTGAACCCCAATCAAAGACTGAGAGCTCTTTGATGGCAACAGTTCATTTTAATGATTGTTCCACTCTTTAAAACACACATACACACACACACACACACACACACACACACACACTACACTTATGCATTCCTGTTCTGAGTCATTCCTTTGTTAAAATTCTTGTATCTTGCTATCCCATGTCTAACCTTTCCCAGTTTGGTGGTGAAACTACACCATAGATTGGGTTTGGGAAGCTGCTTAGCAGAAACATGTCTCCCACAGGGTAAAGTTTAACCCAGCAAGTTGGAAAAGACCCATATCCTTAAGTAGGGGACATGATGTACATTGTTACACAGGTCTTCAGTAGCCAGAACACAATCATGACTGGTCCCTAGCAGAGGGAGAGACAGTGACTTTGGGGGTGTGGAGCTGAGGAACACACAAAGGCTTTGTCTGAGTGGCTGGCAAGTCCCTATCATTTGATCATTTGTTGCAGGCAGAAGCAGCCCTACTTAAAAAAAAAAGCAATCCCAGTAACAAATTTTTTTGGAAATAATAAAAAAATGCATAGTCATAAAGTAGCCCAAAGGCATAAGAAACATCCCCTTGAGATACAAATATCGATCACTTTGGCGATGGAAACTTGAGACACACCTTTAGAAAAGGAGAAGTTATAGGAGAATAGAAAGGCCATGATAAGAATATGAAAGGACCATCAAAATGCCAATACTTTTCCGGTGACAATAACCATCACTTTTATATAAGTGGAGAACTCCAGGCCAAGGGAATTGGGAGAAATTGTATATACTATTCTCCCAAAAGCCATTCTGGGTAGTTTCTTCTCTGGAGAAGCCTGTGTTCTCTCTCTCTCTTTTTTTTTTTTTTTTTTTTTGTGGTTTTTGGGTCACACCCGGCAGTGCTCAGGGGTTATTCCTGGCTCCAGGCTCAGAAATCGCTCCTGGCAGGCACGAGGGACCATATGGGGCGCTGGGATTCGAACCGATGACCTCCTGCATGAAAGGCAAACACCTTACCTCCATGCTATCTCTCCGGCCCCGCCTGTGTTCTCTCTTGATCGTGCATTTCTCTCACTCCTCTCTCATTTCTACAAATTTCTTGAAATAAAGTTAGTTTGCTTCACTATTTTGCCTCCTAAAATTCTTTTATGCTAGGGAAGCCGATGATCCTAGAATGCCTGTGCCGAGGTTAAGAAAAACTTTTCTGGGGCCGGGCGGTGGCGCTAAAGGTAAGGTGCCTGCCTTGCCTGCGCTAGCCTTGGACGGACCGCGGTTCGATCCCCCGGTGTCCCATATGGTCCCCCAAGCCAGGAGCAACTTCTGAGCGCATAGCTAGGAGTAACCCCTGAGCGTTACCGGGTGTGGCCCAAAAAAACAAAACAAACAAAAAAAAAAAAAAAAGAAAAACTTTTCTGCCATAAGATGCATATCCTCTTCACCAGTGCAACTTTCCCTCCACCATTGCATTTTATGGCTAAAACCCAATTATGAACATGTTTGATTAATGGTGCTTAAATAAAGAAACTATTTTGGGCTGGAGAGATAGCACAGCAGTAGGGTGCTTGCCTTGCAAATGGCCAACCTAGAGTCAATGGTGATTGGAATCCTGGCATCCCATATGGTTCCCGAGTCTGCCAGGGGCGATTTCTCAGCACAGAGCCAGGAGTAATCCTTGAGCCCCACTGGGTGTGGATCTCTCCAATATTAAAAAAAAAAAACTTTAAAAATTAAAATAAAAAGACTAACTTTTCTTTGTCCTGCCAGGAGCAGTTCTTCTCTCCAGATTGAGTTTGTGGATCCCCAAAAAAACATGTTAGGCATTTCTCCTGGTTTCTAAGATAGGTCAACTAATGAAGGAGCACTGTTTTTTTTTTTTTTTTTCTTTTTAATCTTTTTCTTTATTTAAGAAGCATGATTACATACATGGTTGTTATTTTCTTTTTCTTTTGTTTATTTTGGGTCATACTCGGCAGTGCTCTGGGGTTACTCCTGGTTCTACACTCAGAAATCGCTCCTGGAAGGCTTGGGGGACCATATGGGATGCCGGGATTCAAACCACGGACCTGCATGCAAGGTAACCTCCATGCTATTTCTCCGGCCCTTCTTTTTCTTTTTCTTTTTTTCTTTTTTTTTTTGGCTACAACTGATGATGCTCAGGGGTTACTCCAGCTATGTGTTCAGAAATCGTTCCTGGCTTGGGGGACCATATGGGACACTGGGGAATCGAACCACAGACCATCCTAAGTTAGTGCATGCAAGGCAAACGTTCTACTGCTTGCACCACCGCTCCAGCCCAGATTATGATCTTTTCTATTTCTGGAGATGGGTTACTTATTTGACTGGAGTACAATTACAAAATTATGTGAAGGCATGCATGGAGAATGCTAATCTGGTGTGTGTGTGTGTGTGCGCGCGCGCACGCGCGCATGTGTGTGTGTGTGTGTGTGTGTGCAAAGTGTTAGGGAGTGTGACTGCATATCTAATTTGTATGTAGTATGTGTATAGGAGCCTAAAAATAGGAAGGTGTGGGTGTGACTCTTTCTTCCTTCATGGCTGTGACTTTCATGTGTGGTATATGAAGTGAAATATGGATGACGTCAGTGGTGGGGCGACCCAATGGAAAAAGGGTGTAGGACTTTGTATGGAGATCTGGCTTGTGGTATGGGTGGAACCAACTTGTTTTTGGATGTGCAGTAGGGTTAGTAGAGAGGACACCTTAACAAAGGTTTGGCATGAAGTTTTTATTGATTATGCAGAATACAGGAGTGAGGAGACAAATATGTGAGAATGTGCATGTAGGTATCTAGTGTTTGTGTGTGATATGGCTGTAACCAAGCTTAGCTTTTGTTTAGATTTTCTTTTGCTCTTTGTTTTGTCCTTTGTTTTTGTCTCCGTTTGTTCTTTGTTTGGTCTTTGTTTCATTCTTTGTTTCAACTTTGTTTTGACTTTTGTTTGGTTCTTCTTTAGTCTTTTGTCTAAACATTGTGTGGCCTTTTTGTAGTCTTTGTATAGCTTTTGTTTTTAAGTGGGTCTGGGCTGAGAAGCCATGAAAAACACCTTGTGTAATGAAAATCCGGGATATATCATCTCTCCCTATATAATCCACATCCACTGAGGTGGCCTCAGTGCCCCCGAGGGACCTGGCATCTGCTTGGAACCTGTATCAGTCAACAGCTACTACTTGAAGGTAAGAGGGATTTGCTTGTATCTTCCACATTGTTCATGATTTTCAAGTGCAAGGGTACTTTTTTTTTTTTTTTTTTTAATAAGGGTATTTCTTATGTCCTATGGGGAACTTTCTCTCTGGACAGTCAAGATGGGAAGACATAAAAGAATAGAGAAGAAAATAGCAGAGGACACAGAGAGTGTGTGTGTGTGGGGTGATCAGTGGGTTCCTGGTGTGTCATGTTCGAAATCCTTTGAGTATGGGGAGAGGCTCTGGCTTTTAACTCATATTCTCTCAGATTAATGCCTTGTAATCCTGGGACTAAATCAATAGCGTGGTTGGCTTCTTTTTCTATTTACTCCTTTATTGCCGTTCATGATTTGAAAATGAGTTTTTTCTCCTTATCTGGGAACAACTTCTTTTTTCATACAGATGTGTGAGGAATGCTAATGGAACAACAAAGACCAGATCTTATTAGAATTTTGCTCCCTGAGTAAACCAATCTCTTAAAGGAAAAGGTGCTAATGCTCTGTCTTAGAAATCACAAAGTTGCTTAGGTTTTATGGTTGACAGAAAAAGAAAAGTAAAGATGTGTCAGGGCCCAAAAGTAATGGACTTAACTACTCCAGTTTCCTGAGAGGCCTTGGGTAAGTTGAAAGGATGCCTCGTTAGGAAAGAATGCCAGTTTTGTTTGTAAGATGTTGGCAGTTATTTCCAATCTGGAGATGGACACTTGGGCTTCCTGTAGATTTTCTTGGTTTGGGAAAAATTACTAAAATGTATTTTTATGATATGCAAATACAAGCCATGTTTTGTTGTTCAGAATAAATTCTGAAGTCATAATATGAATAGAGTGCAGTTGATGAATTTATTGTATGATCCTTGCAGTCAAATGAGTCTTTGTGTTATGGTAAGATGCAGGAATTGTTTCTTGGATGGGGGAATATTTTGAAATAATAAAGTTGCTTCAGAAATCTGAGATTCTGCATATGGTGCTATTAAATGGTGAGGATGCCAGTTTTCGGGAAATGAAGCACTGTGACAAGCACATTATTGGGGCTACCTCAGTCTCCTAGAGTTGAGAAAGTAGATTCTACTTGGAGGCCCATGTGCTCGATGATAATACATTCTGGAAGGAAAATTAGAGTTTCTTCTCATTTACCCATAAGGACTGAGGACCAAGAGATCAAGTCTCAGTAGGACAGAGGGGTCTTGTCAATGGGAGCTGTGTTGCTTATAGAACTTGGAAGTCTTCTGAACTGGGCTCTGACCCTAGAGTTAGGGTTCCACTTTGGGGACTCTAAGAGTGTCCATACCCATTTTCTGTGTAGGCCTTGCTTGATGAATTTTAGCTGTGCTCTATTCCTTAAGGTATCAATCTGTTAAAAATTATACCTAAAGAATAGAGATAGTATATTGGGTAAAATGCTTGCCTTGTATGTGGCTAGCCCAGGGCCTTACGGTAAAATCCTGCATCACCCTGGTCTCCCCAAGTCTCACCAAGAGTGATTTCTGAGCACAGAGGCATGAGTAGTCCCAGGTATCGTCAGTGTGGCCCCTAATTCCAATAAAATAAAACCAACAAGACAAAAAAATGAAGCTGAGGACTAAAGAGATAGCTTGATGGCCAAACCCATACTTTGCTTGTGGGAAACTGTGGGATCTGATTGATCCTCTGCACCCCATGATACCTCAAGCCCTGTCAGGAGCAACTCTTAAGCACAGAGTAACGATTCATCCTCAAGAATCACTGAGTATGGCCACAAAATTAAATTAAACAAAATATTATTTTGGCTTATACCCAGTGTTGCTAAGGGCTTATTCCTGCTCAGGGATTATTCCTGGAAGGATTTGGGGTTTCACTGCTCTTCTTCTTCCCATATATAAGCCTCAAGTCAAACTGAGCTGCCTATATTTCTCCTATTTGGTGCTGGGGACCAAACAAAATCTATATAAGTTTTAGCATTGCAGGGGTCCTCAAACTTTTTCAACAGGGGGCCAGTTCACTGTCCCTCAGACCATTGGAGGGTCTGACTATAGTAAAAACAAAACTTATGGACGAATTCTTATGCACACTGCATATATCTTATTTTGCAATGAAGAAACAAAACAGATACAAATACAATATGTGGCCTGCGGGCCATAGTTTGAGACCACTGCTAGGGAATTGGAAATTGAGGGGTAGAGTCATTCTGGGTATTACAGGGAGTTTGTGATTAATGCAAAATGTGATTATTAAGAAAATTTATAGGTTGGTGAGGTATGGGGCCAGGCCACCTCCATGGAAAACCACTGTGAGGAATACTGAGGTATACCCAACCATTTGCTGAGGGCACTAGCACTGTCTTGAAGAAAAGAGGTGCAGAGAAGACCTCTGCCCTTCCTCATAAACCCCACCTGAGGAGAACAACAAGAACAACTAAATGGCACAATTCCATGGCATAGGGATTCATTTCCAGAGCTACACCCGCAGGTTTTCACTTTTTGAAATTATGCATTTTCATTTGCTTCTTGGACTTCAGTCTGCCAGCTAATTTTTCTGTCCAATTAGCATGGACAATATCCAAGTTAAACTGGTTATTTTAAAAAATATACAATTGAGGGCCGGCGAGGTGGCTCTAGAGGTAAGGTGTCTGCCTTGCAAGCACTAGCCAAGGAAGGACCATGGTTCGATCCCCCGGCATCCCATATGGTCCCTCCAAGCCAGGGGCAACTTCTGAGTGCTTAGCCAGGAGTAACCCCTGAGCATCAAATGGGTGTGGCCCGAAAAACAAAACAAAACAAAACAAAACAAATATATATATATATACATACATACATACATACATACATATACAATTGGGGGCTGGAGAGATAGCACAGTGGTAGGGAGTTTGCCTTGAAAGCAACTGACCCAGGAAGAAAAGTGGTTTGAATCCTGGCATCCCATATGGGGTCTTCCAGGAGCAATTTCTGAGCACAGAGTCAGGAGTAAACTCTGAACTTCACTGGATGTGACTCAAAATCAAAACAAAACAAAAATATATACAATTAATATTTTTGTTTTGTTTTCTTTTTGGGCCATGCCACGAGACTCTCAGAAGTTACTCCTGGCTCTGCACTCAGAGATATCCCCTGGCAGGCTCGAGGGACCATATCAGATGCCGGGAATCGAACCTGGATCTATCTTGGGTTGGCCACGTGCAAGGCAAATGCCCTACCACTGTGCTATTTCTCCAGCCCTTATAATTGATCTTTCTTTAAGACAGAATTAATAAAATGTATTAGAAAACGTTCAAGTTAAAAATCTGGGATAAATATATAAAATATTCAAACATTTCAAAATTTCCTCAGTATACACCGTCTCTCTGCCAACTTGGTTTCACTTCTCAACTTCCCATATACAAGCCTCAAGTCAAACTGAACTGCTTATATTTATTGTATTGGGTGAAATTTTGGCCCTAGCACTTTCCGATTCCTGATCACCCACCCCAGTGACATTACTTCGATAACTACAGCTCATTTTTTGAATCTCAACTTGGCTCTCCGTTTTCTGATTTGACATCCTTGATTTCTTCTGTATGGGTTAATGTAGTGTTTAGAAGTATCTACTGCCATGTGTCACATACGTTATGGAGTTGTCTCCTTTGTATCTTAATCCTTTAATTTTTTTTTTTTTTGGCCACACCCGGTGGTGCTCAGGGGTTACTCCTGGCTGTCTGCTCAGAAATAGCTCCTGGCAGGCACAGGGGACCATATGGGCTGCCGGAATTCGAACCAACCACCTTTGGTCCTGGATCGGCTGCTTGCAAGGCAAATGCCCTGTGCTATCTCTCCGGGCCCAATCCTTTAATTTTCTATGGCCTTTCCTGCTAGGCTTGCACCCACATAAGTCAAGGACTTAGTATATTCACTGGTTTACTGTCAACACCCATTACTGGATCTATGAAGTGGGCATTTGGATCAGAGAGTTAATACAAGGATTAAGGTACTTTTCTTGTATGTAGCCAATTCTGGTTCTCAAGATGGGTTCCATTCCCTATACATTATATGGTTCCCTGAGCCTCTCTAGGAATGATACCTGAGCACTGAGGTCACATGACCTCCAAATTAACAATAATAAATAATAAATAAAAGAACTGCTAGAGTCCAGATTTGAAGGACGAGACCACTCAATTGAAATAGAATTTCAATTCTTTAATCTGTCTGCCAAAAAGTCCCCACACTGGCCAAGCAGTGCCATCTCCTGAAGGAGATCAGCCTCACCCAAAATCATGAGGAAGATTATGTAAGAAAGGGATATAGGGAGGCCTCAGCTTTCTGATGATCTTTAAAATGATTAGCTATTATTTAGGGGTATCTTTCTATTGCTCCCTGTGTCCTTCCGTGATAGACTACCTGGTATGGCCAGGTAGCTTGGGGGCAGTGTCTGTGGAAATAGGCTTGTGAAGACCTACACCATGTGGTTCTTACAAAATGGCATCTCTCTCTGCTCAGAACCTGAAAAGAAACCTGCCATGTGGTCTTTACAAAATGGTGTCCTTCTTTGTTCAGAACCTAGGTTCCAGCAGAACCAGTTACTCTACGGTCATTCTCAGAGCTCAGTGCCAAGCCATGTACTTGTTGCACTTATGTGATGGTTCACAGGATTCCCTACTTTTCCAGAGACCAATGAAGATTGGTTTAGAAGATTAATTTATGAACCATCTCTAAGTACTCTGGCATTATGGAAGCCTTTTCCCCCCCAATACAAGACAATGCTCAGGGGTTACTCCTGAACTTTACACTCAGGAATTACTCCTGGCAGTACTTGAGAGATAATTTGGGATGCTAGGGATCAAATACCTTACCCTATGTACTATCAATCCAGTCTTAGACCTCTAAAATTTGATGTGGAAGTCCTGGGGTGTAAAGAGACTTTGTTATATGTAACAGTTCAACTCTGGTATCTAATCTGGAGTAAAGACTGGGGTTCACATAGCAAGAAAATTGCTCATAAAATTAGAACATAAATTTAGCCTTATATTCACTTACCAGTTTCACACTTGAAGTAATAGTAACACATCAAAGACAGAGAGAGATTTACGATGATTTTATGTAAATATTTTAGGAAAAATGATAGCCAAAAGTCTAAATATAGAACTCTTTTGCCTATTACATTATTATTATTATTGTTATTTTTAGATTGGGGCCACACCTATCTGTGCATAGAGATCATAGGAGAAATCTGAACACAGACTGAGCTTTATTTACAGGGGACCTCTGTCTTTCTCTCCCTCTGTCTCACACAATCACACACACACACACACACACACACACACACACACACACACACACACACACTCTCTCCTTGGGAGAGATCATAACAATGAATATGCTTTATGGGTCTTTCTCTAAGACCAACTATTCAACTTGAGATGAAGTGAATGGATATTTGGGTAGAGAAGAAGAAGAGAAGACTCCTGTAATAAGCTTCAGCATCCCTGAAAAAAGGAATTTTGCTTGAAGCCAGATCAGCTCCATGATGCTCAGTTCCCCACTAGGAGATGAGAGGTATGATCTGAGCGGCAGCATCCCACACCACACACCCACCACAACAGAATCTTTTTCCCTCATAACATCTCTGTCTTCTGCTTTAGACCCCTCATACTTTGAACTCTTAAAAATGCAGTAAGGGGGGGGGCGAGGTGGCGCTAGAGGTAAGGTGTCTGCTTTGCAAGCGCTAGCCAAGGAAAGGACCACGGTTCCATTCCCTGGCACCCCATATGGTCCCCCCAAGCCAGGGGCAATTTCTGAGCACTTAGCCAGGAGTAACCCCTGAGCATCAAATGGGTGTGGCCCAAAAAAACAAAAAATAAATGCAGTAAGGGGAGGCCAGAGAGATAGCATGAGGTAAGGCGTTTGCCTTGCATACAGAAGGATGGTGGTTCGAATCCTGGCATCCCATACGATATCCTGAACCTGCCAGGAACGATTTCTGAGCAGAACAAGGAGTAACCCCTGAGCGCTGCCGGGTGTGACCCAAAAACCAAAATAATAATAACAACAACAACAACAATAATAATAATAACAATAATAATAAAAATGCAGTAAAGGCCAGGATGTGGCTGGGTGATCAAGTGCCTACCTTGCCTGATAGAGACCACAATTCAATCATCAGCACTTCCAAAAACATCTTTTAATTAAAGTAAATTAAGCAGAGGTCAGAGTACAGTGGGCAAGAATCTTGCCTTGCACATGGTCGAACTTGGTTTGAAGTAAGTTAAATTCAATTCCCAGCATCACTTGAGGTTTCCTGAGCATTGTCAAGAATGATAAAAAATATTTCTGTGTAATGGTAAATTGATGGACAGTTGGCTCAGGTACTTATATATAAGTACTTATATATAAATGTATGACTTCTTTTTTTTCCCTGGCCCCAAAACATATGACTTCTAGGAAGGACATTCTTCCATATGCTATGCTTGGAAATAGTTAAAAATTGATAAACTAAGGAGGTAATAATTTAAATCTCAAATATTAATTTCAGGCAAAGAGAATATTGCCTTTGTGTTTGTTTTGCTGGGAAGTGAACCCAGGGCCTCACACATGGAAGGCATTTACTTTACTATTGTGCCACCATGCTGGGCCTCTGGCTATATTTTCTTATAAAATTATAAAAATATATATTATTAAAATATATATATATAATTAAAATAAGTTAATGTGTTCAAAGTGTATCTCAGCTACTCCATAATAAACACAGAGCAGACACTAGTCATGACTCCAAATTCAAATCTTCCTGAAAGCCACAGTTCACTGAGAACTCTCTGTGATTTCTCTTTACCTTCTTATACTTCAATTCATATTTCTTCAAGACAGCTTAGTTTCTTAATAAAGTTACTAATGAATATATGTTTCTAATGTTACTAAAATATGTTAGTTAATAATGTTACTAATACATGTTACTAATGTTACTAAAGTTACTAATGAATATATGTTGAATAAATTGTAGACTTTAATATCGGCACATTATTGTATTTCTGCAGAAGAGAAAAGCTATTTTTTGTGTGGCTTGTCTAATAAATATAATATATGGAACTTTATATTCATGTGCAAGTTTTTTTTGTGGGGGAGGTCACACCCAGTGGCTTTCAGGGGTTACTCCTGGCTCTGTGCTCAGAAATCGCTCCTGGCAGACACTGGGGACCATATGGGATGTCAGGTTTGAACTGGGGTCTGCCCTGTGTTGGCCGCATGCAAGGCAAATGCCTTACCGCTGTGCTATCACTCCAGCCCAATGTGCAAGTTTTTTTTTTTTTTTTTAAGTTTTTAAAGTTTCTCAGGGCTCACTTCTTGTTCCATGCTCAGGGATTGCTCTTAGTCATATTTAAGGGACCAACCTTGACTAGTAACATGCAAGTCAAATGCCTTATCTGGTGTACTATCTCTCTAGCCTTCTGAAGCTAATTTTTTTGTTTGTCTGGGGTCTCATCTGATAGTACTTAGGTTTTATTCTGCTCTGTACTCAGGAATAAATCCTGATGAGCTTGGGGGACCATATGTAATAAGGGGATCAAGCCTTGGGTGGCTGAGTGCAAAGCAAGTGCCCTATTGACTGTACTATCACTTTAAGCCCTTGTGAAGATAATCTATCTTTCATTTTTATAGAAAAAAACTGTAGTTTAATTTATTAGTATTATAAACAAAAACCATAATCATGTTAGGGAGCAATACTCAAAGGGCTAGAGCATATTTCAAGCACTAAGCTTGCTGGAGAATGGTGTGCAAGGCAAATTCCCTACCTTCTGCTATCGCAGGTCTCATACTGTCTTTTTAAAAATATCCCACAAATGAATATGATTATTCGTTGTCTATCCCTCTCCCTTTGACTTGTTTTACTCATCATAATACTCTCCATATCCATACATATACAATTTTCACTTCATTTTTCCTAACAGCTACATAGTATTCCATTGTGTAGATATACCACTGTTTCTTTATCCATTCACCTGATTTTGTACAATTGGGTTTTACCAGATTCTGCCTCTTGTGAATATGTTTCAAGGACATAGAAGTGCAGTTGCCCTTCAGCATTGTGCTTTTGGGTCCCCAGGGTATATTCTCAGGAGCAGTATCACTTGGTCTTACAGGTGTTCAACTTCTAGATTTTCAAGGACTGTCTCTTTTGTTTTCCAAAAAGGCAGAACCAGTCACCATTTTGATCAGTAGTGAATGAGAGTCCCTTTCTCCCCATATCTGCTAGCACTGGTTGTTCTTGTTCTTTTTGTTTGTCTGTTTGTTTGTATGTTTTGGGGTCCCCCAAAACAGTGTCACTCAGGAATTACTACTGGCTCTGTGCTCAGAGATCGCTCATGGCAGGCTCGTGATGCTGGTGATCAAACCTAGGTCTGTCCCGGGTTGGCCACATGCAAGGCAAATCCCTACTGCTGTGCTATTGCTTTGCCCCCCCCCCCCATTCTTGTTCTTTGTGGTAGGGGCAGTCTCTGTGGCATGAGATGGTACCTCAATGCAGTTTTGATTTGCATCTTCCTGTTGATTACTGATGTGGAACACTTTTTCATGCACCTTTTGGTATCTGTATTTCTTCTTTGATGAAAGTCTGTTCATCTTTTCTCCCCACTTTTGATGGGGTTTTAATTTTGTTCTTATTAAGCTCTACTAATGCCTCATATATCTTAATATCTTAGATAGTAACTCTTTATCCGATGGGTATTGGGTGAATAGTTTCTCCCATTCCGTGGGAAGTCTTGTATTCTGGACCTCATTTCCTTTGAGGTTGCATGTGAGTTTTGTGATCACACCCTTCCCTTACTCCACAACTGACAGATAAAATAACTAGATAAAATAAAATATGAGCCTTCTTAGAATTAAGAAGATGACACAGAGGGTAGGGTGTTTGCCTTGCACACAACTGAGCTAGGTTCAATTCCTGGCATCCCATGTGATCCCTTGAGCCTATCAGGAGTAATTTCTGAGCACAGAGCTAGGAATAACCTCTGAGTGCTGCCAGGTGTGGCCCCCCAAAAATCAAACAAACAAAAAGCAAAGTTACATGTATAACACATTTGAATTAATTACTATCTAAGCAATTAAAGCACCAAATTAACACATTCAATTGCTTCACTTTTAGGGGATAAAAAGAAGCAAATGATACCAAGACAAGCTCCTAACAGAGAACTAATCACCAGATGTGTACGGAGGAAAATACAGGTACAAATTCAACTTCTTATTTTGGGATCTGCATCTAAATTATTGTATCATGATTACTGGCATTCAGAAAGTCACAGAAGGATGTAGAATCAGCAAAAAGACTGAGAATAAAGCATTCAATAAGAGGTAAACACTTGCTCGAATTATGCCAGATGTCTCATGGCAGGCAGTCTGGATTTAGGGACAGAAATATAAAAACATTTTTCATTTTTATTGGAAAGACCATGACGCAAACCAACTTTGTTTTTGTTATTCTTCAAACCTGGTGGCACTCAAGGCTTACTCCTGGCTCTGAACCAGAGATCATTCCTGGTGAGCTCAGGGGACCATACAGGGTGCCAAGGATTGAACAGAGATTAGTCACTTGCAAAGCAAAGTGCCCTACCTGCCCTACACTTGTCCCATCTCCTCAAACCAATATTTGTTTACCTCAGCAAACAAACCCAAACACCATGTGCAGTGGAAAAAAAAAAAAGATGTTCTCTCCCAATAAAACTGTGTTTTGAAGGTCTCTGTTTGTCTTACATAATTTGGTCCATTTCATGAAACTGATTCATCTACCAATCTCTCAAATGGAAGCCATGTTATCCTCGGTGTAGCTCCAGTTTGGAAGGAAGATGGTGGTGTGTCAATGTTGTTGTCCTCAACAATACTTAGGCCTCAGCACTTTCCTTCTCTAGTTACTTCTCAACATTTTGAAGGTGTGTTCCTTTTTTGGTTGGTGGGTGGGCACTCTGGATCAGACTCAGGAATAATTCCTAGTAGGAATCAGGAGACTAGATTTTGGGGATTAATGGGCATTGGCTACATGTAGGGTAGGCACCCTACCTATTGAACTATTGCTCCTGTCACAGTGTGATCCATTTTTTGGTCTGTTTTTTACTTGATCTCCCAGTTACTTCTTTGTGGATGCTTTTATTATTATACTCCACATTCCTTTCCATTGTAATTTCATTCACCAATTTACGTGACTTTAATATTAATGTAAATGAACTATTTGTAATTCCAGTGTATTATCCACCTGCCTTATATTTTTTGTTAGGATACTGAATAACTTGTAGGACTTGGAACTACTACATCTCTGAATCAAATAGTGGAAATATTTCGCATCTCATTCATAATCTTTTGTTATCATTGTTATTCCACTAGATATTTCAAGTTGACTTGTTCCTTTATCTCTCTACTTATTGATTAAGAAATTTACCCATTCATTAATAAATTACTTTTGTCTATCTTTTATTTTCTTCCTATTACTGATAGATTCTAATACTTCATTTCAATTATTCTCCTGGAAATTTTCAATTCTAGATGGACTATATGTCTTCTCTAAATCAGACTCCAGGCTATCCAGAACAAGTTGAGAAAAACAGAATTGGCAGGTTGGAACTGCTAGAAATTAAAAACTGGTGACCTCACATAGCCCATCAAAACTCCTTAATGGTTTGGTTTTAAAATGTCTTTCTTTGGGGGATGTACACCTGGTAATGCTCAAGATCTGCATAAGAAATTACTCCTGGCAGTGTTTGGGGGCTCATATGAGATACCAGGGTGAAATCCAGGCCAGTCATGTGCAAGGCAAGTACCTGCTGGACTTTCTCTTCAGCTCTACTATCTATTACCTCTACTGGGGCAACTGTATTTTAGTCCCTGGTCTTCAAATTTTTGCTAAACTTCTTTAGATCCCATTCTACCCCAACTGTAATTCTCAGCTGATAATTTTGTTTTCCATTTCACTAGAAAAATGGATGCCATTAGAGTGGAAATGGTATATGGTAGACTTCTTTTCTCCCCAGCAAAGGTCATCCTTCTTATATGTATTCTAAATTCCATCTACTCAGGTCTAACTCATGAATACTATTTTTTCCTCCTTTCTTAACTTTATTTCAATCTCTTCCTCTCTATTAGACTATTTCCATTAGCACTTATGCATGCTTTCATCTATCTCATAATATCAAAACCTAAATCAACAAACCATATTTTCTTTGGCTACATTTTCTCTTCTCCCCTTAAAGAACCCTTTCTTCTTCTTTTTTTTTTTGAAAGAAAGAGGTGGGGAGAGAGGAAAGGAGGGAAGAAAAGGGGAAGGAAAGAATGAAGGGAGGAAGAAAGGAAAGAAAGAAGGAAGAAAAGGAAGGAAGGAAGGAAGGTAGGCAGACCTAAAGAACCCATTGGATACTATATATTTCTCCAGTTACTACCACCATCTCTTCAGTCTCCAAGTTCTGTCACAAGTTGTCTAAATAACTGAGTCACTTATTTAATAATATATCTTTCAGTAATAGATTGCATAGGTAATGATGGTTTCTGTAAGGCTGTACCATAAAGCTTGGGTGTGTAGTGGACTAAGCCATTTAGGCTTGTGCAATTCCACTCTATATTTGTGCAATAACAAAATGCATATTTCTCAGGAATAATCCTCATAGTCTGATTTCGTATCCATGGGTCTAAAGGCCTAGGAAATCTCAAGGTAGCTTAGCAGTTCTCAGTTTTCACTACCTGTCAGAGAAAAGAATGAGTTAATCAAGTAATCTAGGGTTTTTCTTTAGTTCCTTGTTATGACTGTTTGCCAAGCCAACAGTTATATTTTTCTATAAGATATGCAAATGTGGAATAATAGCAGTCTTCATAATTCAAGAAGGAATTATAAGAGAGGCTTGTTTAATCAAAGCATGTATAATTTATCATCCTATCATTTCTGTAAAGAAAAACAATTGAACTGGGCCCAGAGAGATCGCACAGCGGCGTTTGCCTTGCAAGCAGCCGATCCAGGACCAAAGGTGGTTGGTTCAAATCCCGGTGTCCCATAGGGTCCCCCATGCCTGCCAGGAGCTATTTCTGAGCAGACAGCCAGGAGGAACCCCTGAGCACTGCCGGGTGTGACCCAAAAACCAAAAAAAAAATAAATAAATAAAAAAGATTAGCAAGTCACGAAAAGTCCCTTATGCATCAGATATGTCCCAAAACAAACATTTCTTTCATCTGAGAAGACAGGGTGGCAGGGCAATAAGGCACCAGATATTCTATCAATAACTATTATTGAACTAACTAAATGCCTGTTAGTTATTTTAGCACCAATATTTTTTTCTTGATGCTATGTTTTTCAGGTAAAGAGGTAAATGCTTAAATATATACATACTTAGCAGAAAGGAGATTATATTTAGGCCAAATAAATGTTTGCAACTATCAATAAGGCAAGCTCAAGATATACCACAACTACTTATCAGGGAAACAATCTCTCCTTGAGATCTGGTCTCAATTGGCCATGCTGGGGCCTGCAGAGAAGACCCATTTGCTTCCAGCTTCCTCTAAAACATGACCATGGAAGGAATGGATACCAAATCATGCAGAGTCAAATCAACTGAAAAAGTGAGGACTTCCTTCTGTAACTTGGGAGAACTTCTGAGGATTTTGAGTAGGAAAATGCATAAATATGGAGATGCATGATTTTGGTCTCTTGTTCTAAACTTTCCTGACCAAATAATGAAATATATATTTATTTACATACACATTTATATAAATGAAACACATGCTGTACTATATAATTTTTAATGTAAAAAATGACTGTCATCTGATTAAAATTGCATTTAGATCATAGTCACCTGGCTTCATAGTTATCTGGCTACAAAATAAGAATCTAAATTTCTATTCCTAAGGCATTTCTAAATGATCTTGTGTGCTCGTTGCCAATTTTGGATCATAATTTTTACTTGCCTAGAGTAGTTGGAGTCAGGTAAGTTTTCTTCAATTTGAAAGATATTTACATAAGTTTTTTTAGCTGTCTGTGGGCAGCATGGTCCTGGGACCACTTTAGTTTTTTTTCATGGTCTGGAACAAAGCAAAGCAATAGGGACTTTGTTTTGACTTTCTAATGACAATCAGACAATAAGGAGATGCGATAACATTATTCTTTGTTTTACTTATTTTGGGGAGGAGGGGTCACATCCGGATGTGCTCAGGGGTTACTCCTAGCTCTACTCTTAGAAATAACTCCTGGTAGGTTTGAGTCAAGGCAGCATATGGAATTGAGGGATTAAACCTGGGTTTGCCTGTGCCTGGGTAAACCTGTAGGTAAATGCCCTACATGCTTTGCTGTTTTTTGGCCCCTATACCATTATTTTTCTATTTAGTTTCAGACGGTTCTCAAATCAGGTTTGGATTTTTGCAAGATGCTACTCTGTGTGGAAGCTTATGTACCTCTGTATGAAGCCTTCTATTACTTGACACTGGTTTCCTAACCAAAGATCTGCTCTTGAACACTAATTGTGCCTAGTCTGTGAACAGTTCGGTTGCCAAGGAGACTAGTGGATAACCATGGACAAGTGGATAAATATGTCTTTGGAGACAGCATTTAGCAACTACATCCCAAAGTTTACTTGAATACAGAAATCATACTCATATTGTGTGTGACTTATAGTAGTATCAGAAATTTTCATTGATCAGTTATCCTATCAATTTTTTCAAGAGAAAATTTGAACACTCACATCAGCCCCATGAATATGAAACTTTTATTTTTTAGTGAGATATGGACTTTTTTTAATGCCAGGGAAATAAAGAAGAAACATATCCCATATTTTTTGTATCATAAGACACACTTTTACCCCCAAAAGATGGGGGGCAAATGTCTGTGCGTCTTATGGAGTGAATGCCATCTGAAGCTGAAGCCTGAGTGCGGGGGAGGAGAGCGTCTAAAAACTATGTGTGTCTTATGGTCAGGTACCTCTAATAGAGTGAAAAATGTGGTATATATTTTTATATTGAAATATATGTATATTTCATAGCAGGGGAGTTGGGACTTGGCAGCCTTCAAAAGACTCTAGTTTTTATTCCAGAAACTGCTCCTGGACAAAACACATGTACATTTGTCACATATGGCCATGTAGGAAAAGTGACTTTCTGACCAGTGGGGCTCATAGGGTTCTGAGATTCTGTTAGTGGTCCTGGGAATTAAACTCAGGTTCGACACATGCAAGGTCTGTGCTTTACTGCTGAACTAAAGATTCACTTTGATTTTGGGGCCAATCAGAATGGGTGTAAACTGACATTTGTTTTGTGTCCTGGTATGTCCTGGCTCTATACTCAGGAATCTCTCCTGGTGAGCTTGTGTGTGTGTGTGTGTGTGTGTGTGTGTGTGTGTGTGTGTGTGTGTGTGTGTGTGTGTTGATCATATGGAATGCCAGCGATCGAACTTGGGTTAACTGCATGCAAGACAAGTGACCTGTCTTCTGGACTCATATAAATTGACATTTATTTAGTTCTGCTTCAGATTGCTTGAGTTCTTAAAGAGTTAAATTATTTGTATAAGATTACCCCCCCCAGGTTTCTATTATTTTCCTGTTTTTCATTTAAAATGTCTGTTTTATTTTTTTCTCTTTCTTTTTATTTTATTTTTTTGGTTTCTTGGCCACACCCGATGACGCTCAGGATTTACTCCTGGCTATGTGCTTAGAAATCACTCCTGGAGGGCCCGGAGTTTGCCTTGCAAGCAGCCAATCCAGGACCAAAGGTGGTTGGTTCGAATCCCAGTGTCCCATATGGTCCCCCATGCCTGCCAGGAGCTATTTCTGAGCAGACAGCCAGGAGTAGCCCCTGAGCACCGCTGGGTGTGGCCCCCCAAAAAAAAAAAAAAAGAAATCACTCCTGGCTTGGGGTACTATATGGGACACAGGGGGATCAAACCGCAGTCCATCCTAGGCTGGCGTGTGCAAGGCAGACGCCTTAAGTCTTGCGTCACTGCTCAGGCTCCATCAGAACATTTCTAATGTAGTGGCTACTTGTCAGTGTTTGTTATTAGTAGCTCCAAAGAAAAGTGTTCTCTTTTTTAAAGTAATATGAATAAACTGTGCAGATAGTCTGTCCTAAGCTAGTGCCAGCTAGACAGATGCCTTATAGCTTGCTCCACTGCTCCAGCCCCATGTTTTATCTTTTTCTTTAAACATTCTGTTTATTAAGGCTCAGAGGTAGAGCCAGGTCTTGTAAGTGGAAGCTCTGGGTTCATTCTCTGGCACTACAAATACAAACAAACAAAAATGCATTTTAGGACAAGAGACAGTACAGGAGGTCAGAAAATTACCTTACAAGCAGTGAACCTAGTTTGGTCCTTGCCACTGCATATACATGGTTCAGAACTACTTTTCCTCACCAAAAACACTATTCTTTTGTTCTTTTATGTCTTTATGGTTTCTTCTGTGCTGACCCAGGCCTTTTGCTTGTAACTTCATGGTATCTTTTATTGTATACAACTATAAGCTGATGATTTGCTTCCCTTCTTTTCATGTCTGCTGTGTTCGAAGCTACCCTGGGTCAGAGTTACAAGTAAAGACTAGTTTTCCCTTTTTGGGGACGTAGGCCTTACTAGTTCTTTTTACTTTGTTGTGTTTTGCTCCTCAGCAATGCTCAGGGGTTACTTCTGGCTCAGTGCTCAGAAATAACTCCTTGTAAGACTTGGGAGACCATGGGAGGCCAACGATCAAAACTGGGTTGACCACATGACAGGCAAATGTACTGTCCACTGAACCCATTCCAATGTATGCACTTCTCCCACCCATTTACTAGTTCTGTGGGTTAGCTATAGGACTTCCCTGTGTCTCATTCATTTGCAATATGAGCTGTTACGAGGTTATGAAGATTAAATGAGGAAGATACATAAACCTTGAGATCCAGGGCAAAGTGCAGGTTTAGGAATGTACTCAATCCTGGTTTGATCCCTGGCAAGTCTAATACAGTCTTACTAGAATATTTTATCAGTTTTGGGAGAAGCAAAACAGTCTTAATTTTTGTTCAAGATAATTTTGAGCCTGAGAGCTAGTACGGGGGTTAAGGCACTCGTATTGTTTATACCTGAGCTCTGTTCTATCCCCAGCATCATGTTGAGTTCACAGGAGTGAATTTCTGCCAGGAGAAGCAGTCCATGAGCACTAGAGAGTAGTCTCAAAACAAAACAAAAATTTGGTTTTTTAGCGTTGTTGGGCCACACTTTGTGGTGCTCAGGGCTTACTCCTTGCTCTGCATTTAGAGATAACTACTAGCGGTGATCTCCTAGTGGGATACTATGAGGTGCTAGGGATGGAATCTAGGTTGGTTGTGTGCAAGGTAAGCTCCCTATTTACTTTATTATCTCTCCATCTCCAAGTTCTGACTTCTTTTGCGTTTTGACTTCTTTTATGCTTCCATAAAAACTATAGAGTTGTCTGGTCAAGCATGTGAAAACCCAGTATTTATTGGAAGTACATTAAATTAATTTATCATATATAATTAAACATATTTATATGATTAAATATTATTTTGCTGTCTCTTAAAAAGTTTTTTTCATGAAGGACTTGCATTTTTCCTATAAGCTATATATATATATATATATATATATATATATATATATACACACACACACACACACATTTTTCCCCTGTGGATGTTTGACAGTTGTGGGACACCAGGGGATTGAACCATGGTCTGTCAAGGCAAATGCCCTACTGCTGTGTCATTGCTCCAGTCCCTAGGTTGCCATTTTTTTTAATTAAGGAGATTTTTTTTTTTTTTTGGTTTTTGGTTTTTGGGCCACACCCGGCGGTGCTCGGGGGTTACTCCTGGCTGTCTGCTCAGAAATAGTTCCTGGCAGGCACGGAGGACCATATGGGGCACCAGGATTCGAACCAACCACCTTAGGTCCTGGATCGGCTGCTTGCAAGGCAAACACCGCTGTGCTATCTCTCCGGGCCCTAAATTAAGGAGTTTTATTGAAAGAAAATTAGTTAGAGAAAGGTGTGTGGGGGAGAGAAAAAGAAAGAGAGATTCAAAAAGACAACACACACTTTTTCAGAGTGAGAAAGTTTTTGGTTGCCAGATTTTTTTTTTTTTTTTTTTTTTTGGTTTTTGGGTCACACCCAGCAATGCTCAGGGGTTACTCCTGGCTTTATGCTCAGAAATTGCTCCTGGCAGGCTCAGGGGACCATATGGGATGCCGGGATTCAAACCACCATCCTTCTGCATGCAAAGCAAACACCTTACCTCCATGGTATCTCTCTGGCCCCTGGTTGCCAGATTTTAAAAGGAGATAATATTTTGGACAGTTCCTTTTCTTATAATTATGTATGAGTATTAAATTCCCCACTAATATATATATTTTTTTTGTTTTGTTTTGTTTTTTTGGTCACACCTGTCAGTGCTCAGGGGTTACTCCTGGCAGGCACGGGGAATCATATGGGATGCTGGGATTCAAACCACCCTCCATCCTGTATCGGTTGTATGCAAAACAAACACCCTACCTCTGTGCTATGTCTTCAGCCCTATACCAGGATTCTTATTGCTACTATAATTGCTTTATTATTTGTGCAGAAGATTAGGTGACATCTGGCCATGCTCTCTGGCTGACTCCATTGACTATTCGTTTTACCATAATTAAGGCCAAGTATCTCTAATGCTAATAGCTTTTCCCACAAACTGCAGATTCCAACACATCTTCAAGTCTATAATTTTGCTTTCAAGATCTACCTCCACTTAACTTTCCTAGAAAATGAATTTTTTCTTTCTGACATTCTTGCTTCCTCTCTTGCTTTTTCCAATGGATGTTGAAGAAGTCAGTCATTTTCAAGAAACATGAACAGAAGTGTTGTCCTCTAACCAAGATCTTTTAAGATCTTTCTGTCCTCCTTGTACCTTACTTAATATGTATAAAATATATAACATACATATTGGTTTCTTGGTCAGACCCATTAGTTCTCAGGGGTTATTCCTGGCTGTGTGCTCAGAAATTACTCCTGGCAGGGTTGGGGACCTGATGGAATGCCAGGCATTGAATGAACCTAGGTAACTACATGCAAGGCAGATGCCCTAAACACTGTGTTATTGCTCTGGATCCCATCCACTTTTTTTTGTTTGTTTGTTTTTTGGGTCACACCCGGTGGTGCTCGGGGGTTACTTCTGGCTGTCTGCTCAGAAATAGCTCCTGGCAGGCACAGGAGACCATATGGGACACCGGGATTCGAACCAACCACCTGTGGTCCTGGATCGGCTGCTTGCAAGGCAAATGCCACTGTGCTATCTCTCCGGCCCCCCCCCCCATCCACTTTAATTTATGTTCAAGGCCTGCACCCCTCTTTCCCAGGTCTCACTGCAGTTTTTTGGGTCCAGTCATATCCTCTTCCCCTGGTTTCTTAAGCACACACGCATTAGGTCTTGCACCAGGAGGTTTCTCCATCTCTATACCTGAAGGATCTTACTTGCCCTTCAGATCAGAAATCCAGCACCACCTCTTGGTCCTTTCATCTAAATTTGCCTCTCTGTTATATTCTCCCCTGGTATCTAGTTCCTCTCCCTCTGAGACGTTATGACATCTTAATTACATGCTGACAGTCCTCATGACACTACTTGTGCCCTTACTTCACCTAAAGCTCCCTGAATACAGGGCTTTTCTTTGTCTTCTTCCTGAAAAGCATCTTATAGGCTTTCGACAAAGGTTTGAACGTATGGCTGAGAATGACCCAGACACAGGTAGCCTGACCTCTCTGCAGACTTTCCCGGTCACCCCAGCCTTTTGTGGCCATCCGCTGTTTCTAAGGCTCCCATGGACACTTTAGAAGGGCTCTGGAATTAATTAGCCCTAGGAGCATTCAGGGACTCTAGTCTCTGTGTAGCCCAATTGAGTGTGCAGCTCTTTCCTGCTACAGGTCTCTAGAACTATGCTCCAGCCTTCATTTGAGGGTGCTACCTCTGGTGAGGTCTCAAGGTTTTTGTGGGTGCCCTTTCTGTGAACTACCACATGGAGTCTCAGAGGCAGCCGCTGCCTTGACTGCCTACCAGGAGTAGATGCCATACAAAAGTAATCTAGTTTTCACTGCTGCAGAAGTGTTTCTGTCTATTGTTACTCTATTTCATAAAAAGTTTCTGGGGAACAGTTGTGAAACCCAGTGGTGTTCAGAAGTCACTCATGGTAGTGCTCGGGGGACCATATGCAATTCTGAAACCTAATCAGGGTAGACTGCATGCAAGGCAAATCTCCTGCACTGTCTCTCTGGCCTCAGGAATTTTTAAAAATGGCGATTTATTTTTTTATTTTTACTTTTTAGTCTTCATGCTTTATTTATTTTGTTCTCTTTTGATTTCTTTTTTTAATTAATTAATTTTTTTGGGGGCCACACCAGTTGATGCTCAGGGGTTACTCCTGGCTATGCATTCAGAAATCTCTCCTGGCTTGTGGGGACCATATGGGATGCTGGGGATAGAGCTGTGGTCCGTCCTAGGCTAGCGCTTGCAAGGCAGATGCCTTACCTCTAGCACCACTACTCCAGTTCCTGATTTCATTTTTTAAAATATCTTCATTTAAGCACCATAATTACAAACATATTTGTAGTGGGTTTCAATAATAAAAAAGTACACCCCCCCTTTACTAGTACAATCTTCCCATCACCAATGCCTTCCATCTTCCTCCTTCCCCATCCCTCCTTGCCTGTCTTCTAGCCAGGCATTCTATTTCTCTCACTATCATTGATTGTCATGATTGTTGTTAGTGTAGTTGTTTCTCTAAATATACTCACCACTCTTTGTGGTAAGCTTCGTATTATGGGACTGTCCTTTCAGCCCTCATCTCTATTGTCTCTGGGTAATACTGTCTTTTATTTTTTCCCACAGATGAGTGAGTATTCTGTGTCTATCTCTTTCCCTCAGACTTATTTCACTCAGCATAATAGTTTCCATGTACATCCATGTATAGGGAAATCTCATGATTTCATTTTTCCTGACAGCTCCATTGTGTATATGTACCACAGTTCTTTTTTTTTTTTTTTTTTTTGGTTTTTGGGCCACACCCGGTGACGCTCAGGGGTTACTCCTGGCTATGCGCTCAGAAGTCGCTCATGGCTTGGGGGACCATATGGGACGCCGGGGGATCGAACCATGGTCCGTCTCCTAGGCTAGCGCAGGTAAGGCAGGCACCTTACCTCCAGCGCCACCGCCCAGCCCCGTACCACAGTTCTTTAGCCACTCATCTGTTGATGGGCATCTGGGTTGTTTAAATGAAGACGTGGGGCTAGTGAGATAGTACAATGGGTAAAGTGCTTGTCCTGCACGATGCTGGCTCAGGTTCTATCCTGGGCACTATAAAGAAATGTGTTACTAAGTCCACCAGAAGTAATTATTGAGAATCATGGAAGTGACCTCAAAAACTAAAATCTAAACCAAAATCAAAAATGGAGATCTAGTATTTCTACGATTAATCAGTTATAAGCATGTAACTAATTCAATACAAGTTAATCTTTCTGCTTACATAAAAAAATTAACAAAAATTCACACTTCAATAACCTTCTCTATTTAAATAAAGAAGCCTGATTTAAAGAAACTTATACAATAATGAATGTTTCACTTTCTCTAGTCTAGCAATTTCTTGAAAGGGGAGATATGCTGAAATTAAATTTACTATTTAATTACCATTAGTTACCATTGTTCTCTTCCTATTCATATTAGAATTCTACTTACGGTTTTCTATCTATATTCTTCCATTACTACTAAAATTATAATTTATTTGTTTCCTCTCATAGAATGAAGATTAAAGGATTTTATCACTCTCAAGGGATTTGATTTTCAAGGAATAAATATAAAATTGTTAAAAGGAGACAAGGGCTTAACAGAAATTCAGTGTAGATTTATAAATATTTTAAGCACCTGAAGTTGGTTCAGTATTTTAAATGCTACACACTTCATCTTGTTTTTTTAAACATCATTCTATGAAAATTGAAATTCTTCATTACTTCCATCTCATCTCTTCCTTAAATTATTATTCATAACCATCTGAAGGCAGAGAAAGTGGCAGTATGGATTTTAATCAAATTATAGCTTTATAGAGGAAAAATGGGAAAGTAAAAAAAATCCCTAAAAGAATATCTTTTTCGGGGCTGGTGAGGTGGCTCTAGAGGTAAGGTGTCCGCCTTGCAAGAGCTAGCCAAGGAAGGACCACAGTTTGATCCCCCGGCGTCCCATATGGTCCCCCCAAGCCAGGGGCAATTTCTGAGTGCTTAGCCAGAGTAACCCCTGAGCATCAAATGGGTATGGCTCCAAAAACCAAAAAAAAAAAAAAAAAAAAGAATATATTTTTCTCTGTAGAAAATTCCCACAAGGAAAATAGTCACAACCCTCCTCGTCAGTGAATTTCTGGAACAATAAGCATCTTATGGAGCACATTCAATGAAGAAAATATAAAATAAAGCTAAGGAGTTAAAATTCTCAAAAGTGTGGCAGAGGGGTGGTATGGGATGTTAGAAACATCCAGAAGGTGTGAAGAGAGTATCGTGGAGATGGCACTTTCCTTGCATCCAGCCAATCTTGGTTTGATCTCCATCACCACATAGGACACCACAAAAGACACGCACAGAACATGAGTGTCCTTTGAGCACAGAACTAGGAATAATTCATGAGCATCCAAGAATGTGCTTTCTTCCATCAAAGAATCATCCAGATAGGTCTGAAGATATGTTTAAGTCCACATGTATGGGGCAGTGAGCTCCAGTGCCACATCAATAGGAGTAGTGGGGACAGGGTTCAAGTCCCTGGAGAAGATCAGCCCTGTCCTTTCCTAGTGTGGCAGTGAGCAAGCTCATAGCCTTGGTCGAGGAGCTGTCTAAGCCAATGACCACAAGTCCTTGATTCCACAAATCTCTTGATACCCCACATGCCGTGCACGGCTTGCAAGGGAACCATGATGTACCTAGAATGGGTGTAGAAGAATCAAGACTACAATGGATAGAAGAGGAGGCTACGGAGTAGGAACTTTACTCCCCAGTGGCTTCTATAGCGTCCGTTGGTCAGCACCAATTTTCACTCTTTCGGTCATAGGGCCAGGTGTGACCAGATAAGGTACCCAGCTGGAAGAGGCCAGCAGAGGGGGACAGCACTCAGCTACAACTTCTCCCATAGCCACAAGGACTCACTCTCAGATTCCTTTACTTTATCTCCCTTGTGAAAGAATGCAAGAAGTGAGGAAGAATGTGTGTGTATTTTGGGCCACACTCAACTGTGTTTACTATTTACTACTGGTTATATACTCAGGCATCACTTCTGGCAGTGGTCAGGGAACCATATTTAATGCCAGCAATTGAACCCAGCTTGGTTATGAGTAAGGCAAGTTCATAAATCCATATAATACCTCTCTGGTCTGGAAATGGAATCAACTGTATCTTTTTTGTTTGTTTGTTTGTTTTTGGGTCACACCCTGCAGCGCTCAGGGGTTACTCCTGGCTCCAGGCTCAGAAATCGCTCCTGGCAGGCTCAGGGGACCATATGGGATGCTAGGATTAGAACCAGTGACTTTCTGCATGAAAGGCAAACGCCTTACCTCCATGCTATCTCTCTGGTCCCGAATCAACTGTATCTTAAATAGAATATTAATTCTTACTAAGAAGGTAGAATTTAAGTAAGAAGTGACCAAGGCATAAAAACTCCACAGTTCCTCACTGGCCAAAGAGATAGCACAGCAGTAGAGCATTTGCCTTGCATGCGGTAAACCATGGAGGGACCCGGTTCAATTCCCGGCATCCCATATGGTCCCCCAGCCTGCCAGGGGCAATTTCTAAGTACAGAGCAAGGAGTAATCCCTGAGCACTGTTGGGTGTGGCCCCCAAACCGATCAATCAATCAATCAATCAATCACTCAAGTTAAAAATAAAACAACAGGGCCCGGAGAGATAGCACAGCGGTGTTTGCCTTGCAAGCAGCCAATCCAGGACCAAAGGTGGTTGGTTCGAATCCCGGTGTCCCATATGGTCCCCCGTGCCTGCCAGGAGCTATTTCTGAGCAGACAGCCAGGAGTAACCCCTGAGAACAGCCGGGTATGACCCAAAAACCAAAAACAAACCAAAAACAAAACAAAAAAAATAAAACAACAGTTCCTCACTCCTCTCCAATCCTTTCTTTTTTCTTCTTCTTAATTTTATAGAAAAATGTAGAAATAGGAGGTAAAACAAAGTAATCCATGTCCCAAGGTTTTATGAAAAATGAAGAAGCCCCTTTCTAAAAGATAAAAGAAAACGGGGTGGCAGATTTTTTTTTTTTTTTGGCATAGGTGCAGCAAAAGTTAGGGAAGATAGAAAGAATAAACCCATGAAGCATCCTGCCATAAGACCAACTACAGCTCTGGGCACCCTGTTTTCTGTCACCAAAGTCTTTCTTCATGATCTCAGGAAAAGTTCTCCTTAATCACAGTTGTTATAGCCAGGCTTCTGTAATTAGAGATCTTGGTTTTTGCACAGATATAGGTATCGAAGTCAGGATGTAATGGAGTGTCTTCTGGTATTATCTCACTTTTAGGTGGTGAGGCAGGGAAACCTGCCCTGAAAGCAAGTTGTTGCTGTTTCTATGATGTCACGATGTCATATGAACCCACTCTGGAACAAGTTGGTGCCAGGGCAGCATTAGGGCCTTCCCTGGTAGAAGTTTGATTTCAGGACTGGTGCAGAAAACTCTGTTGGTTCCATAGATGGAATCCAAGGTCCAGAGGGTAATATTAGCAGGCATAATCAAATGAAAAATGAATAGATTAGAATATTTGTAAAGGGGCTGGATTGATAGCATAGTCATAGGGTGTTTGCCTTGCATGCTGCCAACTCAGGAACAAACCTGGGTTTGTTTAACCCCTGGTATCCCATATGGTCCCCAGGTCCCCATATTGCCTGCCAGGAGCAATTTATTTATTTATTTTTGGTTTTTGGGTCACACCCGGCAGCATTCAGGGGTTACTCCTGGCTCTACGCTCAGAAATCACTCCTACCAGGCTTGGGGGATCATATGGGATGCTGGGATTCAAACCACAGTCCTTCTGCATGCAAGGCAAACACCCTGCCTCCATGCTATCTCTTCGGTCCCCAGGAGCAATTTCTGAGCACAGAGCCAGGAGTCACCCCTGAGCGCTGCCAAGTGTGGCCCAAAAACTAAAAAAAATTTTAAAAAATTGTCAAGACATTATCTTATGAGCACTGTATTTGGAGTTTTATATATCACTGTAATGCAAAACGAGGGTGACCAAATTATCTCCAAGAACTACTGTGAACAAAAAAAGATCATAGAGTTTTATAGACATATTAAAATTAAGACACTAAAACATTCTTATAATTCTTATAATAAGCTCTGTAGTGGAAGTCCATGGCTCCCAAACGCATTCTGCACCTATTTCTGTGGATACAACATTAGAACATCTGTAAAGAGCAGTTGATTAGACACTTGCTCAATCTAAACAGCTGTGTCCATTATTTATTCTTTGTTTTTGTTTTTGGGGGGCCACATCTGGGGGTGCTCAAGTATTACTCCCAATTCTGTGCACAGTGCTTGGTGGACCATGTATTGTCAGGGACTGATTCTGTGCCACTTGCATGCAAAGTATATGTGTCACCTTTGTTTCTCTAGGCAATAACCAGTATGGTTTTGTAATTGGGACCTAGTTGGCAAGAGCTACAGTGCCTGTCCTATTTTCCAAATACTGACCTGCACCCACCCTTCACTTGGCAGTCTATCTCCCGTCTCACCTTTGACTTCTGTGACGCTAGGTGTCAGTTTGGAGCACACTGGCTACAACATGTGTGTGAGCTCACTGATGCTTTGGCTCTCCACTATGGAGAACTGCCTAAGACATCACATGCTGCTTCCAAGAAAGGATCACCCCATATTCCATAGTCCTTGTAGAAAATGTAGTAGAAAGGAAGAGTGGGGAGAAGGAAGAAAATCCATTTTGTGTGTTTAATTCTAATTCATCTTCTATCTCCTTAGGGGAAAACCCCACAGCATTCTACTCTACTGGTGTTTATGGAGAGATGCTGCTTCATTCACATTCTAGAATGTGTGTTTAGATGTTGTTAGGGTCCAAGCTGACCACCCAAATCGGCTCTGAGAGTCAGAACTACCTAAAGGGAGTTTATTCAGCTAGTTGAGGTCCAGGTCTCAGCCAACACAGTGAAATCTTGACAAGGACCCCGATTAAAATTTCCAAGCAGTTTATAAGGTTTACAAGCTTTAAAAATTCAACCATTTTATTGGTTAATACAAACAGTTTATCCTTCTCAACATACATGATTGGCCCATTTCCACAAATCACATCATTTCTGAGGAGAGATCTAAACTCATTTCTGATTCAACGTTGTGTCAAGGGGTCCAATTCTGGTGGGACATTATGAACCCACCTAGTTCCTCTATCTTAACAGCACAGGAAGGGTCCTGCCCTTTAGAGGTACATTCTGCATTCTACATTTGTCTCTGGGCTGACTCCCTCTGCCTGTGGGGAAGTAGTAGAGTGGAAAAATACTGTGCGCCTGGACTTTGACCCGCAGCAAAAGTGGCTTTACTGGGGCCTGGGAGCACCTTCGTCCTAGGCCCAGTGGGCTTTGGTTCTCCAATGTGAGGGAACTCATTCAAGCTTGCTAATTACTTTGTATGAATTTGAGAAAGATGTAGTAAGTTCATCAATCTCCTTCCCCCTGAAGAGTACAGTTTTATAATTTTCCCCATAAGTTAGGAGATATATTTTATACTGCCTTTTTATTTATTGTTCAAGTCACGATTGCCTGAACCAGAGTGGAGCTCTCTGAGGGGACTTACAATGTCCATATAAAATCTGTAAAGAGACCAAGCGTCCCTGACCAATAAATAGTGGGGTATATATGGAGGGGAGGTTCTTATTTTATTGCTTTCTTACTTTTTCACATTCTTTCCTCCCTTTTCAAATACTTGAATCTGCTTTCATTTTGAGACTATGGAAACATCTATCTAGAAAGCCAAAAGATAATATTTTATAATTTCAAATTCATATCTTTTTCTCTTTATCCTTCCACCCAGTTAATAGTTGTCTTTGCTCTGTGATTAGGTGTTATCTCTCGTGGAAACATCATGTAATTTGTTTATAGTTATGGAAGCAAATGAAAATGCAATTAGAGCTTGTATTAAATGTCATCAGAGATACACAGTGGCATGATAAAGAATTCAGCAAAATTATATAGATAATCTGAGTGAATTATCAGTGAAAGGGAATAAAATTTATTAACCAAGTTATTTGCATTATTTCTGATGCTGGGTGCTTTGCATACTTAATTTTATTTAATACTTCTTAAAGCCCTCCAAGTTATTATTTGCTTATTCCCCTCTGTTAAGGCATGCATATTTTAATATATGAATTTGTCACCCCAAATTTACGTATTTAAATATAATTTCTGATGTGATTTATTTAGAGGTGGAATACTAGGTGGGAGATGGTCAGTCTACTAGGGTGGGAACCTTACGGAAAGCATCAGCGTCCTTTATAAAATAGGATCCATGGAACCTTGGAGAACCTCTACTGACGGTGCTCAGGAGTTACTCCAGTGTTTTGCTTGATGGTTGCTGCTGATGGTGACCAAGGGACCCTATCAAACTCTGGATCCTATCAAACTCTGGTCTTCCACATACAAAGCATGTGCTCGGTCCTTTGAACTGTCTTCCCCGCTTTCAGCTCAACTTCTTGAGTTTTTTTCTTTGTTTGTTTGCTTTGTTTTGTTTTGTTTTGCAAGCAGAGACATTCTCAGTGAACTATGTCCATCACTATGTCCATCCATCATATTTGATGAATTTTGCTGGTTAATAGTTATTTATAGTTCTGTTATATGATTATTTATAGTTCTGTTTTGGAGCATTTGGTTGGGCTATTTCTGCATTTGTCATACCCCTAGAAAGGATATTGAAGTAATTATGGTTCTCATTTTGAAACTTTTTTTAGGGAGCTACTCCTAGCTCTGCACTCAGAAATTACTCCCAGTCAGCTCAGGGGACTCTATGGGATGTCAGAGATTGAAGTCAGGTTGACCGCATACACAGCCAATGCCCTACCTGCTGTGCTATCTCGTTGGCCCTTAGCTACATTTTTTTAGGGCTCAAAGTTTTCTTTATCTCACTCACTTTTCAGTCTTTGCAAATTACTTTATTATGAGCATTTTAAAATGTGCACAATAATAGATAGAATAATAAAATGATTCCCCTCTCCCCTATTTACTCATTCCCTCAAACAAAACAGTGGTAATTTTTTATGCCAAAGACATTCAGCCACCTATAAAAAACTTTATTACCATTACATAGGAAAACACGAAGAGCATAGGAACTGTTGTTCCTTCCTAACAAATGGATTTCTGAAAGTATAAATTACAGAGTTTGGCTAATTATTCCTCAGAACAGTCCTGGTCAGTTGATATGCAATTTCGCTATGTTAATGCAGAACTTATATTTATACTAGCTGCATAAAAGTTCAACAATTGTGCAGGCATTTGTACTGAATTAAAAAGATAACAAAAAAGATAACAACAACAGAACACAACAAAAGTTATCCAAGCAACAGCAACAATCCCTCACAAGAGAAAAAAAATCAACAAAAAATCCAAAGCAAGGGGCCGGAGCAATGGCGCAAGCAGTAAGGCCTTGCCTACACTAGCCTAGGATGGACTGAGGTTAGATTCCTCGGCATCCCATATGGTCCCCCAAGCCAGGAGTGATTTCTGAGCGCATAGCCACATGTAACCCCTGAGCGTCACTGGATATGGCCCAACCCCCCCAAAACAAAAGCAAGATATTTGGGGTAGTGGTGTTTGCATCGTATCATATATATTTTGTAACACAATTTGGAAATAGCATGACTTTCTTTTTCTTCCTAAAGAAGAATATACCAAGAAATTAAAAAATATTTATGCCTCTCTCTCTCTTTTTTTTTTTTTGGGTCACACCCGGCAGTGCTCAGGAGTTACTCCTGGCTCTATGCTCAGAAATTGCTCCTGGCAGGCTCAGGGGACCATATGGGTTGCCAAGATTTGAACCACCATCCTTCTGCATGGAAGGCAAACGCCTTACCTCCATACTATCTCTCTGGCCCCGTTATGTCTTTTTTTGACATTCAAAATTATAATTTAAAGGAAAAGATATAATGATGAAAGTGGAAAAATTAGGATCAGAAATATAGGGCAGAAAAAAAGGCAAAAAGCTACTGTTATGGAATATTATCAATAAAAGTACTGCAAAGCACAGAGCAAAAACATAAAAAATGCCCTTCTCAGAGAGGCAGTCTGGTGGTTAGACAAGGGGACAAGGGGAAATGGAGTACTGGTGGAAGGAAGTTGACATTTGTGGAAGCATTTGTGTTGAATTGAATCATTGTATGCCTGAAATCCAATCATGAATGCTTTGTAATCCCACCGTGACTACATAACATTAAAAGTTTTTTTTAATATAAAAGAACTGCTAAAGGAGAACTGTGTTTTGAACTAGCTGGTGTGGTGGCGAATTGGGAGCAAATGAAAACTGGAGCAAGATGTGACAAGGAGACAGACTATGAAGGTTCTTAGACGTGATAATAAGGAATCTTGTACGTCAGCTGAGAGTGCCACTTGTTCAGTGAAATGAACTCCTATTTCTTTCACACTCTTTCATACAGCAGTAAGCTGCACAAACTATAAACAAGACTCAGACCTATAACAATCTGAAGGCATTTAGAGTATAAAGACAAGCAGGCAATTTTTGGGAAGGCTGTTAAGATTCAGAAGAGAAAGAGGTTTCGATGTCAGAGTTTCTGGCCTGAGGGAGTCTATATACATGAAGTTTATAGAACATCAATGGAAAAGCCAACATCTGGGGTTAGAGAGATAGTTAAGTAGTCAAGACACTTGCCCTGTATATAGCTGCTGACCTGGATTCAATCCCCAACGTCCCCGTATGATCCCCCAGGAGTAAGCACTGTTGAGTGTGACCCCCTCAAAAAACTTGTGTTTCTATAGTCCTCCCCTTTCAGCTGAAAAGCCAAATACACAGAATTTTTGGAGGTGCTCCTGGAGGAGCTATTTCTGGGCAGGTGTTTGCAGACTCAGGATGTAGGGGGACACCCTAGACTTGAGGAGAAGTGGTGGAAAGTTGGTTGGCATGCCAGGAGCCACTCCAGGCCCCTAACTCACTTATCTTTGCTGCTGTCTCCTTTTCACTCCTTGTCCCCATGCACGGCCCCTTAGTGAGCTAGATGAGCCAGAAGATGGCCAAGGAGGGTCCCCGACTCTCCAAGAACCAGAAGTTCTCAGAACACTTCAGCATCCACTGCTGCCCACCCTTCACCTTCCTCAACTCCAAGCGGGAGATCGTGGACCGCAAGTACAGCATCTGCAAGAGCGGCTGCTTCTACCAGAAGAAGGAGGAGGACTGGATCTGCTGTGCCTGCCAGAAGACCCGGTAAGCGCCTGGCCAGGCCTGGCCCAGGGTTCGAGGGAGGGCGCAGGGCCTGGCCCCTGCCTGCAGCCGGTGGCTTCTTTTGGCCCTCCCAGACCCAGCCGCCGCCGTGCACCGTCCCCCCCGAGGCCCAAGGTCCAGCCGGTGGTGTCCCCCTCGGTGGCCCGAGCACCAGCCAAGCCACGGTCCCCTCGCCCGGAGGTCCGATCGCCGCCCCCCAAGGCCCAGCCGAGGCCCCCTCCGAAGCGCAAGCAGCAGCCGAAGAGCAGCCCCCAGAGAGGGGGTCCCAGCCGAGGGGGGTCCCCCAGCAGAGCACCTAGGTTCTGGTAACACTACCTCCTCTCTTTGGGTCCCCTGCCCCTGCCTGAATGAATGAAGGTCAGTAGCTCTTTGCTGTGTTGCCTAAAAGTTGGGGTGTCTCTCTCCTGTCCTTCCAGGACAGGCCTATGTCCTCAGTTTCCTGCATTAAATTTTCCCCCCTTTGGAAAGACTCTGTGTGGCTTCTGCTTTTCACAAACGCACTTGGTTCAGATGCCATCCAGGGCAGCATCCTTTGTGGCCCTTGGCTGGTGGCACTGGAAGTGACTGACTGGCAGACGACTGAGGGATGGACAGAGCTCACAGTCAGCTCCCTTAGTGCCTCAGAGAGGAGAATGGTAACCCAGAGGGCTTCTGGAGGGATCTGTGCAAGAGATTCAACGGTTTGATCCAGGCCTTACCCCCAATGGCCTTAAGGGTAATAGCATTCATTTAGTTCATCCATCAGTTATTAAGCCAACTTGGTCGCATACCCAGAAAGGGCCAGAAGAAAACATGGGAGTTACCAAGTTGTGATTCTCCATGACCAGCAAGAGGGTAGTTTGGCCACACTGACGATGTAAAATGCCCGACACTTGTGACCATCTTACTGGGCGGTGGAAGCCTACAATTGGGAAGCATTGATTCTTCCCGAGAAGTTTGGGGCCTCGAAAGTTAAAATGGGATGCATGGAGAAAGAATGGAGGGTAGGCCCGAGTGTGGAGAGGCATATGCTTATTTCTTTGACTTAGACAAAATCAGCTTTTTCTCCTTCCTTCCTTCCTCCTTCCTTCCTCCCTTCCTCCCTCCCTTCCTTCCTTCCTTCCTTCCTTCCTTCCTTCCTTCCTTCCTTCCTTCCTTCCTTCCTTCCTTCCTTCCTCCCTCCTTCTCTCCTGCCCCCCCTTCCTTCCTTCCTTCCTTCCTTCCTTCCTTCCTTCCTTCCTTCCTTCCTTCCTTCCTTCCTTCCTTCCTTCCTTCCTTCCTCTTTCCTTCCTTCCTCCTTCCTTCTTTCCTCCTTCTTTCCTTCTTTCTCTCTTTCCTTCTTTCTCTCTTCTTTCTTTCTTTCTTTCTTTCTTTCTTTCTTTCTTTCTTTCTTTCTTTCTTTCTTTCTTTCTTTCTTTCTTTCTTTCTTTCTTTCTTTCTTTCTTTCTTTCTTTCTTTCTTTCTTTCTTTCTTTCTTTCTTTCTTTCTTTCTTTCTTTCTACTTTCTTCTAGAGCAAATTTAGGTTCATAGCAAAACTGTAAATAGAAAAATTAGCCTTGAGCCATAAACTGTTTATGGTCAACTCTCTAGTTTAAAAAATATTCTGACATGAACATATTTTCTGAGTTAATAGAGTGTGTTCATTGTACATGAGAGTATCATATCTATGATGCCAGTGCCTGCACAGTGCATTATTGTGTGTGTTTCACTTGGTGTTTCTAGATTTTGTATGCAAAGGAACATGTTAAAGATGATCACTCACCACAAAGGATCTAACTGGTGGGTAAGGTCTGAGGATCTGCATGCCAATAAGCAATTCCCATCCCCAGCCAAGTGACCTAGGTAGTACACAGGTCAGGCGCTCATCATTGTCACCTGTGATGTCATCTGCAAAGGAAAGGAAGGTAGAGGGTGTTATATTTGTGGCAGTAAAAATGGAAGTGTTCAAAAGAATTCAAGTCCACATGAAGACTGACTTGTGAAGGAAGTAAGAGTCTAGAATGTACATAAAGAGACTTATCATGAATTAAGTCCCCCCAAGGAGTCTAGATTAGGTAAGATTATTTAAGAGTGTTTAGAAAATGTGCAAAACAGAGGAAATTGATTGTTTAGGAGACTACATGGGTGTCTACATGGGAAACTCAAGCCACTATTTGGTTATAGTCACCTAATCTCAAAACAGAGCCACATATCGGCACATTTTGACTTCCAAAGTTAACTTTTGGAAGTAACTGTCAGAGGAGATCCCTCTACAGGCTGAAAATATCACTTTTTAGAAAAAATTTTAAGAAGCTATAGCTTAGAATACACAAAAGGAAGTGGTGCAGATGTAAGAGCAAGACTGGAAATAAGGGAGAGAGAATAGAGATATTGAACTGATTTGGCCACAATAAAAATTAAAAAAAAAATTCAGGTGTGGAGGCACTTGTCTATGATAGGGGAAAGGCTACTTGGGTTTGAAAAATAGAGATACATTAATAAGCATTCCGATGAAGGGAGGATATACTCAATGACAAGAAAGCAGCAGCTTTGAGAAAGTTTGAGAAAGTCAGAGTGAGGTTGGAATAGCAGCCAGAAGGCAGGTTGATCTCTGAGGGCTGATTGATATCTGTTCCATGGAGCTACATATAAATTGGAAGTTCTTAGCAAGTTCAGTCTAGTAAGGAAAATAAATGTGCCTCTCCAGAGTTGCTAAGGGAGTCATTTAATGCCACATCAAGATGCAAATTTTTCTTTCAGCTTACTTTGTAAAATGTCTTCAGAACCATTCCTATTTCTCTAGTACCTCCATGATGCTCACACTGCCAGTTTTCTCTTCTTCATGCAACTATCTTCTATCTTCCCTCCCTACCATTCTAAAGTAGAAGCTATCACCTAGTATCTTAATCTCTCAATAATGCCCTATGACCCATCCCCCTTAACATATAGTTCATCCAAGGGAAACTTGAACCCTGGGTAGAGTCAACCATCTGTATTGGTGTTTATTTCCAGGAAGTTGAGTATCGGTAGAGAAAGCATAGAGTAAGACTGTAGTAGTGGTTGGGTATAAACAGGAACACATTCTCTCTATTACTAAACATGTTTGCTTCTGGGAAGTAACAGTTTAGGTGATAGTTTAACGATCATTTACAGACAAAGGAGGACCCCTTGGGCCAAAACATGGATTGTTTATGTGTGTAATACTTCACGCAGATGTATACCACACAAAGAAGATTGAGGTTTATTGAGTTATAATTTGCATGCAATATAAACAAAACTTCCCAGTATCTAGTTCTATGCACAGTCATGTAGGCATTTGAATCATTACGACATAGGATATATTTATCACTGCCTTCTTGCCCCAATTTCTTATTTGAAATCAAGGCCCTGACTTGATCATCCATCTCTTCTCTGTTCTGATAGTTCGATCCCACTCATAATGTTGTATAAATGAAATCAGAAAGTATGTCTACTCTTGTGAGCATGAATACTTTCCCTTAGTAAAATACATTTGTGATTGCTTCATGTTGCTACCGGAGGCATTTTGACTCCTGGGTAAGTAAAAATGTACTCAGCAATTCCATTGTCCTCAGTTTTTCATTGACCTATTGAAGTAATTTCTGGTTATTTTCAGTTTCTGGTGATTATAAATATTATAAAATTATCATTTATAATTATAAAATTGCTACAACACTTATATGGACATACGTTTTCTTTTCTCTTGAGTCATAACCAGGAATAGTATTGCTGGGATATAAGGTAGGTGTTTATTTGAATATCTAAGAAACATATACTTTGTTTTTCTTAGAGTGACTTTGTCATTTTGCATTTATCAGTGTGAGATGCTTGCACTTTCCCTAGAATTTGTATTACCAGCTTTAAAAATATTTTCATTTTAGGTGCTAGAGATAGAGCTCAAAGGGCTTAATACATGCAAGACATGCAGGAGGCCTGGGTTCAGTCCCCAGCATCACATGATCCCTAGCACCACGTAAGGTTGGGAATTCCTCCCAGCACAGAACCAGATGTAGTATTTGGACTCACCAGATGTAATTCTCTGTCCATTCCCTTCAAATTATACATTCTAAAATGTTTTATATTTAAAAAGTACCTCTTAAAGTTTTAAATATTGTATCTTCTAGCAGCCATTGATGTTAAACATCATTTAATGAACTAATACATCACCCACTGAAGACCTTTCTGTACTTGTGTAGTGTGCATAATATTTTTATAATAACAATAGATTCTTGGGGGCCAGAGAGATAACTTGGAGGTAAGGCATTTTCCTTGCATGCAGAAGGACGGTGGTTCTAATCCCGGCATCCCATTTGGTCCCCCAAGCCTGCCAGGTGCGATTTCTGAGCATAGAGCCAGGAGTAACCTCTGAGTGTTGCCGTGTGTACCCCCCAAAAAAGGATAGAAAGAAAGAGAGGAGGGAGGGAGAGAAAGAGGAAGAAAGAAAAATAGAAAGAAGAAAGAATTAAAAAGGAAAGAGAAAGAAGTAGGAAAAAGGAAGGAAGGAAGAAGGAAGGAAGAAAGGAAGGAGGGAAGGGAGGAAGAAAAAAGGAGGGAAAGAAAGATGAAAGGGAGGAAAGAATAAAGGAAGGAAGGAGGGAAGGAAGAAAGGTAGGAAGGAAGAAAAGGAGGGAAGGAAGAAAAAAGGGAGGAAAGAAAAAAGGGGTGGGGAAAAAGAAAAAAGGAATGAAGGGAGGAAGGAAAGAAGGAAGGGAGGAAAGAAAACAGGAAGGAAAGGAGGAAGAAAAGGATGGAAGGAAGGAAAGAAGGAAATAAGGAAGGGAAAGAGGGAGGAAGGAAGGAAGGAAGGGAGGGAGGAAGAAAAGCAGAGAAGGAAGGAAGGAAAGAAGGAAAAAAGGAAGGAAGGAAAGATAAAGCAAGAAAAGAAGGAAGGAAGTATGTACCTGAGAGATGGTGCAAAGGGCGCTTGCTTTGCAAACAAGAGGCCTTTCTTTGATCCTTAGCATCACATGGTTCCTCCACTCTGGCATCTCTAGTACTCTGGTTAACAAAGAATGATCCCTAAGCAATGCTACGACCATCTCCTGAATGGTGCTGGGAGTGACCACAAACAAACAAACAAACAAAAGATTGCTGTTTCCTTATTATTGTGTCTTGGTAGTTTTAGAAATATGCATGCTACAAGTTCATGTATATACATATATATACAACTATATAATTTTCAATTATTTCTCCCAGTTTACTTCTATAGTAGCATTATTAACATTTTGGAGTTTTTTTAAATGGTGTGAGAAATAAAGTACAACTTTTGCATATGTATAATCAATTGTTCTAGTTCCAGACCATTCAAATCAATCTATTGAAAAGATTTTCCACATTTTTAATTTCATGAAAATCAGTTGACCATATGTGAATTTATTTCTGGACTTTTATTGTTCTTAATTCATGTGTTTTTCACAAATGCAATACTTTAATATAGTTTTATAGGAAATATTAAAATCATATAATGTAATACATCAACATTGTTCTTCATTTAAAAATTGACTGGCTGGGACCGAAGCAACAGTAGGACATTTGCCTTGCATGCAGACAACTCACGTTTGAAGTCCAGCATCTCATATGGTCTCCCCTGACTACTCCTGGGTGAGGCCCCAAACTAAAGACAAAAAATACAAAAAAACCAAAAAAGATTTCTTGCTTTATTTGGCATATTTTGCTTGATTTATACCTAAATAGTTGATGCATTTAGGTTTTATTAAAAGTAGCACTTTTTGATATTTAATGACTCATTAGTAGCATATACAAGTGTAATTCATTTATGTATATTGGTCATGTATCTGTGATGTTGCTATAGACTCACTCTAACCTTTTTATATAAAATGAAATTTTTTACATCAAAAGACGTGCATGCTAACAGAATACATTTCAATTTGTATGTCTAGTTACATATATAGCTTTATATATATAGTTAGATATATGATTTGAATTGCTATTTCACTTAGAACATTTCATGTTTAGAGAAATATTTTAACGAGATTAAAAAGTTCAATAAAATGAATTTTTAGGAACTGAATTAAGCCCACCAAAACCTGTAGATGCCTTCAGCAGTCCAGCTGGTTTGAATCTGAGCTCTGCTGCCTGTATTAGCTAATTGTTTTTGCAAATTCACTCATCTGGTTGAATTAGAATTCAGGGACTGCAATTCTGTGATCCAAAGCCATCGCCAGTGATGTGCCAAGGAGAGATGGGTGGTTGATTATACTATTTTATGTCTGAGGTGATGCCAGAAAACTATGCATTTCCCAGGCTTATGTTGGCATCCAGGGTTTCGTAGCAGCATCTATGGCGAATGTCAGTAATATATGTATTTTGCTCCAACTCTGGAGATCATGGAGGCATTTCAGACTGTAATTTATTCACTGTGCAAGTTTGAATAAAATATTCTTTATGTATTTTTCCTGGTATCTTCAATCCTGTGTGAAGGACACCAGTCTTGTTAACTTTATAACTTTATATCTAATTTGGGGTTTTTGAAAATGCTATTGTTAACAATTGAATATTAATTTAGTTTTAGGCTTCTAATTATTTCCTTAATATCCAGATAGGAAAAGCTATAATTTCCATAAATTTGGTCACCAGTGTAAAAATATAGTCTATTTATATATTTTTTAATTAATTAAAACATTTTTGGTCACACTCAGCATTTCTCAGGGCTTATTCTTGGCTCTGTGCTCAGGATCACTCCTGGCAGGGTTTGGGCACCATTTGAGGAGTCAAGAGTTGAACCTATGCCAGCTGCATGCAAAGGAAGTCCCCTACTTGCCAATTCCATCCCTCCAGGCCTAAATATGCTCCAATTTTAATATATGGTTTTTGGTGTTCTTTTTTCTTGCCTTTTTTAAAATATATTTTTAAAAAGGCATCACATTGTTGACATAGTTGACCATAATACATTATTTTCTTGCTTCTTAAATCAAGGACTTAGAACATTTTCTGCAATGATTGATCATAACATCATTTCTTACTTGGGTTCCTCAGCAGTATACTGGTGATACTGGATGTGGTCTAGACAGTTCTGTGCTCAGCTTGTAGGTGCTGGTTGCTCAGTAGTGCTGGGGACTGGGGATGTTGTGCCAGGGTCGTCTGAACTCAGGGCCTTGTGCATGCCAAGCATGCACTCTGGCCCTTTGAGCTATTTTTCCCAGTCTAAGCACCAAAGGAGGTCACATAGAATTCTTCTGTCCAACAATTTCAGTTACTATAATGCAGTACCTCAGCTTGCAAACAATAATTGTTTTGGGTTTTCTACTTATAAGGAGTATCATTACTGAGTTCTTTAAACACAATCTGTTCTTCATAAAATAAGAATGAATCAATGTACTCTCATTATTATATGTAAATTCTGTTCACTGTGTATACATGAAAGTATACTCATACTTTTATGTCTATGGATAGTGAAACTGGTATTTTCTTTGGCGTGGATGGTCCTTCAATTTCTTTCTTGTATTTCTGTGTTTCTAAATAATTTTCAAAGACCCAAGGAGATGGCTCAGAGGGTTGGAGCACATCTTTTGCATATAGGGGTCTTGAATTCAACCCTTTGCATTGCCTGCTCCCCAAAGCATCTCCTGAATCTGCCTCTAAGCACTGTATAGGAGTGGCTTCACTCCCATGAGCTGCAGTGATTTAACAGAGAAGCAAAATTGTTATTATTATTTCATTGTTGGTTGATAAACAAGCATATCTTGAATTTACTTTGCTAAAGTAAGATATGCTCTAGTTCCCCTTTCATTTGGGAAGCTACAAATAATGTTAGCTTAACATTAAGGACACTATTTGTTTAGTGTCCAGGAAAAAAATCAATAATTATTGTATGTAAAAATGGATGATTGCTTTAATTTGACCTTTACAACACTCAAGCAAGGAAAAAAATATAATATGACCATATTTCTACCAGGATTAAGAAAATGAGAGAGGAATTGTGGGTTCAGTTTTCAAGAAGGATAAGAGTTTTAAGGGAGTCTCCAAGTTTGCAGTGATAGTGACTGAGTTCTGAGGGAAGATGCCTCACTGACCAGGAGTGTGATGTTTGTTTTTCTGTGAACCAGATTGAAAAGGAGGATAAGACCCACCCCCCGGAAGAAGTGAGCAGCGTGTTTCCAGTGAATGGACGCCTTCTGCCCCTGCACCCTCTGCTTCTTGGCCACTGTGTCCCTGAGCAAGTTCTCTGGCGTTGGATATGATGCAGGGGCAGACACCTGCTGAAGTGGCACCCACCCATGCCCACCCTGCCCATGGCACTGGGGCCACTAGGCAGCCTGCCTGGAGGTGAGAAGCCTCACGTGTTCGTGCCTGGTTTTAGCTGCATGCCTGGGACACCAGTTTTCTGGTACCAGCTCCTAACACCCTTTCTCCCTCGAGATCTGCATGGTTTGGGGGGATCTCCAATATCCCTGGGGCTCTTGTGTCCATGACCAGGTTCTCCACCAGTCCCCTATTCCCCTCTGATCTTGGCATCCTGTGACTGATTGTTAATTCTTGATCTTCTTTGTAATTAATCCTCAACCTGGGTTCCTTGCTTCCCAGTGCCAATTGGTTTCCATTTGGCTTCTCGAATAGTTCGTTGTGTTTGCTTCCGAGGCCCAGTTACAATTAGTTCTGAGGAAAAGCCAAAACCCCTCTCACCCACCACCCACTTTCCCCTTCTGCTCATCCCCTTCCCAGTAGGTCAATAAGGTTACCAAATGATTCAGAGCTGCAAGGGAATTTCCATGGAGTATCGGTGTGATTTACATCCACTTGTCAGATGTAGCTGTGTCGGAAGACAGGAGAAAAGCACCAGGAAGCAGCTCCCTTTCACTTCCCAAAACCCTATCTGTAGTTTTTCACAGGGATTAGGGCAAACTCTCTAGCCCTGCCTCAGAGCTTGTCCTAGCCATCTGAGTGTCCCAACTACAGGACTAGCTATTTTGCAATCTGTGCGGTCTGGCAAGTTATCTGGCGTCAGTAGTGGTGTTTTCACCCCATCTGCTTTTTCTGAGCCCTCTACGGGACAGGAGAGCTTCCGTTTCAGACCTCCCCAGCTGAGGGCGAGGCATATAATCCCAGGATACTTTCTCAAGACCAGAAGGGGCACGAAGAGAGTTGTTTCCATGATTCTAGAGCTCCTCCTTTCTGGGAAGGGTTGAGGTCTGTGCTCTGTGCTTTCTCAGGCCAGTTCCTTAATATAATGTAATAGCATCACAAAAATGAAAGTGAAGCTGGCCTTGGGAAGAAGAGAACTGGGAAGTCAGAGATGGAGGGGAGGGATAAATAAGCTATCCAAGACCTCCTTTGACCAGAGGTGATTATCCAGAGTGTATGGATCTGAACTCAATTTTAGTGGATAAAGTTGAGATGTTTTGGATGCTAACTTTCCATCTTAGACCTCTGTTGGATTCTCAAAATCTATAGTCCAAGATTCTTATCTTTTAGGTCGTATCTTTTCTGTTGGGGGCAGATCCTGACCCTGCTGGGATTATGTGGTGCCAGCGATTGATCTCAGAGACTCCAGACACTTGGAAAGGCTTTGACTAAAGCATTCTTTATCAAGGTCCTAAAAAACGAACAACATTCCCTACTCTGTCCTGGTCCCACTATAACTACTACACACCCATAGATACTGGGGTGGTAGCAGAGGTTCTCCTCTCATTTCACCCTGCCATCGATTATGGATTGATATATGTGTGTGTAAGTATGTATGTTTGTGTGAGCATGTGTGTTTGTGTACAGCAACTGGGAAAGAAGCAAATTTTTCACCTTCTTAATTTACTACTTAGGAGGACAGTGAGGGAGGAGCCAGGCCTCAGTCCACAAAGGCACCAAAGCTCAGTGCTTGTTCAGGCTTGTACTCACTGCCCTCCCCTGGTGACTCAGAGCCCTTCCCCTACCCAGTAGGACCACACGTCTTGCCTTTTCTTCTGTTCTTGCCTTTGTGCTAGTAAGCCACATGCTGTTAACTTTTGCTCAGTACCCGTGCTCATCTTGGACCTCTTCTCTTGTTTACTCTTTCTGAGAATTATTTGCCTCAATATCTTCATACAGGCGCCTTCAGATCAAGTATCATCTCAGAGATGCTTCCCTTGGAAATTTGGTGTGGTTTCCATGGTTACTCTCCATCCTTTCTCTCTAGCTTTGTTTGCACAGCTTCTCACCTGATGGAATGATCTTCTTTTTTTCCATTTACTTGTTTATTGCTTGGCTGTTTTTCCCCTCCTGAAAGAAGCTTCGCCATTACCAACACCTATTTATTGCTGCATCCTCCTCCCCCAACACTAGCAAGAATGAAATAAATGCTGCTGACATAATGCATATTTGTTTGTTGTTATTTTTTTTAAATAGGGATATTTTTTTTTTCAAATTCTTAGATGGTTTTGAAAAGCCAAATATACCTATTATATCCAGCCAGAGGGACCTGTTGGTGGAAGTAGTGGGAATTGAGGAGTGGATAGTTGTGAATCTAGATGCAACCTTTCTACTAAGCTTGGTAAAGGAAAGCAATGGAGGGGATAGGTCTGGGGTGTTCCATTAACTCAGGAAACACTTGAGCATGTGTAAATGTGAGGAAAGAAGCAGCAGAGTGGGTACATGCAGAAGAAAGAGGCTATCTCCAAGAACTGAGGAGGGAGTGAGGAGGTGGTGGGGATGTGGGAGTCTGGGTTACAAGTGAGGGGCACAGAACAAGAAAGACTGCGTTGGGAAAAAAGGGAGAAGGAGACAAGTGCAGGAATGCAGGGTGGGTTAACAGTGGCAGGAACTTAAAAGTAGTTCCTGTCTGTAGTTTCCATTGTGTCTGTGCAGTGTAGGTAATGCAGTAGATTGTTTGCAAGGGAAAATAGTGACATTAAGAGTTTCAAAGTAATGAGGATGATGGAGAAAGTTTTGGAAAAGTTACTTCCTTCCAAGTCTTTGAAATATCCCCTAAAATATCATTTTAAGATGAATTAAATTGATGATTCATTAATCATTTTCGACAATGGCTTGCCACTTAAGCCACTTGCTATAACTTCACATATAAGCCCAGACCTCAACTTGAGACCCATAGAGACTCAGGTGGAAGATCAAAGAATTGGAAAAAAGTAAAAGGCAGAGTCTGATCTTCCCAGGGAACCAAGAATCCGTAGGAAGCAAGAATAATTCACAATGGGAAGCTGCAACAGATCACAGCGCAGAGGGGCTGATATGTGAGTGAGAGAGGGATTTGCTGAATCTCCAACTGAACTGCTGCTATCACACAGAGGAAACCAAGTCTGAGAGAGATCTGGGAAGGTGTCTTTCCTGACTCCATATCACACACACCCCATTCATATCAATAACACCTAGTAAATACTTAATATCTCTGCTTCCGTAAAATGAAGGGTCTTACATGGAGTCAATAGTTTTGTGTCCTGATTCCTCTTTTTGCAACACAGGTTAGCACTAACAGGAATATTGATTTAGGGTAGAGGCAAACTAAATTTTGGGGGGAAGGATTTTGAGCGCCTGGAGCTGTGCTCAGGGTTAGATATGTGATCACTTATGAGACCACTTCAGAGATTACTTATGGTGGTATTTCAGGGACCATATGTGGTCCTGGGGGGGGCAAGCTGGGGTCAGCCGCATGCAAGGCAGATAATAGTTTGCCCCTGTACTTCAAATCCTCCAAACAACTAATTTTTCTTGTTAATATTTATATTAACTAAGCAGTGTCCTATAAAAGGTGTTTGTAGGTATTCTCCATAGCCAGTGGAACCATTATTTTTACACTATTCTATTGCAATCTCAAAGTTTCTAATATGAGCTTGCTAGAACTCTGGGTTACTTGGGAGTACCATCATATGTGATAAGAATGACAAGGAGTAGACAGGTCTCCAGAACACACTTTTATATCAACCTTAGCGTCTGGGACCACAGTTATAGTATGTGAGCAGGGCACTGATCTTGAACATGGCTTATCTAGATTCTGTCCCCTGAATCCCATTTGGTCTCCTGAGCCTACAAGGAGTGGTCCCTGAGCAGAGAGTCAGGAGTAAGTCCTGAGCACTGCTGGGTGTGAACCCCCAAATAAAAACACACCACAAAACTAAGACACCTTTTAAGGTCTATGTTGATTTATAATTTTATGTAGATAAAGTATTCTAATGGATATAGGGATACAAGAATCTGGGGACTGGAGCAATAGGACAGTGGATAGGGCATTTGCCTTGCACATGGCCAACCTGGATTTGATCCCCAGCATCCCATATGGTCCCCCAAGCCTGTCAAACCTGCCAAGTGTGCCTGGCTCTGAACACTGACCCAGGAATAATGCCTGAGTACAACTAGTTGTGGCAAACAAAACAAAACAAAAACAAAAACCCACAACACCTTAATGACCAAAATGTAGTGTTTCTCTAACTGAATTGAAGAGTCCACTATTTGTCATTGCCTTATAGATTTGGATTGGATCGCATGCTATTTAGTGATTACTAAGTCCTGCTTGGGACTAGTTCACCTACTAGGAAAAGAGTGTTTTGATTTTTGGTCAACTGAGTTTATATAAAGTACCGATGAGCACAGACTAACAAATATTTCTCATGATTATACTTTTATTTTTTTTAACTTTCTTTAGGTCAAACCTGACAGTGCTCAGGGCTTACTCATGACTATGAATTAAGGAATCACTCCTGGCACGGATAGGGAGACCATGTGGGGTATTAGAGTCAAACCTGAGTAGGTTACATGAAAGGCAAGCACCCTACCTTCTATTTTTCCAGTCCAATATACACATACTATAAATAAATTTCACAATAGACTACTATAGGCAGTATGGCATTTCTTTTGTATGCTGTTTCAGTAATACAAACAACATTATTAGTAGATAACTCACATGAGTTTGAGGAAAGTAGAGGAAATGGGAAGCTACCGCTTAAAAGATGAACATTATATAAAATGAGATATTTAACAGATTGAATAATTTGGTTGAAAAATATTTCAGTAATAAAATAAAGCTCTAAAATGTTTTAAATAAACTATCAAAGTAACATTCACTTTCTATTTTGAAGCAAGGGTCAAAAAAAAGTGTTTTTTTTTTTTTGTTTGTTTGTTTTGTTTTTGAGAAGAAGACACCTGGCATGGTCAGAATTCAATCTTGGCTCTGAGTTCAGAAGCCATGTAAGGTGTTGCTCAGGGATCATATGTGATGTCAGAATGGGGACCATGGTCAAGGTCACATCTGTAAGCAAGGCTAGTGTCTTAATTTCGATACTACCTCTCTAGCTTCCAAGAGTCGATTGTTTTTTATTTTTATGGATCACACCTGATTGTGCTCAGGGCTTACTGCTGGCTCTATACTCAGAGATCATTCCTGGTAGTACTTGGGAGACCACATAGGTTTGCTAGGAAGTAAGCCTGGGTTGGCTGGGTGCTAGGCAAGTACCTTACCTGCTATGCTATCTATCTAGCTCCAAGACCCTATTCTTCTTAATTCAAACACCATGATTATAGAATTGTTCATAATACAGTTGTTTTTTACTACAGATAAAGTTGTTCATGATTGAGTTACAGTCATACAATGTATAACAATCTTCCCATCCTCGTTTTCTTTTTTAAATACTTTTATTTATTTATTTATTTATTTATTTATTTATTTATTTATTTATTTATTTTGGCCATTATGATGATGCTCAGGGGTTACTCCTGGCTATATTCTCAGAAATCGCTCCTAGCTTGGGAGACCATATAGGATGCTGGGAAATGAGCCTGGGTCTGCCCCAGGTCAGCCACGTGCAAGGCAAATGCCCTACTGCTGTGCTATCACTGCAGAGTGATACAGTAGAGAACCCCAAAGCTCTCTTAGAAGGTCCATAAGAACTAACATAGCTTTAAGAGCCCCTTCTTTTAGTGGGGAGTATTGGAGATTAGGTCACATTGGCTCTGTGCTTACGGATCATTCCTGGTGATGCTCAGCGTAATATATGCAGTTTAAAGGGTCAAACTGTCCCTCCCTTTCCCCTTTAGACACTTGGCTTTCACCTTGCCTATCACTTTATGTCGCTAAGCACTCAGTTCTTGTTCGATTGTCATTGTCTTAGTGGTCCCTTCTCTAGTCTAACTGCACTGCTCCAATACTTGTGCTGAGTTTCCTACCATGGGCTGGTCTCCCACCCCCAGCCCAAATCTCTATTATCTCTGGATATTACTAAAACACATTTTTTCCCTTATAATCCCACAGATGAGTGAGGTGGGGTAGATTGTAAGACTGAAACCCATTTATGAATATCAAACGAAAAAAAAGAGAAAAAAGTTGGAAAAAAATAAAGGATCAGGGGCCGGAGAGATAACATGGAGGTAAGGCGTTTGCCTTGCATGCAGAAGGATGGTGGTTCGAATTCTGGCATCCTATATGGTCCCCCGAGCCTGCCAGGAGGGATTTCTGAACATAGAGCCAGGAGTGACCCCTGAGTGCTGCCAGGTGTGACCCAAAAAAACAAATAAATAAATAAAGGATCAAACTGAGGTTTACTGTATATAAGGCAAGACTTTTACCCCTGTACCTCCTCTCCAGTTCTCCTACCACTCCCTTTTCCATGGGAATTATTTACTAAATGTTTTTGGTTTGACTTCTGAGATCTCTGCCATATGGCAATTTTTGAGTTTACTCTGCTATTTTTGTCTCAGAAAGGCTGCTTCTCTTTGTTACAGACAGAAATCTGAAAACATCAGAAAGAAAATGTTTGGGGTCCTGTTTTCCCTTTGCATGATGATGCGACAGATTTTTACATCATCCATTTTCACTAGATTTTACTCTCCAGTACTTGAATTCTCCATTAATATCTCCCTTGGCAGCTGACAGTTTCTGTTCATTGTCTTCTGGCTTATACACTTCCTTTTTTTTTTTTTTGGTTTTTGGGTCACACCCGGCAGTGCTCAGGGGTTACTCCTGGCTGTCTGCTCAGAAATAGCTCCTGGCAGGCACGGGGGACCATATGGGACACCGGGATTCGAACCAACCACCTTTGGTCCTGGCTCGGCTGCTTGCAAGGCAAACGCCGCTGTGCTATCTCTCCGGGCCCATTATACACTTTCTGAGTCAGACCTTGTAAGGGAGACTTTTTTTTTTTTTTCCGTTGATGAAATCGTTAAGGATTTCTACTGCCAGCTGCAAGGTTTTGCATTTATTTTCAACTTGAGTTTTAGCAGTAAGCTGTAAAAAATTGCTTTCCAAGTTTTTTTCCCCACCCAGCTGATACCTTGATGGCACTGTTAACTGTCTTGGACTGCAAATGGTGTCGGTTTTCTTAACTCCTGTTAATGTCAATTCTGGTATCTTAAGACTTGCTTACTTTTTATCTTCTTACTATGGGGATGAGCCAAACTAATTATTTAAAAAGGATCCTTAGTGATAGCACAGTGGTTAGGCAGTTGCCTTGCACATGGCCTATCAGGGATGGACCTGGGTCTGATCCCCTGCATCCCATATGCTCCCCCAAGCCTGCCAAGAGCGATTTCTGAGAGCAGAGCCAGGAATAACCCCTGAGCTCCTCCAGGTGTGGCCCCCAAAACAAACAGAACCCCCCCAAAAAACAAATAAAAAAAGATTCTGTTTATTTCCTTCTCTTCAGTTTTTTTCTAAGATCAAGCAGTTTCAGCTTATGACATATAAGAATTTTGTATGTGATGACATATAGCATATAAGAGCTTTGTATATAAGAACTTAAAGCATATCAGAAGTTAACTTCACTGTTTTACATAAGTAACAGCATTTCTCTGAGACTTGAGTTCTTTTTGTATTTGCTTATTAACTCATAGGTAGGGTTGGGAGAGCAGGAAGACTTTGGGGTGGATTTCATGTTCTACGTGTCTCCCAAGGTATTGCTACCTTTTTTTTTCTTCCAACTCCTATGTTATTTCATATCTTTCTTTCTCTTACTCAAGTTCTTCTACATTAATTCTTCATTTTCATCTAAAATTCACAAAATATCTTGGTTTGAGTATTTCCAGCAGAACTGCTAACAGCCATATATATATATTACATATGTAATGCATATTTATATTTGTGATGTTAAGGATTGAACTTATGAACATGCAAAGTTCATACTTTACCATTAAGCTATAACTGGCCCCCAGTTTTAGTTCTTTAAGTTTTCTATGGGTCCCCTGTTCTTTAATTATATTTATTTTATTAAAAATAAATTTCTTTATTTTAGACACTGTGGTTTACGGAGTTTTTCACAATATAGTTATTTCTGGCATTCAATATTTCAACACCAATCCCACCACCAGGATAAGGTCTCCTCCACCCTGGTCATTAGTTTCCCAAGCTCCCCCAAAGCTCCCCAAAGAGGCAGCTCCACTGCCCCTTATCAGCTATGAATGATTTATTTAATATTGCTTAGTACAACTAAATGGCAATGGTACTATTGGAAAAAAAAACTGCATTAAAAGAAAATTTATGAAACTTGTAATACTTGGCAATGGGGTCTGATGCCATTCTCTGAAGGTCTTTTAAGCTGTATATTATCAGTTGTGTCTGATTTTGTGTGTTGAAGTTCTATGGATTCTATGAAAATTTCATATCTGGTTTGGTGTATTACTATTGTGAAATCAGTATTAAAATTCTAGGGGTATTGTGCTGCAATTTTGAGGATCTCTGGATCTGGGCTGATGATCTCTTAAGATGATAGCTGTGGTGGGTTCCTAAGGGCGGCAGTTGTAGAACAGAATTTGTGTGTGCGGATTCCACAGCTTCAGCAGGGTAGCGGAAGGGAGGGTTGGGGGAACTGAGTACCTTTCCTCCACCCCTTCTCCAAAGGGCCTCAGGGTGATCAGCTGAGAGGCTTGTTTGTCCAGGATTCTTTCCTGCTAGTTGGAACTCTCTTTCAAGAGTTAGGTGGGTTCAGGGCGTTGGTCTCTTGCATGGACATGGCTGAAGGCCCTGGATTATGGGCTTGGCTGCATGAATATTGGAGGCAATAGGGAGAGGTGCTGGTGGGGCCATTGCTGGCTCCAAAGGCCTCTGGAGATGTCAGATACACACACACACACACACACACACACACACACACACACACACACACACACACACACACACACACACCACACTCCACGCCCCCTTCTTTGATGTCCCCGATTTTTCTCTAATTTTATTGCTCTGGGTGTCATACCATCTTCACTGCTTTCTCCAAAGAAGATTCTCTTCTAAACTTGAGATTCCCCCCCACTCAAATCGGCACTACGACTCAGGCAAGGCCTCAGTGTCAGGCGACTAAGAGCAGAGCTGAATAGGTGCATTCTGGCTTCAAGTCTTTCCAAACCCCATATTCTTTATTTCCACAATGGCCGAGAGAGTCAAGGTAGTCTTCTATCATGCCACTGTGCCCATCTGAGAGAGGATGCTTATCTCGTTGCAAACTATGTTCTTGACTTGCTTTTGCCTTCTAATTTCACTTTCTGTTACTTGCATGGCTTTACGTTTCCAAAAGTTCTTAAACATCTGAACTCCTTCATTTTACTTTTTATCATGTTGTAAGTTTCCCTGTAGTCAATTTGTTGGGGTCCAAAGAAAATAACCTCTGGATTATTCAAAAGGTCACAGGAATTTTTAGTACCAAATATGAGAGAAAGAGAGAAAGACAGAGAGAGAGAGAGAGAGAGAGAGAGAGAGAGAGAGAGAGAGAGAGAGAGAGAGAGAGAGAGAGAGAGAGAGAGGAGAGAGAGAGACAGAGAGAGAGAGAGAGAGAATTTTCCTTTTGCTGCTTTTTACACACTAGGGGAGATAGATACTCTCCATTCATTCCCTATCTCAAAATTATAAGCAGATGGAGAGATGGGAGGTACATAACTCTTCATCTGGGCAAAATGTCTGCTGTTCCTTATTCAAACAGAAGGAGGTTTGGTTAAAATATCTTTCCCGTTTCTCTCTTCTGCCTTGTGAAACTCAAGCTACTATGAAAATGAAAAGCTTTCATGCACATATCACCCAACAAAGCTGAGTAAACCTACAGCTCTGTTCTTGGAACATTTTACACACCCATGGGCATTTATGTAATTTAGATCCATGTTATACAGTGACTGTCTTGTGCAATCCTAAAATTCTGTGATTTAAGGGGATTCTGCTGTATTTGAACAAGGAGAACACAGACATCTAGCACAAGGATACTCAGTGCCACCCATTTTCTGTGCTTGTGGGGCAATGTTCACAGTAAGCAGCTGAATTTTCTGGCCTTGGAAGCTGTGGGTAGGTGGGGCCTATCAGAGTTCATCCAGTGCTTAGATAATGCTTTCATCTATGGCTTTTTCAAGTTGCCTATCTCCCATCTTGCTCAGTGGCTGGGCTGCATTTTCCCAGTCCAGACTCTTCTTTTCCTGTCTGTTCCCAGTTAGTTGAAGGTGAACTCTGAATGAAAATCTCTCTCTCTCTCTCTCTCTCTCTCTCTCACTCTCTCTCTTTCTCTCTCTCACACTCTCTCTCTCTCTCTCTCTCACTCTCTCTCTTTCTCTCTCTCACTCTCTCTCTCTCTCTCTCTCTCTCTCTCTCTCTCTCTCTCTCTAACCTTCTGATCAGGATTCTTAACATGTAAAGGACCAAAACAACAGAAGTACCATATTTTTCTCTATATAAAATGCACCTACCTGACCATAGTTTTTTGATGAGAAAAACAAGAAAAAATTAATAAACTAAAACAGAATATTTCAATCATGTTAAGTGAACAGCAGCCAACATGACATTAAGAACATTATGACTATAGCTGACAAATGGAGAGAGTTTAAGTTTTGAGTATTCTTCTAGTTTTCTGATAATCCCAAGAACTCCTCATCTCTAGAGTCAGCATTCAATCCATAAGATGCACAGACATTTTCCCCCATCTTTTGAGGGGAAAAAGTGTGTCTTATGGTACAAATGGTACTGTATCTCCAAAGCATGAAGAGGGCAGGCTGGAGTGTTCTGCATGCTTAGCCTTTGTTTATTTGCTTACTGTTTAGTCCAATCATATGAGCAGTGGGTAAGATGTTCTAGATTTTCTGAGTTTTGGACACCCATCTGACTCATTGGTCAGGGAACAATATCTCTTTCTGAAGAAGTTAAGGGAGAACAATCCAAGATGCACAGATACTACCTGTTGGAGAATTCTGGTTTGATTGCTATTTTTCCCAACAGCATTTTGAAGATGCCTTCCTGCTCTCTTCTGACTTTTATGATCACCAATGAGAACCTTGCTTTCCCTCTGTGTCCCTTCATTGTAAGTAAACAGTGTTTTCCTTTTGGTCACTTTTAAAACATTTTTCTTTTTCTTAGGACTTCTGAAGTTTCAATGTGATGTGTTGTGTTTTTTTTTTCAGGACTCAAATTTCTTCAATCTGAAGACATCCATCTTTCTTCAGGGAAGTTCCAAAAGCCAAGATATTGTTGTACAACTCCCTTATGACAAATTATGTGTAGGCAAAGATGTGGAGAAACGTCTATCAACCTCTGATAAGAATTTATAAGTTACTACAACTGGCATACAATCTGGGAGTATAAGCAATATAGGACATTATATAACCTATGCTTTTTAGACATCCATCTTAAATATGACTTTCATTCACAGAAAAAGAAAATTTACATAACTTCATTCAGATTTGTATCATAAAAGAAGACAGAGGAAAAACTAATCATAATTATCACCAAAGAATAACTAAATCATATGTAAATAATAAATAATAAATAACTAAATAATATGTAATGACATATTAATAAATAAAATAATAAACAACAGTTCAAGCAAATGAAACAGTTATATCCCATACCAGGGAGACAAATTAGACAAACAAAATGGGACTATAAAACTCAAACAGTAGATGGTCAATATAAAAAATGTCCCCTGCATGAAATTTTATGTCATAGTTTCCTATTAAGTTGAAACCATAAGATCTTTCTTTCCCTTTCACTGTGACAGTATTTTAAAATATATATAACAAAATAAACCAATTCAAAAAACATTTATCTTCTTGGAAATTAAAAAGAAAATGTGAAATAATTGCTGGTTTGAAAAATAACAGAGATTAAAAGCTGCATAGAACTAGTCAATGAATATATGCTGGACACAGCTGTGTTTGGAGAGAAGTGGGAGAGACTAATGACTAACCTGGGATTTCTCCAAGGTTATTAGCATGTGAAAACAACATTTGCTCTGAGTCAACACTGTGCCTGTTATGCCTCTCCCTTTCAACCTTGCTTTAGTAATATGTAGGAAAAACATTGAGGATATTAGAAAGTTGTAGAATGTGCATGGATGTCATTAGGTAGAGAGAAGCTGAGGGTAGAAGACAGAAAGGACTTGCAGAGAAGTCTTGTGCTGGAAGGAAGCTAGTTAAGCGTGTGTAGGTGCATGCTATCTTTACAAGGCCTTGACTTTGTCCATGAGCCAAACCCAGTCAAGTTTCAGATGTGTGTAAGACCAGGGAGCATGCCAAAGTTCTGCTCAAAATGTGGGAATAGAGGGGAAGTAGGGGCTACCAGATAGTAGGGAACAAGAATGGTAGACTAAGGTGAGAGATCAGAATGCCAGACCTCAGAAGGAGAATGAAACCATTTAATACCACACAATAACTGGAGGTCAAAGCCAAAATCTGGGCTTCCTCTTTTAGGGAGGGCAGAGCTCTCTGTGGAAGTAACAATATAGTTTGGGAGATCGCAGAACCTTCAAGTAAAAATAGTTCTCCGGCCCCAATTAGGTGCTCAATGAACAGCAGAGACTCTCTACCACTGTTTCCCAATAATGTAAGTCATCAAACTCCTGGGAATAACAGAAGGGGTGGCCTGACAGTCCATTAGAAAGCACAGATTACTAAACCAGTCCCACCCAAACCCTTCAGGAAATATAAAATGCCTTCAACCTTTTAAAGCTTTTCTCAAAGTCAGAACTAGTTTCAGATCGCTGAGGTCTAAACACCATATCATCCAGAAGACACTCAGTTGTCACACAGTGCAAACTGGGGAGGAGAGATCACAGTATATATTAATTCATGCAAAAACAAAAAAGGATGATAGAACAACATGTTAATAACTAGAAATTACTGAATTCTCTTTGTTGTGAAAATAAAACCGTTGAGAATGAATAAACAAATCTGGGAATTACTTGAAACCTGGATAACCAAATGTAATATGTCTTAAATATACTAACTTATACAGCACTTTCATTGTATTTCTGTCTTTTAAGGGTCGATTTCAAGGATCACTCCTAGATAGATATTGCAGAAATTGGATAAAACTCTGAAAGTTAGTCTATATAAGTTGAGGAGTGGTAATTCCTTATTTTTCCTCTTGTGGGGGCTCTCAACTGGCAGTTTTCAGTTATTACGCCTAAGAGTTATGCTTCCAGGTGTTGCTTATGGCAGTGTTGGAGGACCATGCAAAACATATGCACCATTTCATTGTTTTCTCTCTCTCTCTCTCTCTCTCTCTCTCTCTCTCTCTCTCTCTCTCTCTCTCTCTCTCTCTCTCTCTCTCTCTCTCTCTCGTCACTGGCCCTGGAGTGGAAATTTGGTTTTTATTCTAACAATTATGAACATTAATTCAGAATCATTTCTTAAAATTGTGATTGGTTTAAGAAAAACTGAGATATGTACCCAGAACTGTCTGGTAAATGCTTTACAGCTGGCCCTCTGAGTGAAAAGTCCTCCTTTCAATGAGTTGCCATTTCTATGGTGTCAGTGCTTTTCCTATGACTGGTTTCAAACTCCGAATATATAGCCACTGCATGTAACATTGAGAAGAGAAGTGCAGAGATTACCCTCATGGAAGCTGCTGCATAATTCATGACCTGTTTGAGACTAGGTTTATACTAAAAATACTGCTTCATAAACATACAAAGGTGCTAGTGAAAGAAAAGCTATAAAAATAAAAGAAATTCAAACTGGGAGCTCAAGTGGAGCAAACATTTTTTTGTGGGGAGGAAATTTTGAGAAAATGTATTTGTCCTATTCTGCATTTAATTATTTTGTGAGACAATTAGTTTATTTCAAACACTGTTCCATAAATTCTCTGCCCATCACAGGAAATTTACAATTTCAACCATTTCAAATATTTGGGGCCAGAGAGATTGTATAGTTGGGACATTCCTTGCCTTGACCAAGGCTGACTCAGGTTTGATGCTCCAACATTACAGGCATTCCCCTAAACCTCACCAGGAGTGATCACTTAATGAAGAGCCAGGAGTAGTAGTTCTGAGCCCAACTGAATGTGAGCCAGAAGCAAAAAATGCAATTTCTTAATTTCTTTTAGGAATGTTGGGGCCATACTTGGGTGTATTGGTGACTGCTTCCATCTCTGTGCTCAGGACTTCCTCCTGAATCTGCTTCAAGAATCATGCAGGAGGAGGGTTTCAATTTGGGTCTTCTGAATGATGACCATCTACATTTAACTATAACTTTTATTAAAAATAAGGTATGTATAAGAATCACAGAGTGTTCTGAACTTTTAAATTATTTTTATTTGGTGCTTCTCCAACAGAAGTCGAGGCTTCTTTCTTTACAAATATTGGTGCCCGAGTGATGTTGACCTAAAACTGATGGAACTGGCCCGCTGAAGTCAACTTCAGGATGGAGAAACTGAGGTTTAAGAAGAAGAGATACTGTGTTTGGGGAAACAATACTAAAATTTATGCCAGTTGTTTTGGACACAGCTTTATTTCATTAACATCAGAGAACAAGAAAAATATGTAGTTCAAAAATGGGGGAAAATGGATTAAGAAGCTCGTGTTTAAGCAGGGAAAGAAAACTCATTAAGATCAAGGTAAAGGTGGATTAGTAATACCGACAGAAAGCCAAGGGTCTTTTTTTTTTTTTTTTTTTTTTTTAAGAAGAAAGCTTTATTTGTCCTGTTCCTGTAGTGATTTATGCTGTCAGATATTTTTTTCTGCCAAGCGGTCAAAGTTAGAATATGGGAACAAGCTTATTTGTACAACTTGTGCCTGTGGCTTCTAAACGACTCACCACTGGAAGGAACAAATGCCCTTGGAGGACAGTTGACTCCATATTTCTGAGCAGGGGAAGACAAATAGTTTGTGAATTCTAGATGTTCAAAGAAAACAAGGTTACACTGAAGCATCAGAGAGAGAGTCACTAATCCGTAATGAAGAAAAAGAGAAGGTAAAACAGAATTGCCTGGAAAATACATTTGATTTCTGAAAAAGTTGCACTGGTTTCCCCTACTTTGAAAGTAGAGCATTTCTGTGAAGTCTTTTTGTAATAAGAGATGGCATAATGTGAAGAAAACAATTCCATTTATTTATACAAGAATAAAAAGTTCCCATACTAAAAACAAGACATCCAAGCATGATAAAGATACATAAAATAAAAAATAACACCCACATACAGTAAAAGCATGAATCATTGGAAAAAATTTTAATCTATAGAAACTGATTCCCAGGGAAGAAGCTTGTTGTACCATTCTTGCAGCTCTAGGCACACTTGCTTCTGAAATGGCTGCTCCAAGACAAATGCTTAATAATTCTATTTTAGATTTTTGCTATTTGTTGTAAAAGCAGAAATCCTTTTCTTTTTTTCACCCTGACAGACAAAACAGATACTCGTATAGGTCTTGAATCAAAGTAAAGGGGTGTGATTTTTACTTTTTGAAAAGCAGGGGATACCTAAATATTAACACAAATGATAGAGACTTACCCTTCTTATCAACTATTTTTAATCAGTAAGTTTAAAAATAATACAAAAATTAAAAATAAAATTTTAATTTAATCAATAAGTTCAACTTAAATATACTTTGATTTTATTAATCATTTTAAATTGCTTTTGTTTTTTAAAAATAATTATTTATGGGCCCAGAGAGATAGCACAGCGGCGTTTGCCTTGCAAGCAGCCGATCCAGGACCAAAGGTGGTTGGTTCGAATCCTGGTGTCCCATATGGTCCCCTGAGCCTGCCAGGAGCTATTTCTGAGCAGACAGCCAGGAGTAACCCCTGAGCACCGCCGGGTGTGGCCCAAAAATTATTTATGCTTGATGGTTACAAAATTATTCATGATTTATTATATTTTTTCTATATAACATTGTCTTATTCATAAATAAAATATTGGTCATGTTTAATTTTAGAAAATACTAGCAGAACTTTTTGAAGAAGTTATACTGTCTTAAATTACCACTACTGTGAATCACTTATAGTTTCACATTCAACCATAATGGTGCTTGTCCATCTTAATAAAATATAGATAGATATGTAGACAACATAATTTTCTGTCATAGAATGTAAACCAACCTTCACTAGTGCACTTTTCCTGCCACCAATGTCCCCAGTTTTCCTCTCACCTACCCACCCTGCATGTCTCTAGAACAGACATTTTACTTTTCTCTGTCTGTCTGTCTGTCTGTCTGTCTTTCTCTCTCCTTTTTTGATACTGTAGTTTGCACCACTATTACTAATGAAAGGGCATCATACATATCCTTTTATCCCCTTTCAGCACCCAGTGCTTGTCCAGAGTGATCAGTTCCAACCATCATTTTCACAGTGGACCCTTTTCTACCCTAACTGCACTCACTGCTCTTTGTGGCAAGCTTCCTACCATGAACTGGTTGGTCCTCCCTCATCTCTATTGTTTCTGGATATTATTACCATCCTATCTTTTAGTTCGGGGGAAATTCTCCTTAGGTCAAAAGCTTCAGAGACACCACTCCAAAGATGGAGAAGGACAGCACAAAGAGGGGCACCATCTCCCCATGATTATGGCTACTCTCAGACTTGACTCTAGGGCATCCATCCCTCCTCCCTCACAGAGGGCTCCAGTTAAGGGAGGCCACTTTATTGCCTACTGTGTTTTTTTCAAAACATTCCTAAGCACCACTATTTATGCTTATCTTCCTGGAACCATACTCCCCCAACCCCTCCTGGCTATTATAGAGACCTACCTGCTATGTCTGTGGCCCTGCTGGTTCCTCTTATCCTTTATAAGAATTATTGGAATGAAATAAAGTTTCTCTGATCATCAGCCAGTGGCCTATTTTTCACTGGTTATTAGCTGGGAAAACATACCTAGTCCCAAACCAGGAAAATGAAAGTAGACTTTTACTGGTCAAATGGGTGGATACAGTCATTATTATGATTATTTGCTTTGGGGACTACTCCTGGTAATGCTCAGGGTTTTCTCCTGAGCATTACTTCACTGCTGGAAGTACTTAGGGGACCATATGCAGTTCTATGGGATATAAGGTTGACTGATACAAGGCAGATGCTCTACCTGCTGTAATATCTTTAGACTCTTTAAATTATTATTATTGATTATTATTATTTAAAAATTTTTATTTAAAGAAAATGCATCACATAGTTGACATAACTGATAAAATACATTTGTTTCAAGATGACAGAAAGCAAAGTTATTTAAAAAAATAGAAAGAAATACTAAAAATATAAAATAGGAGAAGAAAAAAAGAAAGAAGAAAAAGTTCAGTAGCAAGTATATTTGTGAAAATTATTGTATCTCCAATAAAGTCATTAATACAGTAGCAGAAGGTTTAGTAAACTCTTTTTTTAAAGATAAGAGATTTAAAAATACAATAAAAAAGGTGTGCGTGTGTGTGTGTGTGTGTGTGTCAGTTGTTGTTTGCATATACATAGCAAAATCTGGGGAAAATGGAAAGGAAAAACCTTTGGCCTAAGAACAGGGAGACCTTACTAATGAAATATTCTGGCTTAAAACCAACTCTAGACTCCAGGCATACTAGATTGTCCAACCCCAAAAACTTTCTCTGCGATCCCACTAAAAGCTTTTCACAATTACAGTTGTTGCTGTCAGGCTTCTGTAGTTAGAGATCCTGGTTTCTGTACAGATTCTATGTTGAAGTCAGGGTGACGTGGAGCATCTTCTGGTTTCATTTCACCATTAGATGGCATTGCAGAAAATCCTGCCTTAAAAGCAGGTTGTTCCTGTTACGAGTCGTCAGGGTGTCATAAGAACCCTCTTTGGAGGGGCAAAGTGATAACGCAGCAGTAGGGCGATTTCCTTGCACATGGCTGATCCAGGACAGACCTCCATTCCAACCCTGGGGTCCCATATGGTCCCTTAAGAGAGGAGCGATTTCTGCGCACAAAGCCAGGAGTAACCCCTGATCGTCACCGGGTGTAGTCCCCCTCACCCCCAAAAAAGAAAAGAATAAACAAGAACTCTCTTTGGAGTAAGTCGATGCCAGGGCAGCAGTAGGGCCTTCCCTGGTATAAGTCTGATTCCTGGTGCTGGTGTAGAAAACTGTGGTTGTTTCTGTAGATGATATTCAAGATCTGGTTTAATTCTTATGTCTTTTCCTTTCTACTTGAGGCTTTTTTCCTCCCTTACTGCTTTAAAGAGTGATCTATTTTTGCTTTTTTGCCATTTGGATTACCAACTGTCTTGGTATTGTTCTATTATGATCTACTGGCATTTTGTTTAGCACTCTTTTTACCTCTTGGGTTTGTAGAGAAACCTCTTTCCCAAGGGTGGAGAAGTTCTGTGCCTTTATTTCCCTCACTACTTGTTCTTCCCCCTTGCCATTTTCTTCCCCTTCTGAAATTTCTATAATTAGATTATTTCTCCTATCTTTGTTCATTAAGTACCTTACATTTTCTTCCAGGGACTTGTCTCTCCTTTCTTTTTAAATTCTTTATCCCATCTGGCTTGTAATTTGTCTTTAAGTTTCTCTATGCGATTCTCCACAATTCTACTATTATAGCTTGCTAACATGCTTTATTTTTATTTTTTTTTATTTTTTTCCTTCTTTATTTGAACATATTGATTACATAAATGATTGTGATTAAGTTTCAGTCATGTCAAGAACACCCCCTTCACCAGTGCAACATTCCCACCACCAATGTCCCAAATCTCCCTCCATCCCACCCCACCCCCACCTGTACTCCAGACAGGCTTTCCAGTTCTCTCATTCATTCACTTGATTATGGTAGTTCTCTGTGTAGTTATTTCTATAGCTGTACTCACCACTCTTTGTGGTGAGCTTCATGGAGTGAGCTGGTGTTCCAGCCCTCCTCTCATTGTCTCTGAGGATTGTTATAAAAATGACTTTTATTTTTCTCAAAACCCATAGATGAGTGAGACTATTCTGCATCTCTCTCTCTCCCTCTGACTTATTTCACTCAGCATGATAGATTCCATGTACATCCATGTATAGGAAAATTTCATGACTTCATCTCTCCTGACGGCTGCATAATATTCCATTGTGTATATGTACCACAGTTTCTTTAGCCATTCGTCTGTTGAAGGGCATCTTGGTTGTTTCCAGACCCTGGCTATTGTGAATAGTGCTGCAATAAATATAGGTGTGAGGAAGGGGTTTTATATTGTATTCTTGTGTTCTTAGGGTATATCCCTGGGAGTGGAATAGCCGGGTCGAATGGGAGCTTAATTTCAAGATTTTGAAGGAGCCTCCATATAGCTTTCCATAGAGGCTGTACTAGGCGGCATTCCCACCAGCAGTGGATAAGAGTTCCTTTCTCTCCACATCCCTGCCAGCACTGATTGTTCTCATTCTTTGTGATGTGCGCCAATCTCTGCGGTGTGAGGTGGTATCTCATTGTTGTTTTGATTTGCAGCGCCCTGATGATTAGTGACGAGGAGCATTTTTTCATGTGCCTTTTGGCCATTTGTATTTCTTTTTTATCAAAGTGTCTGTTCATTTCTTCTCCCCATTTTTTGATGGGATTAGATGTTTTTTTCTTGTAAAGTTCTGTCAGTGCCCTGTATATTTTGGAGATTAGCCCCTTATCTGAAGGGTGTTGGGTGAATAATTTCTCCCACTCAGTGGGTGACTCTTGTATCCTGGGCACTATTTCTTTTGAGGTGCAGAAGCTTCTCAGTTTAATGTATTCCCATCTGTTGATCTCTGCTTCCACTTGTTTGGAAAGTGCAGTTTCCTCCTTGAAGATGCCTTTAGTCTCAATGTCATGGCTTTTTAGTTTCTTCAGTTCCATTTGTATGGTTTCTTTTATCTTCTGAAAGAGTTCTTTATAGATGAAATTTATAGATGAATTGTTCATCTATAGATTTCTTAATTTCACAAGCTAGTGACTCCTTGCTAAAACAGTAAGTGTTGATTTTAGGTCTTCATCTATAAGGTTCAGGCGTTTGGATGGACTTGGAGATTTGTCAGAATTTCTCTCTGTTTCCCCCACAGTAGATGTGTTCTTTAGCTTCCCCTACTGAATTTTGCATTTAGTGGTTTGGGGTGCTGTATTTCTTAGGCCAAGGGTCTTCAAACTACGGCCCGCGGGCCACATGCAGCCCGCAGAGGAGTCTGATCCGGCCTGCCAGCAGTGAGCACTGTTTGGTTGCCAAGATACCTGCCAGCATATACACACAGTGATATCCAAATATCAGGAACCATGCACTCAAAATGGTAACCGTCTTTGGTAGCACTTATGCCTGTGAACAGACTTTTTCAAGAATGAAACATCTGCAATCTCCAACCAGATCAAGATTAAGTGATGCCCACTTGCATCACTTGTTACGGCTGGCAGTGACAAATATGGAACCAGACATTGACCATCTCATTAGCCAAAAGCAGGCCCACAGTTCCCATTGAAATACTGGTGCGTGATCTGTTTATTTATAAATGGTTTTCATTTTATTTATATAAGATATGTGCAGTGTGAGTAGGAATTACTAGCTCATATTAGTCCGGCCCTCCAGCTCTCTAAGGGACCGTAATCCGGCCCCCACTTTAAAAAGTTTGAAGACCCCTGTCTTAGGCTGTTGAAATAAGCACTAGATCCAATCTGTCAGGAAGTCTATGGTATAAATTAAAATGACTTCTCACTAGCATCCGAATGGTTTGGGAAAATGAGGACTGATGGGAAAGAAGGAAGGATGCTGGGAAAGACCCAAAAAGACAGCCCCTTTTGTGTTTGGTGGAAGGGATTAAGGAGTGAGGTTCCCTATTCTCTCCCTGGCACCAACTTGGCTGGCCCCAAAGGGCAGATGAACAGTGCTGGCATTGGAACCCAGAAGGAGACTGAAGGAAGACTGAAGAGGAGAGGAGGCCACATTTGCTTGAGCTTGGTAGAGGGGATTAGGACTGGATCCTTTCTGTTCCCCACCCAGACACAGGCCTCACTGTCCCCCGGGAACAAAGATTCAGCAATGGTCTATTGATTATTATTGATTTAGATTATTTGAATTATTATTAAATTTTGTTTATTATTATTATTATTATTAATTATTGATTAGTATTTATTGCCAGCTAAATACTAAAGGAATCAGTTCTAGTGGACTCAGGATACCATCTGATGAGTGGAAAGAGAACATGGATTTCCCTGGGCAAAGCAAGTGCCTGTTGTACTATTCACCCAGTAACCTCCACCATATTTCACAGAACTCTTTGGAATATTGAATATGTTCTGTGATAATCCTATTGTTATTCTTACTTCAGTTTCATCTCCATGTTACAAAATAATATATATATCACTAAGTATTTTTAAACTATTACTAGTGTATAATTTTAATATTATATGCTCTTACTTTTATTTTATTGGTTGAAATTTTAATATATATGTATACAAAAATAATTTTTATATGCCCACATCTATAAATATATTAGGGATATTTTAAGACAAAGTGTCAAGTACAGGGTTAATTATGGAAATTTAGATGATATGAAAGATTTAATACCCAGAATTGGGCCAATACATCTCTCTAAAAGATCTCCCTCCTTTTCATTGCTTGCTTGGAGGGAGAAGGGAGCTATTACAACATGTCACTTGCTTTGTTGTTTGTTTGTTTCTGTTTTATTTTTGCCACACCCAGAGGGGCTCAGTTGTTACTCCTGGCTCTGCATTCAGAAATTACTCCTCATAGGCTTGGAAGTCCATGTAGGATGCTCAGGATCAAAACGGGTTGGCTGTTTGCAAGGCAAACGCCCTACCCACTATATTATCACTCCTTCTCTTCATTTGCCTAGTTTTTATCCCAAGCACTATATGACTCCCTGAGTTCTACCAGTTGAAGCATGGAATAAGAACCAAGAACTACTGGTATGGTACCCAAACCAAATAACTAAATTTTACCTTTTCCTATAAACACAACTTTCCTCACAGGACTACATTTTCACACACTCTTCCCATGATTATGGTTCCCCTTTATCTCTCCCTCACATAGATAATTTCTTAAGAATGTCTGAGAGAGAGAGAGAGAGAGAGAGAGAGAGAGAGAGAGAGACAGAGAGAGAGAGACAGAGAGAGACTGAGACAGAGACAGAGACAGAGAGACAGAGAGGTGGAAATGTCTGCTTAGAGAGCAAGGGTCCTCAAACTTTTTAAACAGGAGACCAATTCACTCTCACTTAGCCTGTTGAAAGGCCAGACTATAATTAAAACAAAGAGCAACTATGAACAATACTAGCCCATGGGCTTAGTTTGAGGTTCCCTATCAGAGACTGTGAAAAGTAGAGACAGAGAGAAGGAGGAAAATCGGAGAGTGCAGCACACATTACATACACGCGCGCACTGTGAGCCCAGGTCGAGTTGGAAGCTAAGCAGGACAGGCAGCAGCAAGAGCACCAAATGGATGGGCCAGATAAATGTCATTGAAGTTTGATGACCTGTGATGTTTGGTGACCATGTTTGATGACCTGTGGCCTAGTCAAACAAGCACGAAAAAGGAGTTTCATTTTCACTTACATTTATATCATTTTCACGCAAATGTCAGGTAAATGTCATGGCTTCATAGAATCTGTAGACTGAAATAGGATACATATGAACTGATTTCAAAGTCAAAGGCAATGATTTAATAAGAAATGATAATAAAAAAGGACTTCCTAAGAATTTGCTGGCCAAAGACTTAGCCATAAGGGGGAGCTCTTGTTGTACTTTGAAACAAAATTATCCTTCAAGGATGTTAATGGGGGATTTCAAGTTTCCATATTTTAATGGAGGGGGAAATATATATATGATATACATACACATACATATGTATATATATTAAAAACAAGAGCTAGAACTATAGTACATTGCAGCCAATGCAAGTATGAGCTCTAGCACCTGGCAAGTTACCTGGATTTCTGCCAGGAATGATCCCTGAGCACAGAGCACTGCGGGTGTGGTCCCTCAAACCAAACCAAACAACCAAACAGAAAAGCCATGAAAAGCGAAACCAAATATAAGTGAAAAATCATTGGGCATTCTTTACTATAGCCATTGTATATATAGAAGTGAGACCAAATAAATCCTGGAGTATAGGAGCCAAAACGATTAAGGCTGGATGAAAAGCAGAACTGGCCTTGTCGATTGGCTGTCTCATGAGACAACTATGTGTATTTTAATCAGTGGCTCCCTCTGTCTTTTGGTTATTTTCTCTCCTGAACAATAAAAAATAAAGCTATTGATGTTTATTACAGATTGATGCCTGTAAAGGAAGAACTAAGAATTAATCTTCTTTCTCAAAGGCACTCTTTTCAAAACAATCTTGTGTTCTCAAAAGCTAATAGTCTTCGAAGTATTAATTTAATCACATTTTAAATCATATGAACAATATCTCACACTCACAACCAGCTTCTTTCTTTCCTATTTTGTTTTTATTTTATTATTATTACATATTTTTTATAAATCTTTATTAAAGCATCACGATTATAAGTATGTTTGTGTTTCAGTGATAAACAGAATACCCCCCTTCACCAGTGCAATATTCCCACCACCAATGCCTGCCCCCTCCATCACCCCGCCTGTATTCTCAGCAGGCATTCTACTTCTCTCATTCTTTAACATTGTCGTGCTAGTTGTTAGTGTAGTTATTTCTCTAAAAGAGTTCACCACTCTTTGTGGTGAGCTTCAGATTGTGAGCTGGTCCTTCCGGCCCTTCCAGCCCTTAACTCTACTGGACCTTATCACAGTAATGTCTTTAATTTTTTCTTAAAACCCATAGATAAGGGGCCGGATAGATAGCGTGGAGGTAAGGTATTTGCCTTTCATGCAGAAGGTCATTGGTTTGAATCCTGGCATCCTATCTGGTCCCCCAAGCCTGCCAGGAGCAATTTCTGAGCGTGGAGCCAGGAGTAACCCCTGAGCGCTGCTGGGTGTGACCCAAAAACAAAACAAAACAAAAAAACAGAAAAAAAAAACCCAAACCAAAACAAAAAACCCATAGATGAGTGAGACTATTCTATGTCTATCTCTCTTCCTCTGACTCCTCTGACTTATTTCACTCAGCATGATAGATTCCATGTACATCCATGTATAGGAAAATTTCATGACTTCATCTCTCCTGACAGCTGCATAATAATCCATTGTATATATGTACCACAGTTTCTTTAGCTATTCATCTGTTGAAGGGCATCTTGGTTGTTTCCAGAGTCTTATTGTAAATAGTGCTGCAATCAATATAGGTGTGAGGAAGGGATTTTTGAATTGTATTTTTGTGTTCCTAGGGTATATCCCTAGAAGTGGAATAAATGGATCATATGGGAACTCAATTTTCAGTTTTTTGAGGAATATCCATATTGTTTTCCATAAAGGCTGGACTAGACGGCATTCCCACCAGCAGTGGATAAGAGTTCCTTTCTCTCCACATCCCTGTCAGCACTGATTGCTCTTGTTCTTTGTGATGTATGCCAGTCTCTGTGGTGTGAGATGGTACCTCATTGTAGCTTTGATTTGCATCTCTTTGATGATTAGTGATGAGGAGCATTTTTTCATGTGTCTTTGGCTATTTGTATTTCTTCTTTGAGAAAATGTCTATTCATCTCTTCTCCCCCTTTTTTTGATGGGGTTATATGTTTTTTTCTTATTAAGTTCTGGCAGCACCTTATATATTTTTTATACTAGCCCCTTGTGTGATGGGTATTGGGTGAATAGTTTCTCTCATTCTGTGGGTGGCTTTTGTATCTTAGGCAATATTTTCTTTGAGGTGCAGAAGCTTCTTAGCTTAATATAGTACCATTTGTTTATCTCTGCTTCCACTTGTTTGGAGAGTGCTGTTTCCTCCTTTAGTCTCAATGTCACATAGTGTTTTACCTAAGTATCACAACCAGCTTGTGCCATGTAGTTTCAGAGCTGTATTGACAATTACATAAGTACCAAGTGATCCCTTCTTAAAGTGATGACATTGAACTTTTATTGAGTTGCTAAGTCTTTCTGGATGATTTTAGGCTTGTTATTGTCAAAATGACAACAGTTGACTTATAATTAATATCATACACATATTCTTAAGACAAATCATCTCTTCAACAAAGATAATATGGGGTTGACAGCATTGTCATCAAAAAAGCTTTTAGGATTTTAAGACATTTTGAAAACTGATTTCACATTATGAAAGTTCTTGCAGAAGAGCAACATGATTACTTCTTTCATTTAACTTACTCATTTAATTTACTTTCTTTCATTTAATTTCTTAGGTTAATGAGATGAGAACAGACCAATATTATATAATTGATACATCTATGTTAGGGAAATTCCTGTGTCAGCATATTGTACTGATATGTAGTATATAATATATATATATATATATATGAATATACTGATATAAATCAGTACTCAAGTATATACATATATATGAAAATCTCATAGTGAAGAACTGTGATTATTTGCAAAGAAAAGAAATAAGAAAAAGTCTTCAAGAAATACCTGTAGATAGGCAAGCTAAATATAAAAAAATACCTAGATCTTTGCAGGCAAAACATACTTTTGAAAAGTAAAAGTCTTGTGTAGGTCTTATTTTTGTGCTCTTAATAAAATAACAGTTTAGCAGTAGTAAACATGATTATTTTCAATATAGTCTCATTATTTTAGACTGCACACTTTCATGGATTTATTCATTAAAATACTAGATCATAGGTAAATGTAAAAATAGCAATGACTCAGCATGATTAAATCTAAAAATTAAGTAGGCCAACACATTTTGCTTTTTTTGGGCCACACCCGGTAACGCTCAGGGGTTACTCCTGGCTATGTGCTCAGAAGTTGCTCCTGGCTTGGGGGACCATATGGGACACCGGGGGATCGAACCGTGGTCCGTCCAAGGCTAGCGCAGGCAAGGCAGGCACCTTACCTTTAGCTCCACCGTCCGGCCCCACATTTTGCTTTTTAAAGTAAAATATACTCAATAAAATATACTCAGATACTCAAATCTAACTTTAAGATCCTAGAAACAGATCCTTAGATTTTGTTCATCTTTACACCATATAGTTTTTTCCATTAATTAGTCCAACACATTTTAATTTAATTTAATTTTGTTTAATTTTTTGGGTCCACATCTGGCAATGCTCAGGGGTTACTCCTGGCTCTGCACTTAGGGTCACTCTGGAGACCATATGAGATGCCAGAGACTTACCTGGGTTGGCCTTGTGCAAGGGGAACACCCTACCCATTACTGTATTAGGCATTGGCCCCAGGGTTTTTAAAAACCCCAAGTGACCTCGAAAATAGTTTTCCAGTATTAAACCAATGTCAATGTTTAAGTTTTGCAAAACAACATCATCTATTACTTTAAACTTGTTCGTTTGGCTTCTGGGCTCTGATATAGGAAGTATATCATGTTATAGGGAGAGCCCTTTCTTCTATATCAGGTCTTTTTTATTGAATTTCAAGGCTTAGTAATTCCTGAAGCCCATGGTAAACCCGAATCTCTAATTTTAGTCCTCGTCCTGATATTCCTACCCCATTTTTAGAATTTGACCCAGTGGAAGTAAAAAGGAAAATTCTAGGATCCACATGAATGTTCTTCAAGATGGCTAATCACTTTACAGAACACAGGGAAATGGACTGTGTTGGGCTGACTCAGCATTCTAGTATTTCCTGCTCAAGAGCATGATTACATGGGTAAAACTGAAGGTGTTTTGCTAGCACACATGGCTTTGAACTTCTTTTTCTAGCTAGACCTTAGGTTAATCCCCCCCCCCCAAAAAAAAAACTTGATGCACATAAAACAATGTCAAGGGCAAGCAAGATATGTTAGATGTTAAACAATGCTTGGAGTTGGAGACAGTATCTTGGACAATAGATCATTGTTTAATGTGACCACAGAATTATAAGGGTAAGGATGGGCATTGGAAGCTATGAGGACTTTCTTTATTAGCTTCATTGTAGGAAGGAGTTTTTAAATGTTTCTGTCATTGCCTCGATACTTTTCCCTTTTACCAGTGTTGAAGGTTTATATGGCTAGGAGAAGAATTCAGTCTTACTGTTTATTACATAGAACCTCTATTCCAAAAACATGTTGACACTAATTTTATAAGCTTTCAACTAGGGACTGCCAAAAGATAGAACCAGCTTCCTTTTTGGATCAGTTGAGTGGTGACAGAAGTAGAAGAAAAAAGGACATTCACTTAGGTTTAAGAGATTCATTTGAGATGAAGTGTATGGAGTGAATAAGGTCAGGATATAGTGAAGAAGGCTTGGTTCCATCTTCATATGGTATTGAGACTCTAAAGAATATAGTGACAAAGTTATGAAATAGGGTCTTATTCAATTTCCAGAAACAGTACTTTGAGTTAGAGATGATCATTTTCATTTTATGGTTTTTGAGGAGATGTATTAAGCTTTCAAGAGGCTAGTTAATTTGCAAAAGGTAGAGCACAACAAGGAAGTGACAGGGCTAGTTCTTAACGTCAAATCTAATTAACACCCATCCTGTGACAGGTTTTTTTTTTTATCCATCTCCTTTACCTCACCTACTCTCTGCCTTTTTTCCCCCCAAAATCTGCACCCACTTTTACTTGTTTCTGATCCATTCTGCCTAATAGAATACATGTAAGAGGTAGAATTTGTTCATAGTCTGAACTCATGTCTATTTGGGGAATGTGAATAATAACAAAATACATAACCTGGAGTTCTGTAGTAACAGACTCTACCCCCACCCCACTGCATCAGTTTTTTTTTTTGAGGGGGGGAAACACACCTAGTAATGCCCAGGGACTACTCCAAGTTCTATAAGTAGGGGTCGTTCTTGATGGGACTCTATGAGCTGTTTTATGCTGGGGATCAAAGCAGGATTTACTGCATGCAAAGCATGTCCTCAGCCTTTTGAGTTACCCTACCTTCTTAATCAGAATCTTCTTTTCCACAAGATCCAGGGATGACTAGTATGATCATTAAAGTCTGAGAAGTCTGCTCACATCTACTTAGATAGCCAATCATATGGTGATATAAATTTGAGTACTCCATTATCACAATATTATAAAAGGAGAGAAAAGACATCATTTAGAAATTTACTGTCATAACCAATACACTGATGTGAATTTATTTCAGTAAATTGGCATGCATCAGCTTTGGATGGTCTTGTTTTGTGTTGGCTTTTGGGGTCTCACCCAGTATTGCTCAGGACTCACTCCTGGATCAGAGCTTATTGCCAGAAACAAATCCTGCTCTCTTATATTCAAAGCATGCTATCCAGCTTTTAAAGTTATTCTTCTCGGGCCGGGCGGTGGCGCTGGAGGTAAGGTGCCTGCCTTGCCTGCGCTAGCCTAGGATGGACCGTGGTTCGATCCCCCGGCGTCCCATATGGTCCCCCAAGAAGCCAGGAGCAACTTCTGAGCGCATAGCCAGGAGTAACCCCTGAGCGTCACAGGGTGTGGCCCAAAAACCAAAAAAAAAAAAAAATAAAGTTATGCTTCTCAATACTCCCCAAGGCATTATACAGACAATACTCCCCAAGGCATTATACAGATTTAATGCCATCCCTCTAAAGATACCCATGACATTCTTCAAAGAAGTGGATCAGACACTTTTGAAATTCATTTGGAACAATAAACACCCTCGAATAGCTAAAGCAATCATTGGGAAAAAGAATATGGGAGGAATTACTTTCCCCAACTTTAAACTGTACTACAAAGCAACAGTTATCAAAACAGCATGGTATTGGAATAAGGATAGGTTCTCAGATCAGTGGAATAAGCTTGAATACTCAGAAAATGTTCCCCAGACATACAACCACCTAATTTTTAATAAAGGAGCAGGAAATCCTAAATGGAGCAGGGAAAGCCTTTTCAACAAGTGGTGTTGGCACAATTGGATAGCCACTTGCAAAAAATTGAACTTAGACCCCCAGCTAACATCATGTACGAAGGTAAAATCCAAATGGATTAAAGACCTCGATATCAGCCCCAAAACCATAAGATATATAGAACAGCACATAGGCAAAACACTCCAGGACATTACAGGCATCTTCAAGGAGGAAACTGCACTCTCCAAGCAAGTGAAAGCAGAGATTAACAGATGGGAATATATTAAGCTGAGAAGCTTCTGCACCTCAAAGGAAATAGTGCCCAGGATACAAGAGCCACCCACTGAGTGGGAGAAACTATTCACCCAATACCCATCAGATAAGGGGCTAATCTCCAAAATATACAAGGCACTGACAGAACTTTACAAGAAAAAAACATCTAATCCCATCAAAAAATGGGGAGAAGAAATGAACAGACACTTTGACAAAGAAGAAATACACATGGCCAAAAGACACATGAAAAAATGTTCCACATCACTAATCATCAGGGAGATGCAAATCAAAACAACGATGAGATACCACCTCACACCCCAGAGAATGGCACACATCACAAAGAATGAGAATAAACAGTGTTGGCGGGGATGTGGAGAGAAAGGAACTCTTATCTACTGCTGGTGGGAATGCCGTCTAGTTCAACCTTTATGGAAAGCGATATGGAGATTCCTCCAAAAACTGGAAATCGAGCTCCCATACGATCCAGCTATACCACTCCTAGGAATATACCCTAGGAACACAAAAATACAATACAAAAACCCCTTCCTTACACCTATATTCATTTCAGCACTATTTACCATAGCAAGACTCTGGAAACAACCAAGATGCCCTTCAACAGACGAATGGCTAAAGAAACTGTGGTACATATACACAATGGAATATTATGCAGCTGTCAGGAGAGATGAAGTCATGAAATTTTCCTATACATGGATGTATATGGAATCTATTATGCTGAGTGAAATAAGTCAGAGAGAGAGAGAGAGAAAAACGCAGAATGGTCTCACTCATCTATGGGTTTTAAGAAAAATGAAAGACATCCTTGTAATAATAATTTTCAGACACAAAAGAGAAAAGAGCTGGAAGTTCCAGCTCACCTCAGGAAGCTCACCACAAAGAGTGATGAGTTTAGTTAGGGAAATAACTACATTTTGAACTGTCCTAATAATGAGAATGTATGAGGAAAATGGAGAGCCTGTCTAGAGTACAGGTGGGGGTCGGGTGGGGCGAAGGGAGACTTGGGACATTGGTGATGGAAATGTTGCACTGGTGATGGGTGGTGTTCTTTACATGACTGAAACCCAAACACAATCATGTATGTAATTAAGGTGTTTAAATAAATAAAAAAAAATAAAGTTATCCTTCTAATTCCCAATTACAGATTTTAATAAACATGCACGGAGAAAATACATTTAAACACTATAGACCAGGTCATAAGTCATCCAATTTATGCCTCATGAAATTCATGTAAGATTATTCAGCCCTCAGATTCCAGGGAGGGAGGGGACTTATGAAAGGTCCAATGACTCACTCTTGTTAGCAGACCTGGTCAATGTCAAGATGGGAGCTTGAACCCCAGTCTTTAGCCCACTATTATTCCTTTACTGACTAGTAGAGGAAAGAAAAATCAGAGTTTGTAGGTTCGAAAATGAAGCAAAGCCCATGTCATTGAGAAGGCAGTACATAGCAGATTCCAAGATTGAGTTGATTCAAACAAGTGCTCCCTAGCAAGTTGACATTTATTTCATCTTGTAATGGAATTTGGCAATGTCTATACCCAGAGATAAAGTGAATTCTTTGGTATCATCATGGAAAAGCAGACTCATAGTAAAGAATATTAAATATGCTAAGGTCACAAAACTATTATGACTTTGAAGAAGGGATTTAATATAATTTTAGATTCTTGAGGAGACGTATTAAGCCATATAAGCCATATTAAGACATATATATCCATATACAAATGAAACTTTAGGTTTTGGACTAAATATGACATCCAGAAAATAATTGTTTTTCTCCATTCCTCTAGAAGCCCTATTAAATTGAGTGTAAAAGAATAATAAATAGATTAAGTATAAACATAGGCCATTCTGTGTGTATGAAAGTGTCTTTATGAGTATTGTGGAAGGAAAGGGTTTGGAAAAATGGAACAGAAGGAAAATTAATTTCTCTGAGAAATAAGGCTACACATTTGCAAATGGTTCTATGACAGCTCAAGTAAAAGAGTACAATAGGAAACTAGAGATGTGAGATGGCAAAACTCTTGACAAAGATACTAATAAATAGCATTCCTAGAAAAAGACAGAGTCCAGCTGGATTTCTGTGGGGGGAATGAGTGAGGAATGGTGGATGGCCAAATATTCTGTTTTTGATGTCTCTTGTCCTGTTGTCTGCCCACGTTATCTTCATATTCTCTAATTAGTTTCTTAAAACACAGTACACATGAAACCAGTGTTGACACTGGGACATCTGCACAAAGAACAGAGCAGGGAGGGGAGGGGGCAACAGGGTGATGAGAAGAGAGGATGACCAGAAATTAACAGGACAGACTCAGAGGGTCTGAGGGAGCAATGAGATTTTTAGAGTATAGGGAAACATCCTCTTTCTGAATTCTTATCCATTATAATTCCAGAATCTTCAGTAAGGGAATGATACACACCTGATTTAGATAATGAGGGGTTGACAGAAAGTGACTCTATCTTATTTGGGACAAAGAGAAATAGAGAGGAAAGATGAGACCTCATATAGGGTTATCCACAGGAGGGCATTGAGCTAGTGGTAATTCTCTAACTCTATCATGAAATTTTGTAGCTGCAAGATTTGGAGACACTTACACTACAGATGAGAAGTCTTGTTTCATTCACAATTTAATATTTGGTTTTTTCATTCAGTGTTGAGAGATTAATTTTTTCATATTTATTTTGAAGATAAGAAAATCAAGGTGAGTGAATTTCAGTACCTTTCCTGAATTGAAGTATAGTTAAAATGGAGGAAAATTTGAACCCAACTGTGTATTACTCAAAAGTTATCTTCAACCTATATTCTGGTTTTATTCACTTAAAACCTATGCAAGGGAGGAGAGATGGTGCAGGGGTCTGCCTTGAATGCAGTTGACCCTTATTTGCTTCCTGGCTCCACATAAGGTCCCTTAACATTGCTAGAGATGATCCCTGAACACAGAGCCAGAAGTAAGCTTCAAGTGCTGGCGATATGGCGGCTAATCTCCCCCACTCCCCACAAAAGCAAAACCAGCCTTCCAAATCCAAAACAAAACAAAACAAAAAACTAAACAGGAACTTTTGCCTTTGGGAGTCCTTTCTACTATCACAAAATCAATATATATTTTTAAAAGTAACCAATCCACTTTCAGTTTCTTTGACTTTTTTCCTTAACAGATTGGGTAGAGCAGTTAGGGTGAAGATTTTTTTCTCCCTCTGGTGTCAGGATCAGACCCATACCGATATGTGCTTTCCCACCAAGTCACACCCCAGGCTCTGGACTTTCAAGGTAAACCATGGACTGATAAATATTCCAGCTCAGTTTTTCTTCATTGTGAAATTGAGTACACCCCATGGAAGACATGGAAGCCTGTGAGACAGATGCCAGCCCTTTGCGTCTTACATAACTGTCCTGATTGCACTTCCAGAACATTTGATTAATAGACCCCTCAATCAAAGAGGTCAGCTACTCCGGTGTTTGACTCGTTCTCCATTTAGCCCCAGCCCCCAGGAGTCAGAGCAAGGAGCACACGGGGTTCCTCCCATTCTGTGAAGAACAAATGCCAGGTGAAATCGAATTGGGTTGAAATCCTGCTTGTTCATTTGCCAGTTTCTCAGATCCTGTTGAGAAAAGCATAAGGTATCAACCTGTAATGGCTGAACAAGTCTCTCCCTAAGTGGAAAACAAAACAAAACTCCTAAACATTTTGTGCACGGGCACCTGGACACATTCAATTCTCTGCCAACAAAGTCAACACTTGGTTGTCTCTAAATTTTGGCTCCGCTGCCTCCACACTTAACTCTCTCCATCGCAGCCAGGTCTGATGTGCAGACAAGCTGAGCTGAGAACAGCTGCATGGTGGATTGGTGTGGTTCAGGTTCATTAGGAAGTGTAACTTCTTAGTAACGGGGTCTCAGGCTTGTGCAGCTCTGCAAGATTATACCAAGGAAAATTAGTGTCTGTCTGGCCCTCACTTAACTCAGGGAAAACAACCAACATGATGATCTCAGAAGCAAACATGTGCAAGCAGAGGATGAAGCAGAAGCTTCATCTGTTTATTGAAACTTGGCAGGATTTTGCCTGTTAGTTTTCATGTTCAGTTGTTCCTTTGCTATGACCAAAGCCCTGTCTTGTGCCAAAGACTCACCTCGCAGCTTTCCTCCAAGTATCAGGCACAGAAATAATTTTTACCTGCTTAAAGCTGGTTGGAACATGCAATTCCAATGTTTTGTGTTTCGGGGCAATTCTTGTTTTTAGATGAATCCAATGCCCAAGAAAGATATTAAGTGCTACTTAGCTAAATCCCCATGTTAACAAGAGAGAAGTGAAAAACAGAATATGTCATGAAAAATTTAAAAACTAATTTTATCTGTGTCCCCAGGATTTGGTTACATTGTCTGCAAAATGAACATTTTGTCCTGAAAAAAACCTACAAGTTATTCAAAGCCTTTACTGTTTCACATACATTAATTTCTGCAAGAGAAAAAGTCAAATCTTGAAGATAAAAACTCAGAGGTGGATAAAGAGAAATTTTTCTCTTGAGGCTCAACTGCATTCAACAGACAGAATTGACCAGAGCATGGCATTGCTTCAATTCAATTAATGACTGCTGCTATGTCTCACAGTGAGGCCACCCATTCTCTCTGTCTATAACTGCCCATTCTCTCTGCCTATAACTTGTAGGATATTATTGGACCAGATCTTACCTACAATCTACATATAGGTCTTACCTTTATTTCTCTCCAGAAAGAAAATATTCTTTACACAAGCAAAAGACATTTACACATGTAGGATTCCCCCATAGCCTGGCCTCTGCCTATTTCTCCATCACTATATTTCCCCCTCTTCTTTGTGTCCTTCCATTAGTCTAACAGTCGAACATTAGTCTAACACCTCTCCCTCCTGTTAATCCGTGCCCCATTGATGCAATCTCCTATTCTGTTAACATCTATATAGCCTGTTTTACTTCACACCTGCAGTCTCCTAGCCTAGCCTTATCATCTCTTATATTGGTTCACACCTGCAATTTTCTATCCTGGTTGGCACCTACTCAGTCTTCAAGACATATACTTCTGGATCCCTTGGGTATATCCATAAGGTAGTTCTCCACGTACAAACAAAAACAAAACAAAACAAAACAAAACAAAATAAACACTCTGTGACCTAAGCAGGAGAGAGAGAGAGAGAGAGAGAGGAGAATATTCTGAGTCTGAGTTGCAGTAGAAATCTGTCACTCCTTCCTCATTCTTCTCAGATTATGTCAAAGCTTCAGTTACTTCTAGACTCACTTAAAGACAATGGATTTGAGTTCTTAGATAACAAAGTCTTTGATCAGACCTGGTGTCCCAAATGCTCTCAAATCCTATCCTCACAGTTAGGTAAGGGTAGCTTGACAGGGAAGTTATACTCAACATCACAGAAAATAGTGAGGAAAGGGAAAGAAATTGAGCAAGGGAGGAAAAACGCACATATGTAAGGTCTGGAACAGGGGGCTGAGGGGTCTTAGATTCATTGGTTGTATTAAGAAAGGGCAGAACTGGGGCTGGCGAGGTGGCGCTAGAGGTAAGGTGTCTGCCTTGCAAGCGCTAGCCAAGGAAGAGCCGCGGTTCGATCCCCCGGAGTCCCATATGGTCCCCCCAAGCCTGGGGCAATTTCTGAGCGCTTAGCCAGGAGAAACTCCTGAGCATCAAATGGGTGTGGCCCGGAAAAAAAAAAGAAAGGGCAGAACTAAATACCCAAGTCAGAGTCAACAACAATAAAATCATGAGATCCAAACTTTAAAAGATGCCCGTTATGATGGCAGGCTGCAGTAGGGGTGGTAGCAAGGGATGGATTCTGGGAATTTTGGTGTAGGGAGATTGACTCTGGTGGTGAGATTGGTCCTGAAACATTGGATGTCTAAAACCCAACTATAAATAGCTTTGAAAAACACAATGGTTTAAATTAAAAACATTTAAAAGAAGAAAAAATAATAAGAAAAAATATATACAGGGCCAGAGAGATAGTACAGTGGGCAGGGCATTTGCAAGCTGAGGTTGCCAATCCTTTTCCCCCTCTGAATTACCCTCGTGCTTAGCCTTTCTTTCCTCAGCACATATGAAATGCATATTTAAATATTACTCCTTCAGGAGGGAACCAGGTTATTTACCTCTATTCAACCTTGACCATTCAGAGAGACTAGTTGTGTCCAAAACAAATCTGAAGCTTTTTCTTGGCTCCTCAGGTTTGGTTGTTCAGACTTGCTAGTCCCCACTACCTCTCAACTTGCCTGTGTTTCTTTTCATCCTAGTCTTTTCACCTTAGAGCCTAATTCCTTGTCCTTCTAGGTTCTCTTTATACTTCCCCTAGAGAAGGCTTTGTTTACTCCCTTCTCAATGCCAGACCCAGACGCATGGAAAGCTTTCCTCACTGTGATCAGACAGGAGGAGGCATAAGAAAGAAGGTTGTTTGTGGGTGAGTTAGGTGTGGGAACTCAACACTGGAGGGTGATTATTTATTTGTGTGTGTGGTGCTGGGAATGGAACAAAAGGCCTTGAGCATATAAGGTATTCTATTTTTTAAAGCATCTGGCCATAAGACACACATAGTTTTTAGATGTTTTCCTCCCCTGCACTCAGCTTTCAGCTCAAGATGTCATTTGCTCCATAAGACACATCTTTTTTGGGGGTACAAAAATATGCTAAGTACTTTTTTGGGTATGAAAAATATGATTAAGTACTCTCTTGCTGAGCCACACCCCTTTCTTTGAAGGGTGGTTTTTGATCTGGAGGATTATTTCTGAGAACAGTAGCATTAAGTCTATAGAGCCACTAAACAGCGTCTGGAAGATCTTGTAGAGTTTTCCTTAAGAGCAGTACAGCATTGGTTGACTTTCCCTACAATACAGAAAGATACTGATTGTGCACCAAGATACCGAGTGACCAGGAGATAAGATTCAGAGATTAAGAGAAAGTATGGAGACTTCATTGCCTATAATTATCTCCTTACTCTATGAACACTCTGATAAATGACAGTAAAAACAAAGACTCCATAGGAACAATGAGAATCCCAAAGGGAGGAATGTTGGTCCTAAATTCAACAAAATTTGGTGACCAGAATGTGCGTGGAAAAAGCAAGAAAGAGTAGTATAATAGAGCCAGGTATAATGATGGAGTGCCAGTTGGATAGTTATTGAACCAAGTCAGTTAGCTTTTCCTGAAATCCTCCTCAAGGGTTTAACACTAGGAAATGCCCGCAATTGTAAAATCCATAAAGGTTATTTGGAAAGCTCATGCGGCTGATCTGAACTGAACTCCTTGGGGGAGAAATCGACTTCAACTGACACAGAGCTTTTGATAGCCTTGCCTTTTCCACGGACTTGTGCACAGCCAGATGTTCCACCAGAACAATATTGTGTTTGAGAAAAAATGATTTCTAAGAAGATTAATAAAAATTGTAAAGCAATACTTTGGCAAGACAGAAGAGTAGACTTGAGTTGGGATTGGGATATGAGTTAAAGCTGACAATACTTTAAAAGAGAAGTTAAGATGTGATGACCTAAAATTGTGATTTCAATCCTTCCCAGAGTAACAATATATTCAGAAATAATGTTTACAAAGCATTGGAATCAAATAAAGAAAAGCAGTTATTCAAAGAACTTCCTTTGTCATTTTGAGGAATTGGAAAATAAATGTGCTGTTGTTTTGGTTTTGGAGACACATTCAGTGGTTGTGCCAGGGACCATGTGGTGCCAGGAATGGAACCCAGACTTTCTTCATGCAAGGCAAGTGTGCTAGACCTTATAGCTAAGCTTTTGGATCCAATCATTCTTATCTATAGAATCTCTTTGCAATAATATAAAAGGACTGTTTATCTAATTTTAGGATGGCTCAAGAAAAAAAGTTATAACTGAAATAATTAACTCATGAACACAGATTTAAGTTGCTAGCAAACTAAGTTATGTAATGTCTGAAAGGGAAATTATGTAATGATTAACAAATGAGGGCTGCTTTCCGGAAGGAATGACATATGAACATTAATGAACAGAATATGCAACCCACCACATAACAGACTAAGAACGATTCTATGCAGTTGACAAAGAAGGACCTAATAAAATTTCACATTGCTTCATGATTTAAAAACAAATAGCCATTTCTTTTGTTTGTTGGTTTGGTTTGGTTTGGTTTGGTTAGGTTACACCTGGTGGCTCTCAGGTTGTGTGTTGGCCACATGCAAGGCAAAATCCTTACCACTGTGCTATCTCTCCGGCCCCCAAATAGCCATTTCTGGGTCTAGAGAGATAGCACAGCAGTAGGTCGTAAAGTGAACAAACACTACCTATAGAACTACCTATAGAGACTTTAGAAGATAAGAGAGAAGAATAGTTTCACAGCCTTGAATGAGGGGAAATCTCTAGGAAAAACCTCATTGCTCTAGGAAGCTGTGAGGGTGGTGTAAATGTGGGACAGCCACCAGGTGATGCTATCCTGCCGTAGCCTGAGAACAAAGTCCTGGCAGATCTGTAGGGCTGTTTATCCTCTCACTAAGGATGAGCTTAGACAGAAAACCCAGCCTAGGAAACTTTCTTTACCCTTCTCTTTATAACCCAGTCAATGACTGTCCCTTCTCCAATACTCCATGCCAGACCATTTTGAAGCAAGCCACCCTGCTCAATCCACATTCTTCCTTCCTATCTCTGAGCAGACATAACCATCTACTTAATTCTGAGATGAATTCTCTTTCCCCCAAGCAAAGGAAATGATGGGTCATTTCCTGAGGCACCTGAGCAGGATTTAGAAGCTTTGGAACTCAGTGGAAAATAAGAGTGAAGTGAGGTGCTAGACTTTCACCAAATAACCAAGATTTCAGACAGAATTATTAATTTTTTGGGGTTATTTTTTTAACTTTTTATTTTGATCACAATGGCTTACATATCTTTCACAGTAGTATTTTAGGTACATGTTAACATTGAATCACAGAAATATCCGTCAGACAGAATTATTTAATAGCCACTCCTAGTATAAATGTGAAGTAAGGTATTCTTCGGAGAATTAACTTTTTTTTTTTTTTTTGTCTTTTGGGTCACACTCTGGTGAAGCTCAGGGGTTACTCCTGGCTATACACTCAGAAATTGCTCCTGACTTGGGGGACCGTATTAACTAATTGGTTCATCTTTCTCCTACTTCACAACTCTTTCTTCTTTCTTTCTTTCTTTCTTTCTTTCTTTCTTTCTTTCTTTCTTTCTTTCTTTCTTTCTTTCTTTCTTTCTTTCTTTCTTTCTTTCTTTCTTTCTTTCTCTTTCTTTCTTCTTTTTCTTTCTTTCTTCTTTTTCTTTTTTATCTCCTCCCTCCCTCTCTCTTCCTTCCCTCCTTCCCTCCCTCCCTCCCTCCCTCCTTCCCTCCTTCCCTCCTTCCCTCCTTCCTTCCTTCCTTCCTTCCTTCCTTCCTTCCTTCCTTCCTTCCTTCCTTCCTTCCTTCCTTCCTTCCTTCCTTCCTTCCTTCCTTCCTTATGAAACCTAAGCCACATGTATGCACTTTACCACTGAGTCACGTCCTTTGTGCTGAAACAAAATTTTCCAAACACCTGTATAAGATATGCTTCAATTAGGAAGTGAGGTGTAACATTTTTCTGTTACAATTAGCAAAATCCTGAGAAACAGTTTCTGCTTAGAAGGAAATATAAGTTTTAGTCCTATGATAAGTGAGAGAGCCAAGAGCCAAGCTACATGTAGTTACTGAGTATTCTAAATGTGCTCTCCGCTTTCTCTCTGTCTCTCTCTGTCTCTCTGTCTGTCTCTGTCTCTGTCTCTGTCTCTCTCTCTCTCTCTCTCTCTCACACACACACACACACACACACACACACACACACACACGCACGCGCACACACGCACAAATTTAGGAGGGCTAAACAATTCCCCCAGAGCAAACAAATCAGTGCTGAGCAAAGGTAGGACTGACCTATGGACCCCAAAGTCTAGCTCCTTTGGTCTTGGTTTGCATGTTTGGTTTTCTTATCAGCAGCATGCAACTCTGGCCACAGGACACTGTAGGGGTAGGGTCTGCTTAATGTAAACCTGTGAAAACCTGGAACTCTTGGGTTCTTTCTCACCTTACCCTCTAAATATTTATCAACAATACTTGAGACAGAGAGTGGGGAAAACACTTGTCTTGCATGTAGCTCACTCTGGTTAGACTCCCAGCTCCACATTTTTGAGCACTTTCCTGCACGGTGAGCCAGGAATAAGCATTGAGTACTGCTGGTCGCCCCCCCCATACCCCCTAAAGCACAAAACCCAATAGTAATTGAGGGCTGCCTCTCCTAGATTGTGATTAGGGATGATGAGGGGAGAGACGAGGTGTCTCTGCTCTGTTCTGTTTATTTTCCGGAAGCCCAAACTGCTAGAGATGTACAAACACAATTGATAAAAATCGACTGGGCTAGGGCGGAGAAAGCAAGGAAGACAAATTGCTGCAGCTTTGAGGCCAGGAAATGGGTCTTTGATGGACACAAAGAAAAGAAATGCTAGCTAGAGCCCCTTAAATTGCACTGCAGGGGTCTGAGCTCTAGAGAGGTGCGCAAGGATCTCAAGCGAGCTCCGTGCCAATCCAGACGGGGAGCTGGAAGCATTTACTCCTTAACTTTCAGCGGCTGCTGACCCAGCACCCTTCATTCCAGGCACTGTGCCAGGCGCTGAGTGCTGAGCTGACGCAGCACAGGCCCCTGGAAGCTTAGTCTAGCTGGGTAGATAAGACCTGGACAAAAATAGCCAAATACAAAGCACCAAGTAATGTATTTCACAGAAGTGATTTGCCAACGTACTGGGGCATCCAGGATTTGCTTCAAGAGGGAGGAAGCTTTGTAATAAACTTAAACCTATTAGGGAGGTGTTGAGCAGATAGAGAATGGGCAGTATGGGAGCAATCCATGTTCCTCCTCTGCCCAAAGGTCCACATCCTGACTTCTAGAACCTGTGACTATGCCAAAGGGGATTTCACACTGTAATTAAAGTTATAGATATTAAAATAGAGCGATTATTCTGGATTATCTCGGTAAACTCAATTAAATCACGTGCACGCCTAAGAGCAAAGGACTTTGTTTGGCTAAGGTCCAGAGATTGGGCAGAAGAGGCTGTCGGAGAGATCACAGAGAACCACCATGCCCCTGTTGGTCCTGGGATGGAGGGTGCACATGCTAGAGCCGAGTGCTCTTGAGGGGACTACGGGGGTGGGAGCAGGGGATGGACCCATCAATAAGGACAAAAGACCTCAGTCTGATAGTAGCAAGGAACTAGACTCTGCCAATAATCTGAGTCCACAAGTATATGCAGAATCTAAACCTCCCAACAAATACCCATCAGTTATTACCTGGTTTTTTGCTTAGGAAATCTAGAGCAGAAAAACCAGCCAGGTCAACTTCTATTTCTTTTTTTTTTTTTTTTTTTGGTTTTTGGGCCACACCCTGTGACGCTCAGGGGTTACTCCTGGCTATGCGCTCAGAAGTTGCTCCTGGCTTCTTGGGGGACCATATGGGACGCCGGGGGATCGAACCGCGGTCCGTCCTAGGCTAGCGAAGGCAAGGCAGGCACCTTACCTCCAGCGCCACCGCCCGGCCCCTCAACTTCTATTTCTTTCTTTTTCTTTTTCAGGCCACACTAGCTGTGCTCAGGACTTACTCCTGGCCAGGAGCTCAGATATCACTCCTGATGGGCTTGGGGGACCAGATGGGATATTGAGATCAAATCTGGGTTGGTTGCATGCAAAGCAAGTGTCCTACCTGCTGTACTATCTTTCCATTGACTTGTTCTCCTGACCTACATAACTGTAAGATAACTTTTGCTATTTTTAGGATTTTTTTAAAAAGTAGACTTGGTAGTGTGCTCAGGGACTATTCTTGGTTCTTTGCTCTGGTATGAATTCTGGGTGAATCAGGGAACCATATGTGGTACCAGGAATTTGAATTGGGAATGATGAGATACAAGGCAAAGGCCTTAACCCCTATACTGTCTCTCTAGCACGGTTAATTTTTTAAGCCTTAACATCAGTTCTGGGGGCTGGGCGGTGGCGCTAGAGGTAAGGTGCCTGCCTTGCCTGCGCTAGCCTAGGACGGACCGAGGTTCGATCCCCCGGCGTCCCATATGGTCCCCCAGGCCAGGAGCAACTTCTGAGCGCATAGCCAGGAGTAACCCCTGAGAGTCACCGGGTGTAGCCCAAAAACCAAAACCAAAACCAAAACAAAACAAAGTAAAAAAAAACATCAGTTCTGGCAGCAACAGACAGGAATATATCAAGTTTTCTCCTATAAGGTAAAGACTTGCACATATACGACCCTTTATCCCAAGACTGTTCTAGGTTTGTCCACACACCAGCCACACTTCAATCTACATGCTCAAGTACAGACTTAGAAAGTTGATCAATGCCTGTTAGGATGGTCACTTTTTGTAGTTCTTTCCTGACCTCAGTCTGAGTTCACGGTGTGTGTGCATGTGGGGGCTGTCTTCTCCCTCCTTTTCTCCCACCTGTAAGGAGTACCAAGGGCCATGCAGATGGAAACTTTAGTATTAGGGAGAGTTTAGATAGAAAAGTTAAGCTACTAGTAGGACCAGAGAAATAGTACAGTGGGTAGCCATCTTGCCTAGCGCACCTCTGACCCCAAATCCCTATCACTCTATAAGATGCCCATAACCCCACCAAGTGTACTTCTGAGGGAGAAGCCAGGAGTAAGCCTCGAGCACTGCTGTGTCTGGCCCCTAAACCAAAAATCAAACAAACAAAACAAAACAACCCCTCAAGTAAAAGACAACCCCCCCAAACAAACCATTAGTGATGTGGCAACAAAGAAGCCTTCCATTGGACCACTGCCACCCCATCCTTCACATCAGATTCTCCTGAATTGAGGTGCATGATCAGAGGAATGAAATAGAATTTGGAGACTCTAGTGTCCCTGAATGAAGAGGCCACAGCTCTGTCCCCCAGGGGTGCAGATTGTCTTAGTAGGCTTGCAGAGATGAAGTGTGTAGTTAGTTGTCAGTGGCTCTTTATTTTGGCGGGAGTTTGACAAGCCATGGCATTGCTCAGGGCTGACTGACTTTTGGCTCTGTGCTCCCAGGTCACTCCTGACTGCTGAGTTTCACTGGGTGCAGGAATTGTCCAAGAGAGCATTCTGGGCAGGGACTGAGAAGAAAACCGCCACTATTTTGGGGAGCTCCCAGGGCACCACATACTGCCTGGCAGAACACTGTGACGAGTGTTTTGGGCTCAGAGGAATCTGAGTCATAGGAGATGTGGGGCTAGAGTCTGACAAGAGGATGTTGAGGGCCTAGTGGCCTTGTGGGTGGCCAGCAGGAAGCCAGACTCTGTTTTTTTTATAATTATCTTTATTTAAACACCGTGATTACAAACATGATTATAGTTGTATGATTACAGTCATGTAAAGAACACCCCCCTTCACCAGTGCAACATTCCCACCACCAATTTCCCAGATCTCCCTCCTCCCCACCCCCCTACACCTGTACTCGAGACAGGCTTTCTACTTCCCTCATTCATTCTCATTGTTATGATAGTTTTCAGTGTAGTCATCTCTCCAACTGCACTCATCACACTATGTGATGAGCTTCATGTCCTGAGCTGCACCTACCAGCCCTCATCTCTCTTGTCTCTGAGATACTGTTAAAAATGTCTTTCATTTTTCTTAAAGCCCATAGATGAGTGAAACCATTCTGCATCTTTCTCTCTCCCTCTGACTTACTTCACTCAGCATAATAGATTCCATGTACATCCATGTATAGGAAAATTTCATGAGTTCATCTCTCCTGACGGGGAAGCCAGACTCTGAATGTGACAGAAGCAAAGAGTGTGTCAGGGCTTGGAAGCAGGGGTGGGAGAGTATATTGGCACAGTATGAAAGCAGGAAGGGTAATCTGGGGCTGAGTCCTCATATGGATCTGCTTATGGTTTCTGAAAGTTTGTTTTAGGGACCATCCCTGGCTGGGTCCAGGGGATCTTATGGTGCTTGTGGTGGAACTTGGGGCTCTTGTCAGCAAAATCTGCCTCAGCCAACACTTTGAGCATCTCCTGGTGAGTGCAGTTAGAGGAATAACTACACTGACAACATCATGACAATGTCAATGAGTGATAGAAGTGGAAAACCTGTCTCAATTACGGGGGGAGGTGGGTAAATTGGGGACATTGGTGGTGGTGGTGAAGAGTTTTTTTTAAGACTGAAACCCAACTACAATCATGTTTGTAATCAAGGTGCTTAAATAAAGATATTATTAAAAAAACAAATAGGAGCTTGCTGTGTGTGTGTGTGTGTGTGTGAGAGAGAGAGAGAGAGAGACAGACAGACAGACAATAAGAGAGACAGAGGCAGAGAGACAGAGGCCTCATACATACAAAACAAGTGCTCCAGCACTGAACCATAGCCTCCTTTCCCAATGGCTTCTGAAAACTCTCGAAAGGAATCACAAAGCAGAGCCTTTCAGAGCTCCTGGAAGGACATAGGGTTGGTGCTGTTCCTGATGAGGTCCTGCAGACAACTGATGAGGGGCAAGCACTAGTGGTCGTGGGTTAGATACCAGAGAAGAGCAGAGAGAGATCAATGGCAGGGCACTAAGCAAGGCTCAGGCAGCAGAGCAACGTGACCCAACTGCATAGCAACTTCCCTTCCAGACCTGTCGAAGGAAAGGTTGCCTACAGGTACAAGTGGCAAAGGTAGAGATCTGGTCAGTGTGAGAGAAGGCAAAAATCCCCATAATCTATCTCTGCTTTCTAGAGCAGCTGTCTTCATTGGACCATGCAGCTGAGTATTCATTCCCTTTGTAAGGCTGAGAAGGGAGCAAGCAGACTCCAGCTAAGTTATGAGAATTCTGTTCAGCAGGACCCAGGAAGGGGACTCTGTCATAATAGGACCACTGACACTGCTGGAATTCAGAGACAATTGCCGAAGAACCTCCATAGCAGGAGAGTTCACTGGGGTCATATAAAAACAAGGGCACCCAAAAAAAGTCACATTCAAATAGTACCCAAAGGTAATAGAAATGATGGGGGTGCAATTCAGACCAGAGAAGGGACCATTAAGACAATAATAGTTGAAAATGATCACTCTGGACAAGTACTGGTAACTGAAAGTAAGTAAAGTGATGATGCATGATGCCCCTTCAGTTCATAGTATTGCAAACCATAGCACCTAAAAGGAAAAAATAAAAAAAAGAGGAGTAAGAGAGATTGGAGAGATTGGGCTAGTGAGAAAGAGAGTCACACACACACACACACACACACACACACACACACACACACAGAAACAGAGACAGACAGAGACTGAGAGAGACTATAAACAACTTTTAACTCTCTCTCTGGTGATGCTTTAATAAAGAAAAAAAATCACACACACCTCCATCTTGGTCTGAAACATACATTCTTGTAGCTTTTATTTGCTATGCTCAGGGCTTACTCCTGGCTCTGACTGTACGTCAGGAACCCTATGTGGTGCCACAGATGGAACTTGGGTCAGTTGTGTGCAAAGCAAGTGCCTTACTACCTACTTTCTCTTCAGCCTTGGCTATTAAGTTCTTCACAATAAGCCGTAGGTGGAATGTTGAGGTTCTTTCTTTTCTTTCCATTTTTACTATCATCACTGACTTTACTACCATCATCAGATTAATCAGACCCCCTGTGTGATACACAGAAATTGCCTGAGTTATATCATTGATCTGGGGCTTTATTTTAGGAGGACTCTTTCCCTGATGCAAAATATTTGTCCATGGTTAACAGGCGTGATCTTGGCTAAAATTTCAAAGTTGACTTTTAAGAAATCATTAATAGGTCAAGTTTAATAAATTTAGTGCCTGCCATATACAATGAAGACCTAAGAGTAATATTTTGGTGCAGTTTCTTTGGAGGAAGACAGTAATGTTTTCAAAGGAATTTGACTTTCTTCACTTTGGTTTTTTGCAATCAAGCTCTCACTGATCATGATACATTGGACCATGAAGGAGCTTGGAGCTGCTCAAAGCAAGTAGAATCAAGGTAATGGAAACAGATTGATTTTACTTCTCTTTGAATTTTACTTTGCTCAATAGTATAAATCAAGGTTAGAATGCCATGAGTCAAGGCATGGTGAAATGAAGTTGTCAGGAAATGTCAATTTTGTTCTTTAGAAGCATCTTTATCTTTTTTAAAAAATCCATATGATCAAACAAACACTTTGATTTTTGGTTTACTAGTATTAGCACAATTCATTTTTCTCAAATGGTGAACTTTGAATAAATCTGTGATCTAGTCATAGTTCCAGAAAGAAAAAAAGCTACTTTAGTTTGAGAGTTTAACATGAATATCAAGTGTTGACATTCATTAAGCATTTTCATTTCAGTAAAATGACATTTGAAACCCTAATATCTAGTTCATGGAGATAACTCATACTATTGGGAAAACAGAGTATAACATTGCTCTATCAAATGAGACATTACCATGTTTTTCATCACACTTGTAATATTACTCTTTAATCATATCCCATGCATATTCTTATCTGTAATTTTTAATTAACTTTATCCTACAGAGCATTTGGGAAATGTCTACAGTTGAGGAAATTAATCCATTGCACAGGCACACATATAGGCCCACAAACAAGGCATTTGTTTCTAACCTGAATTTCTGCAATATGATGATAGGGAGACTGGAATCCAAGGCTCTCTAGTGATGGCTGATACTTTCTATCTCCAGAGGACTAGACGATCACCAAATGCTATTATTTCCACCCTTTGCATATAGCTTGTTAGAATCTCATTCATATTCATGTTATCAACACCTGTGAATCTATTTTAGTTGTTTTCGGGTAATGGATGGCCCATGTGTTTGATTTTTTATGTTTGATCATTCATAATATCTAACAAACTCTATTAATTATAAATAATTAGTCACCATGATTCATTAATGCTTGATTGGTACTTAATGATTATCGAGTACTTACAGTTGCCACTCTAAATCTTAACAAGCTATAGGTTAAGTAAGGTTAGTTAAATGGTTTCTGTTGCATTCTAATAGCCCTAGATTGCAAAGGTGTTTCATTATTTACAAGTCCTTTGAATACTAGTACATATTAGCAACAAAATCAAAATTTCAATTGATCCAATATAAGTTCATGGAGCATGATTATGCTCTAACTCTATGATAAGTGACAAAATAATTTAAAACCTAAAGGCATATGTGTACAAAGATACAAATGTGCATTAAGATACAAATTTTGCCCCAATAATCTAACATGTCCTAAGGCAGGGTTCTACAAGAAAAAGAATTGGGCACATAAATTACTTTCTTTATGTACATTTAGATAAGCATGGAGATTTATTTCTGATTTTTAAATACAGTGTAATTGAGGCTTCCACTGGTGCTTTGTGGGGAAACCAAGATAGAGAACTGAATGCCCACCATCTAGAATAGGAGTCCCCAGATTTTTAAAACAGGGGCCAGTTCACTGTTCCTCTGACAGTTGGAGGGCTGGATATAGTCTTAAAAAAACTATGAAAGCATTCTTATGCACATTGGAAATATCTTATAATGAGATAAAAAAAACAAAATGGGAATAAATATAATATTTAAAATGAAGAACAAATAAACTTAAATCAACACACTTACCAGTACTTCAATGGGAAATATGAGCCTGCTTTTGGGTATTGAGATAATCATTGTCTGGTTCCATATTTGTCACTGCTAGTCATAACAAGTGGTGCAAGCATGCATCAATTATAAGTAAAATAAACATATATACAGTGCTACAAAAACAATATACCAGCAATAACTTAGACCACACAGAGACATACAGCTGCACTGCCCATCAATATAGGCCGATCAGTGCCCATCAGTGCAGCTTACCAGTTCACATCATTTCAGCCTCAACAGTGCTCAGATTGATGGAACTCCACGTTTTCTTCAGGCTCACATTGGTGTGGTGTGGAAACCAGCACAGTTTCAGAGCCAGTTTTCCCACCACCTTTCCAGTCCACACCAATATATGCAAACCGCCCCGTGCTCTGTGAACTTGCACAGGAATCTGATCACATGGGTGAGAACACCCATGAGGTCAGATTCCACTGCAGGAAAAAAGAAGGCACATATAGGCAGATGGCTATGCAAGTTCATATGGCTGAATTGCACTGCTCAGAGGTCACAACAGTGTGAACTGGGGCTTACACAGAACACAACATATAACATCATACACGACTGAAGAGCACACACACATATCTATCTATCTATCTATCTATCTATCTATCTATCTATCTATCTATCTATCTATCTATCTATCTATCTATCATCTATCTATCATCTATCTATCTATCTATCTATCTATCTATCTATCTATCTATCTATCTATCATCTATCTATCTATCTATCTATCTATCTATCTATCTATCTATCTATCTATCTATCTATCTATCTATCTATCATCTATCTATCATCTATCTATCTATCTATCTATCTATCTATCTATCTATCTATCTATCTATCTATCATCTATCTATTTATCTATCTATCTATCTATCTATCTATCTATCTATCTATCTATCTATCTATCTATCTATCTATCTATCTATCTATCTATCTATCTATCTATCTATCTATCTATCTATCTATCTATCTATCTATCTATCTATCTATCTATCTATCTATCTATCTATCTATCTATCTATCTATCTATCTATCTATCTATCTATCTATCTATCTATCTATCTATCTATCTATCTATCTATCTATCTATCTATCTATCTATCTATCTATCTATCATCTATCTATCTATCTATCTATCTATCTATCTATCTATCTATCTATCTATCTATCTATCTATCTATCTATCTATCTATCTATCTATCTATCTATCTATCTATCTATCTATCTATCTATCTATCTATCTATCTATCTATCTAATCATGCACTGTCAAGTAAATTGGGTTTCCTACTCCTCACCTGTGTGAAGAGCTGGATTAAGTTTCCATGGGGCCTTACGGCAAATTACCAGTTTGGGACCCCATGCGATAACACTGACCACTGACCATTTGCGATAACAATGAGCACTGACAATTTGCATTCTCACTGTGATGCAACACCCCTAGAAACCACCTCATCCAACTAATCAACTTCATAGCAAAAAAGGCTCTCCTCACTTCAAAAATTAAGCCAAAACTAAAAAAGACAGTATGGTAATAATATCCAGAGACAATAGAGATGAGGACCTGAAGGACCAGCCCATGATATGAAGCTTACCGCCAAGAGAGATGAATACAGTTCGAGTACTAGCTAAGATGTTCTTAAGATCCCATGAAGGGTCTTTTCAGATGGCCACTGAGAGTTGCCTGTGGTTTGTTCACTGGGTCCCCTTCCTAGCCCCATTCATTGGGGCTAGGCACATATAATAATTACCTGATACTCCTTCCATGATGACTGAGAAAGTCTACTGGAATGAGAAGATCTGGGAAATGGGACGAGAGACCTTCTGCCCAGACTTTCAAGTTATTGTGTAACACCATGATGGACTCCTTGCAGAGGGATTTGGTTTAATGAACAAAAAGAGAAAAGGCATTGCCCCTGTCTCTAAGAGCAAAGTCTGAAGGTTAGGATTCTGAACTAATGCATATGTTTTTGTGCTTTAGTCACCCAAGCTGGCTTCATCACTGTCGTTGCAGCTGCAGGGAGGCATCTATTCCTTTTATCAAAATTAGTTTAAGCTAAATGGTCTCTCTGGGTTCAGCGGAAAAGGTTAGAGCAGGGTGGCCTTTTTTGGAGCCATTCTATCATATTTTCCAAACTTTAGGCCTCAGGTCAATTTATTGTAGATTTTCCCAACCACATAGGTAGGATCCTTGTCAGGTGCTTTTCTTCCTTTGGATCAGAGCCTGTTCACTCTTTTCTTTTTGGTTTATTTGCTTATTTTTGGTTTTTCGGCCATACCCGGTGATGCTCAGGGGTTACTCCTGGCTTTGTGTTTAGAAATCACTCATGGCTTGGGAGACCATATGGGACGCTGGGGATCGAACCACGGTCCGTCCTAGGCTAGCACAGGCAAGGCAGATGCCTTACCTCTTGCACCACTGCTCCGGCCCCATTTTTTTTTTTCAGAGCCTGTTTACTCTTGAATATTTATAAAATTATTTCTTTTTTTAAATTAATGTTATTGAAACCATTGTGGTTTACAAAGTTACTCACAGTTAGATTTTAGATATATAGTGAACAGGGGTATTCCCACCACCAGTATTGACCTACTTCCACCAATGTTTCCAAGAAAGTATCCTTGAAAAACATCTCCACTTTACGTGGGTAAAAATTATATCCTTCCTTGATATCCTTCCAGGATTTCTTTTGAGTAAAGAACCAGTTGGGGGGCTGGAGAGATAGCATGGAGTTAGGATGTTTACCTTGCATGCAGAAGGACGGTGGTTCAAGTCCTGGCATCCCGTATGGTCCCCCGAGCCTGCTGAGAGTGATTTCTGAGCATAAAGCCAGGAGTAACCCCTGAGCAATGGCCAGGTGTGACCCCCCCCCCCAAAAAAAAAGAACCAGTTGGGATTCTTCTACAAACCCATTCAATTGGAATAATTTCACTATTGGGTACAATAAAAGCAGTATCCCCATATTTTCTGGTAAAAGCATTTTTGATACCTGCTACTTACAATAACTGAAAAACACAGCTGGTAATTTTTATTTGAGATCACAGCTTTCAGCTCTAATTGGTTCTTTCTGACTGCATTTCCTGCTGTAATTTGGTCCTTGGACTGTAGGAGAAACCTCAGCTGCCGCCATTATTAGGAGAGGACAAAGGACTTTTCAAGGATGATCCAATAATGACCCACAGTGGTCTGAGGAACAACTGATTGCTGAAAAAAAATTTGCCTTATTTGAATTGTTATAGGCCAAACTGAAGTGGGCATTATGAGTCAGACTTCACAGACCATTTTTGAGATACTGGAAAAGTCCTGGTTGCCTCAGAATTGTATACTGGTTGAGATTGAATTCGGTGTTGAAGTAAACACTAAAATAATTGTTCTTGCTGATGTCATTGATATGATTCATAGAGACTTTGGCCATCAGGAAATTGAAGCTAGTAAAAAGACAAACTGTGATCTCGAAGAAATAACTCCTGAAGGGCTCCAAATGGTCAAATTTTTTTTGAATGGTTGCAGTAATTGTAGATTGCTTCTAAAATCAGAAAGTCAGTGTTGGGTTGTAGTATTAATGGGCTTAACCTCTGGTCTTGGTCACTATGAAAACAATTAGGAAGGCATATGGAAATCTTGGGATTCCCTGTGAACCTACAGTAACATCTGCTCACAAAGGACTTGATGAAACTCTAATGATTAAATCTGAGTATGAAGGAGATGGCATTCCTAAGGTACTTATGACAATGGCAGGGAGAAGCAATGATATAGGTCCAGTGCTTTCTGGTACCCCATTACAGCTGTCCTTCCCTCACTCCAGACTGGGGAGTTCAGGATGCGTGGTCTTCTCTTCGACTGCCCAGTGGTCTTGGCTGTTCAACAGTACTTTCTCCAGAAGGATAGCTAAATTTGCAGTTCAGATATTCAAATTAAATGATTATTTGGTATGGCCAGATCGCAAGCAATGTATTGAACACATGAATTTCCTTGAAGTAGGCTAATAAAAATAACCAGAGAAGGCAATCTATAAAAGTGAACATCACTGCTTGATACAAGAGAAGTCATAGCTTCTGTTTCAAACTCTGCAAATGCCCCAGTTGAAGGTCTCAATCCAATTGGCTTTATTATGTGATCCCTCACAGCTTTGTTTAGAAGGCAGCCCAAGTTATAAGGAAATCTGATTTCTAACTATATGAATTAGCAAGGAACCTCTATAAACTGAAAAAAATATGGGGGATGCTAGAAAGATTGTATTTCTGTGGGACTTATACTTGGCAGTGAAATTAGCTGATTATTACCAGTGAAGTTTGCATTTTTTTTACCACACCCGTTTGATGCTCAGGGGTTACCCCTGGCTAAGCGCTCAGAAATCACCCCTGGCTTGGGGGGGATCATATGGGACACCAGGGGATCAAACCTTGGCCCGTTCCTTGGCTAGCGCTTACAAGGCAGAACCTTACCTCTAGCACCACCTCGCCGGCCCCTAGTTTGCAATTTTCTAAGTTTGGGTTTTTAAAGTTTAAATTTGCTATTTATGCAAACCACAGATGCAACAACACTGAAAACATGAGATCAAACCTACAAGATCCAAAGTTTAACATGTATTGTTCAGGTGGCTAACTGGGAAGTGGGATGGTCAAGAGTGAGGGAAACGAGATCTCTGATGGAGGAAAGTTGACAATGGTGGTGAGTGAGATTGGTTCTAAACACAACTACAACTCAAGTAAAACTCAATAATTTTGCAAATGTTGGTTCTTTAAAATAATTATTCTATTGGGGCTGGAGCAGTGGGGCAGAGTGTAAGACATTCGCTTTACTGGTGCTAGTCTAGGTCAGGCCGTGGTTTGATCCCCTGAAGTCCCATAGCCAGGAGCAATTTCTGAGTGCATAGCCAGGAGTAACCTCTGAGCGTCATCAGGTGTGGCCGATACCCCTCCCCAATTAATTTATTAGTCATGTGGGTAGAACTGACATCTCTCTACTTCACGGACATCTCTGTCCTCTTTCTTTTTTAAATTTAATTTTTTTTATTTAAAGAACATGTATCACATCACTAGTTGATCATATTACGTTTGTTTCCAGATAAGTGGGAGTGAAATTATTTTAAAAAAAGAAATAGGGGCCAGAGAGATAGCACAGTGGTAGGGCATTTGCCTTGCTCGTGGCCAACCCAGGAGGAACCTCAGTTTAAATCCCGGAATCCTACATGGTGTCCCACGCCTGCCAGGAGTGATTTCTGATTGCAGAGTCAGGATTAACCCCTGAGTGCCACAGGTGTGACCCAAACCCCCCTCCTAAAAAAGCACTGGTAAAGCTTTATGGCAAAATAAGAGAGAAAGAAGAAAAAGAAAGAAAGAAAAGAAAGAAAGAAAGAAAGAGAAAGAAAGAGAAAGAAAGAAAGCAGAAAGAGAAAGAAAGAGAGAAAGAAAGAAAGAAAAAAAGAAAGAAGAAAGAAAGAGAAAGAAAGAGAGAAAGAAAGAAAGAGAAAGAGAAAGAAAGAGAGAGAGAAAGAGAAAGAAAAAAGAAAGAAGAAAGAAAGAAAGAAAGAAAAAGAAAGAAAGATAGAAAAGAAAAATAAAAGTACAGTGACAAGCAAATTCATGAAAATTATTGTATTTCCAATGAAGTCATTAAGTAGCAGCAGGTTTAGTAATTGCTCTTATTGCCAATTGATCATTCTGTTAATTCATTTATTTCTGAAGATTAGGTGGATTCAGGTACACATTGGCATCTTAATTTATGTGTAACTATGGGGATGACTATATTAAACAAAAATGGAGTTATCACTAGACTGTACAGATCAAGAATTCCAAGTACAATTGCCAATGTTGCAGCTTTTGTGAGGCATGTTTCTGGTTTCCAGGCTTCAAGAAGTAGGAAAAGGCAGTGGGGAGATGCATGCATTCACTTAAAAAATGTCCTGGTCATATCACCTCCCAAACTGGAAGACCTGGAGTTTTGATCAAATTGGTGTGTCTACAGAGAGCTGTAGAGGAGTGGTGAAGCAGGGTCATTGATGAAGCATCAATTCTGGATGATGGATGCAGCAGGCACAGCTTCAGCAGGGTTAGGACTTGGTCCATCCTTTCTTCCTGAGTTTGCCAGCTTTCAGCTGTATGGCCAATGAACTCATAATGTTTACATCTCTTTTGAAAACAGAGTAAACCAATGTAGCTGGCCAAGTACAAACATGGCAGCTGTGTTTTTCCTTCTCCTTTTTTCTTTTTTTGGTTTTTGGGCCACACCCGGCGATACTCAGATACTCCTGACTGCTCAGAAATAGCTCCTGGCAGGCACAGGGGACCATATGGGACACCGGGATTCGAACCAACCACCTTTGGTCCTGGATCGGCTGCTTGCAAGGCAATCGCTGCTGTGCTCCGGGCACTTTCCTTCTCTTTCTTATCCTTCACTCCTAACTAATGCATAAAAGAAAAATGAAATGAAGTTCATCTCATTTCACATCCTCTAATAAGTCTGAAGAATAGTGGGTGTTGGAGCAAAATATGGTCCAAGTATATGGAATTAATGAACACATTCAATCTCTTTGTCATATCTTATTAGCACCCTGTGTTATAAGGGGGGTTAATTTATTGGGTGGTGTTCTTTAAGGCTTCCTCAAACTCTATGCTGTGACATAGGAGATATATGGTGTGACTGTTATTCTTAGAATTTTAAAAAGTAATGTTGGTGGAATCCAAGAGATTTGGGGGAACTTGATCCTGCCATAACAACAAAAGTGAGAAACCCTATCTATGTGCTGCAGATCTTAATACAGACCATTGCTCTAAATTGGATTTGGGTTTCCAGCTTGCACAGATTCATTAGCAGAAGAAGCACAAGCTCATGCAAGCCAAGCTCTCATTTACCTCGGTCTGTTGTCATCCTGTGATTCAGTCAAGAGGCTGCATTTCTGTTTCCAATTACGACTTGATTAGCTACTAGGCAAGAGACACAAGTGAAAAACTAGTCCTAGATAAGCCAGCTGAGACTAAAACTGAGAACATTAAGCAAATCCAGCCTATACTGCATCTGACTGCACGGTGCCTATGGCTCAGCCTCAGAATAGCAATGGGAAAACATAGCAAGTATGAAATTTCCAGATCTCCAGGAGGGTTCTGCAAACCTCTTCACAGTCCTCCTGCCCTCAAACCATTTATAAATGCTCTTGTATGACCCAGAAGGTAGGATGAGCTCAGAGACACAGTTTTACTGAGGTTTGGAGGGTGGTGGTGAAGCCTTAAATTGGAATCTGGACTTTTTACCTACTAGCTGAGTTTCTGTGAACCTATTACCTGCCTTCACTGAACTGTTCTTTCCCTTTGGGAAAGTAACCATGATTTTGACAACACCAGCACCTTACCTAACATGGCTTCAGTAGACAAGATCTGAGTCTCAGTTTGGGTGTTCTGGCTGCTTTCACTTACCTTCATTGTCTTCTGCTCCTTCTACAACTGTAGTTTTCAAGCCTTGACCTTTGCCAAACACCAAGTTACTTCTGTTTCTTTTGGGGAGATTAAGACTCAAATGAATTGGGGAGTTGGTGGCAGCCATTTTTTTCAAGTTCTATTTAAAATAGACTCATTATCTAGTCCATCTATAGATCTCTGAGGGAAGAAACTGTAGATGGGGTGTTAGGAATAAGTCTTTTTGAGGACCTAATTTAATGGTGGCCCCGGTCCAGGTATTAGCACATACTTGTTAGAATTGTACATTCTCAGGTCTCTTTGGATCCTACTAAATTAGAATCACTGGGAGATTGAGCAGCATAGCTGTGAGCTAGTCACCTGGATATCCCTAAGTCATTCTGCACAACAGATGAATGGATAAAGAAATCATGGTATCTGCACATACAATGGAATACTATGCAGCTAGTAGAAAATATAAAATTGTGTGGTTTTAGATTATGGTAGGATGTACAGATTGTTGAACCAATCACATTGAGACATCTTGGTTGAGTAAGGAGATTGAATTGTTTACTGTCAAGATGGACTGCAAATAGGCTATCACCTGAAAATGTGTCCGAGAGCATAGACACAGAACACCTCAAATAAAAAGATTCCCGGCAACACAGTACACATGTGGGACAAACCAGAGAAAAGCAAAGCAATGGGTTTCTTGACTGATTACTTGGTGACAATACACTGTGGTGCACTGAAGCAGTATGGGCACAAACATAGTACTTGGGGGGGGTCTTGTTGATAGGAATATTTGGGGTGGTTGTTTTAAGCCCTGTCCATTATATTTGTTGATCTACTAAATGTTTTCATGACCCCCATTCCCTTTTCCACTTAGAAAACAAGTTGGTCTGGATCCTTCTGTTCTGAATCATAATTTATGATTTATGGTCCATTCATCACTGCCCAAACCACTAGAACAGGCTACTGAAAGGTCATGCCTCTTAGTTGTCTGAGTAGCAACCCATTTATGCCCCTAAATTTCTTACTGTACTCACAGGTTGAGGATTTAAATAAAAAATTCATGAGGATTGTCCAAATAAAAAATAACATTTTTAAAAAAGAACCTGAGGATCAAAAACTGAAATTTCATTCTTCCCATATCATTACATCACACACAAACCTTGACAACATTATGCCAACTAACATAAGAAAATCACAAAAAGACAAATACTATTTGATTCCGCCTAGATGAGATACCTTGAATAATCAAATTCACAGAGCAAAAGTTGAATGGTTTTTCAGAGCTGGAGGGGATCTAGACATAAGAAGTGATTTTGGGGGAGGACTTGAAAGGTAGTGAAATGAAACGCAACAGAAAGAGAGAGAGAGAGAGAGAGAGAGAGAGAGAGAGAGAGAGAGAGAGAGAGAGAGAGAGAGAGAGAGAGAGAGAGAGAGAGAGAGAGAGAGAGAGGACATAGCCTTTTAACACTTGCCTAATGTTTGCAGAAAGCAAGAGTGGGGAACAGGGAGCCTGGAACTCTGGGGCCAAACTGGTACGTTTCGTGGGACAAGAAACACTTCTTTATATATATATATATATTGTTCACTTTTTTAATTTAAACAACTTTATTACATACATGATTGTGTTTGGGTTTCAGTCATGTAAAGAACACCACCCATCACCAGTGCAACATTCCCATCACCAATGTCCCAAATCTCCCTCCTCCCCACCCAACCCCCGCCTGTACTCTAGACAGGCTTTCTATTTTCCTCGTACATTTTCATTATTAGGATAGTTCAAAACGTAGTTATTTCTCTAACTAAACTCATCCCTGTTTGGGGTGAGCTTCCTGAGGTGAGCTGTTACTTCCAGCTCTTTTTCTTTCATGTCTGAAAGTTGTTATTGCGAAAATGTCTTTCATTTTTCTTAAAACCCATAGATGAGTGAGACCATTCTGCGTCTTTCTCTCTCTCTCTCTGACTTATTTCACTCAGCATAATAGATTTCATGTACATTCATGTATAGGAAAATTTTATGACTTCATCTCTCCTGACAGCTGTGTAATATTCCATTGTGTATATGTACCACTGTTTCTTTAGCCATTTATCTGTTGAAGGGTATCTTGGCTGTTTCCAGAGTCTTTCTATGGTAAATAGTGCTGCAATGAATATAGGTGTAAGGAAGGGATTTTTGAATTGTATTTTTGTATTCCTAGGGCATATTCCTAGGAGTGGTATAGCTGGGTCATATGGAAGCTCGATTTCCAGTTTTTGGAGGAATCTCCATATCACTTTCCATAAAGGTTGAACTAGATGGCATTCCCACCAGCAGTGGATAAGAGTTCCTTTCTCTCCACATCCCCGCCAACACTGCTTGTTCTCATTCTTTGTGATGTGTGCCAATCTCTGGGGTGTGAGGTGGTACCTCATAGTTGTTTTGATTTGCATCTCCCTTGATGACCAGTGATGTGGAGCATTTTTTCATGTGTCTTTTGGCCATTTGTATTTCTTCTTTGTCAAAGTGTCTGTCCCATTTTCTTCTCCCCATTTTTTGATGGGATTAGATGTTTTTTTCTTGTAAATTTCTGTCAGTGCCTTGTATATTTTGGAGATTAGCCCCTTGTCTGATAGGTATTGGGTTAATAGTTTCTCCCACTCAGTGGGGGGCTCTTGTATCCTGGGCGCTATTTCTTTTGAGGTGAAGAAGTTTCTCAGTTTAATATATTCCCATCTGTTAATCTCTGCTTTCACTTGCTTGGAGAGTGCAGTTTCCTCTTTGAAGATGCCTTTAGTCTCAATGTCCTGGAGTGTTTTGCCTATGTGTTGTTCTATGTATCTTATGGTTTCGAGTCTGATATCAAGGTCTTTCATCCATTTGGATTTAACCTTCATACATGATGTTAGCTGGGGTCTAAGTTCAATTTTTTTGCAAGTGGCTAGCCAGTTGTGCCAACACCACTTGTTGAAGAGGCTTTCTTTGCTCCATTTAGGATTTCTTTCTCCTTTATCAAAAATTAGGTAATTGTATGTCTGGGAACAATCTCTGAATATTCAAGCCTATTCCACTGATCTGAGGGCCTGTCTTTATTTCAATACCATGCTGTTTTGATAACTATTGTACTTTGATAACTACTGTACTTTGTAGTACAGTTTAAAGTTGGGGAATGTAATTCCTCCCATAGTCTTTTTCCCAATGATTGCTTTAGCTATTCTAGGGTGTTTATTGTTCCATATGAATTTCAAAAGTGCCTGATCCACTTCTTTGAAGAATGTCATGGGTATCTTTAGAGGATCGCATTAAATCTGTACAATGCTTTGGGGAGTATTGCCATTTTAATGATGTTAATCTTGCCAATCCATGAGCAGGGTATTTGCTTCCATTTCTACATGTCCTCTCTTATTTCCTGGAGCAGAGTTTTATAGTTTTCTTTGTATAGGTCCGTCACATTTTTAGTCAAGTTGATTCCAAGATATTTGAGTTTGTGTGGCACTATTGTGAATGGGGTTGTTTTCTTAATGTCCATTTCTTCCTTATTACTATTCATGTATAGAAAGGCCATTGATTTTTGTGTTAATTTTGTAGCCTGCCACTTTGCTATATGAGTCTATTATTTCTAGAAGCTTTTTCTTGAGAGAAAGAAAGAGAAGTTTCTGAGCAAGATGCATTTGGCTGATGGCCTCCTGCTTTGCTGGCTCTCCCCAGGTCTCCACCTAGGCCCCCTTCTTAACCCTCAGGATTCCCTTTTATATCAATACTGTTGACCATTACAGGGGGACATTTTAGAGCATCATCACCGCTTAAAGATAACATTAATACAGTAATGGGGTGGTTCTTGGCCATGCTCAGGATTTACCCCTTGACTCTTTCTTGTTTGTAGTTGGGGGATCAAACCAGAATCGGCCTTGTGCAAGGCAAGAGCCCGAAATCTCTCTCTGTGCATCTGTCTGGTCCAAGGGTTATTATTTAAGGGGGAAAAGCTTTAGATTCACAGTTGAAAAGAGATCTGGAGATGAATAGTGGTGATGGTTGCACTGTGAGTGTGAATGTGCTGCTTCAGGCCACTAAATGTACATGTAGAGAATGTAACCGGAAGGACCAGGTGATGTACAACAGAGTACATACTTAGTATGTGGCTGACTAAGGTTTAATCCTCAGCATCACATGCTCCCCCTGAGCATCATCAGGCAGAATCTGTACCACAAACAGCTCAGCACTTTGGACCCACGAGTGCATTCCTTGGGCCTTACAAGTTCTATGTGAAGGCCTTTCTCCTCTCCCTCCAAAAAAGGAAGTTAGTAGTAAATTTTGCATCTGTATGTCTTACTAAAATCTAAAATCATTTTTTAAAAGGTAAGTGAAAATTATTTCCTCATTTTTTATAAAACTAAGAAGAAAGGAATAAAGAAAGGCTGGGGCCAGGGGGCGAGTGGTCTCAGATGCATTGGCGGGAAATAAATAAGGACAGAATTAAATATCCAAGCCAAAGTCAATGATAATAGAATCAAGGGACATAAACTTTAACAATCTAAACGTAAAGGGGCCTTAAAGGGACAGGCCAGAAGGCAAAGTGTGGTGGGACAGTCGGGTCCATAGGTGGAGGGAGGTTGACCCTGGTGGTAGAAAAGTCCCTGACTTGTATTGTATATCTGAAACTCAACTATGAAGGGCTCTGTAGATCACAATTATTTAAATAAAATAAAAAGATAACATAAATTAAGAATAAAATAAATAAAAATAAAAAGTGAGTGAGAAAGATGAACTCAGAGAAATCAGTGAGTGAAGAACAAATTCGGAAAGCATGCACGTTCACAGCAACCAGCTCATTCAGAACAACCTTAGAGCACAGGCCTAAGATTCATTCTCCAAGCTACAGAAGTTGGTGACCAAGGAAGATTCCAAAATGGGCGGAACAGTGATTAGAAGGAGCCTCCTTAGAGCCATATACAAGTTATAACAGCAATTATTTTGTTGTTCAGTATGTCCACGAATTCCTGCAATGGAAAACTCAACTGAGATTTGAATGTCCCCAAACCTTCCTTCTCTGTTTGTCTTCACAAAGACCTTTGTATTCCAACTTCTGGCTCTGCAGATCCCAATTGTAGCTGCTTAGAAATAGCCAGTGGCTGTAGATCTTAGACCCTCAACACCCACTGCCCTGCTCCTGGAGCTCCTGGTCTTCATTCCAGAAGGTCACATTATTCATTACAATGGGCCAAAGCACATTTTGGAAGGTAAATGCATTTGCCTGCAGGAACTGCAGAGTTGACACTTAATTAATTAGAAGTGGAGATACTGGCATTAAGCTTCCAAAGAAATCCATTAAAATGTACCTAAATATAATCCAAATACATAGAGAAAGAAAGCAGTCTAAAATACTTTCAGTATTCTTTCTGCAAATTCAGGGCCTAAGAAACCATTGCATCCTGGCAATAGCCTTAGTTTAGAAATGGCCAGTTTGCTTCTTCAAGCACTCTTTGTTTTTAAAAAAGTGCGGATATTTATTTTAAATATATAACATTCTTTTTTATATCTTTATTTAATCACCATGTTTGTACAAACATGTTTGTAGTTGGGTTTCAGTCATAAAAAAGAACACTCCCTTCACCAGCACAACCTTCCCACCACCAATGCCCCCATCTCCCTCCTCCTTCCACTCCTGCCTGTATTCCAGAAAGGCATTCTACTTCTTTCACTCATTAACAATGTTGTGATAGTTGTTAGTGTAATTATTTTTCTCACTGCACTCGCCACTCTTTGTGGTAAGCTTCATATCATGGGCCGGTCCTTCCAGCCCTCATCTCTACTCTCTCTGGGTGTTATTACAATAATGTCTTTTATTTTTCTTAAATCCCATAGCTGAGTGATACTAGTGGGTGTCTATCTCTCTCCCTCATTTCACTCAGCATAATAATTTCCATGCCACCCATGTATAGGAAATTTTCATGATTTCATTTTTCTTGACAGACGCATGGTATTCCATTGTGTTCTGTACCAGTTTCTTTAGTCACTCATTTGTTGTTGGGCATCTGGGTTGATATATAACATCCTTTAGCTTTGTTGTCCACAGTGGTTCTTGGAGATACAGGTTGGTCACCCTAGTTTCATATTTCATTGCTCTATCATATAAGAAGTCAATAACAGTGCTCAATATGGCAATGTCTTGAGAAAATACTTCCATTTATTTATTTTCCATTTGATTATGCCTGCTATTATGATCTAATGCTTATTCCATAGAGACCACTGAAATAGGTAACTGCACATCCAAGAATTGTATTGCAGGCCCCATTCATTGTGTATGTTTTTGCAATTGTTTTCAAAAAATTCAAGATAGTATACTTTTATATCATAATGCCCATGTTGTCAGTTTGCTTTCAGGAAAGGAACCTGGATGCTCGAGACATGGTAGACAATACTTCAGGGAGTAGACTCCTCTTACAGTGCTCACTACCATATTGCTTAGTACTCTAGATGTGAAAATTATGATTGTTCTAAATGTTCCATGCACAATTCAACCCCAGAAGCTTTTATTTAACAAAGTTGACCTCACCATAGATGAAGTGCCTAGAAATAAAAAAACCTCCCCCCCATGTGCTGGCCCCATATTTTTAAGTGCTCTGACCCATTCTATAAGGGTTAGTCCTTCAACTGCAGCCTACAAATAGATCTCCAATGTCTCTATATGGGTGGATGTGAGTTTGTATGTGGTGGACTCCCCTATGTCCATCTCATCTGTATTGTACATAATGCCTACCTATGTTGTATATATTTCGTTATATATAATCCCTCCTTTCTCCCTTGTTACCTACCACCTTACAGATCCTCTTCTATCTTCTCACCTTTTCAACCCTGAACATGAAGATGGTTGTCTGGTGCTGGCCTACAAATATAGCCAAAGAGTCCTTCCTGTTGTTCCATTTTCCCTTTCTCCCACTCCCACCAGGTCACTTCTGGAAGAGAGAATTGAGAATGGAGTCCTCTCTGTCCCTATTTTTCTCCCGGGAGAGGTCCTTAGGCATCCCTATCTTGTCCCTTAGGGAAACATCCTTTAACTAGAGACCATTCTACCAGACTTTTCAGCATGCTCTACAGTGTGAGTGGTCAGCCACTATATAGAGATCCATTAATTACCCGCATTACATTAATAGAAAATAACAGAATATCACATGAGCTTTTTTTTAAATACAAATTAAGGGGCACTGGAATAATAGTAGAGTGGGCAGGGCACTTGACTTGCACATAGCCAACTTGGGTTCAATCCCCAGCATTCCATTGTTCCCATGAACACTGTCAGGACTAATTCATAAGTAATCCCTGAGCATTGCCAGGTGTGCCCCCCCCAAAGGGTGGTAGTCTCTGACTTTGCTGTCCCCAGGTGAGTTCAAGGACATGCTGGCAAGATTTCTGTTCCTGGCCCTGACACCCCCCACCCACCCAATTGGTCAACATATGGCATGAGAGGGATGGTACAGTTTCTCTCAAAGTTATACCAGCTGCCTTGGACCCTGATGAGCTATTACCTGCCATTATTTACTATGAATGATTAAAGAACCTTTGTTCTGTATCTTCCTTTGTATAGTGGGGCTGGCAGAAGCATACAACACATTCATGATTTCAGTGAGGATTAACATGTTTACGCCAATGCATATCAACAGTGACTCATGCTTGGATATGACTTAATTAACACAAATTACTGTGTTCATGGGTGTCAACATAAAAGTGTAGAGTACTGCATGCATTGAATACTGTAGGCATACAAACAGATCTCTTTTTTCTGCTTTTTCAGTGGAAACTCTTAACAGGAGGGAGACACTTGTATTCAACAAAAAGCTTCACTAGAAAGAAATATTACTCTGCTTCTGGAATTTCTTGCTCTATGTGAGGGAATAAACTAGTTATCAGGTCACACCAGATGCAGAACAGTTCTTGACTGTCTCAACTTGCATACTTTCCTGTCCTCTGCCCCAAATTCCATGTCTGTCCATGTTACTCCCCCCTTGATATGCAAATAAGGCCCAAGTTCAAGCAGTTGCTCCTGATCATGAATGGATGATAAATAATGAGGCCACTTTATAAATTTAAGAACATCCTAACTAAATTTTAATTACTTATTTGTTTTTGTTTTTTGTTTGTTTGTTTGCTTTTTGGGCCACACCTGGTGATGCTCAGGGGTTACTGCTGGCTATACGCTCAGAAATCACACCTGGTTTGGGGACCATATGGGATGCTGGGGGATCGAACCATGTCCTAGGTTAGCACGTGCAAGACAAACCCCCTACTGTTTGTGCCACTGCTCCGGCCCCTATTTATTTTTGTTTTTGAGCCCCACCTGGCAGCGCTCAGGGACTACTCCTGACTATGTGCTCAGAAATCATTCCTGGAAGGTTCAGTCCCCAGGAGTCCCATATGGTCCCCCAACCAGGAGTGATTTCTAAGCACATAGCCAGGAGTAACCCCTGAGCATTACCGGGTGTGGCCCGAAACAAAAAAAAAGGGGGGTATTTAAGCTGAGGGAGGAGATAGGGAAAAAGGGAGAAAGGGAGGAAGGAGATAGGGCCAGGAAATGGAGCCTTATCATGCTGGTCAGATTTCTCTATACATGTGAACTCAGGGGTAGAATATAAATCAGAGAGTTTTAATATTTTTTTTTGGGGAAAACCATCTCAGGCAATGCTAATGGTTTATTTAATGGTAACTCTTGCTCCTGTCTAAGGAGACTGTCTTGGGTGGGAGACCATGTACTAGCAAGACAATCAGAAAGATAATGGCACAAAAGAGGAAAGAAGTGGATGGGTCCTAGCACAAGTGACAGAGTCGTAGAAATGAGGCTAGGGCAGATGAGATGAGAAAGGCTTAGAAAGTTCAGATTTTCAACCTGAATAGATATGTCCTGGAGAAGATGAAGAGACGGATATTTAGCTTGAACCTGTGGGATTAAAGACTCTTCCAGGTCTTTAATTCCTGTCAGCATCCCCTTCTTCTTCACTTTGCTCCGCATAAGGTTCTCACAAACCTCCAGCTTCTATTTTCCTAAGAAACAGAGAACCTAGGTGAATTGGTTCTTCCTCTAAGAGAAGGATTTTTTTTAAATAGAAGTTGGGTCTAGGAGACGTGCATTCTGCCACCATTGAAGATCCCTTTCTGTGAAACAGAAACAGCCAAACAGGTCTTCTTTAGGAAGGCCACATGTCACCAAAATCCTTGTCAGAAGAAGAAATTTATTGCAGCACTAGTCACAATATCCAGAATCTGGAAATAACCCAAGTGCCCAGAACAGATGAGTGCATAAAGAAACTATGGTACATCTATAATACCATAGTTAGAATATTCATATTCTATTCTATTCTATTATTCTATTCTATTCAACACTTAGTCTAAAGAAGCGTTTCCTGTGTCAGGAGGGTCTGCACAGAACCAAGTATTTGGACTTGGAATACTATTCAGTTAGAAAAAATGAAGACATGAAATTTTCTTATACATGAATGGATTTCGTATTATATATTATGCTGTGTGAAATAAGTCTGAGGAAGAGGGATAGATATTGATCTCACTCATTAGTGAAATATATCTAAGTGTATATATATATAAAGATATGTATATATAAAGACATATATGTATACATATGTATATATAAAGATAGTATGGCATTAATATCCAGTGACCATTGAGAAGAGAACCAGTACATGCTAGGAAACTTGCCACAAGTAGTTAGAGTGCAGTTAGGAAAGAGAAGAGACCACTATAACAATGATAGTTGGAAACAATCACCCTGGACAAGAACTGGGAGCTGAAAGGAGGCAAAGTAATATACATGATATCTCTTCAGTAACAATATTTTAAATCACAGTGTTCACAGGGAGAGAGACTGAGAGAAAGAGAGAGAGAGAGAGAGAGAGAGAGAGAGAGAGAGAGAGAGAGAGAGAGAGAGAGAGAGAGAGAGAGAGAGAGAGAGAGAGAGAGAGAAAAGAAAAGTGGCTGCCCTACATATGGGCAGAGTGGAAACGCGGGGGGAAATTCTGGATGTTGGTGTGAGGAAATATGCACTGGTGAAGGGTGTTAGACATTGCATGACAGAAACTCCATTATGAACAACTTTGTTTTGTTTTTTGTTTTTTTGTTTTTGGGCCACACCCTGTGATGCTCAGGGGTTACTTCTGGCTATGCGCTCAGAAGTTGCTCCTGGCTTCTTGGGGGACCATATGGGACACCGGGGGATCGAACCGCGGTCCGTCCTAGGCTAGCGCAGGCAAGGCAGGCACCTTACCTCCAGCGCCACCGCCCGGCCCCCATTATGAACAACTTTGTTTATTTTATATTCTTTTTCTCTTCCCCTCATTCTTCCCTCCATCTCTTCATTCTTTTTTATTTCACTTTTCATAATATCTGTATTTAAGCACCATGATTACAAACATGTTTGTAGTTGGACTTTAGTTATAGAAAAGAACGCAACCTTCCCACAACCAATGTCCCCATCTCCCTCCTCCCCCACACCCTGCCTGTATTCAAGACAGGCATTCTACTTTTCTCACTCATTAATATTGTCATGGTAGTTGTCAGTGTAGTTATTTCTCTAACTGCACTCACCACTCTTTGTGTTGAACTTCATATCATGAGCTTGTCTTTCTGGCCCTCATCTCTGGGCATTATTACAATAATGTCTTTTATTTTTCTTAAAACCCATAGATGAGTGAGACTATTCTGTGTCTATATCTCCCTCTGACTTATTTGACTTAGCATAATAGTTTTCATGTCCATCCAACTATAGAAAAATTTCATGACTTCATCTCTCCTGTTGGCTGCATAGTATTCCATTGTGTGTATATGTATATGTATATGTATATGTATATCACAGTTTCTTTAGCCACTCAACAGTTGTTAGGCATTTTGGCTGTTTCCAGATCCTGGCTATTGTAAGTAGCGCTGCAATGAATATAGGTGTGCAGAAGGCAATTTTGTATTGTGTTTCTGTGTTCCTAAGACATGTCCCTAGGAGTGATATAGCTGGATCATATGGGAGTCCAATTTCCAGTTTTTTGAGAAATTTCCATATTGTTTCCCATAAAGGTTGGACTAGACTGCATTCCCAACAGCAGTGAATGAGAGTTCTTTTCTCTCCACATTCCTGCCACACCACTGATTTTTTTTTTTGTGGTGTGTTCCAGTTTCTGTGGTGTGAGATGGTACCTCATTGTTGTTTCGATTTGCATCTCCCAGATGATTAGTGATGTGGAGCACTTTTTCATGTGCCTTTTGACCATTTGTATTTCTTCTTGGAGGAATCATGAACAACTTTGTAACTGTCTATTTCATGGTGAGTCAGTTAAATTATTTATTTATTTAAAAATATAGAATGAGGAGTTTGCTGTGGACCCTACCCTTACATAACAAATACTAAGTCATTTCCTGAAATTGTCTAACATTTGGGTCTTTGAGAAATAGAGCCATAGCATAAGGGCTCTCTTTATCACCCCACCCCCACTTTTCCCAGTGCTAGGAATCAAACTCAGGACCTCACTGATGCAGGTCAGTGCTCTGCTACTCTGCTAACCCTGGCCCCTGGGTAAAGATCTCTAGTACAGAGGCATTGTGTAGGTCATTCCAGAGAACAAAAATGAGGAAACAGTGAGAGAGTGAGGGATAAAGGAAGAATGGAAATTTAGGTTTGACACTGAAGTCATTGGCACCTGTGGAATCAAGACCTCCCCAGACTGATGAGAGGCTCTGCAGAGGGGCCATCTGAAGGTAGTTGACTGTCCTTGTCACCCATATGCTGCTTTTGACCAATTGCAGATTCCCTGTGTTGGGTTCCTAGAACCCTCTCTCGAGTTGCCCATCTTTCTCCAGGGCAGATGACCTGCCCCCCCCCCCAGAGCTGCAGCTGAAGGCAGAGTCAGGCCAGTGAGCCAAAAGTTGTTGACCCCAGGGGAGCAGAGCAGAAAAGAGCTGCTTCTTATCCTGTGTAGGGTTTCTTCAGAGCAGCAATACCAGATGAACCTTTACTTCTGCATCACTTGAGGTTCATAACGGCCAAGTTACCCAGTTACTCAACACATGCATCTCACAGTCAGAAATTCGAGTCAGAACCATTGGGTTCCAAAACTTTCTCTCCTCCCCTGAGCTGTGTTGCAGGGTTCTGAGCTCTAGTCCCTGCACCACTGGACAATCTCTTCCACTTCCTAAAGCCAGTCTGTACTTTTGGTTCTGCACAGATACCGGAAACACTTCTCTGGGCTCAGCATGCATTACTCAATTGTGGGATGTAGATATTACTCAGGGGAGGGGGGAAGATGTCAAATATTTAGTCATCCTGCCAACATTTTATAAGAGATGACTGTGCGAGGGCCTTTGTGTAAGGTCTGAATTTGAGATACAACCTACAAAGACACCAAGGAGATGGACAGTACTGCAATAAGACATGGGAGTTTATTTACCAGCACGCTGGGGTCACCCCTTCAAGACAATGACCCCTTACTGAGCTCTCAGACTCCTTTTATAGGGTAATAGAGGCTTCAAACTTACACAGTTCACCTTTAAATTGATTGGCTATTGTCTACGATGTTTCATTTTATGGCTAGATATCTAGAGTGGAATATCATGGTCTTTATGGCTTTGTCATCTGTGTCTGCTGAAGTAGTAGAGAAGGGTTAGCCACTGGGTTGGCCACTGGGTGCCTGTGACCTTGTCTGTTCGCTGGTCCCCAGGTGTTGCTAGTTTATCTAACTGTTTTGGTACATGCCTTTGAAGTTCCTGAAACTGACTGTTCTGGCCTAGTCTTTGTTCCTTAAAACTTGAGCCTGTCATGGATGCACCTAGGTTCACAACAAAGCTAGGTTACAGTTGATTCTAAATCAAACTTTAGATCCCAAGAGTTGTATGTGGCTGTAAATCACACAGACTAGCACATTTATCTACACACACATGCCTTCACACACACTCAGAGACACATTCACACACAGACTCATTCACACACTCATTTGCCCACACACGTTAGAGACTTATTCACACATTCTCACACTTCACATACTCACTCACACATAGGCACATACTCAAAAACACACTTATACACTCATTCATACTTACACACTTATTCACACCTATATATCCCCTACATTTACAGTTAACATTCTTTTTTTTTCCTTTTGTTTTTGGGCCACACCGGTGATGCTCAGGGGTTACTCCTGGCTATGCACTCAGAAACTGCTCCTGGCTCGGGGGATCATACGGGACAATGGGGGATCAAACCGTGGTCCATCCTAGGCTAGCACTTGCAAGGCCTTACACCCCGTGCCACTGCTTCGGCCTCTGGTACATTCCTATACATAAATACACACACATACATTTTTCTTTTCTTGTCAATTTGTGCAAATTCACTAGATTTTCACAAAGTGGCCTTGACTTTCTCACCATCTTCTAAAACTAAGTGAGTGGTACCCTAATTTTGAGCCTACAAACAGCAGGCCAAAGGGAACATGAGATGACCTAAAGAGTTGAAGCACATTATTTACATGTGGGAGCCTTGATTTCTACCCCAAAACTGCATAATCCCCAGAGCACTGTCAGGAGCCTGTCCTGAGCAAGTACTGTACTGGGAGAAACTCTGAACACAATTGGGTATGCCCACTAAAAAAGAAATGAAAAATAAAATTTACCTGAGAATCTATTCCTGGAATGTAATCCTCTCCCATATTCCCCTGACACATAGTATTCCCCAAATGCTTTTCAATGAAAAAAAAAGTTTGTCTAAATGAGATTGCAAGAGAGCTGTTTAACCTACTCAGTACTTCCTCTAAACATTTTTAAATTAAGCACTTTTCAGGAAAAAGAGCTAATGAGAAATCAGCTCTATTTGGTCCTTAGGGCCTCTCCTAGGTCTTTTAACTTCTAAACAGAGAAGCCATTGCAGACGTTCTTTACTTCCCTCTATTGGAAAATTGGTACAATTAATGTATTTGCACAGTCCCCTCATCATTAGAAATGATTCTCTTTAGTCATTTCTCTATTGGCTTTCGTTCTCCTTAGTAGGAACTCCTGGGGGTCCCAACACCACTGAGTAAACGAACCAATTCCACTTTAAAAATGGATAAAGAGAAAATTGGCCAAGACAGGAGGGAAACTCATCAGATGGGCATTTTCTTCTATGTTACACGTTGCCTCATCCATAACCAGCTCCTTAATAAGTCAAAGTGGAAGGGAAGTGTTGGAAGATCAGTTTCCAAGAAAATTTCCTGTAGGTGTCTGGGAACAGAGCTTTCTAGACCTGCTTCCGGAAAGTTCATTCTCTGCTCAAAGCAGGAAGCAAACTGCACCTTGCCTCATGGGAGCTGAGTGGTTCCTGGGAGTCAGCATACGTACCATTGATAAAAGCAGTAGCAATAACTTATGGCCATTAAATGCTCCCAAAGCAGCAAGAGCTCTCAACACATTTATGCACTCAGCCATTTAGTCCCTGCAATTATTGTAAAAATTGCGCTGTGATTATTTCCATTTTCAGAGCAGAAATGGGAATAGTGGCAGTTTGTACACTTGTCCAAAGGCCAAAGGACCTTTGTCACTCAACCCAGGCCCACACAGCACTTCTTACCATCTAGCTGCCCTAGCACAGCTCCTGTCCTTCCTTCAACTGCCCGCCTGGAAGCTCATTTACCAGAAGGCCAGGACTTTCTGTTTAGGTTCAGATTTGACAAACTCATTAAGTCCTATACATCAGTTCAAGTAAATATCAACTCTAAATAGATCTACCTTCAAAAAATGTAAGGTTAGCTTCATTTGAATGGTTTGAAGAAGACAGACAGATTTGCTCTGGGGGACAAGAGATATAATAGTACAGGAATTAAGGTGTTTTCTTACATGTCACTGACCCAGGTTCTATTCCCAACACCCTCAAGTCCCTTAAATTTCTCCCTGACAGGAGTAATGTCTGAACCAGGAGTAAGGCCTGTGTATCACAGGGCCTAAAAACCAACAAAAAAAATTCAACTTTGAACTGAGTCATCAGATGCCCTCCTGGTTCTATGGTAGCAGCAGCCATAAACTCTTCCTCCTCATCATCATCATCATATTGTTTTGGTTCCATAATTATGATTCCAGTATGTTGAAGTTAAAAGTTTCTACATCCACCAGTATCACCATCACCCATGACCTTTCATCCCTGTCTTTATGTCAAATATGGTCCCATCTGCTGACCATATGTGAATCAATCCAGTGGTCTAAAGCCACTGGTGTGTCTTGTTTGGTCCTGTCTCATACAGGATGAGGGTC